>NC_083434.1:19263090-19901743 GCF_020745735.1 Hemiscyllium ocellatum
CCGACCCTCCAGGGAAAACAGCCCCAGCCTGTTCAGCCTCTCCTATAGCTCAAATCCTCGAACCCTGGCAATATCCTTGTAAATCTTTTCTGAACCCTTTCAAGTTTCACAGCGTCTTTCAGATAGGAAGGAGACCAGAATTGCACGCAATATTCCAACAGTGGCCTAACCAATGTCCTGTACAGCCGCAACATGACCTCCCAACTCCTGTACTCAATACTCTGAGCAATAAAGGAAAGCATACCAAACGCCTTCTTCTCTATCCTATCTACCTGCGACTCCACTTTCAAGGAGCTATGAACCTGCACTCCAAGGTCTCTTTGTTCAGCAACACTCCCCAGGATCTTACCATTAAGTTATAATTCCTGCTAATATTTGCTTTCCCAAAGCGCAGCACCTCGCATTTATCTGAGTTAAACTCCATCTGCCACTTCTCGACCCATTGGCCCATCTGATCAAGATCCTGTTATAATCTGAGGTAACCTTCTTCGCTGTCCACTACACCTCCAATTTTGGCGTCATCTGCAAACTTACTAACTGTACCTCTTATGCTCGCATCCAAATCATTTATATAAATGACAAAAAGTAGAGGACCCAGCACCGATCCTTGTGGCACTCCACTGGTCACAGGCCTCCAGTCTGAAAAACAACCCTCCACCACCACTCTCTGTCTTCTACCTTTGAGCCAGTTCTGTATCCAAATGGCTAGTTCTCCTGTATTCCGTGAGATCTAACCTTGCTAACCAGTCTCCCATGGGGAACCTTGTTGAACGCCTTCCTGAAGTCCATGTAGATCATATCTACCACTCTGCCCTCATCAATCCTCTTTGTTACTTCTTCAAAAAACTCAATCAAGTTTGTGAGACATGATTTCCCACTCACAAAGCCATGTTGACTATCCCTAATCAGTCCTTGCCTTTCCAAATACATGAACATCCGGTCCCTCAGGATTCCCTCCAACACTTTGCCCACCACCGAGGTCAAGCTCACTGGTCTATAGTTCCCTGGCTTGTCCTTACCACCCTTCTTAAACAGTGACACCACTTTAGCCAACCTCCACTCTTCTGGCACCTCACCTGTGACTATCAATGATACAAATATCTCAGCAAGAGGCCCAGCAATCACTTCCCTAGCTTCCCACAGAGTTCCAGGGTACCCCTGATCAGGTCCTGGGGATTTGTCCAACTTTATACATTTCAAGATATCCAGCACTTCCTCCTCTGTACCATCGACATTTTGGAACTACTTTCTATATCTTCCATATCCTTTTCCACAGTAGCTACTGATGCAAAGTGCTCATTTAGTATCTCCCCCATTTCCTGTGGCTTCACACAAAGGCTGTCTTGCTGATCTTTGAGGGGCCCTATTCTCTCCCTCATTACTCTTTTGTCCTTAATTTATTTGTAAAACCCCTTTGGATTCTCCTTAACTCTATTTGCCAAAGCAATTTAATGTCCCCTTTTTGCCTCTTAAGTGTACAATAATTGATGGTGGTTACATGGCCAACACTTAATTCTAGTTTTTTTTTAAATGATTGCAGATTTAACCATTCCACTCTAGTATCAGGGTTCAAACTCCTGTCCTGCAGATATTACCCTGGTGTTTGGGGTCACGAGTCCAGTGACATTACCACTACACCATCATTAACTCCTTATGTTCGATGTTTGTAATTGATTACCAGAAAAATAACTGTAATGATAATTGTATCACTTTACTCTCAACACTGAGATATAGTGCTCAGCTTTGCAGTTTGTCTTCTAGCTGGCAAGACAAAAATCTGTAAAGTTATAGTGGTGTGTATTGTAAGTGAGGGGTATGACATGACCAGTGGTCAGCACAGAGACACAATAAATATTACAGATACGGTTGCTTGGATAAATCATGTCCTACAAAGTTAAGAGTGATTTATGGTCAGTCTGGTGAGTAGAGAGATTTATCATTACCTGTCTCTCTTATCATTTGTTTTGATTTACAAGACAGGTTTGAAATATAATTTGTTTTCATGATTTCAATGGTGCTGACAACTTGCATTCATAAAGCATACTTAAAGTAGTAAGATGTCCTTAAACACATCACAATGACCTCTGAATCGGATCTCCAGTTTTCAAATTGCATTATTTTGTTTAAAAGACATTGCAAATTATTTCATAGCTGACAGTATGAGACATCTTACAGCAGTTAAAATATAAAGATGAAATAAGTTTATTGTCTGTTTAAACCTAAGCATTTTTAAATAGCTTAAACCATCAATCCAAACCAAGAATCAACAGATTATTCATAATGTGCTGTTCCCATTTTTGATTGTTAAGCTGAACTTCACAAGTATTTTGTATGTGTTTATATAAACAAACATTGAATTGAATTGAATTAAATTGAGTTGAATTGAATTTATTGTCACGTGTACAGAGGCACAGTGAAAAGCTTTGTCTTGCGAGCAAAACAGGCAGATCGCAGAGTTAAGTAACACAGGTAAATAAATAATAGGTAAACAATGGCAAAAGCAAAAACACAGGTACAAGGATGTAACTCTGAAGATGGACGAGGGAGATCCAGTGGATGTAGTGTACCTGGACTTTCAAAAAGCCTTTGATAAAGTCCCACATAGGAGGTTAGTGAGCAAAATTAGGGCGCATGGTATTGGGAGCAAAGTACTAACCTGGACTGAAAATTGGTTGTGATGAGATGATCACATGTGATGAGATGATCTTGTGGTCAAGATGGGCTAAACCAAATTCTTGTCTAATTCAACACTCCTCTTAGCATAGTCCACATCACATAAAGCCTGATAAGATTCTTCCCATTAAGAAACTTGTAGAATGGGCATACAATTGCTAAATGAATTTCAGTACAGATGAATGTGAGAATTTGGCCCATTGTTCCAATTAGAAGATCGTTATTATTGAAGCATAGACTCGAGTTGTGTGTTGGGGTCCTGCTGAAGTCCTGATGCAGTGGATACCACAGGAATTTCTAAGGTCGTTGAAAATTCTAATTGGCAATTACTCGATGTTTGGAATAATTTAAAAATGTTCTCAACTCTTGACTTGAGTGCTGATGCCAACCACCTACCTATCCATGTCACCTGATCCTTCCCTTGACCTGCCTGATACTAGCTTCTACCCTCCCTCCTGACTTAAGCAACACAGTCCCTCACACACCTCCCACCCACTTCAATCCCTGAGTCCTATCCCAAAGTCCCACAGGGACAATAAGCCTGGCTCTCACAGAAACCCAAATCCTTTCCATCCCTGCCATTTTAGACCGATATGGACGCCTGACCTCCTCCATCACCCAACACCCAATCCTACTTGATTTGACCCTTGATAACCCCCGACTCCTCCCCTAACACTCTAACCCCAATTTCCCTGATATCTCGAACCCCAACTTATCTTGTACCCTACTCCCTCAACTATCTGCTACCCTATCTCTCACTTATCTTACACATGCATACTTTTTTTCTGTCGCTGCTAAAGTGGCTGTAACAACTTTGAATCCTGGAGTGACTGCCCTAAAAGAAGGGTGTGGTTTCAGCACAGATCTACTTCACTGCTGCCTGTGTGGATTGCTGGACTGGATTAGACTGCTCTGGTAATGATAGCTCCTGCCTTGAATGTTCACATGGACAATTCCTGAAAGGATAAATGGGTAACCTTTTGTCTTATTTGGGCTTGAAATAGGGATTCTGACCCTATTTGGAAGATTCAACTGGTGATATTTTGGTAAGTAAAATAATGAAGTGGCTTTTGGTTGGGAACTAAGATCTAGATGTGATAAAAGAGCAAAGAGATTTGCATGTTGCAAGTATACAAGTCTTTGAAGTAGTGACATTTGTTGATATGTCATTTCAAAGCCTGCAAATCAAGAACTAGGTTTTATTTCTAGAGGAAGAATTGAAAAAATAGAGAAGTTGTGCTGAAATTAAAATAAAAAATGGAAAAAACACAGCACGTTAGGCAGCATCTGTGTAACAAGAGAAAAAACAAGTTAACTTTTTGGGTTTGTGATCTTCCATCAGATTTTGGGGAAAAAAAGATGTGGTAAGTTTTGAACATGAGAGAGATGGGACAAGGACAAAATGAATATTTATGGTAGTGTGAAAGACAGGAGCGATGAAATGAAGTTATCCCACATCCACAGATATTGGCACATGACATGTGCCAGCCTCTCTGTGAGCCCTCATTTTTCACATCCTCAATCCATTTTAAAATGAAGTTATGCTGAACTTACTTAATGAACCTTTGTTTGCTCAAACCTTCAGTCTTGTGCATCATATTTGAAAATGGGCCAACAAAGATAAGTATGGATGATACCAAAAGTATAAAGTTTAAAGTACATCCAGATTGACTTGTATATTTATTACTGACACTATTGTGCTGATTCCCAGGGTACACAAAGATCTGCCAGTACTGGCTGTGTGAAGTATTTGCATAGATGATGGGCACACCTTCCCTTAAACACGTACACAGAACTTAAGCAAAAGCACCATCTCCCAATAAGGAATTAGAATGTTTCCATCAGTATAAATGGAACAGAATTTCACTATCACTGTTCAGATATTGTCTGCTCGATATTCTGTCAGAACTTTATCACAATATTGGCATTCATATCCTGGCTTGACTGAGATAAATAAACAATACTGCAAAGATCAATAATCATAAAGAAATGCATTACGAACCATACACTACAAACAGAATGTTGATGCAAAGGTGATAAATCATAATCTTCTCTCAGGTTCATTTAGGAGCAATTTTGCAAGGTGATTTTGCAGAAAGTTTGCAATTTCTGATAATGAATAAAGCTAGGAGACTGGCTGCACTGGAACGTAACAAATGAAAGGTTCCCATTTGCCCCTGTAGAAGGATCATGATTAGAGGGAGGGATTAGAGGAACTGAAATATGGGAGGAAGGGCACTAACCTTAGGAAAGATTCCAAGGCCTTGATGGGGATGCAGTGGAGATTTACCTGAATGGTACCAGGGTGAGGATGTTACAGTTATGTAGTGAAACTGAGTAGAGTTACTGAGGGTGCTGTGAATTTGAAATTTGTTCCTACTATCAGAGGGAGTAATTGAGAAGAATAACATGCATTTGAGGGTAAATTAGATTAGAAACATATATAGAAATGCAGAAATGAAAGCTTTCATGAGGGAATTGGATAAATATTAGCCAAAGAAAAAATTGCTGTGCAGTTGCTTTGCTGTTAGAATTTATGTATCGCTGGACATTGGAGTGCATCTGGGAAAATTAACAAACAGTGAAATTCTCAACTAATCTTGGAGGAACTGTTGGGCGAAGTTCACAGCACAGACTCAGATAAGTTAATGGTTGTTTTAAGCTTGTCCAATAGAAAGGCTGCAGTAGTGGGTACAGTGGATCCTTCCTTGATTATATATTTTTGGAGATAAGTCTCTTGATTAAACTTAAAATATAAGCCATAGCTATTAATTTAACTTGGGGCAGTGTTTGTAGAGGAATAAGATGGTGTTATTTTCTGGGTCTGTAGATTGTGAAGTAGCAAAAATGGCCTTTGCAGTGATATGTACTTCTTGTCAGATGTGGGAGTTTAAAGAGAGTTTAAGAGTTACTGCGGATTATATCTGCCATAAATGCTGTTGGATGCAAATCTTATCAGATCAAGTGGATCGGTTGAAGAGACAAATAGAAGCGATGAGGAATTTGCAACAGCTACAGTATGTGATGGATGGCAGTTATAGAAAGAGGGGAAAGTCTCAGATACAGTCACATAGATGGGTTAACTCAAGGAAGGGTAAAAGAGGTAGGCAGCTAGTGCAGGAGTCTTGTGGATATACCCATTTCAAACAGGTATGCTGTTTTGGAAAATGTAGGGGGTGATATATTCTGAGGGGAACATAGCACAAACAGCCAAGTTTCTGGTATTGAGACCGGCTCAAATGCAACGAGGGGTGTATCGGCATCCAAGAAATCAATTGTGTTAGGGGATTCTGTAGTCAGTGATACAGACAGACGTTTCTGTGGCCAGCAGAGAAAAAGCAGAATGGTGTGTTGTTTCCCTGGTGCCAGGATCAAGGATGTCTCAGAGAGGGTGCAGAATATTCTCACGGGGGAGAGGGGCCAGCAGGAGGTCATTGTCCACATTGGAACCAGTAACATTGGAAGGGAAAAGGTTGAGACTCTGAAGGGAGATTACAGAGAGTTAGGTAGAATTTTAAAAAGGATGTCCTCAAGGGTAGTAATATCTGGATTACTCCCAGTGCTACAAGCTCTTGAAGGCAGGAATAGGAGGATAGAGCAAATGAATGCATGGCTGAGGAGCTGGTGTATGGGAGAAGGATTCACATTATTGGAGTATTGGAATCTCTTTTGGGGTAGAAGTGACCTGTACAAAAAGGACGAATTGCACCCAAATTGGAAGGGGACTAATATACTGGCAGGGAAATTTGCTAGAACTGCTTGGGAGGATTTAAACTAGTAAGGTGGGGGGGGTGGGACCCAGGGAGATAGTGAGGAAAGAGATCGATCTGACACGGGTACAGCTGAGAACAGAAGTGAGTCAAACAGTCAGGGGAGGCAGGGACAAGATAGGACTAATAAATTAAACTGCATTTATTTCAATGCAAGGGGCCTAACAGGGAAGGCAGATGAACTCAGGGCATAGTTAGGAACATGGGACTGGGATATCACAGCAATTGCAGAAACATGGCTCAGGAATGGGCAGGACTGGCAGCTGAATGTTCCAGGATACAAATGCTACAGGAAGGATAGAAAGGGAGGCAAAAGAGGAGGGGGAGTGGCATTTTTGATAAGGGATAGCATTTCAGCTGTGCTAAGGGAGGATACTCCCAGAAGTACATCCAGGGAAGTTATTTGGGTGGAACTGAGAAATAAGAAAGGGATGATCAGCTAATAGCGATTGTATTATAGACCCCCCAATAGTCAGAGGGAAATTGAGAAACTAACTTGTCAGGAGATCTCAGCTATCTGTAAGAATAATAGGGTTTTTTATGGTAGGGGATTTTAACTTTCCAAACATCAACTGGGACTGCCATAGTGTTAAAGGTTTAGATGGAGAGGAATTTCTTAAGTGTGTACAAGACAATTTTCTGATTCAGTATGTGGATGTACCTACGAGAGAAGGTGCAAAACTTGACCTACTCTTGGGAAATAAGGCAGGGCAGGTGACTGAGGTGTCAGTGGGGGAGCACTTTGGGGCCAGTGACCATAATTCTATTCGTTTTAAAATAGTGATGGAAAAGGATAGACCAGATCTAAAAGTTGAAGTTCTAAATTGGAGAAAGGCCAATTTTGACAGTATTAGGCAAGAACTTTCATAAGCTGATTGGAGGCAGATGTTCGCAGGTAAAGAAACAGCTGGAAAATGGGAAGCCTTCAGAAATGAGATAACAAGAATCCAGAGAAAGTATATTCCTGTCAGAGTGAAAGGGAAGGCTGGTAACTATTGGGAATGCTGGATGACTAAAGAAATTGAAGGTTTGGTTAAGAAAAAGAAGGAAGCATATGTCAGGTACAGACAGGATAGATCGAGTGAATCCTTAGAAGAGTATAAAGAAAGTAGGAGTATACTTAAGAGGGAAACCAGGAGGGGAAAATGGGGACATGAGATAGCTTTGGCAAATAGAATTAAGGAAAATCCAAAGGGGTTTTTACAAATATATTAGGGACAAAAGGGTAATTAGGGAGAGAATAGGGCCCCTCAAAGATCAACAAGGCGGCTTTTGTGTGGAGCCACAGAAAATGGGGGAGATTCTAAATGAATATTTTGCATCAGTATTTACTGTGGAAAAGGATATGGAAGATATAGACTGTTGGGAAATAGATCGTGACATCTTGCAAAATGTCCAGATTACAGAGGGGGAAGTGCTGGATGTCTTGAAACGGATAAAGGTGGATAAATCCCCAGGACCTGATCAGGTGCACCCGAGAACTTTATGGGAAGCTGGAGAAGTGATTGCTGGGCCTCTTGCTGAGATATTTGTATCATCTATAGTCATAGGTGAGGTGCCGGAAGATTGGAGGTTGGTAAACTGGTGCCACTGTTTAAGAAAGGTGGTAAGGATAAGCCAGTGAGCCTGACCTCAGTGGTGGGCACGTTGTTTTAGGGAATCCTGAGGGACAGGATGTACACGTATTTGGAAAGACAAGGAATGGTTTGGGATAGTCAACATGGCTTTGTGCATGGGAAATCATGTCTCACAAACTTGTTTGAGTTTTTTGATGAAGTAACAAAGAAGATTGATGAGGGCAGAGCAGTAGATGTGATCTATACGGAGTTCAGTAAGGCATTCGACAAGGTTCCCCATGGGGGACTGATTAGCAAGGTTAGACTCATGGAATACATGGAGAACTAGCCATTTGGATACAGAACTGGCTCAAAGGTAGAAGACAGAGGGTGGTGATGGAGAGTTGTTTTTCAGACTGGAGGCCTATGACCAGTGGAGTGCCACAAGGATCGGTGCTGGGTCCTCTGCTTTTTGTCATTTACATAAATGATTTGGATGCGAGCATAAGAGGTACAGTTAGTAAGTTTGCAGATGACACCAAAATTGGAGGTGTAGTGGACAGCGAAGTGACCTTGGAGTGCAAGTTCATAGCTCCTTGAAAATGGAGTCGCAGGTAGATAGCATAGTGAAGAAGGTGTTTGGTATGCTTTCCTTTATTGGTCAGAGTATTGAGTACAGGAGTTGGGAGGTCATGTTGCGGCTGTACAGGATATTGGTTCGGCCACTGTTGGAATATTGCGTGCAATTCTGGTCTCCTTCCTATCAGAAAGATGTTGTGAAACTTGAAAATGTTCACAAAGATTTACAAGGATGTTGCCAGGGTTGGAGGATCTGAGCTACAGGGAGAGGCTGAACAGTCTGGGGCTGTTTTCCTGGAGCGTCAGAGGCTGAGGGGTGACCTTATAGATGTTTACAAACTGATGAGGAGCATGGATAGGATAAATAGGCAAAGTATTTTCCCTGGGGTTGGGGAGTCCAGAACTAGAGGGCATAGGTTTAGGGTGAGAGGGGAAAGATATAAAAGAGACCTAAGGGGCAACTTTTTCACGCAGAGGGTGGTACGTGTATGGAATGAGCTGCCAGAGGATGTGGTGGAGGCTGATACAATTGCAACATTTAAGAGGCATTTGGATGGGTTTATGAATAGGAAGGGTTTGGAGGGATATAGGTCGGGTGCTGGTAGGTGGGACTAGATTGGGTTGGGATATCTGGTTGGCATGGATGGGTTGGACCGAAGGGTCTGTTTCCATGCTCTACATCCCTATGACTCTATGACTGTAATAGGAAAAGAACCGGAGAGCAATGGACTATTTAAATCATAGTTCCAAAGTACTGGCCACAAGCACAACAACATAAATAGTCGCCACCTGTGCTATACCCTTCTGTATAAGATTATCCCATCAGGAAAGGATGATCAGGCTGTACCTCTTTTCCTTTAAGATGAGAAGGCTGACGGTTGACCAATATTGTTTATGCTTAGACAATGATTAAAGACTAAGCAGGAAAAAGATGTGTATGCTAGGTGTCAGGTTTATATTGCAAGTGACAATAGTGTTGAATATAGAAAACGCACACAGAGTGTAAGAAAGGACAAACGTAGCAAAGAGAGATTATGAGAAGAAACTGGAAGCTAACTTTAAAGAGGATTCAAAAATATTCCAAAGGCATATGAATAATAAAAGGATAATTCAAGAAAAAATGAGGCCAAGAAGGAATCAAAAAGAGGATTCCTTCTTGGAGCCAGAACAGGCATCAAAATAATCCTTTTGAGGGCTGTTCTTGAGATTTTCCAAGGCGTACGTTTTGATTTTAGGGTGCCACCTTTTAGTTTTCTTGGGGTCTGTCATTCTCACTAGCTCCTTTGTTAGGTGATGCAGTAATGTAATAACATTAGCTTTTGTTTTATTTATTAACATAAGAATTATTGCAGTGACAAACACATTGAGAAGAATTCATCAATATCCGCAATTATCATCCCCATATTAAACATAAAGTCACAACATACAAGGAAAGCATTAGCTTCCCAACACCATAATATTCAAATCACGAGACGACAACAGGAATAAGTTTACAACAGAAGTTTTTGTCTGAAAGAACTGAAATACATCTCTAAGCAAAAAAAAACTATCACCATAAACACACTTTGCGAAAACTGGTGAGATTGTAGTTAGTGCAATTCCATCGCATATGCACTAGTCTGAAGGATTTTACTCCAGCTGTTACTACCCTTTTTACTGCAACTGTGTTCTCAATCTCAAGTTGATGTTTCACATTTGACATCATTTTATTATAAAAGAATCCGCTACACTTTTTATTGTACATTGGCTCCTGAAGTTATTAGACCTTATGCTAGAGATTTCACATTCATTTTCAAGACATCCATTGCCTCATTGACATTTAGTTCTTTTCTGGCTTTGGGTTAGTTGAGTGTTTGTTGACAGGTGTAAATCCATTTTTTGTCATTTGCAGCCCCCTTTTCTACTCTCACCCTGAAGTCTCCTTTTCCTAACAACTTCTACTTGCAGCCCTCTTCTGCCCCCACTTCCCTTTCAGCCATCTTTTCCACCGGACCTTGCAGAACCTTTCTCCACACCTTGCAGCCCTTTTCTTTCCTTCTTGAATTTCTTTTTGCATTCCCCATCTTTGGCCGTCTTTACTGTCCCCTTTTCAAGTGGTCAATGGACTCCTTTTCCCTCCTTAGAGCTCTTTTCCTCTCATCCTTTTGCCGTCCCCTTCTTTTCATTTCTTGTATTCATCTTCCTTTTAGCCCCATCAGCCCCCTTCCTTGTTTTCTTCAGCCTCCCCATTCCTCTTTGCAGTCCCTTCGTTACCTTTCCCAAGCTTTGTCTTCACCTTGTCCCTTGTTGCAAACCCCTTCTTCTCTCAGATTATGTTTTCCACCACCCCACCCCTATTATTCTACCAATAGTACTCCTCAAGACTAGATGTGGTCAATGGCAATGCCCACCCCACCACCCCTCCGAAGGCACTGGCACAGCTGATGGAACCCTTCCTCTGCCCCATCTAGTCTCTGTTGATGGTAGCCCAGTTGTTCACACTGCCACTTCTTAGCTGCTTCTATCACAGATTGTTCTCTCTTCACTAGTGAGCCTTACAGCAGTAAACATGAATGAGTACCAACCTGTGATAGAAGGAACACTTCTTCAATCATCTATGTATCCCACTTACCGAATCAACACTTTTCTGATTGGTCATGATTGCATTTTTGCCTGCGATTTAATAGTTTTCAAGAGCTAATTTTCGCACTGCCTTGATGTATTTTGACCTGGACAGAAGACGTAGCTGATGTTTGAAGTGAGTGTTTGCCTTTGTCTTTAACAAGAGAGATGATGCTGCAAGGTTGTGGTGAGTAGGGAGATAATTGAAACACTGGATGGGCAAAAAGTGGATAAACACCAGGTTCTAGAAAGGTTGATTATACATTAAGGTTGTTAAGTTACCAGGCCTGAATGGAATCATCCAAGGCTGCTGAGGGAAATAAGATTGGAAAGTGCAGAGATGCTGAGCCTCACCTTCCGATCCTTCTTGGATATGAGGATACTGTCAGAGGACCAGAGAATTGCAAAATGTTACATCCATGCTTGAAACAAATTCAAGAAATAGGCTCAGTGACAGTAAACTCTTGCTGCATAGCTATTTTAAGCCTCAAGGAAGTGATGTTCCCCAGGGATTAGTATTAGAATCACTGGTTCTCATGAAATTTATTCTCAGGATATGTAGATTACAATTTCAAAATTTGCAACTAACACAAAATTTCCAATTATAGCAAATCATGAGAAAGTGGTAGTCTTTAAAGGGACATAGAGTATGATTGATAATTACAGATGAAGTTTAATGCAGAAAAATGCAAAAGTATGAAGAGCAAAATTGCAATATGAACTAAACTTAATGGAACAGCAGAGACCTTGGAGGTACATGTGCATGCTCTATTGAAGGTAGCAAAAGAATTTCAGAAAATTGAAAAAAAGCCACTCATGTCCTGAGCTGTCTAAATATACACATTGAGGGCAAAGCTGTGAAGTTATGTGGCATGATTACGAAGCGCAGTTTTGACCTCAATTAGAGTAATGGACTGAATTTTACCAAAATCAACGAAGTGTCAATTTTGGGGAGATTCATAGAGGATTTCTCTCCTTGAGCTTTAGTAAATTAACTGTGTAATCTACTGTATCATTCTCATGTTGTCTTGCCTCTCTGGTGGTGGAAGGACTTGCCACAGCTGGGTCTTCTGGAACTTCTGCCACTGACAACTTATTTAAGCTCAGTGGCGCCCTAGGTCAGTGCTGCCAGTAACAAATAGCACTTCAGAGTTTGTAGAAGGACAGAAACAAGAAAACACCACTGAAGCCGCATAGGTGGCATGGGTAACACTTTATACAAAGTAGAATTTCACATTCAGAAACGTGTTGTTACTTTACATGAGTTTGATTGGTTGCCATTGTAACTACAGATTCAAGGATTAAACCATTCAGGTTATCTTTTCTTAGCAGCATGTCATGTTAGAATTCTATCTATTCTTTCCAAGTTTTGGAAAGCCATCAAAGAGTCAAAAATGTTAACTTTTCATGAACAGCACAAAAAGTGAAGAAAAGCTGCGTTTGCTGATGGGAATAAATAAAGCTGCTTCCCCTCTGAGAAGCAAATTTACAATCAATAAACAATCACTTCACCCAACTCAGATCTATTGAATGTGAATGTCAATGAGGTACTGTCTCGCTTGTTGCTCCTGATGCTCCATCTCTATATAATGCTGAATTTGAATGTAACTCCTGGTCAGCGACCTCATTTTCCTCTTTGGAATACTGGTGCCACACTCCTAGTTCTTCAGTGTGCATAAGTATTAATGCCACAGTGACATCAGATCATGTGGAACTTGAACCAGTCTATAGAGATGCAGAATATGCCCTGTCTTGTCATCCCACATGTATATATAGCAATGTTCAATCAAGTTTGTTTATGTTCGTGCACCTGAGTGTCGACCTGATCTTAACTACTTGATGGCATGGGACTGGAGACAAACAGTATGGAGCACCTAAACTGAAATTCAATGACATTAAAGTGCTGTGGGTAAAAGATGAGGTCAACCCAGAACTGGGAAAAACTTGAATAGAAGCTTGTAGCAGCATAGAGCAGCAGGTGATGTAGTTCAAGTTCTGAAGAACGGTCACTGGACCTGAAGCGTTAACTCTGATTTCTGTCTGAAGATGTTATCAGTCCTGCTAAATCTTTTCAGGAATTTGTTTTTGTTTCTGATTTGAAGCATTTGCAGTTTTTTTTATATGTACTTCAAAGCCCAGCTAAGCATTGGACTCCAGATAGGGAAACGGTGAGGTCTGCCGATGCTGGAAATCTGAGTTGAGAGTGTGTTGCTGGAAAAGCACAGCAGGTTAGGCAGCATCCAAGGAGCAGAAAAATTGACATTCCGGGCCGGAGCCATCATTCCTGATAAAGGGCTCCGGCCCGAAGCGTTAACTTTCCTGCTTCTCGGATGCCGCCTGATCTTCTGTGCTTTTCCAGCAACACACTCTCAGCTCCAGATAGGGAAAGCCAATGCAACACTGACAAAGTGCAGAAAAATCCACAAAAGACAATTTGAAGGAACAAGTGAAAGCAGTGAGCAACATTCTTCTAAACTCTAGGGAATAGAGATCCAGTCTTCTCAACATCACCCCCCACCCACCCATAGGAAAATCCAGCCATCCTATGAATTAATCTCTGAAATAACTCCACTGAGGCCAGGATCCTATCATCAGGTCACCCTTTACCTACATGTGGAGAGTTTTGACACTGATCCAGGTCCCGCAGAGCCAGGTGCCATAGTGAACAGGATTTCTGACACACCTGTTTATATCTGTCAGCCAGGGCTCTCTGATTGGACCCGATTAACAGCCCCAGCCTGGGAACTCATATTCTATGAGATTGACCTGGCTCAGCATGTTACAATCATTGCATCTCTCCCTCTCTGTGTCTGAGGACACAGACTGGCTGTTTTTTATAGCCCTTCCTGAGGCAAATTACCATCAGATCAGGTTCCTCCACCTCTGCCTCTGATGCATGTAGCATGTAACGCACAGAGGCTCACCTCTTGTGCCCGGAGCTTGGAATTCTTGGAAGAAATTCATTCCCCTGTTTAGGTGGCAAAGGTATTAAGGCAGCTATATGCATTGTGTCCAATTCAGATTGCAAGGTATCTTCAATGCTTGACCGAGAGGGAGAATCCACGAGTTCCAGAACAGATGGTAAGGCAGCGGAGGAGTCGGGCATATTTTACAGGTTTCATATCGTCCACTTGTTTGTTCAGGATTGTTCCATCTACCCAAACCTTATACGTCACTGGACTTGACCTCATAGCGATCATGCCTCTTACACATGCGTGATCATTCCTACATCAAAGTTTGTTCCCCGAAGTAAACTGTCTCTCTTGTTTAGTGGAGTTTTGGTGTCTGGCATTGGCATATGCCCCCCCCAACCCCAACCCCCACCGAGTCCAGGAAGATCAGCTTTAACCTGATGCAGAGTCTTCTCTCCATTAGCAACCCTGCTGCAGCTAGTTGCCTGAGGGTGGTCCTATAATCAATCAGGATCTGGGATAGTTGGTATCTAGTGAAGTTGTAGGCTGTTTGTTTAAGTCTGCTTTCAAAGTGCTGTTTCTGCCAGATCATTAGATGAAGGATGATATGGGGCCATCCTTACATGACGAATACCATTCGAGTTTAGGAAATTCCCTCTGGTAAACAATGGTCCATTAATTGTATCCAGCTTTCTGATTGATGCCTCTACTTTTGTCCGTAAGGCAAAAGGCACTGGGTGGACCTTGCAGAATCATGGAATTGCTTCCTGGTCAGCAGGCAAGGCGGTCTTGGCTCCTCTGATAATGCCTAGACCTCCTGAAAAATAACATCAATGTATTTAATTAGGACTTCACTCAGGCAGCCAACCTGCAATCGAAAAATGTTGTGCCAATCTAATGAATCTTTCTCAACCAATTTCACTCAATGCAGGGAAGCTTGAGGCTTATTTACACCTGTGTATGCATTACATGGAAGGTAAGTGCATTCTTGAATAGCATTGTTTTCTCAAAAGTCTTCAAGGCAGATCATTTAGGCTAGTGAAAATATGCCATGGATCATCTAGTTGTTGTACCCCATAAGCTTTTGTTTGCGACACGTTAGAAAAACACTCATTAGAATTAATGAGGTAAATAGCACTGCTGTTGTTTATTAATTCATTCTATAAATATTGATACTGAAAGTTTCTTTGAAACCTTCTTTTCTAGGTACACAAGTCATTTGACTTTGGTATATGCAACACAATCTTGAAATTTAGTACCAACACGAAAATAAGATTAACAAAGGGGAGGACATCAACAGATTCAGGAAGACATAAGCAGGTAATTGAATACCAATATTGGGAAATTGTCATTAGGATAAACATAAGCTAGTGAGACTATTTTACTGTAGAGAAAGAAAAGGGTAAGAGAAGATTAAATTGATATTTTCTGAAGGATTTTGGTGGAAAGAATAGGGAAAGACCATTATTCCTGATTAGAAAGCTAGTGAGGCAGTGGCTGTAGATTTAGTGGTATTGCTGAGAAGGACAACATGGCCCGTATTGTTATAAAGATGATTGTTTGAATGTGGAATACTTTACCACAGAGTGATTGAGACAGATCTCATGGTATCTTGCGAGGGGAATTCAGCTGTATATATTTGAAACAGGGGCATGATGTAAAGCAGTGGGATTAGTATTGAATAACTTGAGTAAAGAATCACCATAATGGATAAAATATTGCCCTTTCCACTGTGTGGATACCTTTGCCAAAAGAGGTCATTTTATTGATGAAGAAAATGGTGCATGTGGATTCTGTCACTCTCCTCCTTAAATTGGTGGCATGAATGCCCAAGGATAGCTTTCCTGCCCCATAGCGAATTGAGGCCTCTAAGTGGGCAATTAGCACCCACATAAGAACCTCATTGAGCCATGGCTGGCATTAATGACACAGAAGTGTTTTGGTGGGGGGGTGAGGGGAAGGCCTTCCATTTGGAGAACATGACAAACAAATCCTAATGTTTGGTTGTGGGATCCCAGAATTGAGAGGGGAAGGTTGAGAAGGAGAGGTCACTAGCTCAGTGCACTTAATGCTGAATTGATGGACCTAGTATTGGGAAGGGGTCCCTTCTGAAAGCCAACTTCTGCACGTGTTTCTGACTGCCTCCCCAAAATTTCCTTGCAACCTTTCCCATACAAGCTGCCTACCTTTCATAATTCAGCTGTGTTTGCAATTTTTCCTCGAACTGGGCCTTGGGTGGATGCTGTACTGGTAGCAGCCACCACTGTCTCAGTGAGGCTGTGAAGTACAGAAGAACTGCCAACCCTTGTAACCAGCAACCCTCAATTTCCCACCCTTGGAGTCTTTGATCCCGGGGGAAGGCTTGTTAAGTACAAGATATGGTTGGCCTTCTAGAAAAAGGCACAATTCACAGCCAATGGCCAACATCTCCATTGTCTCAATAAGGTTCCATCCAATGGGACAGGTAACCTTTGTCTTTGTGGGAATTTATTGGTCAGAGTATTGAGTACAGGAATTGGGAGGTCATGTTGCAGCTGTATGGGACATTGGTTAAGCCACTTTTGGAATATTGTGTGCAATTCAGTCTCCTTCCTATTGGAATGATGTTGTGAAACTTGAAAGGGTTCAGAAAAGATTTACAAGGATGTCACCACGGTTGGAGGATTTGAGCTACAGGGAGAGGTTGAATAGGCTGGGGTTGTTTTCCCTAGAGCGTCGGAGGCTGAGGGGTGACATTATAGAGGTCTACAAAATCATGAGGAGTATGGCTAGGATAAATAGGCAAAGTCTCATTCCTGGGGTCAGGGAGTCCAGAACGAGAGGGCATAGGTTTAGGGTGAGAGAGGAAAGATAGAAAAGAGATCTGGGGACAAATTTTTCATGCAGAGGGTGGTATGTTTATGGAATGAGCTGCCAGAGGAGGATTTAGGACCATTTGGCACAGCCATTTTGCCGCAAGCAATTTGGCGCGGCCTGTTTGGCGTAGCCTATTTTGCCGAAGACCCATTAAGGTGCAGAACTATTTTGGCACAGATATACGGTAATCATCAACGAAAATCAACATAATAGTAAAATTATTAAATGGGTAGTTTCCAGTTGTTTGTAGTTATTATTAAAATAACAAGTCATCAAAGTAAAACAACTGTTGAGGGAACTTTACAAGTGCCTAGAAAATTTTTCGGAACGATGCCTAACAACAGAGCGCTGAAGAAGATGGTTTGTAGGACAAAGAAAGAAATTGCTGCTTACCCTGGAAATCCAAGAAATTTGGAAGAACTTGTAATTCCAGGTAGCTTTAAAACATATTCTGTTAATGAATATAATGGAAAACAATTTTTACTAGCTGACAGCGGCAGCACCACCTGCAGAATTCTTACATTTGGAAGTGAAAGGAATGCCGAGTTTTTCCCCACCTCTATTTTCACAAGTTTATGTTATTTTAGGGGAAATACATAAAGCTGTGTTCCCACTGTTGTATGCTTTACTCCCAAATAAGTTACGAACAACATATGATAAACTATTTGAATTATTTGAACTGGTTCTGGAAATACAGCCTGAACGCCGCCCTACTATTATTTTGATTTTCGTTGATGACTACTTATATCTGCACCAAAATAGTTCTGCTCCAAAATAGGCTGCGCCAAACAGGCCGCGCCAAATCCCTCGCACCAAAATGGCTGCGCTGAATGGTCCCACTCTGGCCAGAGGAAGTGGTGGAGGCTAGTATGATTGCAACATTTAAAAGGCATGTCGATGGGTATATGAATAGGAAGGGTTTGGAGGGATATGGGCCGGGTGCTGGCAGATGGGACTAGATTAGGTTGGGATAACTGGTCGGCATGGACAAGTTGGACCGAAGGGTCAATTTCCATGCTGTACATCTCTATGACTATGACTCTATGAATGGTTTTAGGCCAAACCCAATAAAGACAAGGTGACTAATCAAAACATGTGATGTGTTTATATTTATCTGTACACAACTGACTTCTTGATTTTTTTGTCAAAGGATTCAGATTACAAAATGGCATGCAGCAACAAAGATCTCTGCAGGAAGGAGCCAACTTGCCCGTAAGAATTTCAACTGTTATCTTGTTATTCATAATACTTTTTTTATTTTGGCACAAGATTTTGGTGGTACTCTGTTATGTAGTTGTGAGGTCTGAAAATGTCAAGGTGGTGCACTGTAAATTGGATTTTCCTTCCTTATTCTTCAACAACAATATAACAAATAACAAATTCTGTTACTTTTGCATTGCGGTTTTTGGAAGTGCAGGATAATATATTGCAATGAAGGCAATTATGTATTTGGGACCTCCTAAACTGGTTGATCTAGAAATTAAACATTGGGAGAAAAATGAAGAAATAAAAAGTAAAACATTAAATAAAAGATTTATGAAAGAAACAACTTAGGCCCTGCTGAAATGAGGTTTCCATGGTTTTAATTGTTTCCTTTCTTGCCCTCCAAGATTAATTGACATGTCAGATCCATAAAACATGAACATATCTGAATGACTGTGGCAAGACTAATTTATATCTTTGCTAGGAATCAGAAATTTCATGCTTCTTAAAGGGAAGTAGAGGGCAAAGTTCTGCTTTTGCAAGACTGATGTTGGAGTGGAATGAATGTTACACAATTTGGGGTGCATCACAACATTATAGAATTGTCTTATGCATCAAGAATTGTAGTCATCATTATTCTAACAGCAATTTCTGACCTATTAGGCCTTCGCATTCCTTATTATGCATTCAAAAGTAGGGGAAGAAAGGTTGTTACTTAATTTTTGGAGCAACCTAAATAATATTTGACCGTGGTGGAATCTCCTTCACATATTGTGAAGTGCTGCATATCTTGTAGACATGCAGTAATGTAGTTTTATTAAACTGCTCATTCTAATTCTGCTTAATAATTCCAGTAAAAGAGGTGTCATGTCTACAATTCCAAAATCTTGATTTGATTTGATCTGATTTGATTTATTGTAATCACAGGTACCTAAGTGTAGTGAAAAGTGCAAACAGTACAGGCAGATCATAGTAAACAAAGACATACAGATCATAGGGCGCTTAGGTAGGGCGCGGCATACAATGAGATCAATGTTATTTGAAGTTTAAAACTCCTTTCGGCAGTCTAATAATAGTATGGAGGAAACTGTTCTTGAACCTGTTGGTTTGTGTGTTCAAGCTTCTCTATGTTCTGCCTGACAGAAGAGGTTAGAAGAGAGCATTACTGGTGGGAGGTGGGATGAGTCTTTGATGTTGTTGGAAGCCTTTTTTGAGACAACGAGCAATGCAAATGGAGTCCATGGCTGGGAGGTTGGCCTCCATGATGGTCTGGGCTGTGCACACGATTTTCTGTCATGTCTTATAGTCTGGAGCAGAGCGAAAGCTGTACCAGGCCATTATACACCCACATAGAAGTCAAACTTTAAACAGGGTCTGACTAAATTAGCATTCAATCTAATGTTATAAATACATATTTTTGTATCGTTATTAAATAACTGAGATAGGTATGCTGCCATTTTGCTGCTTTTGGTAGCATTTTAAAATGGAGACATCAAATTTCATTCTTCAACATTGACCTACTAATGAATCATAGCAGGATGATGACTTGCAGAAGTGACAAAGAAATTAATCTGCCTTCACACTGCAGACTGTTAGTTGAGCAATGCACTGTTGTATCACACCACTAATAGACTGAATAGATGATTCTGCGGTTTCACTTGCATTATTTTTGTCAGTGAAATACCATGTTTGGTGTCAGCAGATTTATCCTTTTCTCCCACTACTCGTAGTGACTAATGGATGTTTCATTAAGGTGGTGAATTTTAATTCTTGCAACCTATTGTCAGGTACGGGTATAACCAGAATAATTAATTCATTGAAGTTGGATTTTGTACATCATCTGCCCACTTTAAAGCAGCCAAGCTAGATAACAACTTTGGGTTACTTTGTTACAAAATCACTAGATTTCATAATCTTGTTGATAGAACAAAGCTATTTCAATCTAAAATGTAAACAATGTATATTTTAAAATAATTATATGCTGAGCATAGCACATTGCATTTGATAGTGACTGAACATAGAAAACAATTGTAAGCCAAAAACAGTATAAAAACAAGTGTTGTTGTGTACAGTGAGGTCGTAATTCAGAGGGTATAATAAAAGTACAAAGTGCTAGACACACTCAACTGGGTGTGGCAGCATCTGGGGAGAGAGGCGCAAATATTCTGTGTCTGATGTGACTCTTCTTCAGAACTTTAGGTACTTTCTCTTTTCAGATGCTGCCAGACCTGCCGAGGTATAGTTTAGCACTATTTATTTTTACTTCAGATGTCCAGCTTCTGTAGTATTTTACTTTATTTGGGTATAGTGTGAATTTACATATAAATTATTAAAAATGCAAAATCAGATAATGAGAATGATGCTGTTGGATTATTGTAAAAACCCAACTTGTTTATTCCTGTCTTTAAAGGAGGGAAATACCAGTCCCACACAAGCATGGTTGACTCAGTTGTACCAAACCACTATGACAACTCTTTTGCTGGAGTTGTTCAAAAATGAGGCCAGTATCAGGAATGGGCCGTAAATTTCAATCTTGATAGCGACGCTTACACCTGAGATTGACAAATATGTAGCTTTCTCTTCTTTGCCGAAACTTCTCGTCAAAATAATTGTCAGAGCAGGTTTAAGATTTCACAACACGATTTCACAACATGTGTTGCAAAACTTAATTCTTGTGAGTTGTAACTTTCTGGCAAGCCTTGCTATTATGTTACATGGCTGGATGTTTGTTAAATATGATGATATGTTTTATTACAGTCAAAAATTTGATGGATGTAGAAAACTCACTACTTCTCCATGGAAGAAGAACTGAGGGTTACAAAAGTACAGAGTAAACTTTAGATGGGAAACTCAAATATTCATTACTATACAGAAGTTTATGAAATCATGAGGCGCACGGATAGGGTGAATAGCCAAGGTCTTTTTCCCAGGGTTGGAGAAGTCCAAAACTAAAGAGTAAAGGTTTAAGGTGAGAGAGGATAGATTTCAAAGGGACCCAAGGGGCAATTCTTTACATGCAGGCGGTGGTGTGTGTATGGAATGAGTTGCCAGAGGAAGTGGTGGAGGCTGGTACAACATTTAAAAGGCATCTGGATAGGTACATGAATAGGAAGGGTTTATAGGGATATGGGCCACTTACTGGCAAATGGGACTAGATCAGCTTAGATATCTAGTCAGTGTGGACAAGAAGGGCCTGTTTCTGTGCTGTATAACTCAATGACTATGAAAAGAATCATTTGGTAGCACTACTGACCAAGTTGGCTGAGTCTTGCAGGACATAGCTGTCAGACTAAGCCTGAGCGAACCATCAAGAGCAAAATGCCTACTTGATCTCATCTTCGCCAATCTACTTATTGCAAATGCATCTGTCCACAGCATGATTGGTAGGATTGACTACAGCTCAGTCTTTGTGGAGACAAAGTCGTGTCTTCATGTTGAGTAAAGCCCCTATTGCGTTGCGTGGCTACACTACCGTGCTAAATGGGAGAGAATTTGAATAGAGCTAGCAATCTGCTAAATACTGACCTTGCCAGCAATACCCACGTAATATTAATAAATAAAAAAGCACAAAGAATCTGCAACTTCATGCCCCACATTATTTCTGCTGTACTATTACCATCAAGCAGGCTGACCGATGGGTTAGCATTTAGTTTAGGGTCAGTGAAGAGTGTAAGAACAAATGCCAGAAGCAGCATCAGGCATATACGAAAATGAGGTATCAACCCATATAACATACAACATCAACACATAACATAAAACCACTTGCATGCCAAACAGTGGATTATATGTGCAATAGAAAGGGCTATGTAATCCTACAATAAATAAATCAGATCTAAGTTCTGCAGTCCTCTCACACATTCTGTGTAATTTGTGTCGAAAATTTAAGCATGTAACAGGAATAGGACAATGTACAAATATCTACATCTTCAATGATAGGGGACCCCAGTACATCTGTGCAAAAGATAAGGCTGATGCATTTGCATTCATTTTAAGCCAGAAGTGGGCAATCCATCTTGGACTTTTCCTGAGGTCCCCAGTACCATAGATGCCAATTTTCAACCAATTTGATTTATTCCTCGTGACATCAAGAAATATCTGAAGGTGGTGGATATGACAAAGATTTTGGATCTGACAAAATTCCACTAGTCGTACTGAAGAATTGTATGCTAGAACTAGCCATGTCCTTACTAAACTGTTCCAAACAGCTAAGATGCTCGTATCTTCCCAGCAGTATGGAAAATTGCGCAGCTATGTTCTGTCTACAATAGCAAGACAAATCGAACCTGGCCAATTACCATGCTCTCAGTCCATTCTAAAATTGAAGGAATCATCGTCAGTGATCATCAGCAGCTTGCACACGACTGCTCAGTTTCGGTTTAAGCAAGACCACTCAACTTTGGATCCTATTGTAGGGTTGGCTCAAATCTGGACAATAAAGCTGAACTCCAGAAGTGAGATGAAAGCAACTCCTTGACATTAATGCATCATTTGATAAAGAGTAGCATCAAGGATCCCTAGTAAAACTCAAGTCAATGGAAATCAAAGGGAAGTCTTTCTGCTATTTAGAGTCATGCCTAGAAGAAAGGAATCCTGTTGTAGCCATAAGTGGTCACTCACTTCAGCCCAGGATATAACTGCAAAAGTTCCTCAGGGTCATGTTCATGGCTCAGGCACCTTCAGCTGATTCAGCAATGACCTTTCCTCCATTGTAAGGTTAGAAGTATGGATATTCACTGATGATTGCACAATGGTCAGCACCATTCGTGACTCCTCAGACTCCTCATTCCGATTCCAAAGAAGTTTGTAGTCATATGTAATGAGATCTGAACAGTATCCGGGCTTGGGTTGATAAGTGGCAAGTAACATTTGTGCCATACATGTGCCAGGCAATGACCATCATAAGGAAACTTTAACCATGCTTGACATTCAATGCCATCACTATTACTGAAGCATCTACTGTCAACATCCTGGGTGCTACTATTGACCAGAAACTGAATTGGAACAGCTGAATTAAATTCAGAGCCTATTAGAGCAATTCAAAGTCTAGGAATTCTGTGATGAATAACTCACCTCATGACTCCTTATTGTTTGTCCAATATCAACAACACAGGAGTGGCGATCCAAAAGCTAGTGCTTCCAACAACACAGGAGTGTGTGAAATACCCTCCAGAGCAAAATGACCTACACACATATTCACAAGGCCTTTTTAAAAATCACATGTTCAAAAGCGAAGATTATTTCCCATCAAGTGTGGAATCATCAGAATCACCAAATGTTTCAGAACTGAAAACATGGCAGCATCCACTCCATGTTGGAATTAGTTCCAACTGAAGAAAGGCCACATGGACTGCTGAAACTGATGTGGCGGAAAAGACAAAAATAAAGTGCATGCTTGCAACTCTAACTGAGCACTATTTACACTGGTGGGGGTGGAGGCGGGGGGGGGGGGGGGGGGGGGGAGCGGGGTGGATAATAGGAGAAGATTGGAGTAGTCACAACGTAGTCATTCTGGCTTTCCTATCAATACAACCTCTCCTTAAGAGCAGCTTGGTGAAAATATTTTTCTCTTCATAATTATCCAGTTTTCTATTGAAAGCCATAATCGCCCACCAGCCTTTTGGACAGTTTTTTCGAGACCCTCACCACTTGCTGTGTATAAATGTTCTTTTTCCCCTTGTTGCCTTTGTTCCTAACATTATATCTTTAAATCAGTGTCCCAAAGTTCTTGTCCTTCCAGCCAACAGGAATGTTTTTCCCTGTCTACACTATCCAGACCCTAATAATTTTTAATAAACACAAAGGAACTGTTTGTTTTGTGACACTTTATCAAATATCTGTGGAAGTCAATGTTCGCCACATTGCACCACTGAGCTCATTCAACTTCTTTGTTATATCTTCAAAAAATCTCACCGTTGTTAGTAAAGAAACATTTGCATTACCAACTCCTCTCCAATATACGAAGTTCTACCATTAAATGTTTGGCATTGTTTCTGAATCTGATTTGGTTAAATTTCATGAAGAGTACAAATTTCAGCTGAAGATTACTGAACTATTCAGATTGTCATTTCTTCATTTTTAGAATACTGATAATGCTGACATTTTGTTTCCTACTCCTGTTCACAGTGAGGAGAGTGGTGACAGAGCACTTTGATGCAACTGGGTGTCCTGCTAGGCGAGATATGATGGTAGATGGAAAGTGGCTGGCATTTGAAGAATTAATTTGCAATAAATATACAAATTTCTGCTTCCCCATGGCTCAGTTGATATTTTGGAGCTTGTCAGAAAGTTGGATGTTGTGTTTCTCACGTTTTAACAGTGACTACACTTCAGAAATACTTAATTGGTTCTAAGATGAGGTAGTCTCATGGTCCTGCTAATTAAATACTTACCTTGATTCCTTTATGGTGCAAAAACTTCACAGAAAAAGTTATTTTAACTAACTTGTGGCGAATACGAGGAACTCAAGATAGCATTAGATTAAAGAGACTTACAGTGATACCAAAAAAAGAATAAATCTGAGGATTGGGAGTATTTTAGATTTCAGTACACAAAGACCAAGACAATTACAAGGAAAGAGAAAGAGAATATTGGAGTGACTAGCATAAAGGAAGATTATCAATATTATACATCATATATAAAACGATTAATGAAAGTAAGCATTGTCATTTTAGAAGCAGAAACAAGTGAAATTATAATGGAAGAAAGGAAATGGCCATTAAATAAGTCAATCCATCCTCACAGCAGCAGAAGCAAGGAACTTTCCTGAAATAATAGTGAATCAAGGGTACAGCGAGATTGCAGAAGTTAAATTCTAATTTAAAAAAAACTGGATAAATTATTAGGCAACTTGCAACAAATCGCATGACAATCTGCATCTGTGGCCAGAATTTTCCCATCTGGAATTAGAGAATGGTGGTGAATCAGTTTCATGGTATCATTTCTCCAGGACTCAGGATGAGTATTCTTGCATGACTGTGCTGCTCAGCTCATTATTTTTGCAAGTGAGATGTTGGACAAATTACTTGAGATGGAGGTCTCATCACAGTTAGGCCTTTCTAAGTTTCCATGTTCTGGCCCACTGACACCATCTCAGATGCTGCAAGCCAGTAACTGCCCTTCATACTGTGGTGTTTGCCACAAAACTCTCAACTGATGCCGTTGAAGAAAGATGCTGCTGGACAGGGTGATGGAGAGAAAGCCAGATGTCTTCCTGGCTGACTGCAACAGGAGGCCGCCCCAACAGGCTCACACAACATGGGCAGATTTAGTAACACAGCTGAGTGCTGTGTTTATCATCAGAAGGGGTGGCCAGCACTATAGGAAGAAGGTCAGTGATCTCCTTTGCTCAATAGGGTATGTGGCTCCATATTATCTCTGTTGCCTCATAGTTATAGGGCCTTCACTCGTTCTAACTCTGTGACAACAAATGCATTTCACCGAGGCTGATGGACTAAAACTCCCAGCATCACATGCCATTCAAAGGCTCTTGCCCATCTCATCCTCTGCAATGATCAACCCTTCAAGCACCCTGTACTTTCTGTTCACTCAAGGATAACTCACCACCTCTCATGCTGGTGATCACTAAAAAGCTGGTCCCCAACTAGGTATATTCAAGCATATTAAAGCAACGTTGTAGTGCTGTACATTCTGAAACACCGAAAGGATAAAAATGAAGAGTTAAAAGGAACTTGCTCAAGATTCGCGCCAATCTGGTGACTCTTATGAGAGACTGAACTGCAGATGGACTTAACTATCACATCCTCACTGATGGTTTTAGAGCTGATCAACATTAGCACCATGCCATGTTAATACACTTGCTCATTTCTGTTTTATCCCTAAAGCTGATGCAGGGCTCATTATGCATAGCCACTGTAGTCTGTGTTTCGCTGAAGACCAATTGTACACTTTAACATGAAAAATAAAACATTTAATGTGCAAGACAAAAAGTGAAGCCAATCTGGTGCAGACCTCCATCAAGTATTTGCCATCACAGCTCCATTAGAGGAGAGTCATGATTTGGAGATGCCGGTGTTGGACTGGGATGTACAAAGTTAAAAATCACACAACACTAGGTTATAGTCCAACAAATTTCAGCTAGCCTTTGGAGCAGCGAAAGGAGGTAGTAGTCAAGATTTGTTAAGGAACCCTGAGGTTTTTGACTTATCAAATACACAATGGCAACCAAGTCTTTGTATTCCATTGAGAATAGACTTTTGTCAGTATGCCTCCAATGAAATGCTGTCTCATGTTCCTCCCATTCCTCATGTTCCTTCTTGTATAAACTCCTGATGACCTTTCACTCTCCTTTCCATACTGTCTCCTCCTCCATTTCACTAGAATACCTTTACATTACAATTAGTGTGCCTGTTTTACCTCCAGACTCCATGACTCCTAAGGTCCCATACCTGTGCTGACCCTATACCCTCTGCAAAGACTGAGTAACCAGTAAACTGTTTGACACCTCCCCCACTCCCTCCCCTTTGGTTCTACCTTACTATCTCCAATTGCCTCTGCCAGTGTTACTATTCTATCAACAAGCCAGTATATGGGGACCACTCCCAGACTTGAGTTGTCTGTTTTATCCTGGATGCTGTGATCAGCCCCCTTTCAGCAACCTAACCCCCATGACTGACTGGCTCACTCACTGAAATGACTTGGTAGGATAGCCTCGACTGACTATGGCCCATATTGCAGACTTACTTCTCAACGACATTCTAACAATGGCCTACTTGTAATCCTCAGACTGCTTACTTGATCTCGAGAACCAATCCCTGGATTCCAATAGCATAGACCACAGGACTCATATAGGCCAAGTGTCTGAGTGACTGGAGTTAACCCCTGGGCTGAGATTGGACTATCCCCTTGGCTGACCTTGGCAGTATTGCCTGATTGACTGGAACTTGGTCTCAGCCCATACATATACTCATCCTGTGTGACTTTCACACATTGCCAGTTTTTCAAGCACACAAGTATGTCTCCTGCATAAACGGCTAGACATTGCTGTAGCACCATTTCTGTGCAGCAACATATCCACTCTACCTCTGACTGAAATATTTACTCTTCAGTGCTCCTCAATGAAATTCTGTACCCACCATCTAAAGTGCATTTCTGTCGATGGCAAGATTCTGATTTATTTGGTATCTTGGACTGCATAACTAGAGGTATATAGTATGAAAGCAGGATGTTTTGCTGAAACTTTACAAAGTTCTGGTTAGGGAACAGATAAAGTACTGCATCCAATGCTGATCACCACATTTTCGAAAGGATGTGGAGAGGGTACATTGGAGATTTACCAGAATAGTTCCAGGGATGAGGGATGTTAACTACAAAATTTGATTGGAAAAGTTGGTGTTCTTCTTGAAGCAAAGGAGTTTGAGGAGAGATTGCATAAGGGTGCAAGTGACAGGTTCAGAAAACTGTTTCCATTAATTGATGACATAGGGGTTAGGGAACACAGATTTAAAAGAGGCAACAGATTTGGTGGAATGTGAAGGAGGTCTTTTTAAACAGCAAAGAGTAATGACCTAGAAGGTGTCTCCTTATGAGGTTGGTGGAAGCTGAGAAGATTAATGTTTTCAAAAGGAAATTAGGTAGAAACTTGAAGGAAATAGACTTGCAGAACTATGAGGATAGACTTGGATGGAGCTCACTTGGATTTTTGAGAACTGGCTTGGACAAAATGCCTCCTTCAGACTTATTATGAGTTAAGGTTATTTCAATTTGGATTCATTTATGGGAACTGTGAATTTGAAATTTTACAATAAGCAGTTGTAAACTCACTAAAGATCACATTCTCCCTGAGTGTTGGTACTGGAACTTCTCCACATACAGTTCGTAAACAGGAACACTTGTCATTGGGGAAAGCAGATTCCCACTTCATTTTCTTATGTTCTCACAGAGAGCATAGAATGCATCTCATGTGTTTGATACGTTTCCATTAACCTTTTGATTTTTATTACAGTGCCCTACGAGGGCTGTCAAAACTGTAAGTGGTTACATTTAAAAGAGTAGAGTGCTTATTATTCAAAACAGACAGCCTCAAAATATCAACCAGTCCATATGCTCAGGAGAAGGTCATGGGCTCCAGACTACCACAGAAGTTTGAGCATGCAATTGACATTAAACTTCAGTGAAGTATTCAGAGGTTTGCTACTCAGAGCTGTCATTTTTAAATAAAGCTTTAAACTGAGGCCCTGCGTGTCTTCTCGAGTGGCCATAATCTCATTACATTATTCAAGAAGGAAAAGAGGAATTCTTTCAGTTGCCTGGCTAATTTTTATTCCCTTAACCAAGTACAAACTAATTAAGACATCGTCTGTGAGATCTTGCTGTACAAATTGGTTGATGTTTTTCTTTGCATGACAGTTGTGTCCACAACTTCAAAAGTACTTTCTTGGCTGTAAAGTACATTTTGGTATCATGGGATCAGAAAAGAAAGTGCTGCATTAATCTAAATGCTTTCTTTTCTTCAGTTTCCCAGTGGTCAGTAATTGTAGTCTTTCATCTGGTCAACATGATTACATTTCTTGTTCACCTAATTTCTTCGTATTTTTAAGACCATAAGACCATAAGACATAGGAGTGGAAGTAAGGCCATTCGGCCCATCGAGTCCACTCCGCCATTCAATCATGGCTGATGGGCATTTCAACTCCACTTACCCGCATTCTCCCCGTAGCCCTTAATTCCTCCAGACAACAAGAATCTATCAATCTCTGCCTTGAAGACATTTAGCGTCCCGGCCTCCACTGCACTCTGCGGCAATGAATTAATCTTAACTATCATTGAATACCATAGCATTGTATAGCATTGTATCATGGCAACATCTTTTTTTTTGACAAGCTAAAAGAAAGGGAAGACATGGAAGTTCACAATTTGAAGGAGTTAAACTCAATATTAAACCCAGAGCGAGTACTAATCCCTGTAGAACAGAGCTCCAATCCAAAAGGCAACTTTCCATTACCACCCTCTGACTCCTACCATCAAGCCCAATTTTGTATCCATTTGGCAATATCTCTCTGAACCCCATGTGATCTAACTTTACTAAATAGGCCACCACGTGGAATCCTGTCAAAGGCTTTACTAAAGTCCGCGTAAGCAACATCAATCGCTCTGTTTTCATCAATTTGTTTGTTAACTTCCTCAAAAAGCACAATCAACTTTGAGAGACGCGATTTCCCACACATAAAGCCATGCTGACTATCCTTAGTCAGGCCTTGCCTCTCCAAATACAAGTTAATCCTATTTTTCAGAATCACCTCCAACAACTTACCCACCAGGTAGTTGATGGTTAAAAAAAGCTGTTGACTGAGAGAAAATGTTCACTCGGAGAGTAGTAAGGGCATAGATTGCCCTGCCTGCAACAGTAGTGGACTCACTAACATTAAGGGCATTTAAATTGGATAAACATATGGATGATAATGGAATAGTGCAGGTTAGATGGGCTTTAGATGTGTTTCACAGGTCGGCGCAACATCAAGGTCTGAAGGACCTGTACTGCGCCATAATGTTTGATGTTCTGTTCCAAGATCACTGTGACAGAGCATTGGTATAATTTCTGGATTAAAACATCAGTTCTTGTAGAGGCTATGTCTAATACATTCATTGTTATCAAAACCCCTGCTCATAATCATGTCCAATCCTATTTAGCTAATTTTACTGTAACTCACATCTTTAGGAATCCAAAGCGACTAAGTTCCTCAATGAGGTTTTCAATTATTATACGTACTATTATTCAAATTTCCTTGCTCCCCACAGACCAATGATTATCTATTAATCACATGAATTGTTCTTTTAAATATAAAAACAGCAATTTAATTTCATGCTAATTTCAATATTTTATTCTTGCAGCAGTTCATTATGATGTAGTCTGGCTCAAGCTGCCATTCTGCTGCTGAAGTTAATGATTGCAATTTGGATTTTGGTAGGAAGAGGAGCTAGATATTATTTAAATGGATAAAGACTGCAAAAAGCTATGGAACAGACACATTTGGGAGTCCTCATCTGTGAAAATAACAAGTATCCAAGCTCATTGGGAGTTTTGGGTTTTATTTCAATGGAAATGGAGGATAAGAATAGGGAGGTTTTTGTGTACTAGTCAGACCACAGCTGGGTGGACAGTTTAGAGGCTCCCTTATCTAAGGAAAGGTATGTTGGCATTGAAGGCCATCCAAAGTAGGTTAACTAGGCTGATACCAGGTATGAAGGGACTGTTTTATGACGTGAGGTTGAGATGAATGGGTCTGTACTCATTGGAATATAGAAGAATGAATTAATGAAACATACAAGATTCATAGAGGACTTGACAGGGTAGATGCGGAAAGGTTGTTTCCCCTTGTGGTAAAATGTAGAACTAGAGGGCATTATATTAAAATAGTGTCTTAATAATGTAGGACTAAAGGATTTTTAAAATGAAGGAATCTTTGTAAATTGATAGGTCATTATTAAAAAAAAGGGAGATGTATGATGATACTATGGCTTTAAAAGGTATATTTTGTTTTTTTTTAATGAAGAAAGGTTGAGACAGAGGTAATGAGCAGTCTGCTCCAAGGTAATAAAGTAAATACCTTTGAGACCTAAGGGCATTTTTAAAAAGTTGGACCAATAGAAGCAGCCTGAATGGGTGGAGTCAGGCTCCCATAGAACCAGGGTTTTGGTTTAACCTTTAGTACTTTCTGGGATTTGGAAGCTGTTCCACTTCTCTGCCACAGAAGTTCCTCTAGGTGTTCTTTTCTCCTGGCTGGAGAATTGCATGTGAGATAATCTATTTTACTGAATTTGCCTTTGCCAAGAGTGTGTGGGATGTTACTATATTGGAATAGTTCTTTTTAGTAGTTAAGCATTATTATTCTATTAAGTTTTACAACAGAATTACAGTTAGACCAATTCTTCTATCTTTTGTTTGTATTTTAACTGTAGAGTAAGAATAAAGTGTGTTTTGCTTAATACCAAGTTATATAACTTATCATATTACATCGGGAACACAGCACATTGCACTTGCTTTTAAATAAGAAAAAGTTAGGATCGAGGCTATTCCCTTGATATATTTGAAGGGGTTTGTTTTGGTCCATAACAGGGAGTCCAAATTGATAAAATAAACTTACTGTTGCATGATTACATGATTTTGGGTCTGGAATACCTGCAAAACAGCATTTGATCATGAAATTTACTTGTGTTAATTGTGTCCAAGTCATGTACACATGGCCCTGACACACTTTGTGTGTTTAGTCCTCTTTATACTTTCATCCATGGTTCAACTGAACTCCTAGTGCAGAGTTTTGCCTACCTCAGGGATGGCTGTAAACAGACCTTGAATCTACATCCCTCATTTAAAATTTGCTCTTTGATCTGATGAAATGAATAGATTTTACAACCTTCCAGGGTTGACTGAATGCTTTTAAACTATTGTATCTCTTAATACAGAGATAAAATATCTCCATCTGCAAGGATTGAACCATCATGCTTCCAGTCATTTTTAACCAAGTAAGCTCACCTGTTTTTATGATCTTACTTTTCTGAAAATTGGGACTATGTTTACTAAAGAGGGTAAGGGTCATAAACCCCAAACTGGTATTAATTGTATTTACTTCTTAGCTGCTTTTATTTGTTTCTCAACCAGGACCCTATTTTCTGTACTTAAGAGTTTGATTCCTAAAACTAAACGTTATTTTCTGAAATACATGAAGTGCAAACTAAATATTCAAACAATTCCTTTTTCTATCCATTTGTTCCTTTGTTTTAGTTCTTCTTTCCTTCCCTCTTTTATTTCCTTTATGCTTTCCCTTAATTTCCTGTTTCCTTTTTCCTTTCATTTTTACTTCTTTCTATCTAAGCTTCTAGCATCCAACCTGGCAATGACAGTGTGGAATTTTGTGCATAGATTTTAACTCTACTGTCAAAGTGCTTTTATACCAAAGCCGAGCTGTTTTTAAATGATTCGCTGGGTATTTCACCCCATCAGTTGGAAGGTCACATGTTGTAAACTTGTTATGAAGGTATTTGATGGCCAACCTGCAGGATTTGTTTGGGACCAGTTGGACGATGGCTGCAACTACAATGTTCTCAGCATCATTGAGCTCAGTTTGATAAATCTTAGATGTTTAAGTACACACTCAGCCTCTGTGGTAAATTTGTTTAAATCCTGTTTTCTGTGGATATGCTCAGTACTTTGGGACATTATCTGTCATTTAGATTAATTTATTTTCTCGGACCCTGCAGCAGTTTAGCTTCTCTATTTGTAACTACATTGCATGAAATCTTTATTCTAATGATGCTACACATTAAGTCTAGTGCCTCCAGTAGGCAAAATTGAATTGTATTGGAAAATAACTCAAGGCATCTTAACCTTTAATTACTTGTTTTAACGATAATTAAGAACTTGTGTGGTAAGCATTTGCTCTGCATTGACACTAATCACACCAAGTCATTTGTTTTTATCTGGTGCTTTCACCTTCATGTTTAGGTGATTTGCAGGAATTTGCTAAAGTAGAGGAAGCTAAGCCAAAAACTCAGATCTTAGGAGGTCAAAAACTAGATTAAAAATGAGTGCTGAGAATGGTCTTAAAAGAGGAGTTTCTCTGAGAAGCGTAATGAAGGGATTCCAGAACCATTGGCTCTCAATGGTTGAAGGCATGGCTGTTAATGGAAAAACAATAAAAGAATGTTCAAGAGACCAAGGCCAGAGTAACTAAGCATTTTTATGAATCATAGACTTAGAGGAATCTATAGAGATAAAAGAAGAATCAAACCATGAGTTATTTAAACATAGCTACGACAATTTTTGTTTGCTTTGTTTGTATGATGCATTTGGTATCACATTTAGTGAGGTACAGTGAAAACTGTTGTTTTGCATGCTATACAGGCAGCTCATACCATACAAAGTGCATCAGGAACACAGAGCGGAGTGCAGAATACAGTGTTACATACAGCTGCAGAGCTGGTGCAGAGAGAGAGAGATCAGAATGAACATTTGAGAGGTCCATTCATCCTGTGGGATTGAATAAACATTGAGGATGTGACTAAATGGAACCAGATGGGGAAGCAGAGTTTTAGCTAAGTTAAAGTTTATCAAAGGTAAAAGATCGGAACTGGTCAAGAATGAGACCAGAGGTGATAGTGACATGGATGAGGGATCCAGCAGTAAATGAGCTGAACCAGAACAGATAATAAGTAATCTTGATGATGGTGTTGAAAAATAAAAGGAGCTTGAGGGAGAAGATGAAGATGTTGTGAACTGTCTATTTTTTCCATGTTTAATTGGAAGATATCACAACTTATTGGAACAAGCAATTTAACAACATGAGGCAGTCAAGGAAAAAGGAAAGCTTGACCTTGCCTGTGCACCAACAGAAGCTGAATGCATGCATCTGCACGATGTTGTCAAGGAGCAGAATGTAACTGTGGACAGATTATTTCACATGGTGCCAACATGTTTTAAGAAATTTTAGAATATCTGAATAATTAGTTGTAAGACTGCAAAATCTACACTTTACCAAGTCAAGGACATCACCAAACACTAAAGTCCATTAGAAACTCTGTTGGTCATAATTCTTCTGAGGTTAGTGATAACTTGACATACAATGTGTGTATTAGTTGTTCTTGTAGATTTTTGTCTCCAGATATTCTTGCTGAATATCCATCCCCATTATTATCTAGCTCTGTGAAGTCCAGGGAACAGATTCTATTCCTTTGCTCCATAAGCTAATATATCATTTGAAAGATAAGTTTTCAGTATAACGTGGATTCGCCTGTCACTGCACCCAGGAATAAATGACAAGGGCACATATTCGGTCAGTTTCAAATGATCTTTTGCCAAAGCTGTGCTGACTCCTTGAGGTCTATCGTCACACCAATTTTGAAAGAAAACTCTGTGTATCTCTTTTACATCCATTGGCACAACTGGAATTTTTCCTCTTGATTGCTAATTATAAAAAGGCATAATAAGTTCTTACAAACAAAATTTAAAAATAGTCTTTTTAGGAAAGCTTTGAACATCTATCACAATAGCTCTCTCATATATGAGTTAAAATGATGTTAACATATGGTAGACTTGGATGCATAATGCTATATGAAGTCAGTTAAACATTGTCAGTGGTGTCATCTTTCTGAGATATCTGTATTCCTTTAACTCTAGCCTTTTGAGCATCCCTAATTTTAATTGCTCAATTACTGATGGTCATATCTTCAGCTGCCTATTCCCAAGCTCTGGAATAGCCTCCCCTTCTACTCCTGTATACTTCCATTCCCCCTTTAAAACAATCCTTAAATCCTACAGCTTTGGGCAAGTTAATTATTTCGATATAAGCTTATAGAAAATGTATAGAAACAAGGAAAAAAACGTAACCAAAAGTAAAAATTCTTATTGCAAAGTATCAGAGTTCTCACAAAGACGTTAGTGAAATATTTATTACTTCTATTGTTTGAGCGATGAGTTTGCGTTTTTTTTAGCAACTAAGACCTTGTATTGATTTTGTCAATTAAATTGAAAAGTCAGGTAAAGAGAAAGCAGGCAAATCAGATCAACTGTCATTGAATTCGTTGGGAATATATCTTGGACATAGAAAATATCATATTTATGGCAGCAATCTTTGGTGCAATCAAAATATCATTGAATCTTATTGAGAAGGTTTCACCCACAAATCCTTTGGCCATCCTTTAGGCATGTTGGAAAAAGAATATCTTTATTTATCTCTTGAAGATGCCATATTGGCAAAAGAAAGCCAAACTTGACATGAAGAACAGCATTTGAAACAGTAGAAACATTGAGATTTCAGTATTCCTGATGAAGGGCTAATGCATGAAACGTTGATTCTCCTGCTCCTTGGATGCTGCCTGACCTGCGCTTTTCCAGTGCCACACTCCGACTCAGGTTTCAGTATTGATATTACAGCAACAATCCAATTTCAACAACTCTAAACAATTAAAGCTACCACAAAATAACAAAATGATTGTAATACAGGAAGGACCTGTACTTCCAACAATGACCAAAATCACGAAAATAACCACAAAACCTCAAATGCCTATCAATGATCAAACAATGCAACATTTGCCAACAATACTCCCAGCAGAAAAAATAAACTTAGGATCAATGTTCGCTCTGTTATTTCTTCTGCGCAGAATTCCAATATCCAAACATGGCAACAACTAGCGGAAGCAGAAGCCATGCATCAACACTAATCAACACGTGCAAACCATCCCAGTAGCTACTCAGTCACACAGCTTGGAGACAACATTATTTTGCATCCATTTGCTAAATCAGTGAATTGTTAGACGTGAAAAGCACAATTCCTACGATTTCAAACAACTTCTAGATTGGGTATCAAATAAAATGGAGAATGGGTCAGCATTGCAAATGTACAAATGTCACATGGAAGAACCACTTCATTTCTTCAGGGAAGCTAAAGACATTATTCAATGCTAATAACGGAGAAGTCTAACTACCACATAATTCTCACGCATTGTTGCAGTTACATCATTGCAAGTATCTTCAATGAGATTGATTGATTGTATCTCTGATCCAACAGAAGATCTCCAATCTCTCAATGGAGATAATGCAAAATTACCATTTTTACCTCAATCGTTTATATGTAGTCAAAGAATTTTCTGATCTAGGTGTCAAAACAGATGAATTATGTCAAAGACTTGGTGAGGTAGGAGAGATTAGGGAAGAATGTACAGTCAATGTAAAAAGAAGTAACCAAAGTAACTCATGTGAGAATGTTATAACTGTTTATAAACACAGTTGGTTCTGATATAACGCAATAGTTTGTTCTCATGTTATAAGGAAATTGTGCAATCGCCGCCCCATTTAAATCAATGGGACCTGTATTATTGTAGCCAAGACAGGTAAGGAAAGCCCCTGTTCTACAAATAACTATCTAAATTCTTCAATCATGTTAAAGTCAATTTGCATTCAAATAAATGTGTTATGGTAGAATCAACTGCATTTTGATGAGGGGAAAAAGATTAAGGGTATTGTGTAAGGGCTTCAGGACTCTGAGAGGAATTCTGTGATGATGTCACGGAACTGTAACCACAGAATATAAATCACAGGGTCAGGGGAAGTTAGCACACGCTACAGTAGATCAAACCAGAACATGGATGTGAACGCAAGACAAAGGTAAGTTAGTGCTTACCTAATATATTTCTTAGTCAGAGCCTAATGTATCCATAATTAGCTTGTACTACAGTATTTAGTATTTATGTACAATACTTTATCTTATTTTGAGGTCCAACCCCGACTTGGGCTTCTCCTGACAATTCTGTCTTGATTCTAAATTCATAATGCAGCATCAAACCACACAACAAAAGTGCATGTTCTAACCATACAGGATGTTTCCAGCAAGACTGAACTTTTGTGCTCTAGTGTCCACTGGCATTCTTCCTCTGGACAAAAGTGCATCAATTTAGTTGGTGGATTTAGAACACAAAAGACAGCCATATTTTTTGTGAAAGGTATTGTCTTTTACATTAATCTTTAAAAAGCACAAGTAAAGAGGAATGCAGGGGTACTGGCTGCAAGGAACAAATTACATTGTTTGAATAAAACAATAATTACTTGCATTCATACTAATATAGTACAATATCATAGCCATCTTTTAAGAGAATTTGTATTAATACATGTTCTTTCTGCTCTCTTCACAAATGTTGGATCATCCAGCAGATCTCTCAAACATATATGATTTCAACACCTTGCATCAAAACTTGTACAGAATTTGATGTGTCTGCAACTGGATGAACTACAGTCCACTGTTGTTGAAGAAAGACAACAAGGCCTTAGAAAGGGTACAGATGATGTTTATTCAGAAAATACCAGGAGTAAGGGACTTGGTTTATGCACACAAGATTGGAGAACTGGAATTATTCTCCGTTGAGCAAAGCAAATTAACAGGAGAACTAACTGTCTGAACTTTGCAGTAGTGATGACAATGATTTCTTTAGTGTTTGGCATCAATATTCCACTGTACCTTGCTACAATGTTTAGAGTCTGCACTTATGCAGGATAGCCTTGACGTTCTATGCTATACACCTTGCTGTAACAAGCCTTGAAAAGATTGCACCTACTTATATCTTTTGAAAGAGGTGCAGTTGGATTATTTAATGTGGTGGAGTATCTTGATAGTTGTTGCTAATTGCCATCATTGCCCCTGAAAATCTCACTTTACATTTGATTTAGGATTTCCTTTAGGTCCAAACATTCCTCGTGTATTTCAAAATAATTCAAAGTTTGGGAGAAGAGTTGTAACTCGGGTGCTCGTTGTTGTGGTTCTGTTCGCCGAGCTGGGAATTTGTGTTGCAGATGTTTCGTCCCCTGTCTAGGTGACATCCTCAGTGCTTGGGAACCTCCTGTGAAGTGCTTCTGTGATGTTTCCTCCGGCATTTATACTGAATTGTACCTGAAGCGGCAGGTACAAATCACTATAAATACCAGAGGAAAGATCACAGAAGTGCTTCACAGGAGGTCCCAAGCACTGAGGATGTCACCTAGACAGGGGACGAAACCTAGATAGGGGATGAAACGTCGGCAACACAAATTCCCAGCTTGGCGAACATTCAAAATAATTGCTTAAAGATCTTGAGCTGTGTTAATATTATTATCTTAAGATTTAACTTAAATATTGGATAAATAAAAACAAAATGCTGTGAATTATAGAAATCCACAGTATAAATAGAAAATACTTGAAATACTCAGCAGGTCTGGCATTGTGTGACGTGAAAGAAATAGAGGGTATAGGCCAAATGCTGACAAATGTGACTAGGTCAGATTGGGATGTTTGGTCAGCATGGATGAGTTGAACTGAAGGGTCTGTTTCCATGATGTATGACTCTATGACTCCACAACGCCTCTTCTAGGTTATCTTTGTATATCTGATTTTTTAAAATCTATATGTCGATTAAAATATTCCGTGATCATTGCCAGATCTTTCTGACCGTTTCCCATTATTTCTTCCTTTATACTCCATTTTAACTTGAGATTATTGTTAGAAGGCATATACGTCCCTCCAGCAAGTGATTTTTTTTTGCTGTTATCATTTCTTATCTCTACCCAAACACCTTCTAAATCCTGGTTTCTTAAACTTAGATCATCCCTCTCTATTATGCGAATGACATGATGACTTAACAGAGCCACCCCTCCACCTGTTCCTAGCTTTCTGTGCTCTCTCTCTCTATCCAATACTCTTCCTGATTTAGGTTCAAACCTAAGTCATACTGAGCCGCATCTCAGTAATGGATATCAGATCATATTTATTTCTATTTTTGCTGGAAGTTCATCTGTTTAGTTCTGAATACTGTGTACATTCAGGTACAGAGTCTCCATTTGTCTCCCTTTGTCATGTTTGTAATCTCTAGCATTATCTGTTGACTTACTGTTTAGAGATATACACTGTATCCCTTCCTTGTATCACTGTCTGTTTAAAATTTCTTATATTAATACCTTTCCTAGCTTCTACCTTGTTGAAGTATCACATTTTCCCAAATTGAATCCTTGTCCCCAATATTCAGTTCAAATATTTGCTTTCCTTGTTATGTGATTCACGACAACACCCCTCCCCCCACCATACATTTCAGATGTTGATGGTACCACAGTTACAGATCTCAGCCCGACAAATCACAACTACTTCCCATACATCAGCCTTTGAGCAACCCATTCACTTCTGTAATCTCTTTTGCACTGTGTCAGTTTGCTTGCAACTGAGGTAATATTTATTACTTTTGAGATTCTGCTGCTTAACTTGTTAGCAATTCCTCATACTGCCTATGCACAACCTTCACTTTGCTTTTATCTTTGGTACCTACATGGGCCATCGTGACTGGATCTTCGATATTATTTATTTTTTAAAGCAATGAGAGCAGACAGCCTTTATGTATGCTGAATGATTTCACTTATAAATGTATTTTGGATCTTCAAGAATGACTGAAGTATGGTTACAATGAATTGCAAATAATAACTTTTACAGCTATTAAAACTAATCTTACTATATAAGAGCTTTGCAGTCAATAACTCTTTCTCCTTGCAGACCAAAATGTGCTTATGTGTCAAACCCTTATCTTGAAACAATGAAAGAAGATGTTTTATATCACTTTGACCTCGGGACGAAAACACACGATCTGCCTGCTATGTTTGGTGATGTCAAGGTAAGCTAGCAGAATTAAATCTTGACTGAATTTACTGGAAGGGACTAAATCCTCATATCAGGTTCCAACTTGGGTTGTGTGATGGCAATGGCAGCATAGGATGTGGAGGTGGATTTTGTCTTCAGCATTTAATTAATGGTTATCAGGCATGGCAGCTGGTCAATAGCAGGTGCTGAGTGGAAAGAGGTTTCTGGCAACTCAAACCAGGTACCATATTTAATTGGCTGATAGCCTTCACAGCAAAACCATCATAAATAGGGTAAACTGGAAGGGAGGCTGGTGAGAAACAGCTTGAGTTAGAGGAAGAGTATGCTGTTGCTTCCGTGAAGCTCCTGCAGGCATGCATGGCACAGGGAGACATTTTATTTTCAGTCAACAGGAGGAAGAAGCCAGAAGGCCTCATACTGAGGGCATGATAATATGGCTACAGAGGAGGCCAGCAGCCTACAGATTATCTGTATAAACATGACTTGGCGTAGTTTATCAAGATGAATTAAATTCCTGACAGGAAGCTGATAGCCCTGCATGCTATGAATGGAGCCAATGAAATGTGAGGCAAGATTGTCAAGCAATGCATCAGATATGACTGTGCCTCAGCATCCTCAATGAAATGCAGAGTAATCTCACAGGAAAGCCCCTGGTCAGTCAGAGTTAATGCTGCAAGATACAAGGCTGCCATGCTGAGCTGAACCTTGTTTTATTTTGCTAAGTGCGAATTGCCTTGAGTCTTTTGGAGAAATTTTCACCAGAAGGGCTAGTGAGATTTCTTGACTTATCACACGAAATGAGCCTTGTTAGGTATCCAATCCACATCTCTCATGTCTGATATTAGCCCATCCTACTATGTGCCATTCCTGAAACAACTCACTGCTCACTGGGTAAATACCAAAAGGCCATCATACTTGGTGCCCTCTCTATATTCAAAGGCTGCTGTGAAGTTGGAAGAACACAGGCATTCACAAACTGCCCTCCTGGATCAAGGTCAAAATCAGAACATATTGATCAAGGGTAAGATGGTCCAGCAACTCTCCAACAGGGACCTTGAAGTTGTGGTTGAGCATGGTGCAAAGGAGAGGAGCTCTCTACCCAGAGCACCAGCACAGCATGCTGCATGACCAGGCCTGACAGACTGGGCACCAGTTCATCTCACTGGTGCCGAGAAATGGCAGCAGTGCCAAAAGAAGGACCATGACCTTTTCCACTCTATAAATTAAGTGCCACACTTATCTCTCTGTACCTCATACTCACTATATCTGTGCCACTGCACCCATCTCCAACCGTCTACCACTCTCGTTATTGCATGTAACATCTTCAAGACTTCACTTGGTCTTGCCAGCGAGTGATGAAAGACTGGAGTTGGTTTGTCAGTGCTTGCTGTATTGACACATATGGAGATGGAAGCAGCAGAGCCTTTTCAGTGGTTACAGCTTCATGGAAATGGCCGTGATGCCTTCCAATAAGTAGCTAGTTAAGATCAATCCATGACGAGTGTTGAACATGGAGGTCCAGAGGAAGCATAGGACACATTACTGCAATTGATTGCTCCCTGCAACAGGAAATGCAGTAATGGTTCCCAATGCCAATGCTGTTATTGCCTGGCTAACATGATCCATGCCATCTCGTACATGACAATATTACCCACTTGATGGGGGATAGATTATTGACTGGAAAATTACACATATATCTGCAAATGATCCTTAACATCACCCTGAAGCACCAGGGGAGGGAGGCATAATCACTTCCACCAAATAGACCAATGGATGGTCACTATATCCCATCAACCTCATATCCTCCTCAGCTTTAGTACTGCTCTGATATCATTGCCTGCAGGTTTTGTTGTTACTGCAGTGTCATTTCCATGAATTAAATTTTATTATGGTGAATGTTTTCAGTTGGGTAGCACCTTTTATGGTCATGAGCCTCATTTGTGTCCCTCTATGCCCTCCTCATCCATGTACCCTTTCTCACCAGTGCCATTCCTCTGTGTCTTACTGTCCTACTCCCTATAGCTTCAGCACTCCTTTTGTATTCCTCCTCCTCATTTTCTTTCATCCCTTCTTGCTATCCCACCCCCCCCCGCTTACTCGCTTCCTTTCCTACCATTCCCCACAAATTTATAAAATCGTGAGGGGCATGGATAGAATAATAGGCAAGGGCTTTTTCCCAGATTAGGGGAGCCAAAACTAGAAGGCAGAGGTTCAATGTGAGAGGGGAATGATTTAAAAGGGACTTAAGGGACAACTTTTTCACGCAGAAGGTGTATATGGAATGAGCTGCCAGATGAAGTGGTGGAGATTGGTACAAGACATTTAAAAGGCATCTGGATGGGTATATGTATTGGAAGGATTTAGAGGGGTATAGGCCAAATGCTAGGAGAAAGTGAGGACTGCAGATGCTGGAGATCAGAGCTGAAAATGTGTTGCTGGAAAAGCGCAGCAGGTCAGGCAGCATCCAAGGAGCAGGAGAATCGACGTTTCGGGCATGAGCCCTTCTTCAGGCTCCTGATTCCTGAAGAAGGGCTCATGCCCAAAACATCGATTCTCCTGTTCCTTGGATGCTGCCTGACCTGCTGCACTTTTCCAGCAACACATTTTCAGTATAGGCCAAATGCTGGTAAATGGGACTAGATTAATTTAGGATATTTGGACTGAAGGGTCTGTGTCCATGCTATACAGCTTTATGCATCTATATCAGACCCATTGTTGAAAAAACAGTGTCTCTCAATCTTGTAATTGTGTTAAGGAGTTGGAGAGATATCTCCAAACGATCACAAGCCAATCCATTGAACTGTGCTGCCACTTTGCAAGATTTCTGGTTTATCACTCTTCCATGCTTCTCAACCTCTTAGTGCTGCAATGCAATTGCTGTCAATGATTTTCACCCTTAGCTACCACACACCTCCTGCTGAACTGATGTGTCTTTGCAGATGGTATATTTGCAGAAGCTCTGTGGATTTCCTGTGCCATAAGTGCAACTTGAAGACCACCTTAAAATGGTAGCCAGTTGACTTCATTAAAAGCTCAGTGGCTTGCCTGCTACTGCTGTGCATATTTTAAACTTCATGGCCCAACCTCTTCCAAGAAATTTCCAAGAGGGAAGTAACATGCCAGTGCTTTGCTGCACGTCTCCCTGCAATTCTACTGGCCACCCCACCCCCTTGGCCAACTCCCATTCCCAGTAAAAATTACTCATTTCCCTTGAATATGTTTCTAATTATTTCCAAAAGCATTTATTGTTTGATATTCGGAAATGAGGTTTACCTAGTTTTTTATAGATGACCAGCAATGCCAAGTATTGACAAGATATGTTTGCAATGAAAACAACATGTCTGAATTATCGAATTTATTTGTAGAATTAAAGATAAAAACAATGTCATTTTTTTGTGGCAGTTTTTATGTGTAGGAGGAAGTTCATCGCGAATGAAACTTTTCAGTCAGTACATGAATGAGCTGTTGGGCCTTGGTCATGCCACTGATGACATACCCAATATCTGTGCGCAAACCGACCGTTACAGTATGTACAAAGTGGGGCCTGTTCTTGCAGTCAGTGTAAGTAATTACAAAATGGAAGTAATTGTGCTGATGGATATATATGTATTGCTTAATTGTAACTGTTTATATAGACCATCATATTACTTTGGGGCAATTAAAAAGATATATGATATTTCTGTGGATTTGAAATCTTCTACTTATTTGATTTAAAATAATTGAGGAGTACCTCTCCATCTGATACACATTTTCATAATTATTTTCCAAAATGTATTATTTATTACTTTGGTCTTCAGAAGTAAAGGTTCCCTAGATCTTCTAGGTAACCAACAATGCCATGTTTTGGCAAGAAATGTTTATGATGAAAACAATGTACAATATATGATTTTGAACATGAAAGTAGTTTACAGAATTGTGTGAAATAAAAATATGATATTGTTATGGATTAGGCCAGACCACCCAAAACATTCATAAGCAGGCAGCCCCAGACCATAACTTTGCAAATTGTTTTGGTAAGTGTACAGTGAACATTACCCAGAGTGAGGTAGCTAGGTTGACTACCAGGTTTTAAAACAGGCAAAAATTTATTCATGAGGTTACATAATTAAATACAAAGAACAGAATAATGAACCTCTACAGAAATTAATCTATCCAAACTAGACTTAATTATGCTGTTCCAAATATACCCAATAGTCCCAAAAAGCCAACCCCCTTAAAACACAGTTAGAAAAATGGAACAGATGCTTACAGGTTGAAGTTAAAAGGGCAGAGAGAGTTTAGCAAACTGTTTCCACACAGCTCACTGTTGAACTCCTAACTAGTTCTGGACTGAACTGAACTGCCCAGCTGGAGAGCTGACCACTCCCCTTTCTTTATACAGGTCACTTCTGAAATATGACCACTTTGGCCTGAAATCTCATCTTTTTATATATAATCAAAAAGGCCTCTCAATACCCTTTAATCTCTGTACCAAACCAGTCTAACCGGCACAGGGAGATGTTTACGACCCCTCTGAAAGAAATCAAGACACAATATCCTTGAGAAAAGGAACAGCTTTTAGTAAAAAGGGACCAGCTTTGTGACATGTCCCACCTTAAAAAACTGAACCATCAATATCAAAGATGGCATCATTATAAAATTCTTCAAAAACCCGGTTAGTAGTCTAAACACACATATACACCGTACTAACTATAAACATGCAAACATGCACAACCACATGCAAATTCAGGCCGTGGTACACCCATCACCAAACGCATCAGCAATCACATTTACGTGACCTGTTACACGTCCAATTGTCAAATTGAATGGCTGCAATAACAAGCTCCATCTAAACAGTCTGGCATTTTTGTCCTTACATTTTGTCCACAAATGTCAATGGGTTGTGAGCAGTGTATACGATTGTCTCAGATGCATTGTTAGTAATATAGACAATGAAATATTGTAGTGCCAACACCAAGTTCAAAGTCTCTTTCTCTGCTGTTGAGTATTTCTGTTGATGAGTGTTCAACTTTCTGGAAAAATATCCCATTGGGTCATACTATTCCCTCATCATCGTCCTGCAAGAGCACTGCACTGACACCCACTGGCATCAATAGCCACCTTGAAAGGCTTTGTGTAATCTGTGTGGCTAACACTGGGGCAGTGGCTAACACAGTTTTCAGGCTGTCAAATGCTTTTTGACAGTCTGCTGTCCACTGATACTTCATGCCCTTTTTTAACAATTCGGTGGAGTAGCCGCACTGCTGAAGTTCGGCACAAACTTTCAGTAAAATCCACTCAATCCCAGGAATTGTAGTACTTTTTTTTTCAGCGGTGTGGGAAATTCCCCAATTGCTTTCATTGTCACATCCTACGGGGCCATTTGTCCATGTCCCAGGAAGGTAACTTGGGCTTTGGCAAATTCACTTTTAGCCAGGTTTATCACCAAACCTGCCTTCTGAAGTTGATCGAACAAGTCCAATAAATGCTGTAAATGTTCCTTCCATGAGTGACTAAAAATCACCAGGTCATCAATGTACACCACACAATTGGGTCATCTGGCAATGACCCTATTAGTCAGTCTGGAGTGGCTGGAGCGTTTTTCAGAGTTTCCTCATTTCCCCTCCCTCACCTTACCCCAGTTCCAATCTTCCAGCTCAGCACATTTGAGCATATCCACAAGACACTCTGTGAGATTTTTTTTCATGTCTGGTGTTCTTATCAAGTAGTCCACCTCACTCAATTTTCTCTTTATTTGATAAAGTCCACTAAACCTGGCTTTTAAAGGTTCACCTGTCACTGGAAGTAACACCAATACATTATCCCCAATTGCAAAATTGCAAATTTGTGATTTCTTATTCATTTCCTATTTCATTGTATGCTGTGATCGTTTCAAATGCTGTCTAGCCAACTCTCCAGCTCTATTTAATCATTCTCTAAAATGTGACACATCATCCAAATGGTTAGTCTCTGAATTCTGGCTTATTAATTCCTCCTTAATCAATTTTAATGGTCCTCTTACATGAAGCCCAAATTTTAATTAAAATGGACTGAATTTGGTTGATTCATTTGGTGTATCTCTGATCGCAAAAAGTACAGATGGAGCTCCCTTATCCCAATTGCCTAGATAATCCAGACCATAAGCCCTCAACATGGTGTTTAGTGTTTGATGACAACTCTCTAGTGCTCCTTGTGATTCTGGATGGTGCACAGTATGTTTGAATTGCTTTATTCCCAAGTTATCCATAACCTTCTTGAATAGTTTGGATGTGAAATTTGATCCTTGATCTGACTGGATCTGTACTGGGAGTTTGTATCTAGTAAAAGATTTAAATAATTCTGCTATAACCCTTTTAGCTGTGATGTTGCATAATGGGATTGCCTCTGGAAATCTAGTCGACACATCCATTATTGTTAATAAATACTTATTCCCACTTTTTGTTTGAGGCAGGGCGACCTACACAATCAATCAAAACTCTTGTGAAAGGTTCCTTAAATGCTGGAATAGGTATTAAAGGTGCAGGTTTTTTTTTACTGCCTGTGGTTTTCCAATTGGCTAGCATGTATGACACATCTGGCAAAATTCAGCTACATCCTTATGTAGTCCAGGCCAGTAAAAATATCTTTGTATTTTAGCCTATGTTTTTCTCACCCCTAAATGACTTCCAAGTGGAAGCTCATGTGCCACTTGTATCACCTCCTTTCCATACTCTATTGGTATAGCATGCCTACTGGTGAATCAGCGATATCATTAGCAAGGGCAAATTGTATTCCTGGAACTGAGAGTTTCTCCAGTACTCCAACCACAAATTCTCCACTCTTCTGTGGACTCTCTAGCCTCACTTTACATAATTGAGCACTTTTTGTCTCACCATGAATCCCTGTTACCAGTACCTTTTCTGGCAGTAGTCCCTCAGGAATATATAGCTCCTCGTCCTTCAGCATTACAGACTGAGACGATCCTGTGTCCCTTAATATTGTAACCTCCTTACTTACTGCTCCTGGTTTATGTGAATAAACTTTACCCTTGCATGTATATTTTTTAAGCACTTCCTCCTTAATCAACCTCTGATTATCTTGTACACTCTGAGGCAGTTGTCTAATTTCCCTTGAGCTATTTGTTACAAGTCCAACAAAACTTCCAGACTGGTCTGGTTTTCCTACATCTGCCTTTCTCCTAGCCCACCAACACTGTGATTTTGTGTGGCCCACTTTATTACAATGAAAACACTGGAGTTTTTTTTTACCTTCTTTGTCCCCCTCAAAAGTTTCTTTTTTACCCTGTGGTAAGTTATCTTTATAATCTTCGCTGAGATCTACCTTTCCCTTTCCACATGAGGATTTCCTTTTGCCCCAGTTTCTATCTCTCATGGACTGAAATTGATTCTGGAAGCCAAACCGTGTTTTATGGACCAGCTCATAATCGTCAGCCACCTCAGCTGCCAACCTTGCCATTTTAACCCTCTGCTCGTCCACATGAGTTCACACTACTCCAGGCCGTGAATTTTTGAAATCCTCCAAATTAATTACCTCTCTAAGGACATCATAGTTTTGCTCGATTTTTAACGCTTATAGCCATCTATTGAAATTATACCGTTTGATCCATTCAAACTCAATATAGGTTTGACCAGGGTTCCTCCTTAGATTTGAATTAGAATCCCTACTGTGTGGAAACAGGTCCTTCAGCCCAACAAGTCCACACCAACCCTCCGAAGAGTATCCCACCCAGACTCATTCCCCTACATTTACCCCTGACTCATGCACCTAACTACACATTGCTGAACACCATGGACAATATAGCACGGTCAATTCACCTCACCTGCACATCTTTGGACTATAAGAGGAAATCGGAGCACCTGGAGGAAATCCACGCAAACACGAAGAGAATGTACAACCACCACACATATAGTCACCCGACACTGGAATCAAACCTGGAACCCGTTAGGCAGCAGTGCTAACCACTGAGCCACCGTGCTGTCACAAACATTGTCCATTAGTTTTTGGTACAAGCTGATATGCAGTTAAAATGGCTTTTTGACTTCTTCATACTCCCCAGATACCTCCTCTGATACCTCACTAGCCCTACTTACAAGTTTCATTTGGATCAACAAAACCCACATTGCAACTGGCCACTGCATTTGTTTAGTCAGTTTTTCAAATGAAATGAAAAAAGGTTTCTACATCCTTCTCATCAAATTTAGAACATACTTAAGCAGTTTCTCACTGGTTTGAGAAACCATGGACTTGCTCATCCTGACTCTCTTCCTCACTGAGCCTACCCTCAGCCTTTATCTCCAGCCTTTTAAGCTGGACTTTCCTTTTTAAGTGTCAGTTTTTGAAGTTCAAAAGCTCTCTCTTCAACGTTCTCTTTTGCTGCTCTCTCTTTTTCCGTCTCTTCTGCTTTTAATCATAAATCAAACTGTTTTATTTCTGCTGCCCTTTCCTTCTCTCTTGCCTCTAACTCAAGCTGCCTCATTTGCAATTGAATTCTTGTCATCTCTATAGATTCTGATGGTTTCTCCAGCAAGTTTAAATGCTGAGCTACTGCTGTAATTATCTCTCCTTTCCTTACAGAGACAGGCAGTTCCAATTCCAGCTTCTCTGCCAATTCCTGCACTTTGGTCTTATTCAGTTTTTGCAAAACTCCCAAAGTCACCACATCCACTTCTAGAAAACTTTTGGCAACTGAAGACCCATTACTATCCCAAGCTGCATCTACCCAACCAAACCGACACCCGAATTAAAGACACTAGCACCTAGCATCCTGCAAAGACCACCTCCCCCTCCCCCAAGTCTGTTATGGACTACGCCAGACCACCCAAAACATCATAAGCAGGCAGCCCCAGACCATAACTTTGCAATTTGTTTCGGTAAATGTACAGTGAAAATTACCCAGAGTGAGATAGCTAGGTAGCTAGGTTGACTACCAGGTTTTAAAACAGACAAAAATTTATTCACAAGATTACACAATGAAACACAAAAACAAGATTTAAAAAAACCCTACAGAAATCAGTCTATCCAAGCTAGACTTAATTATGCTGTTCCACATGTACACAACAGTCCCAATAAGCAAATCACCTTAAAACACAGTAAAAAAAAGGAACACATGCTTACAGGGTTGAAGTTAAAATGGAAAAAAGAGAGAGTTTAGCAAACTGTTTCCACACAGCTCACTGTTGAACTCCTAACTAGTTCTGGACTGAATTGAACTGCCCAGCTGGAGAGCTGACCACACCCCTTTCTTTATACAGGTCACTTCGAAAACAGACCACTTTGGATTGAAGTCTCATCTGTTTATATATGAACAAAAAAGCCTCTCAATACCCTTTAATCACTGTCCCAAACCAGTCTAATCGGCACAGGGAGATGTTTACGAGTCCTCTAAAAAAACCAAAACACAGTATCCTTGCGAAAGGGAGCAGCTTTTAGAAAAAAAGGGACCAGCGTTAAGACAATATCATTTAGTATTTGTGCATAAGAATATAAACCACAACATTTTTTTTTCTTGGAAGTACAAACTGTTTCAGCATAATGCTGATTCATAATTCTATGAACTAAGCCTTCTGATGCCTAGCTGTTAAATTTCCAGGGAGTTTGTTCATAGCTGATATTGCTTTCCTGTAAAGTTTAGGTGCTTAGTTAGCATTATCACTGTCCCACCCTTAGTTGTTTTTGAAATAAGGGTAAAATGGGTTGGAGGATTAACCTGGACCAAGATACCCTTTCAACAATGCTTAATATCATAGGATTGCCTCATTTGAGGGATTGTCTACCACTCCCTTTAAGCTGGCTGGCCCATAGCAAGGAAGAAATCTCCTAGTTATGGACAAAGGCAGCAGTAATATGGGTAAGGTATAAGAGTTATGTTTTTTGATGGCAGATGCTAGATATCAGAGTCGAAGAGTGTGATGCTGGAAAAGTGCAGCCGTTCAGTCAGCATCTGAGGAACAGGAGATTCGACGTTTCAGGCGTACACCCTTCATCAGGAATTAGGCTTGTGGGCCAAAAGGGCTGAGAGATAAATGGGAGGGGGATGGGGCTGGGGGCAAGGGAGCTGGGAATGTGATCGGTAGATGAAGGTGGGGGTGAAGGTCAGAGAGAAAGGTGGAGAAAGGTGGGGGGAGGGGAAATGGGGAAAATGGTAAAATCCACATTGATCCCGTGTAGTTGAAATGCCCCAAGACAGAAGATGAGGTGTTATTGCTTCTGGCATCGAATGGTTAGGGTTTGGCATTGGAGGAAGCCCAGAACCTGCATGTCCTTGGCAGATGGAAGGGGGAGTTGAAGTGTTCAGTCACGGGGCAGTGGGGTTGGTTGGTGTGGGCGTCCCAGAGATGTTCTCGAAATGGTCTGCAAGTTGACGTCCTGTCTCCCCCATGTAGAAGAGATCATATTAGGTGCAATGGATGCAGTAGATGACATGTGTGGAAGTACAGGTAAATTTCTGTTGGATGTGGAAGGATCCTTTGGGGCCTTGAACAGAGGTGGGGGGGGAGGTGTGGGCGCAGATTTTACACTTCCTGCAATGGCAAGGGAAGGTGCCAGGATGGGATGGTGGGTTGGTGTGGGTGTGTGGACCTGACAAGTGAGTTGCGGAGGGAATGGGCAGGGAAATATATCTTTGGTTGGGGGATCTGTTTTTAGGTGCTGAAAATTGTGGAGGATGAGGCTGTATATCTAGAATTTGAGCGGGTAGAAGGTGAGGACCAGAAGAATTCTGTCCTTGTTGCAGTTGGAGGGGTGGGGTTGAAGTGCGGAGGTGCGAGAACTGCATCCTTCCACATCCGACAGAAATTTACCTGTACTTCCACACACAACATTTACTGCATCCCTTGCACCTGATGTGGTCTCCTCCACATTGTGGACACAGGATGCCAACCTGCAGATCATTTCAAAGAACATCTCTGGGACACCCACACCAACCAAGCCCAACTCCCTGTAGGTGAACAATTTAACTCACTCTCCCACTCCACCAAGGACATGCAGGTCCTGGGCCTCCTCCAACACCAAACCCTAACCACCCGACGCCAGGAGCAATAACACCTCATCTTCTGTTGGGAACTTTCAACCCCATGGGATCAATGTGGATTTCACCAGTTTCCCCATTTTCCCTCCCCCTACCTTATCCTAGTCCCAACCTCATAACTCTGCACCACCCTGTTGAACGATCCAACCTGTCCATCTTCCTCCCCACCTATCTGTTCCACCGTCCTCTTCGACGAATCACTTTCATCTCCACCTTCATCCACCTATCGCATTGTCAGCTCCCTTCCCCTCAGCCCTGCCCCCTCCCATTTATCTCTCAGCCCCCTTGGTCTATAAGCCTCACTCCTGATGAAGGGCTTTTGCCTGAAACATCAACTCTCCTGCTTCTTGAATGCTGCCTCACTTGTGTTCAGTCATAAGAAGTTTCTGGTATTGAGACTGGCTCAAATGCAATGAGGGGTACGTCGGGTTCCAAGAGATCAATTGTGTTAGGGGATTCTGTAGTCCGAGGTACAGACAGACGTTTCTGTGGCCAGCAGAGAAAAAGCAGAATGGTGTGTTGTTTCCCTGGTGCCAGGATCAAGGATGTCTCAGAGAGGGTGCAGAATGTTCTCACGAGGGATAGGGGCCAGCAAGAGGTCATTGTCCACATTGGAACCAATGACATAGGAAGGGAAAAGTTTGTGAGAAGATTTGTAGCTCGTGTGCTTGTTGTTGTGGTTCTGTTCGCTGAGCTGGGAATTTGTGTTGCAGACGTTTCGTCCCCTGTCTAGGTGACATCCTCAGTGCTTGGGAGCCTTCTGTGAAGCGCTTCTGTGATCTTTCCTCCGGCATTTATAGTGATTTGTATCTGCCGCTTCTGGTTGTCAGTTCCAGCTGTCCGCTGCATTCCTAGATGTGATAGTACAGAGAACACCGAACGGAGAATTCACCACAAACGTATACAGGAAAGCCACACACACAGACCAAGTCCTGAACTACAAAAGCAACCACCCCAAAATACACAAAAGAAGTTGCATCAAGACACTGTTCAAAAGGGCCACAACACACTGCAGCACACCAGAACTGCAAAAAGAGGAAGAAGAATACTTATACATTGTATTCGCCAAAAACGGATACCCCCGCATTTCATCAACAGATGCCTAAGGAAAAGACAACAGAATGAGGACATGCCACAACCCAAAGGACTAGCCACACTGCCATACATCAAAAACATTTCTGACCTGACAGCCAGACTACTGCGACCACTAGGACTCATAACAGCACACAAACCAACAGCCACTCTCAGACAACAACTCACCAGAATGAAGGATCCGATACCCAGTATGAGCAAAACCAATGTAGTGTACAAAATCCCATGCAAGGACTGCACAAAACACTACTTAGGACAAACAGGAAGACAGCTAACGATCTGCATCCATGAACACCGACTAGCTACGAAACGACAAGACCAGCTATCCTTAGTAGCCACACACGCAGATGACAAGCAACATGAGTTTGACTGGGACAACACTACTATTATAGGACAAGCCAAACAGAGAACAGCCAGGGAATTCCTAGAGGCATGGCACTCATCCACAGATTCAATCAATAAGCACATCGATCTGGACCCAATATACCGACCACTGCAACGGACAGCTGGAACTGACAACCAGATTTAAACCACTACAAATGCCGGAAGAAACATCACAGAAGTGCTTCACAGGAGGATGTCACCTAGACAGGAGACAAAACATCTGCAACACAAATTCCCAGCTCGGCAAACAGAACCACAATGAAGGGAAAAGGTTGAGATTCTGAAGGGAGATTACAGAGAGTTAGGCAGAAATTTAAAAAGGAGGACCTCAAGGGCAGTAATATCTGGATGACTCCAACTGCTACGAGCTAGTGAGGCCAGGAATATGAGGATAGAGCAGATGAATGCATGGCAGAGGAGCTGGTGTATGGGAGAAGGATTCATATTTTTGGATTGTTGGAATCTCTTTTGGGGTAGAAGTGACCTGTACAAGAAGGACAGATTGCACCTAAATTGGAAGGGGACTAATATACTGGCAGGGAAATTTGCTAGAACTGCTTGGGAGGATTTAAACTAGTAAGGTGGGGGTGGGGGCCGTGGGGAGGGGAGGGGAGGGGATGGTGGGGTGGGACCCAGGGAGATAGTGAGGAAAGAGATCAATCTGAGACTGGTACAGTTGAGAACAGAAGTGAGTCAAACAGTCAGGGCAGGCAGGGACAAGATAGGACTAATAAATTAAACTGCATTTATTTTAATTCAAGGGGCCTAACAGGGAAGGCAGATGAACTCAGGGCATGGTTAGGAACATGGGACTGGGATATCATAGCAATTACAGAAACATGGCTCAGGGATGGACAGGGCTGGTAGCTTAATGTTCCAGGATACAAATGCTACAGGAAGGATAGAAAGGGAGGCAAGAGGGGAGGGGAAGCGGCATTTTTGATAAGGGATAGCATTACAGGGAGGATATTCCTGGAAATACATCCAGGGAAGTTATTTGAGTGGGACTGAGAAATAAGAAAGGGATGATCACCTCATTGGGATTGTATTATAGACTTCCTAATAGTAGGAGGGAAATTGAGAAACAAACTTGTCAGGAGATCTCAGCTATATGTAAGAATAATGGGGTAGTTATTGTAGGCGATTTTAACTTTCCAAACATTGACTGGGACTGCCAGAGTGTGAAAGGTTTAGATGGAGAGGAATTTCTTAAGTGTGTACAAGACAATTTTCTGATTCAGTAAGTGGATGTACCTATTAGAGAAGGTGCAAAACTTGACCCACTCTTGGGAAATAAAGCAGGGTAGATGACTGAGGTGTCAGTGGGGGAGCACTTTGGGGCCAGCGACCATAATTCTATTTGTTTTAAAATAGTGAGGGAAAAGGATAGACTAGATCTAAAAGTTGAAGTTCTAAATTGGAGAAAGGCCAATTTTGACAGTATTAGGCAAGAACTTTCGAAAGCTGATTGGAGGCAGATGTTCGCAGGAAAATGGGAAGTCTTCAGAAATTAGATAAGGAGAATTCAGAGAAAGTATATTCCTGTCAGGATGAAAGGAAACGCTGGTAGGTATAGGGAATGCTGGATGACTAAAGAAGTTGAGGGTTTGGTTAAGACAAACGAGGAAGCATATGTCAGGTATATACAGGATAGATCAAGTGAATCCTTAGAAGAGTATAAAGGAAGTAGGAGTATACTTAAGAGGGAAATCAGGAGAGCAAAAACGGGGACATGAGATAGTTTTGGCAAATAGAATTAAGGAGAATCCAAAGGGGTTTTACACATACATTAAGGACAAAAGGGTAACTAGGGAGAGAATAGGGCCCCTCAAAGATCAGCAAGGTGACCTTTGTGTGGAATCGCAGAAAATGGGGGAGATACTAAATGAATATTTTGCATCAGTATTTACTGTGCAAAAGGATATGGAAGATATAGACTGTAGGGAAATAGATGGTGACATCTTACAAAATGTCCATATTACAGAGGAGGAAGTGCTGGATGTCTTGAAATGGGTAAAGGTGGATAAATCCCCAGGACTTGATCAGGTGTACCTGAGAAATCTGTGGGAAGCCAGAGAATTGATTGCTGGGCCTCTAGGTGAGATATTTGTATCATCGATAGTCACAGGTGAGGTGCCAGAAGACTGGAGGTTGGCAAACGTGGTGTCACTGTTTAAGAAGGGTGGTAAAGACAAGCCAGGGAACTATAGATCAGTGAGCCTGACCTCAAGGGTGGGCAAGTTGTTGGAAGCAATCCTGAGAGACAGGATATACATGTATTTGGAAAGGCGAGGACTGATTCAAGATAATCAACATGGCTTTGAGTGTGGGAAATCATGTCTCACAAACTTGATTGAGTTTTTTGAAGAAGTAACAAAGAGGATTGGTGAGGGCAGAGCAGTAGATGTGATCTTTATGGACTTCAGGAAGGCGTTCGATAGAGTTCCTCATGGGAGACTGATTAGCAAGGTTCGATCTCATGGAATACAGGGAGAACTAGCCATTTGGATACAGAACTGGCTCAAAGGTTGAATACTGAGGATGGTGGTGGAGGGTTGATTTTCAGACTGGAGGCCTGTGACCAGTGGAGTGCCACAAGGATCGGTGCTGGGCCCTCTACTTTTTGTCATTTACATAAATGATTTGGATGCGAGCATAAGAGGTGCAGTTAGTGAGTTTGCAGATGACACCAAAATTGGAGGTGTAGTGGATAGCGAAGAGGGTTACCTCGGATTACAACAGGATCTGGACCAGATGGACCAATGGGCTGAGAAGTGGTAGATGGAGTTTAATTCAGATAAATGTGAGGTACCGCATTTTGGGAAAGCAAATCTTTGCAGGACTCATACATTTAATGGTGAGGTCCTAGGGAGTGTTGCTGAACAAAGAGACCTGGGAGTGCAGGTTCATAGCTCCTTGAAAGTGGAGTCACAGGTAGATAGGATAGTGAAGAAGGTGTTTGGTATGCTTTCCTTTATTGGTCAGAGTATTGAGTACAGGAGTTGGGAGGTCATGTTGCAGCTGTACAGGATATTGGTTAGGTCACTGTTGGAATATTGTGTGCAATTCTGATCTCCTTCCTATTGGAAAGATGTTGTGAAACGTGAAAGGTTCAGAAAACATTTACAAGGATATTGCCAGTGTTGGAGGATCTGAGCTATAGGGAGAGGCTGAACAGGCTGGGGCTGTTTTCCCTGGAGCATCGGAGGCTGAGGGGTGACCTTTTAGAAGTTTCTAAAATCAAGTGGGACATGGACAGGATAAATAGGCAAAGTCATTTCCCTGGGGTAGGGGAATCCAGAACTAGAGGGCATAGGTTTAGGATGAGAGGGGAAAGATATAAAAGAGACCTAAGGGGCAACTTTTTCACATAGAGGGTGGTATGTGTATGGAATGAGCAGCCAGAGGAAGTGGTGGAGGCTGGTACAATTGCAACATTTTAAGAGGCATTTGGATGGGTATACGGATAGGAAGGGTTTGGAGGGACATGGGCCGGGTGCTGGCAGGTGGGACTGGATTGGGTTGGGATATCTGGTCGGGATGAATGGGTTGGACCAAAGGGTTTGTTTCCATGCTGAACATCGCCATGACTCTATGACAGCGCTGAGGAACATACCAACATCAATTTCTGTGCATATAAGAAAAAAGCCTGAATGATTCATTCCAACACTAAAATTGAGTCATTAGCTTAAGTGTGTCATGCTGATATTTATCATCTTCAGTTCTTTTCTGCTTATCCCATGGAAATGTCACTTCACACCACATCTGTATTTCCTTGAACCAGATATTCACACCACATCTGTATTTCCTTGAACCAGAACCAGATAATCTAATGGCAGACATTTAGATTAGATTAGATTAGATTACTTACAGTGTGGAAACAGGCCCTTCGGCCCAACAAGTCCACACTGACCCGCCGAAGCGTAACCCACCCATACCCCTACATTTACCCCTTACCTAACACTACGGGCAATTTAGCACGGCCAATTCACCTGACCCGCACATCTTTGGACTGTGGGAGGAAACCGGAGCACCCGGAGGAAACCCACGCAGACACGGGGAGAACGTGCAAACTCCACACAGTCAGTCGTCTGAGTCGGAAATGAACCCGGGTCTCAAGCACTGTGAGGCAGCAGTGCTAACCACTGTGCCACCGTGCCGCCCACCATTTGTCCCTTATTAGATTAAAACTTATGCACTTGATTCTAGATGAGTGTTGTGCTGGAGACTTCTTCATCCTGAACTCTTATAATGAACCTTTCCAGATAATTCTATTTGTTTTATAATAGTTACAGAAAAGGATAAGTCTTACATAAAAATCAAAGCTTTTAATTGGAGTAAGGCAAATTTCAATGTATGAGACAGGTGCCCTCAAAAATTGATTGGAGTAGACTGTGTACAGGTAAAGGGACTTCTGATAAGTGGGTGTCTTTCGAATGTGTGATAACGAGAGTTCAGAGTCATTATGTTCATGTTCGAGTGAAAGGTAAGGCTGGTAGGGTTAGCGAACATTGGATGAATAAAGATATTGAGGTTCTAGTCAAGAATAAAAAGGAATCCTCGATTAGATCTAAGCAGCTGGGTTCAAATAAATATCTTCAACAGTATAAAGAGTGTAGGAGCATTCTTAAGAGGGAGATCAGGATGGCAAAGTGAAGATATGAGATAGCCTTGGCAAACAAGGTCAAGGATATTCCAAATAGATTAAACAAACAGGTGAAGAGCAAGTGAGCAACTAGAGAGAGAGAGTAGGTCCCGTTAAAAATCACAGAGATTATCTTTGCATTGAACCTCAGGAGATAGGCGAGATAATAAATTAATTTTGAGAAGATTTGTAGCAGGTTGAGGTTTAGGATGTAGGTTTGCTCACTGAGATGGGAGGTTCATTTCCAGACATTTCGTCACCCTACTAGATAACATCTTCAGTGGGTCTCAGGTGAAGCACTGCTGATAGTTCCTGCTTTCTACATATATGTTTGGGTTGGTGATGTCATTCCCAGTGGTGATGTTATTTCCTGTGGTGCAGTCACTTCCTGTTCCTTTTCTCAGGGGGTGGTAGATGGGGTCTAACTTGATGTGTTTTTTGATAGAGTTCCGGTTGGAATGCCATGCTTCTAGGAACTCTCGTGCGTGTCTTTGTTTGGCTTGTCCCAGGATGGATGTGTTGTCCCAGTCAAAGTGATGTTCTTCCTCATCCGTATGTAAGGATACTAGTGAGAGAGGGTCATGTCTTTTTGTGGCTAGTTGGTGTTCATGTATCCTAGTGGCTAGTTTTCTGCCTGTTTGTCCAATGTAGTGTTTGTTACAGTCCTTGCACAGTATTTTGTAAATGACATTAGTTTTGCTTGTTGTCTGTATAGGGCCTTTCAAGTTCATTAGCTGCTGTTTTAGTGTGTTGGTGGGTTTGTGGGCTACCATGATGAAGGGGTCTGAGTAATCTGGCAGTCATTTCCGAGATGTCTTTGATATAGGGGAGAGTGGCTAGGGTTTCTGGACATGTTTTGTCTGCTTGTTTGGGTTTGTTGCTGAGAAATCAGCAGACTGTGTTCATTGGGTACCCATTCTTTTCAAAACTTGTTTGAGTTTTATGAAGAAATAACCAAGAAGATTGATGAGGGCAGAGCAGTGGATATTGTTTACTTGGACTTTAGTAAAGCCTTTGACAACTTCTGCATGGTAGACTAATTATTAATGTTAGATCATGTGGGATTCAGGGTGACCTTGTCAATTGGATATAAAATTAACTTAACAACAGGACATAGAGTGATGGTGGAATGTTGTTCTTCATACTGGAGGCATGTGACCGGCAGTGTTCCACAAGGATTGGTGCTGGGTCCACTTTTGTTTGTCATTTATATAAATGATTTAGATGAGAATATAGAAAGTATGGTTAGTAACTATGCAGATGACACCAATATTGGTGGTATAGCAGACAATGATGAAGATTATCTAAGATTACAAAGAGATCTTGATCAATAGGGTCAATGGGGTGAAGAGTGGCAAATGGAGTTAATTTGGATAAATATGAGATATTGTATTTAGCTAAAACAAACACAGGTAATTAAAAGTAGAGCCCTGGTAGTGTTCTAAACCCAAGATGTAGAAGTTCAGATACATAACTCTTTGAAGTTTGCAGTTCTGATCACCACACTACAAAAAGGATGTGGAGGTTTTGGAGACAGTAGAGAAACAGTTTACCAGGATGTTGCCTAGTTTGGAGGGTTGAGCTGTGAGGAGAGATTGGACAAACTTGATTTGTTTTCACTTTATTGACAAAGAATGAAGAGTGCCTGAGAAAATTATGAGAGATAGGGATAGATTAGATTAGATTACTTACAGTGTGGAAACAGGCCCTTCAGCCCAACAAGTCCACACCGACCCGCCGAAGTGCAACCCACCCATACCCCTATATTTACCCCTTACCTAACACTATGGGCAATTTAGCATGGCCAATTCACCTGACCCACACATCTTTGGACTGTGGGAGGAAACCGGAGCACCCGGAGGAAACCCACGCAGACACGGGGAGAACGTGCAAACTCCACACAGTCAGTCGCCTGAGTCGGGAATTGAACCCGGGTCTCAGGCGCTGTGAGGCAGCATCATAGGACAGAATCGTTTTCCCAGGGCAGAAATGTCAATTATTGGCGGACATAAGTTTAATGTAAAAGAGAGTACGTTTAAAGAAGATGGGAGAGGCAAGGTTTTTTTTTTAACACAGAGTGCATGGAGTGTGCTGCCATAAGGGGATGGAGGGGGATAAACCAGCAACATTTAAGAGGCATCTTGACAGATATATGAAAAGGCAGGAAATAGACCGTGTTTTTAGTTTAGAAAGGCAGCATGTCTTGGTCAGCTGAAGGGCTGTTCCTGTGCTATACTGATACTGTTCTTTTGTTAATGAATGATAGCCAGCCTCATGTAGTGATGGAATCCGAAAGGCTTAGAATTGATGTTCTTCCATTTCAGCTTGTATTACAAAACAATGCCCTAACAGATATGGTAGTTCTGGAAAGGCAACTAGCAGCCAATTTCTTGGTGTGATGCTTTTATCTGGTGAGCTCACTGGTCCCATTTTCTGGTAAAAAATGAGGTCTGCAGATGCTGGAGATCACAGCTGCAAATGTGTTGCTGATCAAAGCACAGCAGGTTAGGCAGCATCTCAGGAATAGAGAATTCGACGTTTCGAGCATAAGCCCTTCATTCTGTCCTTTCAAGTCCCTAAAACATGACTGTTGCCACGTTGTACCAAGCTCTTGGTACTTGGCTAAGTGTAATGTGGCCCTACAGAGAGCGAGTTTGCTTACATAAACTATATGGATTTCTCAGTAATTTGGTTGGTGACTTATTTGGTGATAGACTTTGATGTTATTCAGAGTCTCAAGCAGACTAATGAAGAATCTTACTTCTTCAATCATGCCTGTAGACTCTTCCCCCTCTACTTATCCTGCAGCTCAATTCCAGTTTTGTTTTGAGATATTTACTACAGCAAAGATACAAATACAAATCCTGTAAGTCATACACATTTCTGAAATTTCTGATAATGAACAGAGGCTGTAAATTGTCTTAAGTATGAAGAAAACATATAAAACTTTGTGAATTTCTGTTCTTTTTCAGCATGGCATGGGAATTCCCTCAATCTCAATCATGTTACATGAGCTCTTCAAGTTGCTGTATCATGCCAAGTGCACTGATGTTGTTGCCTTTCGTATTGGAACCTCAGGTGGAATAGGTACAGTATCCTGGCAGGTGGGTGGGGGGTGGTCTGTTAGCTCACCTGGTTAGATGGCTGGTTTGTCATGTCGAATGATGCATGGGTTCAATTCCTGCACGAGTTGAGGTTACCATGAAGGACAGTCCTTCTAAATTTCTCCCCTTGCCTAACCTGTGACCCTCAGACTGGACAACACCAATCTCTAAAGAAAGAGCAGCCATACCGTCTGGAAGGACTGAGATGACTTTATGGGAGATCAAACTCCCAAAGGTATTTTCATGGAATGAGGAAACAGGAGATTCATTCGGGTTTATTGCAAAGCAAAAAACTGTGACAAAGTTGGAAGTCTCTAAATTCAGAGAGGGTAGAAAAATAGATTTCTGCACAGGTGAGACAATTTCTGGTCAGGAATCACACTGTCGAAAATTAAGGTGAAGAATTAGTAGGATTAGATGTAAACACTACAGCTAATGGCCGTGAGAGAAGATGAGCTGGAACAAAGTTGCCTTACATCTAAAGTAATACGTCACAGTCGCAACAGCTGGGCATGGTCCATTATAGGTTGATGCAGTAGCACAGTCATGATGTCAGAGATGCCAGGAACTTGAAATTCTAATTTGAACAGAAGATCATTATTCATTGATGAAAACAAAGAGCAGTCATGATCAGGGTGGACAGTGAGCTCCGTTACCTACAAAGTTGGAGGATGCACTTGTACCACAGACATGTTCCAATAGAAAAAGGACAGATTCAGGCCTTCATGACTGTGCCTGCCCTCCAAATAAGCATCTCACTTTGTGCTGTTTTCTTACCTTCTCCTAGCCAGATTGCACACGATTTAGTTAAGACTAATGTGCACTAATAATTGAACAGAAAAGACAATGAGGTTAAGGAAAATGACAGTGAATGGCCAAGTATAGTGTGCACAGCAAAGATTGCCATGTAGCATTTCCAGACTGGGATACATCGAGAAGATGAAAGAACAACTACAGCACCCAACTCATTGCTGAGGCAGTTTACCAAACATTACTGGAAGATAAATGCATATATAAGGAATATATAGCCTATCTGTGTTTATCTGCAGTAAGCCCACAACTGGGACTTTTGGCTTGGGCAGCTGTGATAAGGACTCCTGGTTGCAGTCAGCCCAGAGCAGTGATTCCTGGTTACAGTAGTCCCAGAGCAGAGACTCCTGGTTGTGATAGTCCCAGAGCAGGGACTTCTGGTTGTGATAGTCCCAGAGCAGAGACTCCTGGTTACAGTAGGCCCAGAGCAGGGACTCCTGGTTTCATCAAGCCCAGAGCAGTGATTACTGGTTACAGTAGTTCCAAAGCAGTGACTCCTAGTTGTGGTAGTCCCAGAGCAGGGACTCCTGGTTGCATTGGGCCCAGAGCAGGGACTTCTGGGTGCAGTAGACCCAGAGCAGGGACTCCTGGTTGCACTAGGTCCAGATCAGGGACTCCTGGCTTAGGCAGTGGAGTCAAGGACTCCTGGTTGTAGGAGGCCCAGAGCAGGGACTGCTGGGTGCAGAAGGTCCAGATCAGGGACTCTTGGCTTCGGCAGTGGAGTCAAGGACTTCTGGATGCAGTAGTCCCAGAGCAGGGACTCCTAGTTGCAGTCGACCCAGAGCGGGGATTCCTGGTAGTAGGTGAGGGGGCAGTGGATCCAGGGACTCATATTGCAGGGGGATTGTGGGTTCAGCACGTGACTCGACTGTGGCATTAGCAAAGTGGGCGCAGCAGTGAAAAGATGGCACCTAAAGAGTGGTGGCTCCTATGTTGGTGGTTCTGGAGCTGGCAATGGAGGAGGGGTGGTGGCACAGGTCTTGCTGGTGAGCTGACTCAGGACTCAGGCTGAAGTCAGCGGAATGAAGATAGATTCTCAGTTATATCTTTTCCTTCTTAAACTATTCGAAATGACATGGATTGCGGTAACAGTTGAAGGTTTTCATTGTACTGTATAATTCCCTGTAAAATTTAAGTGACAGTAAATCAATGTTCATACCTAGCTATTGCATTTTACACTCGCATGAGTGCATTCTTGTGGCTACAAGGTAATGAATTTGAATTTTTCCATGATGAACATTGACCAAAGTGTTAGTGGTAAGGGGCTGCCACAAAATGTTGCAGAGTCCATAAGAGCTTTCGAGAGAGTTAACTGATGGCTTGTAAAAAGAATATGAAAAGGCATAGTGGTGAAATATGAGAATGAGATTAGAGGGGGCAAAAAAAATCACCAATGCACTCTTGAGTCAGATAGTCTGTTTCTAGCTGTAATCCTCCATTGGTGTATAAACCATGTATTTACACAGATTTCTGGCATTGTTATGAAAATCTAATCGTTTGAATTTTTCAATTCTGTTTTTCTGTCACCCTAACATCTAAAATGTCAACATCACATTTTTGATAAGAAATGGATTTCAAAACATGTTGCTAGATGTCTATGTTGATTAAATCTGTCTGATTTTGAAATACAGTAATGTCCCTGCCGTGCAGTGCTGGAATAGATTGTATATTAAAATTCTCCATGTCAGCTCAGAGGAATCAGCAATTCAGAACACTGCATTCCTGAGTGTGAGTTACTTATCAACACAACGTGAACTAAACTTGTGTCCTCTGTACATAGTGTTCCACATAAACTGAGTCAATACACGTTTAGTTTAGGTTGTAATGATAAGTGATTCACAATCAGGAATGCTGTGATCTGGATTGCTGATTACTGTAAGCTGACATGAATGATTTTAATATACAATCAACGTGACCTGATCAGGTGTATCCCAGAACTCTATGGGAAGCCTGGGAAGTGATTGCTGGGCCCTTTACTAAGATATTTGTATTCTAGATAGCCACGGTTAAGTTGCCAGAAGACTGGAGGGTGACTAATGTGCTTCCATTATTTAAGAAAGGGGATAAGAAAAAAACAGGGAACAATAGACCACTGAGCCTGATGTCAGTAGTGGGGAAGTTGTTGGAGGGGATTCTGAGAGACAGGATTTACATGAATTTGGAAAGGCAAAATCTGATTAAGGATAGTCAGCATGGCTTTGCGCATGTGAAGTGGTATCTCACTAACCTGATTGAGTTTTTTAAAGAAGTGACAAAGATGTTTGATGAGTGCAGAGCAGTGGATGTTATCTATATGGACTTCGGCAAGGCATTCAACAAGGTACAGCATGGCAGACTAGTTAGCAAGGAGAGATCACATTGAATCCATGGAGAGCTAGCCGGTTGCATATAATATTGGCTTAAATGTAGGAGACAGAGGATTGGTGGAGGGTTTTTTTTGGAGGCCAGTGCCCAGTGGTGTGCTGCAAGGATGGACACAAGCTCCACTGCTTTTGTCAGTTATATAAATGATTTGGATGTGAATTTGAGGGATAGTGTCATAGAGATGTACAACACAGAAACAAACTCTTCAGTCCAACTCATCCATGCTGACCAGATATCCTAATCAAATCTAGTCCCATTTGCCAGCCTTTAGCCCATATCCCTCTAAACCCTTCCTATGCATATTCCCATCCAGATGCCTTTTAACTGTTGTAATTGTACCAGCCTCCGCCATTTCCTCTGGCAGCTCATTCCATATACTTACCACCCTCTGTGTGAAAAAGTTACACCTTAGGTCCCTTTTATATCTTTCCCCTCTCACCCTAAATCTATGCCCTCTAGTACTGGTCTCCCTCACCCCAGGGAAAAGAACTTGTCTATTTATTTTATCCATGGCCCTCATGATTCTATAAACCTCTATAAAGTCACCCCTCATCTCTGACACTCCAGGGAAAACAGCCCCAGACTATTCAGCCTCTCCGAAAACCTCAAATCTTCCAACCCTGGCAATATCCTTGTAAATCCATTTCTTATTCCTCGATTCCACCCAAATAACTTCCCTGGATGTATTCCCAGGAATATCTTCCCTCAGTACAGCTGTAATGCTATCCCTTATCAAAAACACCACACCCACTCCTCTCTTGCCCGGCTTTCTATCTTTCCTATAGCATTTGTATCCTGGAAATTAAGCTGCCAGTCCCCTGTCCATCCCCGAGCATGTTTCTGTAATTGTTATGATATCCCAGTCCGATGTTCCTAGCCATAGCCTGAGTTCATCTGCCTTCCCTGTTTGGCCTCTCGAATTTAAGGAAATGCAATTTAATTTTCAGTCCTACCTTGTTCTCTGCTTTGTTCCTGCCTGCCCTGACTTTTTGACTTGCTCCTTTTCCCAACTGTACCAGTCTCAAATAGATCTCTTTTCTTACTATTTCCCTGGGTCCCACCTCCCCACCTTACTAGTTTAAATCCTCCTGAGCAGCTCTAGCAAATCTCCCTGCCAGTATATTAGTCCCCTTCCAATTTAGGTGCAATCCGTACTTCTTGTGTAGGTCACTTCTACCCCAAAAGAGGTTCCAATGATCCAGAAATGTGAATCCTTCTCCCATACACCAGCTCCTCAGCCATGCATTCATCTGCTCTATCCTCCTATTCCTGCCCTCACTAGCTCATAGCACTGGGAGTAGTCCAGATATTACCACCTCCAGGACCTCCTTTTTAAATTCCTGCCTAACTTTCTATATTATCCCTTCAGAATCACATCCTTTTCCCTTACTATGTCATTGGTTGCAATGTTGACAATGACCTCCTGCTGACTGCCCCCCCCACCCCCCCGCCCCGAAAACATTCTGCACCTTCTCTGAGATATTCTGATCCTAGCACCAGGGAGGCAACACACCATTCTGATTGTTCACTGCTGGCCGCAGAAACATCTGTCTGTGCCTCTGACTCGAACGCCCCCTAACATAATTGATCACTTGGAACCTGACATACCCCTTATTACATTAGATTAGATTAGATTAGACTTACAGTGTGGAAACAGGCCCTTCGGCCCAACAAGTCCACACCGACCCGCCGAAGCGAAACCCACCCATACCCCTACATTACCCCTTACCTAACACTACGGGCAATTTAGCATGGCCAATTCACCTGACCCGCACATCTTTGGACTGTGGGAGGAAACCGGAGCACCCGGTTTCAATACCAGGAACCTAGCTGTTTGTGCTACATCCCCTTGAAAGTCCATCACCCCATACGTTTTTCAAAACAGCATACTTGTTTGAAATGGGGATAGCCGCAGAAGACCCTGCACTACCTGCCTCCCTCTTTTACCTTTCCTGGAGGTAACCCAGCTACCTGACTGGATCTGTGGCTTTTGTCCTTTCCTATAACTGTCATCCATCACACCCCTTTGCTCTTGTACATTCCTCATTGCCTCTAACTGCCCCTCCAACTGATCCATGAGATCTAATAGGATTTGCACTTCCTGCAGACATAATCATCAGTAACATGAAAACTCTCACTAAACACCCACATCTGCCAGGAAGAGCATATCACTCTACTCAAGGCCACCTTTGCTCTCTCACAATCTACAGACCCAGAAAATAGCACCGTCTTATTGCTCTAAAAAAAAAACACTGATCCAGACTAACTTAATACTTATGGGTTTATATTTTTAAAATTTAATCAAGAGACAGATTTCAATAAGACATATAATCAAGAAAGAACCCACTCTACTCAATATTGTAGACTTACTGCAAAGTTACACATTAAAAACTAAGCACTTGTCTGTTCCTGTGCTGTGAGCTTGCCCACACTGGATCCTCCAAGTCTGTTGTGAATTTTGCTGTTTGTTAATTTTTCTGAGATGCATTCCAATGTCCAGAGATACATGAACTTAAACAGCAAAGGCAGGAATTGCACAGATTCATTGCTGTGTCAGTTGGCAGTGTAGGCTCTTTCTCACTCTCCCTTACTGATCATGTGGTCGCTGCCTTTTGTCTCTCTTCCTCCTTTTAAAAGGTTGTTGTTTTGATCTTTTTTCCCCAAAGTTCCGATACAACGTGACAGCTGCTCCTGGAATTCGAGGGAATTCCAACACCTAAATTACCTCAAAAATGGATCAGCACTTAACAGCCACAAGTTTTTTCAATCCTCCATCGAATGGTTAATAGGTTTGCAGATGACACCAAAATTAGTGGCTTAGTGGATAGTGGAGAAGGTTATCTCAGAGTACAAGTAAAAAGTGGGGTCTGCAGATGCTGGAGATCAGAGCTGAAAATGTGTTGCTGGTTAAAGCGCAGCAGGTCAGGCAGCATCCAAGGAGCAGGAAATTCGACGTTTCGGGCATAAGCCCTACTTCAGGAATGAGGAAAGTGTGTCCAGCAGGCTAAGATAAAAGGGAGGGAGGAGGGACTTGGGGGAGGGGCGATGGAGATGTGATAGGTGGAAGGAGGTCAAGGTGAGGGTGATAGGCCGGAGTGGGGTGGGGGCATCGCCCCTCCCCCAAGTCCCTCCTCCCTACCTTTTATCTTAGCCTGCTGGACACACTTTCCTCATTCCTGATGAAGGGCTTATGCCCGAAACGTCGAATTTCCTGCTCCTTGGATGCTGCCTGACCTGCTGCGCTTTATCTCAGAGTACAATGGGACCTTGACCAGATGGGCCAAGGTGTGGCAGATGAAGTTTAATTTAGATAATTGTGAGATGTTGCATTTTGGTAAGACAATTCAAGGCAGAAGTTATACAGTTTATGGTAGGGTCCTGGGGAATGTTGTTAAACAAAGAAACCTAGAGGTGCAGTACCATAGTTTCTTGAAGGTTGATTCACAAGTGGACAGGGTAGTGAAAAGCACTTTTGATATGCTTCATTGGTCAGAGCATTGAATATAGCAGTTGGGAGGTCAAGTTGCGGCTGTGCAGCACATCGGTTAAGCTACTTTTGGAATACTGTATTCAATTCTGTTCTCCCTGTGATACGAACAATGTTGTTAAACTTGAAAGGGTTCAGAAAAGATATACGAGGATGGTGCTGGGATTGAAGTGTTTGAGCTATAGGGAGAGGCAGAATAGACTGAGGCTATTTTCCCTGGAACTTCGGAGACCTTATAGAGGTTTATAAAATCATGAGGGGCATGGATAGGGTGAATAGCCAAGGTCTTTTTTTTCCCAGGGTGAAGGATTCCAAAACTAGAGGGCATAGGTTTAAGGTGAGAGAGGAAAGATTTGAAAGGGACCTGAGGGGCAACTTTTTCACACAGAGGGTGGTGTGTGTATGGAATGTGCTGTCAGAGGAAGTGGTGGAGGCTGGTACAATTACAACTTTCAAAAGGCACCTGGATGGGGACATGAATAGGAAGGGTTTAAGAGGGATATGGGCCAAATATTGGCAAATGGGACTAGATTAATTTAGGATATCTGATCGGCACGGAAAATTTGAACCAAAGAGTGTGTTTCTCTGCTGCACAACTCCATGACTCTATGGTTACAATTGTTGCATCTTTATACAAAAAGTAGTGGCAGAGGTAAACCCAGTGACTGCAGACCAATTAGCCTCAGATCAACACTAAGGAAAAGAGATTCATAATTTGGAACAAAATTACAAGTTATTTGGAAAAGCGTGGATTAGTGAATGACAGCCAGTTTAGCTATATTAAATGTAAATTACATCTGACAAGTTTTACTGAGTTCTATACTGAAATCATTAAGGTAGTTGATAAAGGAATTTTGTTCATACGAACATCAATTTTTAAAAGATATTTGATAAATTGACACATAATGAACATTTTACCATCGTAGAAGACAATGTGTTTAAAGTGACAGTGGAAGTGTGGATATTAAATTGACTACCATACAGAAAGCAAAGATTAGTGGTGAATGGCAATTTTTAAAAATAAAACAAACTAAACAGTGTATCTCCCAGAGTGCAGTTTTGGAACCAATATTTTCAATATATAGCAATGACCTGGACTCAGGTAGATATGACATTGCATTATTTATAAATGATATTCATTCTATTGGATTTCAATTTTGAGTTCTCTTTTTCTCATTTCTCAGGCTTGAAGCCAGGCACGGTTGTGATCAGCAAAGTCTCAGTCGATCCTTCCTTCCATCCACACTTTGAACAGAATGTAATGGGGAAGACCACAGCTTACTGCACAGAACTAAACGCACATCTGTCTCAGGAACTACTGAACTGCAGCAAAGAAAATAACCAATTTGACACCATCATTGGTACAACCCTGTGCACCTCTGATTTCTATGAAGGTAGACCAAATATTCATGAAGTATCCTTGAATGTACCACAGTTTATTGTTTGAAAGGAACAGTCTAGATGAGTCTCAATGACAGAACCCTGTTTATGGATAGAGAATATGAATGATCAGTTTATAAATCTCAGGTCACAAATTCACTGGTTAGGCCTCAGTAGGAATATCATGGGGAATTCTGTATGTCAAACTTCAGGAAAGTAGTGAAGTCCTTGGAAAGAGTTCAGAGGAGGATTACAAGGATGCCAGCAAGGACAAGGAGACTCCGTTATGAGAGGAAATTGGGAAAATTAGGACTTTTCTCCATTTGAAGAAGAAATCAAAGGTTTATTTCATTGCAGCTTTCAGGATATCGAGAGGTTTTGATCAAGCAGAAAGACATTGCAGAACTTTGGCAAGAGGTCAATAACTAGAGATATAAGATCATAAGACCATTAGACATAGAGGGTAGGAATTAGGCCATTCAGCCCATTGAGTCTGCTCTGCCATTCAATCACATATTCCATCATCAACTACCTTAATGATTTCAGTATAGAACTCAGTAAAACTTGTCAGATGTAATTTACATTTAATATAGCTAAACTGGTTGTCATATATTCTCAAACCCATTCTCCCACTTTCTCCCTGTAACCCTTGATCCCCTTGATACTCAAGAACCTATCTATCCCAGTCTTAAGTACACAAAATGACATGGCCTCCACAGCCTTCGATGGCGATGAATTCCATAGATGCACCACTTTCTGGCTGAAGAAGTTTCACCTTTTCTCCATTTTAAAAGTTTTCCTTTTACTTGAAGGCTCTGCCCTCGGGTTCTAGTCTCTCCTACGAATGGAGACATCTTCCTAACATCTCCTCTGTCCATGCTGTTCAGTATTCTGTATGTTTCAATGAGGTCCCACCCCCCCCACCCTCATCCTTCTAAACTCCATCAAGTATAAACCCAGAGTCTTCAAACATTTCTCATAGGTTAAGCTTTTCATTCCTGGGACCATTCTCGTGAACCTCCTCTGAACATGCTCCAGGGCCGGTACATCCTTCCTGAGATATGGGCCCAAAACTGCACACACAACTCCAAATGTGGTCTGAAGAGAGCCTCAGAAGTACATCCCTGCTTTTATATTCAAGTCAAAATAAATGTCTTCATTGCATTTGCCATCCTAACTACTGACTCAACCTGAAAGTTTACCTTCAGAGAATCCTGAACTAGAACTCCCAAGTCTTTTTGCACTTCTGAATTTTCTCCCCATTTAGAAAATAGTCCATGCCTCTATTCTTCTTACCAAAGTGCATGACCTTACACTTTCCCACATTGTACTCCATCTGCCACTTCTTTGCCCACTCTCCTAACCTGTCCAAATCCTTCTGCAGCCTCCCCACCTCTTTAATGTTACTTGGCCCTCTCCCTATCTTTGTATCATCTGCAAACTTAGCCAGAATGCCCTCAGTTCCTTCATCTAGATCGTTAACATACAAAGTGAAAAGTTGTGGTCCCAACACTGAGCTTTGCGGAACCCCACTTGTCACCAGCTGCCATCCTGAGGAGGAACCTTTTCAACAGGTGTCATGTTAGTGATTTTTCCAGTCCTCTGGGACCCTTCCTGATTCTAGCGCTTCCTGAAAGATCACCACTAATGCCTCTGTTATCTCTTCAGCTATCTCCCTTCGAACTCTGGGATATAGTCCATCTGGTCCAGGTATTTATCCACCTTCAGGCCATTCAGTTTTTCTAGCAGCTTCTCCTTGACGATGGTCACCATGCTCAGCTCTGTCCCCTCACACTCTTGAATTTTTGACATATTACTCGTGTCTTCCATCATGAAGACTGACCTGAAGTAGTTATTCTGTTCCTCAGCCATTGCTTTGTTCCCTACTATTATCTCCTCATTTTCCAGTGGCCTCTCATTCACCATTTGTATATCTAAAGAAACTCATTGCGAAAAAGATCCAGACAGGAGATGAGAGATTTCACCACTGGGTTGCCGGAATCTGTATTGCTCAATGTAAAATGATGATGAAAGCTAATTACATAAGTAATTTGAGAGATAGAGAGGTACTTCAGGATGAGGTCTGCTGTGTATATGGGACTAAATACAACTTTTGTTTTAAAAGAGATAACACAGGAACAAAGGTTTGGCCTGCCTCTGCCATGTTGTAAAGTTGTTTCACTAGGCCACATAGCCAACAAAGAAAGATGCTAAGAGTTGCTGTTCACTTGTATAAAGAGTATTAATCTAACATGCTGAAGATTTCTGATATTTCAATGTTGGTCTTTTTGGTTGTGTTTATTTTATTTTTAAGGTATTAGTGATATTGGCAGAAAGCGTTCATTAATCCTTGCTACTGTGTGAATATAGGTTAAGGTTTCTCCTTGAACCACTGCAGTCCTGGTGTTAATGTTGAACATGCCAGAACATTACTGCAAATCTGGATGGTGCGTTATGAGGAGATAGTCATGATTCTAGGACGTATGTCTTTTACATGCTTTTGTGGTAGGAATGGTAAGGGAGTGATGCTGTTCAGATAACCTTGACAGTCTGCTTGCTGCACATTGTCAATGGTAAAGGCTGTATTTATTGGATGCTGGAGGAGTGAGCGTCAATCAGACAGTAAAGATGTCAGTCAAACAAATTGCCTTGGCTTGGATGGTGTCAAATGTCCTTAATGTTGTCGTCACTTCATTGATCCAGGTAAGTGATATTACAAAGTAATTCTAATTTAAAGCTTGTAGATGTTTTTGAGAGAACAAGTGGTATGCTATTCATTGCAGAGTATTCAATTTTTGATTGTGCATTTATAGCTTTGATATTAGTGTTGCTGTTTGTTCAGCGGTACCTTTCTGTATGTTAATGGTGGGGGAAATTGACATAGATCTAAATGTCATGGGAGAATAGCAGCTGCAGTGTCTGTTTTTGCTTTCTATGAAGTGGATATTGAACAGATTTGACAATGAGTAACTAATTCATTTTTGTTACAGCAGTGGTAAAGTTACTTTGCATTATGTGTGGAAAATCATTTGCTTAGAATAAGATGAATAGGTTGAAACAAAGTTAAAAATCACACAACACCGGGTTATAGTCCAACAGGTTTATTTGGAAGCACTAGCTTTCGAAGTGCTGCTCCTTCATCAGGTGGTTGTGGAGTATAAGATCGTAAGACACAGAATTTAGAGCAGAAGTTTACAGTGAGATGTAACTGAAATTATATATTGAAAATACCTGGATTGTTTGTTAAGTCTCTCATCTTTTAGAATGACCGTGTTGGTTTTCGTTCTTTTATATGTAAACCACAAAACATTTTCCAAAAGTTACATTCTCAAATGAACTTTAACAATTGAGACACTAAATCAATACTTTTCATCAGTATTCACTCAGGAACAGGACACTGTTGCTGATGTGAATATGGAGTCACAAATGATTAGAATGGATGGCCTGGAAATATGCAGGGAAGAGGTTCTGGGAATATTGGAGAGGATGAAAATAGATAAGTCTCCTGGGCCTGATGGCATTTACCCTAGGATCCTATGGGAAGCTAGGGAGGAGATAGCAGAGCCATTGGCCTGGATTTTTATGTCGTCATTGTCAACGGGAATAGTACCAGAGGACTGGAGGATAGCGAATGTGGTCCCCTTGTTCAAGAAAGGGAGTAGGGATAGCCCTAGTAACTATAGGCCAGTGAGTCTGACTTCAGTGGTGGGCAAAGTCTTAGAGAGAATGGTAAGGGATAAGATTTATGAACATCTGGATAGGAATAACGTGATCAAGGATAGCCAGCATGGTTTTGTGAAGGGCAGGTCGTGCCTCACAAACCTTATTGAGTTCTTTGAGAAGGTGACTAAGGAAGTGGACGAGGGTAAAGCAGTAGATGTTGTGTATATGGATTTTAGTAAGGCGTTCGATAAGGTTCCCCATGGTAGGCTAATGCTAAAACTACGGAGGTATGGCATTGAGGATACATTAGAGGTTTGGATTAGGAATTGGCTGGCTGGAAGAAGGCAGAGGGTAGTAGTTGATGGACTATGTTCATCTTGGAGTGCAGTTACTAGCGGTGTACCACAAGGATCTGTTTTGGGACCATTGCTTTTTGTTATCTTTATAAATGATCTAGAGGAAGGGCTTGAAAGCTGGGTAAGCAAGTTTGCGGATGACACAAAAGTCGGTGGAGTTGTGGATAGTGAGGAAGGAAGTGGTAGGTTACAGCGGGATATAGATAAGTTGCAGAGCTGGGCAGAAATGTGGCAAATGGAATTCAATGTAGCTAAGTGTGAAGTCATTCACTTTGGTAGGAGTAATGAGATGATGGATTACTGGGCTAATGGTAGGCTACTTGGTAGTGTGGATGAGCAGAGGGATCTTGGTGTCCATGTACACAGATCTCTGAAAGTTGCCACCCAGGTAAATAGTGCTGTGAGGAAGGCATATGGTGTACTGGGCTTTATTGGTAGAGGAATTGAGTTCCGGAGTCCTGAGGTCATGTTGCAACTGTATAAGACTCTGGTGCGGCCTCATCTGGAGTATTGTGTGCAGTTTTGGTCGCCATACTATAGGAAGGATGTGGAGGCATTGGAACGAGTGCAGAGGAGGTTTACCAGGATGTTGCCTGGAATGGTAGGAAAATCTTATGAGGAAAGGCTGAGGCACTTGGGGCTGTTCTCATTGGAGAAGAGAAGGTTTAGGGGAGATTTGATAGAGGTGTATAAGATGATTAGGGGTTTAGATAGGGTCGACACTGAGAACCTTTTACCGCTAATGGAGTCAGGTGTTACTAGGGGACACAGCTTTAAATTAAGGGGTGGTAGGTATAGGACAGATGTTAGGGATAGATTCTTTACACAGCGGGTTGTGAGTTCATGGAATGCCCTGCCAGTAGCAGTGGTGAACTCTCCTTCTTTATGGTCATTTAAGCGGGCATTGGATAGCCATTTGGAAGTTATTGGGCTAGTGTAGGTTAGGTAGGATTCGGTCGGCGTAACATCGAGGGCCGAAGGGCCTGTACTGCGCTGTATCTTTCTATGTTCTATGTTCTAATTGGTGTCATGTCAGTCCAGATAATGCATTAAAGGTGTGAGGTGCCCTGTGTGAGACTGTCTGTGCCACAATGGTCAGACTGATTCTCATAAAAAAAACAGATTTACAGAACCTTACATGGATTCATGCAGTTTTTGAGCAAAGTAAAATGTAATTCTGCAAGTACAAAATTCACCCCACAAACTTGTGTGTATGTATGTGTGTGTGTGTGTGTAAAGTGCATTGGACATCCTCATGGGTACCGAACATAGGGAGGGCCTCGACCAGGACCTTGGGTTCATGTCATACTACAGGTGACCCCAATGCACTACGCACACACACAGTCAAACGCACACACACAGACACTCCTACACACACATCAGACACTCGAATACACACACAGACACTCCTACACACACATCAGACACTCCAATACACACACAGATACTCCTGCACACACACACACTCCTACAGACACACAAACTCTCTCAGACCCTCTCTCATACACACACACACACACACACACACATATATAAGTTTGCGGAGTGAATTTGTACTTGCAGAATTACATTTTACTTTGCTGAAAAACTGCATGAATCCATGTAAGATTGTATAAGTCCATTTTTTTTAGATCAGAATCAGCCTGACCATTGTGGCACAGACAGCCTCACACAGGGCAGCTCCCAACTCAACAAGGACAGACCCCCCCCCACCCTGGTCCTCACCTTCCTCCACCAACCTCCATATACCTCGCATCATCCTCTGCCACTTCTGCCACCTATAAACAGATCCCACCAGCAAAGACATATTTCCGTCCCCACCCCTATCAGCATTCCGGAGGGGCCATTCCCTTCATGACTCCCTTATCAGATCCATGCACCCTCACCAGCCCTCACTCCAATCCTGGCACCTTCCCCTGCCACTGCAGGATGTACAAAACCTGCTCGTACACCTCCCCCCTCACCTCTGTCCAAGGCCCCAAAGGATCCTTCCACATCTGACAGAAATTTACCTGCATCTCCACAAATGCCATCTACTATATTCGTTGCACTCAAAGAGACAGGACACCAACTTGCAGATCGTTTCAGGGAACATCTCTGGGACAGCCACACCAACCAACATTACCACCCTGAGGCTGAACACTTTCAACTCCCCCTCCCATTCCACGCAGGTCCTGGGCCTCCTCCATCGCCAAACCCTAACCACCTGATGCCTGGAGGAAGATCGCCTCATCTTCCACCCTCAGACCCTGCAACCACACGGGATTAATGTGGATTTCACCTGTTTCCTGATTTCCCCTTCCCCCATGTTATCCCAGTTCCAAGCCTCCAATTCAGGACCGCCTTCTTGACCTGTCCATCGTCCATCTGCTCCACCCTCCTCTCTGACCTATCACCTTCCCATCCACTTCATCTACCTATTGCATTCTCAGCTCCCTTCCCCTCTCCCATTTAACTCTCAGCCCACAAGCCTCATTCCTGATGAAGGGCTTATGCCCAAAACATTGATTTTCCTGCTTCTCGGATGCTGCCTGACCTGCTGAGCTTTTGTAGCACCACATTCTAATTCAAATCCCTACCGCCTGGCACACTACCCATTTGGCATCCTATCCTCCTGGCATCCTAGCTTCACATTTACCTTTCACACTTACCCTTTCACAGAAGCTGTCAAAACATCTAAATCACAGAATACAACAACTACTGCTATAGAAAAGGATATGGTTTGACTTCCCCTAGGTATCCATTCTATGAGAGTTCTGTCAGATTTCTTTAACAAAAAATGTAGGAGGCAATGGTAGTCTGAGTGTAAAATATGACCCATACATCTTGGTGATAGGGTACAATATTCAGTTACACATAAACCTGGCTTTTCTGAATGCAGTCAGTGCACATTGGGTTGCATTATTGGTCATCCAAACATTCACATAGGACGTCAATCAGACCTTAAGCACTGAAGATTTTTCCAGATGCTTTTCCTTTTATCATTATACTTCAAGCCTTTAGGATAGTACAGTACATAATCAAATAATAGGTGAATGTTTTAGACTACTTTTTAAGATTCAACTTAAGGGGTCCGTTAAAATTCATACCATATCATTAGCAGAAGCCCAGCTGATCTCTAAACGAATAAAGAAAAAAAAGCACAACAAATTATGGTAATTACCGGGTAAAGACAATAGAAACAAAAATGAATTACCAGGAATAAGCTCTTATTTATACTTACAAGTGAAGTAGAATTAAATACGACTTTAGATCACAATTACCAATACATTTTACATCTTAAGTTAAACATGTCAAATATAAAAGTTCATTAAAATCCTGCAAAATCACACTGTTCATCATCTTCAACACCAAATAAAGCTTCATAATCATCTGGATGAATGCTATCATCGTATGGATCCTCTTCATCCTCGCTGTCCATAGTTAATGGTAGCACATCATCCACTTGTTCTTCATTCCTGATGAAGGGCTCCGGCCCGAAACATCGATTCTCCTGCTCCTCAGATGCTGCATGACCTGCTGTGCTTTTCCAGCAACACACTGTCACCTCCACAAATAATCATCCTCTGTACTGTCTAATGCATTTGAAATTCCACATTTCTTAAATGATTTGAAAATAGTGTCAGCTTTTATTTCCTTCCGTGATTGAACGGCCCATTCACAGATCAGTGGCAGTGATGGAGTTTACATACTGTCTCCTTTCCTGTATGCTTTTTCTTCATCACCCATCCAGTTATTTCACTTCATTCTCATTAAATGGCTTATTGATACCAACATCTACTAGTTGCAAAACACTTGTAAGTCTGCAGGGAATTACAGCTATGTCAGTATTATGTGATTAGATGTTATTAACAACATTCTTCACTGGATGTGATCGACACTGGTCCCTGGCGAGCAAACATTTTTCCTTGTCTAGTCCACCAGGTCATAAATTCCAACTTTCCTTTATCCATTTTCTACATCCATCTTCATCCATCCAACCTTGTGGATGCATATGGATGACAATTCCTTTTGGAAATTTCTCCTTTGGCAAAGTTTTTCTCTTAAAAACAGCTATTGGTTTTGACTTAGTTTCATCAGCCATACAGGAAAGAACTAAAGTCAACCTATTTTTCTCATGGCTAGTGGTTTTCACCAATATTTGTCTTTTTGCTCCTTTTTGGTTCACAGTGCGACTCTCTAGCATGTTGAGGGTAATAGGCATTTTGTCCATGTTTCTACTGCATGATAACTTGTAGCCTTCCTTCTGCCGATTTCTGATTACAAACTCGTGAACCTGTAATATCTTATCTTATCAGTAGGCAGCTTTTGCGCAATGGTAGTTCTCTGTCATGCCTTCTCAGGAACCTTGTGAACCATCCAGCACTTCCCTTAAAATCGGAAATTCCATCCTTCTTTGATCCATTTTGTGCATGGATTCAGATGGCTTCGTGGCTAACAGCATTTTCTATTTCGATGATTTTGAAGTACCCACTCAGCAACTTTTTTGTCTAATTGTGGCCATTTACTAGGCTTACCCATGCTTTAGTTTTAACATTATCTGACGTTGGTTTGATATCTTTCTCCAGTCTCTCAAGTTTCTCTGCAACTTCAATAACTTTCAGTTTAAACACTGCCGTAATTTCTTTTAGTTTCCTGGAGGGGCATTTTTACACAAAGCAATGAAGATATTTCAAAACCTCAATGAGGTATGGGACTGCATTCCATAATGTTGGTTGTCACCTGACTCCCATGCTGAAATGGTGTGAATTGTACATCAAGTTACATAATAACATAAAAGAAAAACTTCATTCCCTCATCGTAACATTTTTATACAGGATAATATCTTGACTCACAAATGTTGATCTGTTATCTGTGAAGAACCAAGGTTGACTTTTACATAAGATATATGGAAAATTCCAGACTTTTGGCCAAAAATAAGGGGTCAACTTTTACGTGAGATCGACTATTACTTGAGTATATATGGTGTATAGTGTGTGATCTTCGTCAGATTAGCATGAGAAAAACAATAGGCATAGATCTCTTCCGGGATCTTATGGTGCAAGGCAGATGGTGAGGAAAGAGTTTCTTAATTGGCTTCTTAATTGGCTTAATTGACCTCTGGGTGGTGTGCCATTTGCCACCTTGCCTGTCTGACAAGCAGGCATGACAGTGCGAAAGCATGTGCTCTGATGCCTTCACATAGCATTGTGCCAGCTTTCCCCCACAGCATTCTAAAAGGCTTTTTAAAAAAATCACTCATGGGATGTGGGTATCACTGACTGAGTCAGTATTCATTACCTGCCCTGGAGAAGCTGGTGATGAGCTGCTTTCTTGAACAGCAACAGACCATGTGCTGCACATACCTCTACAATGCCATTCAGGAGGAAATTTAAGGATTTGATCCAATGACACCGATGGTACAGCAATATATTTCCAATTCAGGATAACGACGGGCATGGCAGGGAACTAGCAAAGAGTGGTATTTCCATGCATTTGCTGTCCTTGTCCTTCTAGGTAGAAGTGGTCATGGGTTTGGAAGATGCTGTCTGAGGAGCTTTAGTGAATTTCTGCAGTGTATCTTGTAGATGGTACGCGCTGCTCTTACAGAGTGGTTGAGGGAGTGAATGTTTGTGAATGTGCTACCAATGAAGTAGGCTGTTTTGTCCTGGATGGTGTCAATTTTCTTGTGTTGCATCTGTACCCATCCAGGCAAAGGAGTAGTATTCCATTACACTCCTAACTTGAGATTTGTAGGTAGTGGGCAGGCTTTAGGGAGTCAGGAAATGAGTTGCTACAGGATTCCTAGTCTCTCACCTGGTCGCCATCGTATTTTTGTGGCTCATTCAGTTCAGTTTTTAGTCAGTGGTAACCTCAGGATTCCATGATGGTAACATCAATGAATGTCTTGGGGCAATGGTTAAATTGTTTCTTGTTGGATATGATTATTGCCTGGCATATGTGTGGCACAAATATTACATGTCCCTTCTCAGACCACGTCTGGATATTGTCCAGATTTTGCTGGATTCATTGGATGCACTGTGTGTCTGTGTCACAAAGTTTCAGGGGATAATTGAAATGAAATTGGTTTATTTCTGTCTCACCACTTTGCAATATATGAAATATTTAAGTTGTAAAGTTATGGTAACCCTTGTGGTTCCTTATTCTGGTTTGAAAGCTTATAGCAGCATGGTATGCTTCTATGTCTGAAAAAACTCCTTTTAATTTGACTGTGTTAATTCTTTTACATTTATATTAACAAATATAAATGGTTAGATTCAAACATTGATTCTGCAACGATTACCAAAAAACAACAATACCCTTCTTAACATAGATATCTTTAAACAAGGTTGAATTCAAACCTAAATTAATGGTGTCCTGCCTTGACTCATTGTCACACTCAAGTTCAGTGCATTAATGTTGTTGTCACTTGATTCCTCCAGACATTTGGTAAAATAGACTAATTCAGTAGTTTGTCTCAATTACATCTTGCATAGTGCTTGCAAGTTCCTTAATTCATAGAATAAAGTACTTGAAATGAGACATCAATAGCGTAATGCCTTGCTATAAGGCACACTGAGATATAAATCTAACAACTACAGCATGTACTAGCTGCCTGCAGGGCAAATACATCATTTACAATCAACCAAACATGCCAGAAACTGGGTGGGGTGGTCCTCAGTTAAATCAGGGGGATATATGTGTGTGTGTGTGTGTGTGTGTGTGTGTGTGTGTGTGTGTGTGTGTGTGTGTGTGTGTGTGTGTCTGTCCGTCCGTCCAGTGGTGCTGATCTCGTCCATCAGGGGCACATACTCTATACACAGTCCGAGGGCTTGGCCGCACAGTCACTCATCGGCTTGTGACAGTCACTGTCAGGGAAGCTAATTGACACCTCTCTAGGGAGTAGGCACTGCCCTGTCCTGTAGGGCCAACACGAGCAGTCAGGGAGCTGCAAATACAGTGGTGAGGAGCGGATCAGTAACATCGAAAAGCTGTTTATCAAATTTAGCCAGAGGTCTGGGATAAATACAGTCCTGGAGTCCATCTGTCAAGGAGGCTTTGTACAGCGGGGGGGGGGGGGGGGGGGGGGGGGATGTGAGAATCAAGGCTAGGAGGGAGGAACCAGAAGGATTTTTGGAGATGGGAACAAGGACAGTGATGGGTGAATCTTAATATGTATAGTGGGAATGTGTTGCCTGGTGATCAGGTGTTGCCCAGTGAAGACGGTGTCTAACGTGAGCTAGGCACCATGCCATCATTAGCTGTTCTCTGGATGTGAAATGCACTTGGAAAATGACTGAGATAATGCCCAGGGCGGGCAGAGTCAGTATTGGATGGTTGAAAGTGTAAAATTCACATCTGCTGAACAATAGGATATTGAATGGGTTAATACATAAAGCATGTGTTTGCAAACTCCAGCTACATTTCAAGCATTTATTTGCACATATACACAGTGAATATGCTCATACATCAAACACCGTCCAAAAGGACTTATTGTGGTACTTTCAAGGAGCTGTGGACACATGCTGCATCATGTGTCATGTAAGTATGACATTGCAGACTAATGATTGTAACAAAACATTTATTGGTTGTTATTGACCTGGAATGGGAAGGGAGTTAGAGGAATGCAAGTATTCCCTTTCAGATGTAATGTGTTACTCATTCAGCTGGTGTGCAGCATTTTCACTAATTTGATGCACAAGTTGCAACCAGGCTGTGGTGGAGTGAACAGAAGATGTAGTCCCGCAGCTTGGAGCTTCAGTTCGGAGTGTGCTACAATATGCTGTCAGGCTGTGTTCTCACAATTATAGAAGGCAACAAGGTGACGTGTAGGTGCTGAGGAGCCAGGAGAACCGGAGCAGTCAGAGGAGAAGGATGAGGACATTGAACCGGAGGAAGCTCTCCTTGTAGGTGACGGCTCAGCTACATCGGGCATTCCAAGCTCGACAGGGCCTGGCTGAAGTTACCTGTGATTAATATGTTGCCCATGCTACACGCTTTTGTCATCTCCTGATTCATACAGTACTGCACACACTCAATACTATTTGATAGCTAAATACTCTAACCAATGTCTGCTGCTCTTAGCTCCACCAAAACAGATTACATACTTTGTAGAAGTAAATAAGTGCAGATGCTGAAATCTGTACTGAAAACAAAAAAATACTGAAGATAACACTGGGTCAGGCAGCATCCATGGAGAGAAAGTAAACTCATGTTTCAAGTCTAAGTGACTATTCATCAGCTTGACCCTCCCTTACTGATCCCATCCCTTATTGTTAGCACAGCTCCATCTCCTTCCTAAACAAATATTGCTGAATATTCAAATCCCAGTGTTGGTCACAATGCAGGCATGTCTTTGGAATAACAAGTAGATAATAAACTTGCATTTCTGTGCCTTGAGATCATCTATCTTATTGTGAATGCTTTATGCATTCAGATACAGTGCCCTAACTTTGTCTTTTTGACATTGTGGCTCTTTCAGACAGATTGGCTTTGTTTATCCTCTCTTCTACTGTCCCTAACATCCTTTGGTCCCTGTTACCAACTTTACTTCCTTCCAATTTCATTACCCCTTATGCTGTCATCCCCCAATAAGCTAATTTAAACCCATCCCAAAAACACTAGCAAATTTCTCTGCAAGTATATAAAACATTATAATGCCGTACAGGCCCTTCAGCCCTTGATGTTACTCCGACCTGTGAAACCAATCTGAAGCCAATCTAACCTCAATTCCATTTTCATCCATATGCCTATCCAATGACCATTTAAATGCTTAAAGTTGGCAAGTCTACTACTGTTGCAGGAAGGGCATTCCATGCCCCTACTACTCTGAGTAAACAAACTCCCTCTGGCAACTGTCCTATATCTATCACCCTTCAATTTAAAGCTATGTCCCCTCATGCTAGCCATCTCCATCAGAGGAAAAGGACTCTCACTATCCACTGTATCTAACTCACTGATTATCTCATATGTCTCTATTAAGTCACCTCTCAACCTTCTTCTCTAACAAAAACAGGCTCAATCCCTCAGCCTTTCCTCATAAGACCTTCCCTCCATACCCGGCAACATCCTAGTAAATCTCCTCCACACTATTTCCAAAGCTTTCACATCCTTCCTATAAAGCGGTGACCAGAACTGTACGCAATACTCCAAGTGCGGCCGTATCAGCGTTTTGTACAACTGCAACATAATCTCATGGCTCCGAAACTCAATCCCTCTACCAATAAAAGTTAACACACTGTATGCCTTCTTAACCCTACCAACCTGGGTGGCAACTTTCAAGGATCTGTGTTCCTGGACACCAAGATCTCACTGCTCACCTACACTACCAAGAATCTTATCGTTAGCACAATACTCTTTATTCCTGTTGCTCCTTCCAAAGTGAATCACCTCACACTTTTTTGCATTGAACACCATTTGCCACCTCTCAGTCCAGCTCTGCAATGTAGCAATGGCCCTCTGTAACCTGCAACATCCTTCGGCAATATCCACAACTCCACTGATCCACAAATTTACTAACCCATCCTTCTACACTCTCATCCAGGCCATTTATAAAAACAACAAACAGCAATGGACCCAAAACAGGTCCTTGCAGTACCGTACTAGTAAATGAACTCCAGGATGAACATTTCCCATCAACCATCCTCTGTCTTCTTCCAGCTAGCCAATTTCTGATCCAAACTGCTAAATCATCCTCAATCCCATACTTCTGTATTTTGTGCAATAGCCTACAGTGGGGAACCTTATCAATTGCCTTATCATATACACCACATCAATAGCTTTACCCTCATCTACCTGTTTGATCACCATCTCAAAGAACTCAATAAGGTTTGTGAGGTGCAACCTACCCTTCACAAAACCATGTTGACTATCCCTAATCAACTTATTCCTCTCTAGATGATTATAAATCCTCTCTCTTATGACCTTTTCCAACACTTTACCCACAACCGAAGTAAGGCTCACTGGTCTATAATTACCAGGCTTGTCTCTCCTGCCCTTTTTGAACAAGGGGACATTTGCTATCCCCCAGTCTTCTGACACTATTCCTGTCCTGATGACATAAAGTTCAAAGCTAAAGGCTCTGCAGTGTCCTCCCTGGCTTCCCTGAGAATCCTAGGATAAATCCATTTGGCCCAGGGTTTGTATTTTCACACTTTTCAGAATTGCTAACACTTCCTCCTTGTGAACTTCAATCCCACCTAGTCTGGTGGCCTGTATCTCAGTAATCTCCTCGAAAATGTTGTCTTTTTCCAGTGTGAATACTGACGAAAATTATTCATTTAGCACTTCCCCTATCTCCTCGCACTCCAAGCACAAGTTCCCACTATTATCCTCGATTGGCTCCAATCTTACTCTAATCATTCTGTTATTCCTGATATCCATAGAGAAAGCTTTAGTCTGCCAACAACTTCTCATGTCCTCTTCTGACTCTTCTTAGCTCTCTCTTTAGGTCTTTCGTAGCTAACCTGTAACTCTCAAGCACACTAACTAAGCCTTCACGTCTCATCCTAACATAAGCTTTCTTCTTCCTCTTAACAAGTGAATCAACTTCTTTAGTAAACCACAGCCCCTTGCTCAACAAATTCCTCCTTGCCTGACTGGTACATACTTATCAAGGACACATAGTAGCTGTTCCCTGAATAAGCTCCACATTTCAATTGTGCCCATCCCCTGCAGTTTTTTTCCCCATCCTCTGCATCCTAAATCTTGCATTATAATTGCCTTTCCCCAGCAATAACTCTTGCCCTGTGGTCTATATCTATCCCATTCCATTGCTAAAGTAAACATAACCGAATTGTGGTCACTATCATCAAAGTGCTCACCTACCTCCAAATCTAACACCTGTGGGGGTTCATTACCCAGTACCAAATCCAATGTGGCCTCGCCCCTTGTTGGCCTATCTGCGTCCTGTGTCAGGAAACCTTCCTGTACACATTGGATAAAAACTGACACACCGAAAGTACTCAAGCTATAGTATTTCCAGTCAATATTTGGAAAGTTCAAGTTCCCCCATAGCAATTACCCTGTTACTCTCACTCCTATCCAAATCATCTTTGCTATCCTCTCCTCTATATCTCTGGAACTATTCGGAGGCCTGTAGAAAACTCCCAACAGGGGACTTCTTTCCTGTTTCTAACATCAGCCCATACTACCTCAGTAAACAAGTCCTCAAACATCCTTTCTGCCACCATAATACTGTGCTTGACTAACAATGCCACACTCCCCCTTTTTTACCACCTTCTCTGTTCTTACTGAAACATTTAAATCCCAGAATCTGCAACAACCATTCCTGTCCCTGCACTATGTCTCCAAAATGGCCACAACATCAAAGTCCCAGCTACCAACTCATGCTGCAACTTCACCCACCTTATTCTGGATGTCCTGGTGTTGAAGTAGACACACTTCAAACCACCTTCCTGTTTTCCAGTGCACTCTTGCAACCTTGAAAACTTATTTCTGATCTCACTACCCTGAACCTGCGGGAAACTGGAACTACAATTTAGGTTCCCATCCCCCTGTTGAATGAGTTTAAACCTTCCCGAAGAGCATTAGCACATGTACCCCCCAGGATATTGGTATCCCTCTGGTTCAGGTGTAGACCATCCTGTTTGTAGAGATCCCACCTACCTCAGAATGAGCCCCAATTATCCAGGTGTCTGAAACCCTCCCTCCTGCACTATCCCTGTAGCCACATGTTCAAATCCTATCTCTCCCTATTCTTCACCTCGTTAGCACATGGAAGGGATCCCAAACCAGAAATAGCAACTCTGTTTGTTCTAGCTCTAAGCTTCCACCCTAGCTCCCTGAATTTCTGCCTTAAATCCCCATCTCTCTTCCTATCTATGTCATTGGTCCCTATGTGGACCATGACTTGGGGCTACTCCCCCTCAAGGATCCTGAAAACACAATCCCAGACATCATGAAGCCTGGCACCTGGGAGGCAACACACCAACCGTGAGTCTTTCCTTCCCACGGAATCTTCGATTGGTCCCCTAACAATGGGGTCCACTAACAATGGGGTCCACTAACAATGGATTCCCCAATGACTAAAGCTCTGCTTCTCTCCCGCCTTCCTTTCTGAGCAACAGGGACAGACTCTGTGCCAGAGACCTGTAATACATGGCTTACCCCTGATAGGTTCGCTCCCCCTCCCCCCTCCACCTTCCCCCCAACACACAACGGTATCCAAAACAGTATTCTTGTTATTGAGGTGATCCCTGTACTGCTGGCTGGTTCCCTTTCCATCCCCTGACTGTAAACCAATTGCCTTTTTCTTGTACCTGAGGTTTGACTACCTTTCTATAACTCCTCAATAACCCACTCAGCCTCCTGAATGATCTGAAGTTCATCCAACTCCAGTTCCCTAATGCGGTTTTCAAGGAGCTGGAGTTAGGTGCATTTCCCGCAGATGCAGTCATCAGGAACACTAGTGGTGACCCTTACCTCCCACATTCTGCAGAAGGAACATTCAACTGCTGTAACCACCATTTCCACTATTCTAAATTACAAAAGAGACTATTGAAAAATGAAGAATTAAAAAAAAGAATATCAGTTCCAATCCTGATAAGGATAAGGTATGTACAGGCCCCACCTGTCCCAGAAACTGTCCCAATTCCTCAGAAATCTGATGTTCCTTCTATCTCAGTTCTCCAGCTACATACTCATCTTGTTCATACCCGCCCAAGATGGTGGCCGAGTGGGTCTCTTCAGCTAGAGCTCATACGCTCCATGTTTTGTTTCCCCTTGTGTTTTTTTTTCCTTCTTTCTTCTCAGTGAGGACTCGCACTCACGGCCTCAGTGAGGACTCGGATCCCCGGCCTCAGTGAGGACTCGCACTCACGGCCTCAGTGGGGACTCGCACTCACGGCCTCAGTGGGGACTCGCACTCACGGCCTCAGCACAGTATCGGTGTGGTGCCATCTTGGCCTAGTGTGGTGGCCTTGCAGGTTGGCTTTTATTCCTTTATTTTTCAATTTCTTTTCCCTTAAGAATTTGTACTTAAGAATCTGTACCTCGGTACCTTTGTACCTATGATGGTGCTGTAAGTGACAACGTGTGCTTAAAAAGTACAGTGCAAATTTACACAACAATAAAGCTAATGCTAAATGATTAATTTTCCTGTTCTTGTGCTTACTAGCAAATGACATTTGGGAGTAATCCTGAGACTGAGATCCTATCTTTAATTTCCTTTCTAACCCGCTGAAATCTGCCTTCAGAACCTATTCCCTTTTTCTATCTCTGCAATCAGAGCCACAACGTCTGACTGATCCCTCTTTCCCTGTAGCTGTTCTGTGACATCCTTAACTCCAGCAGCAGGAAGGCAACACAATATCCCTTTTCTTACATCAATACATAGAAGGCCCAACAATGGATGATGCCGTGCTGGAACTGGTTCCAGGGAAAGAAGCCAGACAAGTGGTCAGTGTGGCTGTGGGAGAACATTTTAGTGGTAATGACCACAGTATGGTACAATTCAAACTTGTTCTGGACAAGGAGAAAAATGGGAAGGGGTGCGTGTGCAAAGACAAGAGGAGGAGGAGGAGGATACAGTAAAATTAAGCTGGATCTGGCCACAGTAGACTGGGAAGTCTACAGTGGAGCTACGGGGTGGGGTGTACTCAAAAAAAGGAACTAGCGAGAGGTACAGGGCGGCACGGTGGCACAGTGGTTAGCACTGTTGTCTCACAGCGCCTGAGACCCGGGTTCAATTCCTGACTCAGGTGACTGACTGTGTGGAGTTTGCACGTTCTCCCCGTGTCTGCGTGGGTTTCCTCCGGGTGCTCCGGTTTCCTCCCACAGTCCAAAGATGTGCGGGTCAGGTGAATTGGCCATGCTAAATTACCCATAGTGTTAGGTAAGGGGTAAATGTCGGGGTATGGGTGGGTTGCGCTTCGGCGGGTCGGTGTGGACTTGTTGGGCCGAAGGGCCTGTTTCCACACTGTAAGTAATCTAATGTACTCTTTGGCGGGAAATGTAGGAGCAATAAATTCAGAGAAGCTTGGATATCTAGGACAATTCAGGACTGGATGAGGGAGAGGAGAAAGGCTTTTAGCAAGTCCAAAGGGAGAAATTTAGCTGTGGCCCTCGAGTAATATAGCAAGTGCAGGAGGAAATTTAAGAAAGCAATTAGAAGAGCAAAAAGAGGGCATTAAAAAAGGACGTGTAGTCAGGGTTAGGGAGAATCCTAAGATTTTTATAAATACAATAGATGGAAGAGTTAACCAGGGAAAGAGCAGCACCCATAAGGGACCAAGAGGGCCACAGGATATTGGAAAGGTGTTAAATGACACTTCTCTTTGGTCTTCAGTCTGGACCAGGAGGACGTAGGTATGAAATACAGGAAAAGGGATTGTCAAGAGCATGTATTGTTTGACATAGGAAATGGGGAGGTGTTGAAGGCTCTGTTGGTCTTGAAAACAGATAAATCCCCTGGCTGAATTGCATCCCAAGCTGCTGTGGGAGGTGAGGCGGGAAATTGCAGGGGCTCTGACACAAATTTTGAATGTGGTCACGGCAGGGGCAACTGCCAGAGAGCAGCTGACCTGGTTCCACTTTTTAAGAAGGGTGATCAAGATGAACCAGAAAATTACAGACCAGTGAGTCTCATGTCAGTGGTAGGGAAATCATTGGAGAAAATTCTGAAGGACAGAATGAATATTTACTTGGAAAAGCATGGGTTAACTAGGAATAGTCAGCATGGCTTTGTCAGAGGGAGGTTATACCTAACAAATTTGTTTGAGGTTTTTGAAAATGTGATCAAGTGTGTGGATGAGGGAAGTTCAGTTGATGTAATTTATATGGATTTCAGCAAAGTTTTTGCCAAGATCCCACATGAAAAGCTGTTTGAGAAGTTTAAAGCACATGGGATTGAGGAAAACTTGGCAAGATGAATCAGAAACTGGCTTAGTAATAGGACACACAGGGTAGGGTAGAAGGCTGTTTAAGTGACTGGAGGCCAGTGTCTAGCAGTGTATCACAAGGATCAGCACTGGTACCCTTACTGTTTATTATATACTTTAATGATGTCTATGAAAATGTGGGAGGAATGTTAAGTAAATTTGCAGATGACACCAAGGTGGTAGAGTGGTTTATAGCAAGGAGGATGGTTGTAAATTATAGGAAGATATCGCTGGATTGGGCAGATGGTCTTTAACCCTGATAAGTGCAAGATACACTTTGGAAGGAGAAACAAGATGAGGGAGCATTTAATGAATAACAGGACACTGGGTGACTTACAGGAACAGAGGGATTTTGGGGTATTTATTCAGGTCCCTAAAGTCAGCAGAGCACATGAATAGGGTGGTTAAGGCAGCATATGGGACAATTGTTTTCAACAGTCGTTGTATAAATATAAGATCAAGGAGTTAATGTTGGAGTTATATAGCATGTTAGTCAGACCACAACTGGAGTACAGTGTGCAGTTCTGGTCACCTTACTACAGGAAGGATACACTTGAGGGAGTAAGAGGAAGGTTCACCAGGAGCTTAATTGAGCTATAAGGACTGACTAGATAGGCTTGGATTGTTCTTTTTCAAAGCAGAGAAGACTGAGGGGGTTAGTCATGATTGAGGTGTATAAAATTATGAGGAGTGTGGACAGGCTGAACCAAGGGTTTCCCTTGGTTGAGTGGTCAGTCACTGGAGAGCATACTTTTAGGGTAAGGAGCAAGAGATTTAGAGGGGATTTGGAAAGAAACACTTTTTTCTCTCAGGAGGTATTGGGAATTGGAATGCACTGCCTGGGAATGTAGTGGAAGCCAGAAACCTTACAACCTTTAAAAAACTTTTGGATGAGCACTTCAAAGATATGGGACAGATGCGGGAAATTGGGATTAGACCACCTTTAGTGATAGTTCGTGAGTGCAGACCCAATGGTCAAGGGACCTTTTCGAATCTGTATGAAGCTATACATACTATCCATATAGTCCTCATGGATGCAGAACAGTGGCTCCAGCTAGTTATACGTGCCAAAACACATGTAGTAGGATGTACACTTCTGACTAGCCAACTCCTAACTCTAAAAACTATTTACTATTCCTGGAATTAGTATGCAGTATGAACATGTAAAAAGCTATTTCTCAGAAAAAGAGAGGAAAACACTACACAGAATTAAACACAAACTAAATATCCATCTTTCACTTTAAAGATTAGGAATACTCACCAATCAACTACTTTCCTTGCTCTCACATTGACACACAGCATTAGTTTCATTACAGATAAGCATCGCAATCTGCATCTTATCACATCTCACCCTGGAGACTTTATCACTTGGAGTAAATCGCTCTCACTCCATCTGACCATACACTTTGATCAAACCTTTATATAAAAGTTCTGATAAATGGCTTTTTTTTTAACCTTCTTGCAGCAATAATCGTGACCTATCTTAGGCAAGGAATCTCAGCTATCTGAGAGATAAATGCTTCCAACGGGCAGTTTTCTGTTTCACAAGGCTATTTTTAGTTCCTCAAAGGCTATTGCTTTTAGGTCTGTGTCTGACTTTTATTTTGTAATTGCAAAAGATTTACCCATTGACTTCCCACTTTGAACCAAATTCACAATTACTCACTTTGGCTCTTAGTTTGGTTAAGTCTCCCCTCACTCTGACCGATGAGTGGTTAAAGTGTACCCAATTCAGTGACAATCCAAGCGTACATATTGAATGCCCTTAAATACATTCAGACTTTATTAGTTACGTCTCAGAAACTCAAAACTAATTGATTAAATATGTATGTTTTAAAATTGAATAAAAATCCAAAAGATGTGGAAATCAGAAGCAAAAAAACAGAAATTGCTGGAAAAGCTCAGCAGGTCTGGCAGCATCTGTGGAGGGAAATCAGGATTAACGTATTGGGTTAAGTAACCCTTCCTTAGAACTGAAGTTTGAATTGATTACTTGTTTACAGCTGAGTTAATATTTTATCCAGAGAAAAACAATGCCAAAGGATATACTGTTTCATTATATATTTATTAATTAAAAGTGGTTACAACTCAGTTTTATTCCATTTAGTTAAAAGTCACACAACACCAGGTTATAGTCCAATGGGTTTATTTGGAAGCACTAGCTTTCGGAGCGACGCTCCTTCATCAGTGATTGATGATCAACCACCTGATGAAGGAGCAGCGCTCTGAAAGCTAGCGCTTCCAAATAAACCCATTGGACTATAACCTGTTGTTGTGTGAATTTTAACTTTATCCATCCCAGTCCAACACTAGCACCTCCAAGCCATTACTTCATTCATTATTACATTCCTCGTACATCCTCCGATCCATTATAGATATACCGAGAAAGATGTCCATGTTGACAAATAAATTGATTTTTTGCAGGTCAAGCACGTTTAGATGGTGCATTCTGCAACTATACCCATGAGGACAAGATGAAATACCTGCAGCGTGCCTATGACGCAGGGGTTCGCAACATTGAGATGGAGTCCTCTGTATTCGCAGCTATGTGCAAACGCAGTGGTTTACCAGGTAATTACCTGCATGTGAAAGAGTTTGCAAGGGACTGCTAAAGATGCTTCACAAATTGAGTTGTTTTTTTTTAATCCAGGACAAAGTGAGGACTGCAGATGCTAGAGATCAGAGTTGACAGTGTGATGCTGGAAAAGCACAGCAGGTCAGGCAGCATCCGAGGAGCAGGAGAATCAATGTTTCGAGCATAAGCTCTTCTCCTGCTGCTCAGGTGCTGCCTGACCTGCTGTGCTTTTCCAGGACCACACTCTCAATTCTTGTTTTTTAAAATCGACTCATAGATTTTAAACATTTTAATCAGAAACTGTATGTTTTATATGACAACCATGAGTAAAAAATGAGGTCTGCAGATGCTGGAGATCACAGCTGCAAATGTGTTGCTGGTCAAAGCACAGCAGGTTAGGCAGCATCTCAGGAATAGAGAATTCGACGTTTCGAGCATAAGCCCTTCATCAGGAATAAGAGAGAGAGAGCCAAGCCGGCTGAGATAAAAGGTAGGGAGGAGGGACTAGGGGGAGGGGCGATGGAGGTGGGATAGGTGGAAGGAGGTCAAGGTGAGGGTGATAGGCCGGAGTGGGGTGGGGGCGGAGAGGTCAGGAAGAAGATTGCAGGTTAGGAGGGCGGTGCTGAGTTGAGGGAACCGACTGAGACAAGGTGGGGGGAGGGGAAATGAGGAAGCTGGAGAAATCTGAATTCATACCTTGTGGTTGGAGGGTTCCCAGGCGGAAGATGAGGCGCTCCTCCTCCAGCCGTCGTGTAGTTGTGTTCTGCCGGTGGAGGAGTCCAAGGACCTGCATGTCCTCGGTGGAGTGGGAGGGGGAGTTAAAGTGTTGAGCCACGGGATGATTGGGTTGGTTGGTTCGGGCGGCCCAGAGGTGTTCTCTGAAGCGTTCCGCAAGTAAGCGGCCTGTCTCACCAATATAGAGGAGGCCACATCGGGTGCAGCGGATGCAATAGATGATGTGTGTGGAGGTACAGGTGAACTTGTGGCGGATATGGAAGGATCCCTTGGGGCCTTGGAGGGAAGTGAGTGTGGAGGTGTGGGCGCAAGGTTTACATTTCCTGCGGTTGCAGGGGAAGGTGCCGGGGGTGGAGGTTGGGTTGGTGGGGGGTACCATGTGCTGTTTTAGTGATCCTGTACAGTGTGCTTGTTCTTAATATCTGAAATTTGCCGATAATGTCTCAAAAATGTTAGCAAATATTTAGCATTAAGTTCAGCCAGTTGAACTTCATTTTTATCCTGGGCTCAATAATGTGAGAGATATTTATGTTGAAGAGCTTCACATTTCAGGAACTCAATGGAAGCATTTAGCACTATTGGATCTGATAGGGTACAATGCAGTATTGTCCAACAGAAGGGGCTGACTCATCTCAGGTGTGGCAATGGCAACACAATTTGAGCTCAATGCACTGACATAGTGCAGGTAAATTTACTTAATGTATATGTTAATTCACTAAGTATCTACCATCATTCAGTAACTAACAGTTATAGAGCATATAGCACAGAAAAAGCCAATCAGCTCATAATATCTGTGCCAGTCAAAAACAACTACTTGAAGACCCTGTGAGCAGTACATTTGAACTGTCAAGATGAGAAGTTGTAAGCACAGGTGCATATTTCACTCGCTGCTGCTATCAAGTCAACACGAGTTTGTGTTGTATGCCCCGTGGCTGATTTTTAATACTGTTGCCTGATAGCTGGAGACCCACACCACGACTTAACAAACATGCCAGCACTGCACTGATGGCCATGGCTGCCTCTGCCTCTGTCAGTTGCAAAGATGAAAAAGGATGATGAGAGCAGCAGAGAAGCTGTGTAAAAGAGGAGCAAAGACACAGTACAAAACAAAAACACAAGCAGACTGGCGGTGACAGAGTGAAAGAGCATGAGGAGACTGGCAGAGACACAATAAAAGGGCATGAGGACAGTGGTGTGAATGGAATACAATAGGGGCATGAGGAGAACAATGCAAATGCAGAATAATAAGGCATGCAGAGAGTGGTGAAGGTACAGAGTAGAAATAAACAGGATAAAACAGCACAAGGTCAGTGATAGAGACACAGTCTAAAAAGAGCAAGAACAGTAAAAATTGGAGAAGGAGAGTGGCTGTACTGATAATAAAAAGTGTGAAGATTAGATTAGATTACTTACAGTGTGGAAACAGGCCCTTCGGCCCAACAAGTCCACACTGACCCGCCGAAGCGCAACCCACCCTACATATACCCCTTACCTAACACTACGGGCAATTTAGCATGGCCAATTCACCTGACCTGCACATCTTTGGACTGTGGGAGGAAACCGGAGCACCCGGAGGAAACCCACGCAGACACGGGGAGAATGTGCAAACTCCACACAGTCAGTCGCCTGAGGTGGGAATTGAACCCAGGTCCCTGGCGCTGTGAGGCAGCAGTGCTAACCACTGTGCCACCGTGCTGCCCTACCACTGTGCCACCGTGCTGCCCTCCACTGTGCCACCGTGCTGCCCTCCACTGTGCCACCGTGCTGCAGTGGTGGAGACACAATTTAAAAGAGCGTGAGAAGATGGAGAGTTTTCACTCAGCGACTAGTCAGGATATGAAATGTATGCCTGGAAATGTGCTGGAGGCAGGTTCAGCTGAGGCATTTAAGAAAGCTGTCGATGATTGTTTGGATAGCAATGGTGTACAGAGATATGGGGAAAAGGCAGGAGTTTGACACCAGATAATAAAATGGGTTGGCTGAATGGCTTCCTTCTGCACCATAGCAACTCTGTGATTCAGTACAATTGATGCAAGGGGAGCGGTGGAGACAGTACAAAAGAAAATAATAATGAGAGAAACACAATATAAAAGAGGACAAAGGGAATGGAGACACAGTATGAAAGATGCAAAGGGAGCAGCGTAAACAGTAGAATGTGAAGAAAGCGACAGACACAGTCTAAATGAGTGTAACGAGTGTGGCAGAGCTATAGAATAAAAGTCATGATGTATTTTGGTGGGATGAACAAAAATGGTACAAAGTGGGGGTACAGTTCAAAGACGGGTTCAGGTGAGTGGGACTTGGATGTGTCTGTGCATATATTATTGGAAGTAGCAGGACAGGTAGTAAAGGTGGTAGGTAAATCATATATTGTCAGGTGTATAGAGTATAGAGTATAATTGGAGTATAGAGTACAAGAGCAAGTTGGTGATATTGAACTTGTAAAATGAACTTGCTAGACCTCAGCTGGAATATTGTGTACAGTTCTGGGCACCACATTATAGGAAAGATGGGAATGTATTAGAACAAGTGGAGAAGTAGTTTACAAGAACATTTCCAGGGATGAGGAATTTCAATTATGACGATAGATTGAAGAAGTTGGGATTGTTCTCCTTGGAGAGAAGAAGGCTGAGGAGATCTGACAGACGTTTTCAAAACCATGAATGGACTGGATGGAGTAGATAGGAGAAAAATCACTCCTGCTCTTAAAAGGAACAAGAACAAATAGGCAAAAGAAGCAACGGTGAAGTCAGGAAAATTGTTTTCACTCAGTGAGTAGTTAGGGTATAGAATGCACTATGATGGAGGCAGGATTAATTGAGACATTCAAGAGCTCTTTGGATGATTACTTGCATAAAAATAATGTGCGAGGGTTTTGGAAAAAGCAGGAGATTGGCAGTAGATGATGATGCTTGGTTAACAAACTGTCGAGGGCATGTTGGGCCAAATGGCTACCTCCTGAAGCTGTCACATTTCTGTGATCCAAGGTCAGGGGTGGTCTCACAAAAGAATGCGAAAAAAGTGGCAAAAGTGAAAAGAAAATGTGAGGTGAATGGCAATGGTATATTAGGGGAGTGGCAGAGGCTAAGTATAAAAGCTATGACTGCTCCTCTGCAGTTTCACTGAAGAAACATGCCCAATGTGCACTCTCCTGTATAACCCGGAACGTTTGCTCACTTTTAAGTCTAGAATGCCTGGTTAAAAGACATTTTAATGACCAATTTGAATATTTAAATGTTTTGTCCAACAGCTACTCAGGAGTTCCCCATTCATCTTTAAAGTGTAAATGGAAGAGTGCATGATGATGTTAGGATTCCCACCCCAATGCTACTATTAGGGGATTGGACTAACCCGACACACCTAAACTCACCTCTTCTTCTGTGTGGGGTTGCTTGCATTTTCCATCTTCGGACAGACTGCTGTTTTTCATTCCCTAATATGTCCCAATTCACTAATTATGGCAATGTGCCAAAACATCCAGCAAATACCGGCACTACAATGTCCTCTATTTGGCTGGTAGTCACAGGTCATTGACAGTTTGCCTAAAGGCAGTAGCCTCAGCCATCAGCCAGAAACCCAGGGGCAAGCTGACCTCGACCAGCGCAGGAACTTCATTTCCATCAGCTAATGCATTGGCTGCAATCATGGTTCTACCCCAGGGGGTGTCTGTCTCCAAGAGTGGCCCAGCAGCTTTTCAGTCCGAGAAGAGCCTCTGGTGGTGCAGCAGTTCCGGAACCAATGACAATGATACTGGCCTAGACTGCAGTAACTGGAGTGGGAGCTCTCTGGACCATTCAGGCCAATGGCTAAGGGAAGTCTTCCAACAAGGATGGAAAGGGGAGAGGGTCCACTATGTGCTTCAGGATTTCTGCAATCACCCCATCCTGAGTCCACAGGTTTACTGAATGGCCTGCTAGTTGGCAAGGTGCCCATCCACTGATGGTAAAATATCAATGGTAGATCATAGAACATTACAGTACAGCACAGGCCCTTTGACCCTCGATGTTGCGTCGACCTGTGGAACCAATCTGAAGCCCATCTAACATATACTATTCCATTCTTGTCCATATGCCAATCCAATGGCCATTTAAATGCCCTTAAAGTTGGTGAGTCTACTACTGTTGTAGTCAGTGCGTTCCACTCCCCTACAACCCTCTGAGTAAAGAAACTACCTCTGACATCTGTCCTATATTATCACCCCTCAATTTAAAACTATGCCCCTCGTGCTAGCCATCACTATCTGAGGAAAAAGGCTCTCCCTGTCCACCCTATCTATCCCTCTGATGATCTTATATGTCTCTATTAAGTTACCTCTCAACCTTCTTCTCTCTAATGAAAACAGCCCCAAGTCCCTCAGCCTTTCTTCCTAAGACCTTCCCTCCATGTCAGGCAACACCTTAATAAAATCTCCTCTGAATCCTTTCCAAAACTTTTACATGCTTCCTATAATGCGGTGACCAGAATTGTACGCAATACTCCAAATGTGGCCGCAACAGAGTTTTGTTCAGCTGCAGCATGACCTTATGGTTCCAAAACTCTATCCCTCTACCAATAAAAGCTAACAAACATTGCTACCTCACAGCACCAAGGACCCACGTTTGATTCTAGCCATAGGCGACTTTGTGGAGTTTGCACATTCTCCCTGTGTCTGCGTGGGTTTCCTCCAGGTGCTCCAGTTTCCTCCCACAGTCCAAAGATGTACAGTTCAGGTAAATTGGCCATGTTAAATTGCCCATAGTGTTAGGTGCATTAGTCAGAGGGAAATGGGTCTGGGTGGATTACTCAATGTGGACTTGTTGGGCCGAAGGGCCTTTTTCCACACTGAAGGGAATCTAATCTAATCTAATCTAAATACACCGTATGCTTTCTTAGCAATCCTATCAACCTGGGTGGCTACTTTCAAGGATCTATGTACCCGGGCACCGAGACCTCTCTGCTCATCTACGCTACCAAGAATCTTACCATTAGCCCACTACTCAGCATTCTTGTTACTCCTTCCAAAGTGAACCACCTCACACTTTTCCATATTAAACCCCATTTGCCACCTCTCAGCCCGGGTCTGCAGCTTATTTATGTCTCTCTGTAACCTACAATATCCTTTGTCACTATCCACAATTCTACCAACCTTAGTGTTATCCACAAATTTACTAATGCATTCTTCTATGCCCTCAACCAGGTCATTTATATAAATGACAAATGACAGTGGACCCAAAACAGATCCTTGTGGTACACCACTAGTAACTGAACTCCAGGATGAACATTTCCCATCAACCATCACCCTCTGTCTTCTTTCAGCTAGCCAATTTCTGATCCAAACCGCTAAATCACCCTCAGTCCCATACCTCTGTATTTTGTGCAATAGCCTACCAAGGGGAACCTTACGAAAATCCATATACAGCACATCAACTGCTTTACCTTCATCCACTTGTTTGGTCACCTTCTCAAAGAACTCAATAAGGTTTGTGAAGCATGACCTACCATTCACAAAAAGTTGGTTATCCCTAATCAACTTAATCCTCTCTAGATGATTATAATCCTATCTCGTCACCTTTTCCAACTCTTAACCCATGACTGAAGTAAGGCCACTGATCTGTAATTACTAGGGTTGTCTCTACTCCCCTTCTTGAACAAGAGGACAACATTTGCTATCCTCCAGTCCTCTGGCACTATTCCTATAGACAATGATGACATAAAGATTAAAGCCAAAGGCTTGGCAATCTCCATCCTGATTTCCATGAGAATTCTGGGATAAGTCCCATCCAGCTCAGAGGCCTTATCGATTTTTACACATTCCAGAATTCCATACATCTCCTCCTATGCACCACAATCCCATCTAGTCTAGTAGCCTGTATCTCAGTATTCTCCTTGACCATATTGTCTTTTTCTAGTATCAATACTGCCACAAAGTATTCATTTAGCACTTCCCCTATCTCCTCTGATTCCATGCACAACTTCCCACTACTATGCTTGATTGGCCCTTATCTTACTCTCTTCATTCTTTTATTCCTCATATACCTATGGAAAGCTTTAGGGTTTTCCTTGATCCTACCTGCCAATGATTTCTCATGTCCCCTCCTGTCTCTTCTTAGCTCTTTCTTTAGGTCTTTCCTGGCTAACTGTAACTCTCAAGTGCCCTAACCGAGCCATCACATCTCATCCTAACATGAGCCGTCTTCTTCCTCTTGACAATGGATTCAACTTCCTTAGTAAACCATGGCTCCTACACTTGACAACTTCCTCCCTGTCTGACCAGTACATACTTATCAAGGACCCGCAATAGCCGATCCTTGAGTAAGCTCCACATTTCAATTGTGCCCATCCCCTGCAATTTCCTTCCCCATTCTATGCATCCTAAGTCTTGCCTAACTACATCATAATTGCCTTTCCCACAACAATAACTCTTGCTGTGAGGTATATACCTATCCCTTTCCATTACTAAAGTAAACATAACCGAATTGTGGTCACTATCATCAAAGTGTTCACCTACCTCCAAATCTAACACTTGGCCAAGTTCATTACCCAGTACCAAATCCAAAGTGGCCTCACCCCTTGTGGGCCTATCTATATACTGTCAGGAAACCCTCCTATGCACATTGGACAAAAACTGACCCATCTGAAGTACTTGAACTAGGGTATTCCCAGTCAATATTTGGGAAGTTAAAGACCCCCATAACAATTACCCTCTTACTCTTGCTCCTATCGAGGATCATCTTTGCTATCGCTTCCTCTACTTCTCTGGAACTATTCGGAGGCCTATAGAAAACTCCCAACAGGTAACCTTTCCTTTCCTGTTTCTAATCTCAGCTCATACTACCTCAGTTGACAAGTTCTCAAACATCCTTTCTGCTACCGTAATACTGTGCTTGACTAACAATGCCACATGTCCCCCTCTTTTACCATTTTCTCTGTTCTTACTGATACATCTAAATCCCTGAATCTGCAACAACCTTTCCTGTCCCTGCTCTACACATGTCTCTGAAATGGCCACAACATCGAAGTCCCAGGTACCAACCCATGCTGCAAGTTCCCTATTCTGGATGCTCCTGGCATTGAAGTAGACACACTTCAAACCAACTTTTTGCCTACTGGTGCCTTCTTGCAATCTTGAAATCTTAGTTCTAACTTCACTACTCTTATCCTCCCATCTACTCGAACTCTAATTTCAGTTTCCCATCCCCCAGCTGAATTAGTTTAAATCCTGCCGAAGAACATTAGCAAATTTTCCACCCAGGATATTGGTACCCCTCTGGTTCAGGTTAAGACCATCCTGTTTGTAGAGGTCCCACCTACCCTAGCAAGTTTCCAGGAATCCAAAACCCTCCCTTCTGGTCCATTCCTGTAGCCACATGTTCAACTCCTCTCTCTCCTTATTCCTCGCCCCACTAACACATGGCAGGAGTAACAAACCAGAAATAACAACTCTGTTTGTTCTAGCTCTAAGCTTCCATCTTAGCTCCCTGAATTTCTGCCTTAAATCCCCATCTCTCTTCCTACCTATGTCGTTGGTGCCTATGTGGACCACGACTTAGAGCTGCTTCCCCACCCCCGGAAGGATCTCAAAAACACGATCAGAGACATCATGAACCCTGGCACCTGGGAGGCAACACACCAACCACGAGTCTCTCGTTCCCATAGAACCTCCTATCTGTCCCTCTAACTATGGAGTCCACACTGACTAAAGCTCTGCTCCTCTTGCCCTTTCCCTTCTGAGCAACAGGGACAGACTCTGTGCCAGAGACCATCCCCCATTGCTTACCCCTGGTAAGTCATCCCCCCCCAACAGTATCTGAAAGGGTATACTTGTTATTGAGGGGAATGGCCACAGGGATCCCTGCACTGCCTGCCGGTTCCCTTTCCACCCCCTGACTGTAACCCATCTACCTTCTTTTATCTGAGATTTGACTACCTCCCTGTAACTCCTCAACCCACTCAGTCTCCTAAATGATCTGAAGTTCATCCAGCTCCAGCTCCAGTTCCCTAAGGTATTTTCCGAGGAGCTGGAGATGAATGCAATTCCCACAGATGCAGTCAGTAGGGACACCAGTGGTGACCCTTACCTCCCACATTCTACAGGAGGAACATTCAACTGCCCTAACCTCCACTCCCACTATTCTAAATTCCCAATGAGACTACTGAAAAAATAAAAATAAATAAAGAAACCAGTCACCTTACCGATCGGTGCACAGACCCCTTTTTTTTGGTTAGAGGAGGAGGATGGTAAAAGACATTACCTGATTAGTAGTTTCAGGTAAAGCAACCGCTCAAATATAAAGCTTCACTTTCCCAGCAGTCCCTGGTCCTCACTGTCACTCCTCCCACTCCAACTGCTGTCAAAAGAAAAGGGGCCTTTAAGTGACTATTAGTTAAAGGGTATCAATTGGCCAATGATTGACTTGTTGCTCACCACAATCAATGAGGGTAAAATACCAGTGAAGTTTTGAAGGAGACAGTCACTCTGCCATGCCTGAACCTGCTCTTGAACAGCCACATAAAACTCCAATCATAGAATGTGTTTGACATCCATATATCAAATACATATCAATTCAATGTTGTGAATTCTTCAAAATTGTTTTCATCCTTTTGAAGACCTTAAAGGGAATAAAATTCAGTCACTATACCTTGCCTCTTCTAAATAGTTCAAGAGGCAAATGTTCAATGTAACGGTACTGGACTTTGGAGATCAGGATGATTCCAGGTTCAATCCTTTATAGATGTGGAATTAATGAAACGCTGAAGCATTTAAATTTCTTTTTCTCATTTTTCTCCCTTCAATATCAGATGCAAATTCATGTCCTGTTCTATTCCTCCTCCTGGATGTATAGACATTTACAGCACAGGAAACCATTCGGCCCATCTTATCCCTACCTGTCCATAAAGATTTGAATACACTGATCCCATTTTCTATCTTTTGGCCCTTAGCTCTAGAAGCTAGAGCAACACAATTGAATATCTAAGTACTGTTTATATGTGCTGTTTAAATAAATGCGAGTCTTTTGTCTTATTGTTACTCATTTTTCTTTCTCTATTATTTGCATCTCGTGCACAGTTGGTAAAACCCTGAACACTGTCTATGCCTGTTTTTCAGGTGAAGCTATTAATGTTTGAATGATCAAATATAGTGCCTGTGTCAGAGGTTACCATATGATTGGAAAGTTCTGATTAATTCAACATTAATTTGACTTGCTGAGCACCAAGATGCTTCGTCACCCTTTTGAAAGGTTAAGCAATTTTTCACCAGGAGGAGGAATAGAACAGGACATGAATTTGCATCTGATATTGAAGGGAGAAAAATGTGAGAAAGAAATTTAAATGCTTCAGCGTTTCATTAATTCCGCACCTATAATGTGCAGCATGGTGGCTCAGTGGTTAGCACTGCTGCCTCACAACACCAGGGTCCCAGGTTCAATTCCAGCCTTGGGCGACTCTCTGTGTGGAGTTTGCACATTCTCCCTGTGCAAACAGGTTTCCTCCGGGTGCTCCGGTTTCCTCCCATAGTCCAAAGATGTGCAGGTCAGGTGAATTGGCCATGTTAAATTGCCCAAAGTGCTGGGTACATTAGTCAGAGGGAAATGGGTCTTGGTGGGTTACTCTTCGGAGGGTCGGTGTGGACTGGTTGGGTCGAAGGGCCTGTTTCCACGCTGTAGGGAATCTAATCGAATCTACTGCTTAAATGATATGAGAGTTTCTGCTTCAACTACCCATTCAGACAATGAAGTCCAAACAACCACCATCTCTGAAATGATATCAGTTATCCTCACCTTACCTTGTAGCTTCTCCCTCTTCCATTGTGACTAAGCCCCCTTCATTAGTGATTACTCCACTAATGGAAAAAGTACTTCTTGCCCATGATATCCAAGCCCCCACAACTATGTACACCTCTATGAAGTCCCCTCTCAACCTTCCCCACTATGAGGAAAACAACTCCAACCTATCCCCTCTTTATTCATCTCTCAGACCTTCTATTCCAAGCAACATCCTGGTAAATTTCCTCTGCACCCTATCTAGAACAATTGTATCCTTATGATAATGTGGTGACCAGAACTGGACACAATGCTTGAGTTGTGGCCTAATCAATATCTTGTACATTTCCAGAATAACCACCATTCTTTTTGTATAATATGGCTTGGCTAATAAAGGTCAAAATCCATACGACTCTTAACCAACTTATCTACCTTCAGGGATCTGTAGATATGTATGTTTCTCTAAATGTCAGTATTTTGCAAGGTCCTACCATTCACAGTGAAAGTCCTTGCCTTGTTAGCCATCCTGAAATGCATTCCCTCACTTTGTTTTTGGTTTGATTTACAGTAATCTATGCTCTGCCCAGTTGATCAATCCACTGATATCCTTCTGCAGCTTCTGGCGAGCCTCATCACTGTTTGGCATCTCAATCTTTGTGTCATCCATGAACACATTGACAATACCCCTTACACCTTGTTAATGCCTTGATGGCTGTGATGATTTGGAGATGCCGGTGTTGGATTGGGGTGTACAAAGTTAAAAATCACACAACACCAGGATCTAGTCCAACAGGTTTAATTGGAAGCATGAGTTTTCAGAGCATCCACCTGAGGATGGAGCAGCGCTCCGAAAGCTAGTGCTTCCAATTAAACATGTTGCACTATAACCTGGTGGTGTGTGATTTTTAACTCTGATGGCTGTGTGATTTGTGTGATGCAGCACATGCTATGTCATGTGATATATTTACGCTTTGATCCATTTGGGGACTCTTGTGATGGATTTTAGCAGCTACAACAAACCTAAATTTCTGTCGCTTAGAAACAGTGAACGGATGGCGCATACTGTTTCTGTGTCTTAAGCTATTTATGTTGAATTTTACAGCAATGCATTAGGCATTTCTTTGTAGGGTTTGTGGAACAAGAAGCTCAGTGCAGCATCAGTATCAACAAAAGAATAGCCTTCTAACCATCTCACTTGACTTTCTCAATGCAGGTGCAGTAGTTTGTGTGACTCTGCTGGATCGACTGCAAGGTGATCAAATCGACAATTCCCACGAAGTACTTGCAGAATACCAGGAGAGACCACAGAAATTAGTTGGCTGTTACATTAAAAAAGTAGCCTGCAAAATATAGTTAATGTTCATAACATTAAGAAGAATGAGTTCAATTTTTAAGGAGCTTATATGATTTTAAATATTTGGATTGGAGACTTCCTTATGTTTACACATTATCTCTGTATATTTTGAAAGCCATAAAGGAAGTTCATTCGTAAATAAACTGTCTTGATGTTGCCAGTGTTTGGTAAAATAAAGAGTTTCATTTGGCCTGGCTAATTGCTGAAGAATAAAGATCTAAACCGTTGCTTCAGTCTGGCAACTTTCTGTATAACAATACGTGAAGGAATCATATGATATTAATTTATAATTTCAAAGAATATGAATAAAATTTTCTGAATCGTGTACTAACAGAATGTTGGTCTTTATCTCAAAGGGTGCTTTCCTAGTAGAGAACCTTGGACAGATCCTGTCTGAAAGATAGCCTTCAGTCTTTGGCTGTGAATTTCAGAAAAGTTGGACAGGGAGATGAAGGGGAGGGGGGCAGGGGGAGTTGGGTGGTTCCCCAGTCCATACCTTGGATATGCTACCATTTGAACAGCTCTTAACACATTATCTTAAATTATTGTCTTCCCTGTAGTGGTTGTTATATAATGTTATCCCACTTCTTTTGGGATGGGCTGACTCTCTGCCACTATGAATGTCTGAAATATATCTGGGTTTCTTATTTCTTCCACATAGTGCCATCTAGGTCTTGATCTCCAGGTGGACCCCACTTCTACCAGTCCAACTCTGCTGCTTTCATGGCTCTGATTCTCAGCTCCACCAGGAAAGCCTTGGAATGGTATCTGATAGGGAGCAACAAACTAAACAAACTCTGGTCCATTCTATGGTGAAGCTGTAGTCAATATATAGTCTCCTGGATTTGTCTCAAACAATTCAAAGGCCCTGACAAAACATTTCCAGATTTTCTTTCCTAATTGTCTCTTGTGCTTGTTTTGTTTTCTTGCCCCCTCCAGAAGATAACATGGCTCCAGGTCTGATGGGCATGATGTGTGATGCATCAGGCCATTATGAAACAGGCTAAAATGGATCAGTTGGTATATTTTCCTTCATAAATACATTATAGCTGTACTTTGAATTGAGAAATAAGTAGTACTCGCCTTAACTTTCATTAGATGCCATGTAAGCTCGATAACATGCATCATGTAGTTTGCCTCAAAAGTCTATGAATAGTTTTGAGGAATACAAATTATGCATTTCAACTTCATCGTTTTATTATGCCATTAGCTTCGGAGCCAATATAATCAAAACAAGCAAACAAACATGTACATATATTTGTTTGGCTGTAAGTAGCAATACTTAAATGGGTTAGAAAATCTTCTTGTTTAAACTTGTTTTTTTAAAAGATGGAAAGGATTTTGGAAGAATGTCAATGAAAAAGCTAACAACAGAAGTCAGTATAAACGTGTTTGTGAAATGAGCAACTAAACCAAAAGCACAAAGGCCCCACTGATCCTTTGAGAGCTCAATCACTGATGGAACCTCCCAGAGATTTGCTGGAGTGGAGAGAGGGAGCTTGCTGCACACTGCTGCAAAGCAGACATAAAATAACACTTGGCTTCTTTTAAAATATATTCTAATATTCATATGTAGCTTTGACTCCTTTACCATGGGATCACACTAGACCTGCGCAGAGAGGGTGTGGCATGAATTTGGCTTTGTGAAAACTATAATTCTTTTAATACTTGGTGTTTCACAATCATAATTAAATGAGTGAGTGCTGTGCTAAAAGGTTGTGCGTGTGTCAGAAGATATTTTTACACAGCAACATTTTTAAAAAGGTGAGAAGGAGGCCATTCTCTCCACTGACAGACACGAGCTATTGTATCCCTTTTAGGAAAGGTGTTGCAAATCCCCACCACCTACTCCATCTTCTCAATTTCCCTCTAAATTATATACTTGAAATCTGTATCTTCTCTGCTAAAGGATTTAGGTTTTTCTACCTATTCTATCCAGACTGCTTGTAATTTTATGCATCTCAATTAAAACTCTTCTCAATCTTCTCTGCTTATTTTGCAAAAAACCCAACAATCTCAATATATTCAATCTTCCCTCCGAACGAAAGTTCTCAATGTTTGTACTGCTTCAAGTGCTATCATATCCTTTCAGTAATACAGTAACCAGAACTGTATGCAGTACACTAACCATGGCTTAACTAATATTGCATAATCTCCTTCTTCTTATATTCCATACAGTGAGATATTACGTTATGAGATATTGTGTTATAGGTTATCTTTAATAATGCGCTTGCTATATTTTACTGTATTTTCACACCTTATCAGCCCTTGCTACAAGCAGTGTTTACCTCTGAATAAGTGTAGCATACTGAACAATACCATCCCCATCTAATCTCCACAAAACATTATAATATTAATCAGCCCTTACCTACAATCTCCTCAACCTGAATAGATTAAGTACCTGTTAAATACCTTTTAACTGGGCCATTAAGAAACTAACTGACAAAACAGCACTTCTGTGAAATTGCATGAAACTCATAACGGCAAATAATAAATAAATCACCCAACCAGTAATCAGTTTAGAGTCCGTTCTTATTTAGAGCATTTGGGCCTAGAATTTTTACTAACATTTACTGATTTAAAAGACAAAAGAACTGACACCTCTTGATTATACAAGCAAACTGGACAGAAATTCTTAATCCCATTAGAAGTAACCGCCAGCACTTAGCACATGTTTTACCCATCTCCTGTCTCCCAGGACAGAAGCTCTTCAAATCTTTGTGTACTAATAAAAAGCCTAACACCATAGTAATGGAATTTTAATACATGAAAGAACTGTGAACAAAGGGGCTCTAGTAACAACTGTATTTCAGGATTCTATTGCCTCCTCGAACTTGTGCTGGGATTGCTGAACAAAAGAGGCTATCTTTGCCAAGCACCGATTTCAGTCATTATTTAGAGTCATAGAGGTGTACAGCATGGAAACAGACCCTTTGGTCCGAAAAGTAACCCACCCAGACCCATTTCCCTCCGACTAATGCACCCAGCACTATGGGCAATTTAGCACGGCCAATTCACCTGACCTGTACATCTTTGAACTGTGGGAGGAAACCAACACAGACATAGGGATCATGTACAAACTCCACACAGACAGTTGCCCAAGGTCTGGAATTGAACCTGGGACCCTGGTGTTGTGAGGCAGCAGTGCTAACCACTGAGCCATCATGCCACCCATTATAGGTGCAGAATTAATGAAACGCTGAAGCATTTAAGTTTCTTTTTCACATTTTTCTCCCTATCAGATGCAAATTCACGTCCTGTTCTATTCCTCCTCCTGGTGAAAAATTGCTTAACCTTTCAAAAGGGTGACGAAGCATCTTGGTGCTCCGCAAATCAAATTAATGTTGAATTAGAGTCATAGAGATGCACAGCATGGAAACAGACTCTTCGGTCCAACCTGTCCACACTGACCCAGCATCTGCAGTCATTGTTTTTACCTCGTTGATTTTAACCCTACTGCGAATCCTCTTGCAAGGGTGCCTGTCTTGAAGAAGTTTTCCTCCTCTCTCTCAGGCTCTCTGCCTTTATTCCTGATGAAGGGCTTTTGCCCGAAACGTCGATTTTACTGCTCCTCGAATGCTGCCTGAACAGCCCAGCACCACTAATCCAGAATCTGGTTTCCAGCATCTGCAGTCATTGTTTTAACCTAGACATTCCAACCCAATCTGGTCCCACCTTCCAGCACCCGGCCCATATCCCTCCAAACCCTTCCTATTCATATACCCATCCAAAAGCCTCTTATATGTTGCAATTGTACCAGCCTCCACCACATCCTCTGGCAGCTCATTCCATACATGTACCACCCTCCGTGTGAAAAAGTTGCCCCATAGGTCACTTTTATATCTTTCCCCTCTCACCCTAAACCTATGCTCTCTAGTTCTGGACTCCCCAACCCCAGGGAAAAGACTTTGTCTATTTATCCTATCCATGCCCCTCATAATTTTGTAAACCTCTATAAGGTCACCCCTCAGCCTCCGATGCTCCAGGGAAAACAGCCCCAGCCTGCTCAGCCTCTCGCTATAGCTCAAACCTTCCAACCCTAGCAACATTCTAGTAAATCTTTTCTGAACCCTTTCAAGCTTCACAACATCTTTCTGATAGGAAGGAGACTGGAATTGCTTGCAATATTCCAACAGTGGCCTAACCAATGTCCTGTACAGCTGCAACATGATCTCCCAACTCCTGTACTCAATACTCTGACCAATAAAGGAAAGCATACCAAATGCCTTCTTCACCATCCTATCTACCTGCAACTCCACTTTCAAGGAGCTATGAACCTGCACTCCAAGGTCACTTTTTTTCAGCAACACTCCCTAGACCTTACCATCAAATGTATAAGTCCTGCTAAATTTTGCTTTCCCAAAATGCAGCACCTCGCATTTATCTGAATTAAACTCCATCTGCCACTTCTCAGCCCATTGGCCCATCTGATCAAGATCCTGTTGTAATCTGAGGTAACCCTCTTTGCTGTCCACTACACCTCCAATTTTGATGTCATCTGCAAACTTACTAACTGTATCTCTTATGCTCGCATCCAAATCATTTATGTAAATGACAAAACGTAGAGGATCCTGCACCGATCCTTGAGGCACTCCACTGGTCACAGGCCTCCAGTCTGAAAAGCAACCCTCCACCACCACCCTCTGTCTTCTACCTTTGAGCCAGATCTGTATCCAAATGGCTAGTTCTCCCTGTATTCCATGAGATCTAACCTTGCTAATTATTCTCCCATGGGAAACCTTGTCCAATGCCTTACTGAAGTCCATATAGATCACATCTACCACTCTGCCCTCATAAATCTTCTTTGTTGCACCTTCAAAAAGCTCAATCAAGTTTGTGATCATGATTTCCCATGCACAAAGCCATGTTGACTATCCCTAATCAGTCCTTGCCTTTCCAAATGCGTGTACAGCCTGTCCCTCAGGATTCCCTCCAACAAATTGCCCATCACCGAGGTCAGGCTCACCGGTCTATAGTTCCCTGGCTTGTCTTTACCGCCCTTCTTAAACAGTGGCACCACGTTTGCCAACCTCCAGTCTTCCGGCACCTCACCTGTGACTATCGATGATACATTTGAACACGATCCCACAATACTTTGACTAATAAAGGACATATTCCAAATGCCCTTTCAATCACCTTAATTATGTCCTATTGCCTTTAATGGTCTATAGACTTTATTTCTTTGTCCTTCCATGGAAAGTGACAAAGCCAGCATTACTACTCATCACTAGTTGCCTGTGAACTGAGTGACTTGCTTGATGATTTCAGAAGGGAGACACTTGCATTAGGAGCAGGAGTAGGTGAATCAATTTCTCCAACCTGCTACACCATCATAGTTGATCTGATTGTAAACTCAACTCCATATCCCTACCTGTCCTCAATAACCTTTCACTCCCTTGCTTATCAAGAAACTGTTTATCCCTGCCTTAAAAATCTTCATAGACTGCTTCCATCACTCTTTGGAAAGAGAGTTCCAAAGAATCATGACGCTCTGTGAGGAATTTTCCCTTTTCCTTGTCTTTAATAGAAAATCCTTAATTTTTAAGTAGTGACCTGTAGTTCTAGATTCGTCCACAAGTTGAAACATGTTTTCACATCCATGCTGTTAAGACCCCTCAGCATCTTTTTTCAATCAAGTCTCCTCTTACTGTTCTAAATTCCAGTGGATAGGAGGCTAATCTCTGTAGCCTTTTCTCATAAACAACCAGCCCATTCCAGGTATTAGTGTCCTTCCTGTTCTCATCCGGAATGCATAAAATGATCAGCAATTTTGGTTCCAATTTCCATTCTTCTCTCATCTCATGCAGTCCTTCGCTAATATTTCTTTTCCCTGCCCCGATTTCTCTGTTTCTATTCTGGGATTAGGCTCGTCACCAGTGCCACAAGTCACACAACACCAGATTATAGTCCAACAGGTTTATTTGAAATCACAAGGTTTCAGAGCATTGCTCCTTTGTCAAGTGAATGAAGGAAAGCGTGCAGGCCCAGAACTTATTGGCAGAGAGATCAAATGATAGTACAAATGGTGTGAGTGGAGTGTCAACAGCCTGAATAGTTAATCTGTGTGGGTGATCAAAAGTGTCAGATGGTGTGAGTAAAGTATCAACAGCTGAATAACATGTGAAGGGATGACCTATAATCTGATTAATTGAGTCACAGAGATCATTACAAAAAACTAAAAATAAGATGGTGCTGGAGACCAACCAAATGGCTGGAATAACATGATAGATATAAGAGTCCCATGCCAAGGGTCTAATCAAAGTAACAAGTAATCCAAAACTGTACACACTAATTAAGGTAGAGAGAGATCACCACAAGTTATCAAGGAAATGGTGTCAAAACAGAGCAGTAAGGAAGATTTTACAAATAAAGAACCATATGGTGGGGTTACATGAACCCAAGATCACAGTTGAGGCCATCTCCAAGGGTACGGAACTTGGCCATCAGTTTCTGCTCAATCATTCTGTGTTGCTCTGTGTCTCAAAGATGACCTTAGAGGATTTTCCAACGACAGATGAATGGACACCATGCAAAAATCACCAGACAGGAATGGTCTCTCCCATTCAGGGAACACTCAAGCAGTCAGGGACATTCGGCCTCTGACCTTCAGGTGAGACCTTCAGGCCTTCATGATACACAATGATGCAGAGTCATTGTGCAGAAACTGATAGCCATGTTCTGTACCCATGAAGATGACCTCAACCATGATCTTGGGTTCATGTCGTGCGACATGAAACCCCACCATAATGCTATGTACCTGTAAAATCTTCCTTACTGACCCGTTTGACACCACCACCTTGATAACTTGTTATGGTCGCTCTACTTTTATTTGTTTGTATAGTTTGGATTACTTGTTACTTTCGTTAAACCCTCAACATGTGACTCTTATACCTATAACGATATTCCAGCCATTTGGTTTGTCTCCAGCACCATTTTAGTTTTTTTATAGTTACCTTTCTGCCTCAATGAATCGGACTATAGATCATCCCTTCACTTGTTATTCAGCTGTTGACACGTTACTCACATTGCCTGACACTTTTGATCACTTGCAGAGTGCTATTATTCAGTCTGTCAATACTCTGCTTACAGCACTTGTATGATCTTCTGATTTCTTTGCCTATAAATCTTGTGCCTGTGTGCTTATCTTCATTTCACCTGATGAGGGAGCAGTGCTCCAAAAGCTTGTGAATTCAAATAAACCTGTAGGATTATAATATGGCTTCTGACCTTGTCCACTCCAGTCCAACACTGGCACCTCCACATCATGACAATTAAGTCTTTGAAAAGAGGTCCCCAATTCAATGTTTCCCCACTTCTACTCTACACTTATCAAACAAAAATCACCCTTTGAATTACAAACATGTTTAAGTCTATTTACCAGTCTTCTAAGTCTTTGATCCTCCTTTATTTTAATTTTTAAAAAAATAATCTTGGTAAAACATATGAATCGTGTGAACCCTCTTTATCTCCTCCTTTAATATCTCCCAAAACTTTGACTGATATTTTCAAATTTCAACTTCAACTTTTCCCAAATTAGATACCTGCTGAGTAAAATTGGCTTTTCCCAATTTAAATCTTTGCTCTCGGTCTGTCTTTTGTCCTTTTCCATAAATACGTGAAACCTACTGGGATTATTACCATTATTAATGAAGTATTTTCCCTCAGAGCCACTCCATCTGTTAGTTTTCTATTGAGAAACGGTATTAAATTTAAGTGTAATCAGGAAAAAGAAGCTAACATTGGGATATGATTTATGAACATCTGGATAGGAATAATGTGATCAGGGATAGTCAGCATGGTTTTGTGAAGGGCCGGTCATGCCTCACAAACCTTATTGAGTTCTTTGACAAGGTGACTAAGGAGGTGGACGAGGGTAAAGCGGTAGATGTGGTGTATATGGATTTTAGTAAGGTGTTTGATAAAGTTCCCCATGGTAGGCTACTGCAAAAAATACAGAGGTATGGCATTGAGGGGGAGTTGGAGGTTTGGATTAGGAATTGGCTGGCTGGAAGAAGGCAGAGGGTAGTAGTTGATGGTAAAGGTTCATCTTGGAGTGCAGTTACTAGCGGTGTTCTGCAAGGATCTGTTTTGGAACCATTGCTGTTTGTCATTTTTATAAATGACCTGGAGGAGGGGCTAGAAGGTTGGGTGAGCAAGTTTGCGGATGATACGAAAGTCAGTGGAGTTGTTGACAGTGAGGAAGGATGTGGCAGGTTACAGCGGGATATAGATAAGCTGCAGAGCTGGGCAGAAAGATGGCAAATGGAGTTCAATGTTGCTAAGTGTGAAGTGATTCACTTTGGTAAGAGTAACAAGAAGATGGAGTACTGGGCTAATAGTCGGATACTTGGTAGTGTGGATGTGCAGAGGGATCTTGGTGTCCATGTACACAGATCTCTGAAAGTTGCCACCCAGGTAAATAGTGCTGTGAAGAAGGCATATGGTGTACTGGCTTTTATTGGTAGAGGAATTGAGTTCCTGAGACCTGAGGTCATGTTGCAGTTGTGTAAGACTCTGGTGCGGCTGCATCTGGAGTATTGTGTGCAGTTTTGGTCGCCATACTATAGGAAGGATGTGGAGGCACTGGAACGGGTGTAGAGGAGGTTTACCAGGATGTTGCCTTGTATGGTAGGAAGATCGTATGAGGAAAGGCTGAGGCACTTGGGGCTGTTTTCATTGGAGAAAAGAAGGTTTAGGGGTGACTTGATAGAGGTGTACAAGATGATTAGGGGTTTAGATAGGGTTGACCATGAGAACCTTTTTCCACGTATGGAGTCAGCTATTACGAGGGGGCATAGCTCGTAAGGGGTGGTAGGTATGGGACAGATGTTAGGGGTAGATTCTTTACTCAGCAAGTCGTGAGTTCATGGAATGCCCTGCCAGTAACAGTGGTGGACTCTCCCTCTTTATGGGCGTTTAAACGGGCATTGGATAGGCATATGGAGGAAAGTGGGCTAGTGTAGGTTAGGTGGGCTTGGATCGGCGCAACATCGAGGGCTGAAGGGCCTGTACTGCGCTGTATTTTTCTATGTTCTGTGTTCTATCTTCTGGAAAAAAAAGGTTTACCATGTGGTTTCTTAGATATGAAGCCAACAGTGAAAGTTGGTTGTGCTGTGCTCACCTGAGAAACCTTTGGTATATTGCCTTGTCTAACTCACACAATGCAGTTCTCACTTCATTTTATTCATGGGGCTCAGCCTAGGTTTTATCCTCAAGTCTGTGGAGCAAGATGTGAACACCTAACCTGCTGACCTAAGGGCAAAGATCTACTGCTGAGCCACAGCTAAACCCATGAATACATGGTCGGTGTGTAAGCAGAACAATAAAAATGTTTGTCAAATTTGTTTTTCCATAAAACTGTGTGTTGGAACGGAGCAACTCATTCAAGTCCAGAAGCTTGTTGGGCCACCCAGTTATATCTTGGCTGCTCTGTACTTCAACAGCATTAGCTCACCTTTGTCTCACATCTTGCATTATCTGTTTTTTTTTATTATTGAAAGTACCATCCTGCAAGGTTCTTTGGGCTCTGCATCGAAATTCTGCATCTAAATGTGGAAAAGCACAGCCAATCAGGCACTATCCAAGGAGCAGGAGATTCGATATTTCGAGCACAAACTCTTCATCAGGAATGTGGGGATGGGCACCGACCTGTACGCCGCTGAAGCCAGGTGCCAACTTGGTCCAGAATCTCCCCACATATATTCCTGCCCTCCACCTCCTCTATGACTTTCAGTTCCCCAGCCCCCAATGCCTCATCTTCACCATGGACATGTCCGTCCGCCATGAGGAAGGCCTCCAAGACCTCCATTTCTTCCTCTCTTGCCCACCCAACCAGCACCCTTCCACCGACACATTCGATTGGCTGAACTGGTCCTCACTCTCAACAATTTCTCCTTTGAGTCCTCCTACTTCCTTCAGACCAAAGGGATAGCCATGGGCACTCGCATGGGCCTCAGCTGTGCCTGCCTCTTCACCAGGTATGTGGAACAGTCTATCTTCCACAGAAGCACCAACATCATTCCCCACCCTTTCCTCCACTACATCAATGACTGTATGGTGCCACCTCATGTTCCTAAGAGGAGGTTAAACAATTCATCAACTTCACGAACTCCTTTCACCCCGACTTCAAGTTGACCTGGACCATCTCAGATCCTCCCTCCTCTTCCAGGATCTCTCCATCTCCATTTCCAGTGGCCGACTCAACACATCTACTTCAAACCCTCCAACTCCGACAGCTAGTGGGACTACACCTCTTCCCACCCTGGCTCCTGTAAAAATGCTATTCCTTATTCCCAATTCCTCTGCCTCTGCTGCATCTGCTCCACTCTAGAACATCTCAGATGGCCTCCTTCTTCGAGAACTGCAATTTCTCCTCCCACGTGGTTGACAATGCCCTCCAACTCATCTCCTCTACTTCCCACACCTCCACTTTTGAACCCCAATTGCAACAAGGACAGAACCTCCCTGGTCCTCACCTTCCACAACACCAACTTCTGGATACAATGCATCATCTTCTGCTATTTACGCAGCCTACAAACAGACCCCACCATCAGAGATACAATTCCCTTTCCCACCTTATCAACATTCTGCAGAGACCATTCTCTCCACAACTCTCTTGTTATGTCCACCCCACCCCCCCCACCCCACACACACACACACACACACACAACCCAAACTCCACTCCCAACACCTTCCCTTGCCACTGCAAGAAGTGCAAAATCTGGGCCCACACCACTCCCCTCGCCTTCATCCAAGGACACAAAGGATCATTCCACATCTGACAGAGATTTTCCTGCACATCCAAGCACCTCATCTACTCTGTCTGTTGCTCTCAATGTCGTCTCCTCCACTTTGGGGAGACAGTGTGCCAACTTGTAGAACGTTTCAGGGAACATCTCTAGGACACATGCACTAAACAACCCCACCACCCTGTGGCCAAATGCTTCAACAACCCCTCCCACTCTGCCAAGGACATGTAAGCCCTGGGTCTCTTCCACTGCCAAATCCTAACCACCCAATGCCTGGAGGAGGAACGCCTCATCTTCTGCCTTGGGACCTTCCAACCACATGGGATCAATGTTGATTTCACCAGTTTCCTCATCTCCCATCCCCCCACCTTATCCCAGATCCAACCCTCCAACTGGGCACCAACTTCTTGAACTGTCCTACCTGTCCATGTTCCTTCCCACCTATCTGCTCCACTCTCCACTCTCCACTCTGACCTATCACCATCACCTTCCACCTTCATCTGCCTATCGCATTCCAGCTACCTTCCCTCTAGCCCTGCCCCTCTCCCATTTATCTCTCAGCCTCCTTGTTCTCCTCCAAACCCCTCCCTCACATTCCTGATGAAGAGTTTATGCTCGAAACGGCGACTCTCCTGCTCCTCGGATGCTGCCTGATCTACTGTGCTTTTCCAGCACCACACTTTTTGACTCTGATCTCTAGCATCTGCAGTCCTCACCTACTCCCCTCTGCATCTAAATTCACAACTAGTGTTTCCAGTGGATGAAACTCCATAGTTGGTGTCTGATTTAAAAATACTTACATGCTGAAGTGTCAAGTTAGCTTACCTGGCTTACCACTGAGTTCAAAGGTTGTGGGTTCAAACCCTGCTATAGAATTGAAGTATACAATCAGTCCTTCTCTGAAGGAAATTAGCAAACCAGTTGGATTTTTATGATAATTCAACAATTTCTGTCGCATTTTGTGCTAGCGCGCAAATTACCAGAACAGACGACCATGATAACTGGTTGGTTTTCCACTTGTGTTGTTTCTTCCTGTTTCACAAACATAGAAAAATCTGACCCTTAATGTCAGCATTGTTTAATTCAAATGTACAGAAACCATGTAATCAACTAATCCTTTACGGCCGCTATAATTACTGTTAATTTAGCATTATAAGGTTCTGTTAAGACTGAATGACAGAAAAGTATTTATTTTGTAATAAACTAAGTGCTATAATTATCCAGCATTGGTAATGGTCATGCTGCATTGAGGATCAATGCTGCACAATTAGCTCAACCGTTTCAATCTGACTTTTTCAAAGCTTAGACCTGAAGCCTCCAGTAAATCCCCCTATAATCTTTTGTAAGTAAACATTGTTTACTTTGTTCTCAGGCAAGTCAATAGTAATACCCAGAGCCTGTAGCTGTGTTGCATGTCATGGTCCACATAGCACACAAAGGCAAACCTTTTGAGAAATATATTGCGATGCTCTTCCGTTGCCTTACAAATTTAGACAGTGATCTGCCATCAACCTGTCAGTTTGCCTATTCATGCGGCATGTAGCCAATTGTGTCTTTCCATACTAAGGTTCCATTAACTTGATGCTGAGATCCATTCTTTGAAAAGCTACCAATGTAAACTGAATTAGCAGCATCCTTTCGAGATTTTTCATTGGGAATGCTGCAGAACCTTTCCTGACAGCAGTTGAAATTTGGGCATGTACCATCCTTCCCACTGCCTCATTCTCCAATTCACACAGCAAGGCTTCTCCCTGACAATACTGATGCATCCATGAGAGCATGTTGCTCTTCCAGCCAGCTAGCACCTATTTGCAGGAAGCAAGATTCATGCATCAAGTTATCATAGATATTTACCTCATCATCTGGGAAATCCCAATCAATGAAGGCCTCATCAACATGTGAATCATGCAGATGCTGACTATATCATTCACATTTTCCCCAGTGAGCATCTCAATTAGCTGCTGGTTTGTTCCAAAGTTCAGAAGGTTGTGTTGCCTGCCTGATGCCAGGTCAGGAATACCTGCTCGGGACTGTGGATTAATTTGTCGTGGCTTGAGTTTTTTCTTCTGGGGACTTGGGTGTCCCATTTGGTGACTGCCTGGGATTTCTGGCACTGGCACCACCTTTAAAGTCCAAACATATACCAGGCCAGGCACTGCCAGCCAGGAGCTGCCCTTCGCACTGCACCTAGTGGGATGTGAATGGAAAAGAAACATTTCTCTTGGCACAGCTGACACTTCATCGCAAATGAAGATGCACATTCTTGGATCTGTTGCTATTTAAGAACTAATCTATACCAGTAAGACCATCAGACACAGGAGCAGAAATTAGACCATTCAGCCCATCGAGTCTGCTCTACCATTCAATTATGGCTGATAAGTTTCTCAAACCATTCTCCTGCTTTTTCCTCATAACCCTTGATCCCATTGACAATCCAGAACATGTCTACCTCTGTCTTAAATGACCTGGCCTCCACTGCTTCTGTGGCAGTGAATTCCACAGATTCACCACTCTCTGGCTGAAGAAATTTCTCCTTATCTCCATTCTAAAAGGTCTTCCCTTTACTCTAAGGCTGTGCCCTTGGGTCCTTGTCTCTCCTACCAATGGAGACATCTTTCCAACATTCACTCTGTCAGAGCCATGCAGTATTCTGTATGTTTCAATTAATCCCCCATCATCCTTCTAAACTCCATCGAGTGTAGACCCCGAGTTCTTAAACGTTCCTCACATGTTAAGCTTTTCATTCTCGCAAACCTCCTTTGAACACATTCCAGGGCTAGTACATCCTTCCTGAGACGTGGGGCCTAAAACGATGCACAATACTCCAAATGTGGTCTGTCTAGAGCCTTAGAGGGTCTCAGAAGTACATCCCTGCCTTTATATTCAAGTTCTCTCAAAATAAATGGTATCATTGCGTTTGCCTTCCTAACCACTGACTCAACCTGCAAGTTTACCTTGAGAGAATCTTGGCTGGAACTCCCAAGTCTCTTTGCACTTCAGATGTCTGAATTTTCTCCCCACTTAGAAAGTAGTCCATGTCTCTATTCTTCCGACCGAAGTGCATGACCTCACCCCTTCCCACGTTGTACTTCATCTGCCATTTCTTTGCCCACTCTCCTAACCTGCCCAAATCCTTCTGCAGCCTCCCCGCCCCCTCAATGCTACCTGGCTCTGGCTCTCTATCTATCTATGTATCATGTGCAACATAGCCAGAAAGTCCTCAGTTCCTTCTTCTAGATCGTTAACATATAAAGTGAAAAGTTGTGGTTCCCAACACTGAGCTTTGCAGAACCCCATTTGTCACTGGTCGATATCCTGAGAAGGGTTCTTTTCTCCCCACTCTCTGCTTCCTGCCAGACAGCCAAGCTCACATATTGGCCCTTAGAACCCGTGTTGAAAGGAGTGCCATCCCTTTCCCAATTCCCAATGAAACCATCATGCAACACTGTCCCTCCCTTCGAAGTCAGCATGGTTGTAACTGTTGATAACTACTCCCTTCTCACAGTAATCCATGGTCTCCATGAATGCCTGTGACCCACCACACTGACTGACTTGGACAGAGATGCCTGACTGCTGGGTGACTGGACCCTTGACTGATCTGTGTGAAGCTCCCTGCTTGATTTACCATGATTGCCTGGACTGGGTTGTATTGGACCTGCAGGACTGACCATGGCACACTCTGATCCTGACTGCCCCAAGGGGCTGCCCGACAACAGCCAAGTTTCCTGACTAATATCAGATACAGCCCTTGACATAAGTTGCTGGATCTCCCTTGACCTGGCTGAGGACTATTCCCTTAGTCTTTGAGACATGGCCATTTATTGAGTCATAGAGATGTACAGCATGGAAACAGACCCTTCAGTCCAACCCGTCCATGCCAACCAGATATCCCAACCCAATCTAGTCCCACCTGCCAGCTCCCGACCCATATCCCTCCCAACCCTTCCTATTCATATACCCATCCAAATGCCTCTTAAATGTTGCAATTGTACCAGCCTCCACCACTTCCTCTGGCAGCTCATTCCATACTCATACCACCCTTTACATGAAAACATAGCCCCTTAGGTCTCTTTTATATCTTTCCCTTCTCACACTAAACCTATGCCCTCTAGTTCTGGACTTCTCGACCCCAGGTAAAAAAAAAACTTTGTCTATTTATCGTATCCATGCCCCTCATAATTTTGTCAACCTCTAAAAGGTCACCCCTCAGCCTTCGACGCTCCAGGGAAAATACCTTCTTCACTATCCTACCTACCTGCGGCTCCAGTTTCAAGGAGATCTGAACCTGCACTTCAAGGTTTCTTTGTTTAGCAACACTGCCTAGGACCTTACCATTAAGTGTATAAGTCCTGCTATGATTTGCTTTCCCAAAATGCAGCACCTCGCATTTATCTGAATTAAACTCCATCTGCCACTTCTCAGCCCATTGGCCCATCTGGTCCAGATCCTGTTGTAATCTGAGGTAACCCTCTTCACTGTCCACTACACCTCCAATTTTGGTGTCATCTGCAAAGTGAGTAACTGTACCTCTTATGCTCGCATAAATATCATTTATGTAAATGACAAAAAGTAGAGGGCCCAGCATCGATCCTTGAGGCACTCCACTAGTCACAGGCCTCCAGTCTGAAAAACAACCCTCCACCACCACCCTCTGTCTTCTACTTTTTAGCCAGTTCTGTATCCAAATAGCTAGTTCTCCCTGTATTTCACGAGATCAAACCTTGTTAATCAGTCTCACATGGGGAACCGTATCGACCGCCTTACTGAAGTCCATATAGATCACATCTATCGCTCTGCCCTCATCAAAAAACTCAATCAAGTTTGTGAGACATGATTTCCCATACACAAAGCCATGTTGACTATCTCTAATCAGTCTTTGCCTTTCCAAATACACGTACATTCTGTCCCTCAGGATTCCCTCCAACAACTTGCCCACCACCGAGGTCAGGCTCACTGGCCAATTGTTCTCTGGCTTGTCTTTACCGCCCTTCTTCAACAGTGGCACTACGTTTGCCAACCTCCAGTCTTCCGGCACCTCACCTGTGACTATCAAAGATAAAAATATCTCAGCAAGAGGCCCAGCAATCACTTCCCTAGCTTACCACAGAGTTCTAGTGTATATCTGACCAGGTCCTGGGGATTTATCCATCTTTACCTGTTTCAAGACATCCAGCACTTCCTCCTCTGTAATATAGGCATTTTGCAAGATGTCACCATCTATTTCCCTACAGTCTATATCTTCCATATCCATTTTCACAATAAATACTCATGCAAAATACTCATTTAGTATCTCCTCCATTTTCTGCAGCTCCACACAAAGGAAGCCTTGCTGAGCTTTGATGTGCCCTATTCTCTCCCCAGTTACCCTTTTGTCCTTTTGTCCTTAATGTATTTAGAAAATCTCTTTGGATTCTCCTTAATTCTATTTGCCAAAGCAATCTCATGTCCTTTTTGCCCTCCTGATTTCCCTCTTAAGTACACTCCTACTTCCTTTGTACTCTTCTCAGGCTTCACTTGATCTGTCCTGTCTATATCTTACATATGCTTCATTTGTTTTCTTAACCAAACCCTCAATTTCTTTTGTCATCCAGCATTCCCTATATCTACCAGCCTTTCACCCTAACAGGATTTTCCAGCCATCCCTTTACCTGCGAACATCTGTCCCCAATCAGCTTTCGAAAGTTCTTGCCTAATACCATCAAAATTGGCCTTTCTCCAATTTAGAATTTCAACTTTTAGATCTGGTCTATCCTTTTCCAACATTATTTTAAATCTAATAGAATTATGGTCGCTGGCCCCAAAGTGCTCCCCCACTGACACCTCAGTCACCTGCCCTGCCTTATTTCCACATACTGAATCAGAAAATTGTCTTGTACACACTTAACAAATTCCTCTCCACCTCAACCCTTGACACTCTGGCAGTCCCAGTCTATGTTTGGAAAGCTAAAATCCCCTACCATAACCACCCTATTATAATTACAGATAGCTGAGATCTCCTTCCAAGTTTGTTTCTTCTTACAAGTTTGTTTCTCAATTTCCCTCTGACTATTAGGGGGTCTATAATACAATCCCAATAAGGTGATCATCCCTTTCTTATTTCTCACTTCCACTCAAATAATTTCCCTGGATGTATCTCCGGGAATATAGTTCCTCAGCACAGTTGTAATGCTATCCCTTATCAAAAATGCCACTCCCCCTCCTCTCTTGCCTCCCTTTCTATCATTCCTGTTGCATTTGTATCCTGGAACATTAAGCTGCCAGTCCTGCCCATCCCTGAGCCATGTTTCTGTGATTGCTATGATATCCCAGTCCCATGTTCCTAACCATGCCTTGAGTTCATCTGACAACCCTGTCAGGTCCCTTGCATTAAAATAAATGCAGTTTAATTTATTAGTCCTACCTTGTCCCTGCCTGCCCTGACTGTTTGACTCGCTTCTGTTCTCAACTACACCAGTCTCAGATTGATCTCTTTCCTCACTATTTCCCTGGGTCCCATCCCCCCCCACCTTACTAGTTTAAATCCTCCTGAGCAGCTCTAGCAAATCTCCCTGCCAGTATATTAGTCCCCTTCCAATTTAGATGCAATCCGTCCTTCTTGTACAGGTCACTTCTACCCCAAAAGAGATTCCAAAAATGTGAATCCTTCTCCCATACACCAGCTCCTCAGCCATGCATTCATTTGCTCTACCCTCCTATTCCTGCCCTCATTAGCTTGTAGAACTGGGAGTAATTCAGATATTACTACCCTTGAGGACCTCCTTTTTTAAATTCCTGCCTAACTCTCTGTTACCTCCATTCAGAATCTCAACTTTTTCCCTTCCTATGTCGTTGGTTCCAATGTGGACAATGACCTCCTGCTGGCCCCTCTCCCCCGTGAGAACATTCTGCACCCTCCCTGAGACATCCTTGATCCTGGCACCTGGGAAGCAATACACCATTCTGATTTTTCTCTGCTGGCCACAGAAACGTCTGTCTGTACCTCAGACTACAGAATCCTCTAACACAATTGATCTCTTGGAACCCGACATACCCCTTGTTGCATTAGAGCCAGTCTCGATACCAGAAACTTGGCTGCTTGTGCTACATTCTCCTGAGAATCCATCACCTCCTACATTTTCTAAAACAGTATACCTGCTTGAAATGGGTATATCCACAAAAGACTCCTGTACTAGGTGCTGACCTCTCTTACCTTTCCTGGAGTTAATCCATCTATGTGACTGTATCTGAGACTTTCCCCCCTTCCTATAACTGCTATCCATCACATACTGTTGCTGTTGCAATTCCTCATTGCTTCTAACTGTCTCTCCAACTGATCCATTCGATCTAATAAGATTCATAGCCAACAGCATTTATGGCAAATATAATCCGCAGTAACCCTTAAACTCTCTTTAAACTCCCACATCTGACAAGAAGTGCATGTCACTTTATTAAAGGCCATTGTTGCTCCTTCACAATCTACAGACACAGAAAATAGCACCATCTTATTCCTCTACAAACAATTAATAGTTATGGCTTATATTTTAAGGTTAATCAGAAGGCATATCTCTAAAAACATATAATCAAGAAAGAACCCACTCTACTCACTACTGCAAATTCTCTGTAGGCCACACTTAAAAACAACCATTAACTTATCTGATTCTGTGCTGTGAACTTCGCCCAACAGTTCCTCCAAGATTAGTTGTGCATTGCACTGTTTATTAATTTTCCCAGATGCACTCCGATGTCCAGCGAAACATGAATTCAAATAGCAAGGGCAGTAACTGTGCAGAGCTGAAAATGTGTTGCTGGAAAAGCACAGCAGGTCAGGCAGCATCCAAGGAACAGGAGAGTCGACATTTCGGGCATGAGCCCTTCTTCAGTAACAGTACAGGTTTTTTTTTCTCTCTCTCTCCTGACCTCACCATGTGCTTCCTTTGTCTGCTCCTCTGCCTTTTAAAACTGCTGTTGTTTTGACTTTTTATTCCAAAGTTCCAAAACAATGCAACAGCGTATAAAACAGTAATTGCTGCTCTTGGAATTCAAGGAAATCACCTCCAGCATCTAAAATACCTCGTCCATACAGCAACATGTCCACCCCTTGACTGATCACTGTGGATTACCATGGCAAGCTGACTGGCCTTTTCGTTTGCACTAAAAGACAAGACCCGACAGAAGTAATGTGAACCTGTTAACGTTGGCTGAGGGGGTATGGCACACACAAGCAAGGCAAGGAAACACAGATGATCAGAGCATCAAAGAGGGAGCAAAATGAATGCGTGAAAAGAAAGCAAGTGAGGAGTCCTGGGATGCATCCTGGTTTAATCCAGGAGGCGGTTGTTTATTCCCCCATGCAAAGTGTCCTAGCAACAATCTTACAATGAAAGGTGCTGGTGTGCTCCAAATGTACAGCACTGAAATGCAGAACTGAGCCTGAGGCGTGCCATGAGGTTACAGTGAGGCTGGTACTTGTCTGATGTCAACCTTCGTGAACAGGAAGGAGTGTGAGTTGCCACAGAGAGTGCCCTGACAATTGATGCAGAGAGGCTTTTCACTGCTACCTGCTGAGATTCTTGTCTTGCGTTCAATACGTGGTTGGAGATTCGGACATTTTCTTCTCCATGTCAAGAACTGGGGTTAAATCAATTTTTCTGCAATCTTTCACAACTCAAGGTCTAAAAAGTAATAAATATAAAGCATTCATAGCAATGAGATTAGGAAAACGGTTCTTCCTGGGAGTATGAGGAGTTAGGCACTAATTTAAAAGGCAGTTGGTGGGAAAAGGTGGAAAGGCAGTTATGTTAATTAGCGAGTGGATTATTATAGTGAGAGATGCCCTTAGTTCTAAAGTTCAAGATGAATCTTGGGTGGAACTGAGAAACAGCAAAGGGCAGAAAACCTTCATTGGTGTTGTTTATAGATTACCAAATGGCAGTAGTGATATGAATTGCAGTATAAATCAACAAATTAGAGATACATTTAACAAAAGTGTCTTGTAATCATGGGGAAATTCAATCTACATATATTCTGGGTAATCTAATTAGTTCTAATGTTGTGAAGGACATGTTTTTGAAATATATGCAAGGTGGATTTCTAGAGAAGTATGTTGGGGAAATAAAATAATTAGGGAATGAGTTGTTTAGATCTAGTTATATACACTTTAAAAGACAAATTAATAATCTTGATGTAAAGGAATCTTAAGGAAAGTTTGTCAATATGACAGCTTTTTATATGAAGTTTGAAAATGTCAGAGATATTCCCCAATTGAACAGAGACCACACAAATGCAGTTGGGTGAAATTGACAAACAGTTTATTCCAAGCGATATTGTTGGATGAGAGATTAACTAGGCTGACACAGAACTGACAGTCTGTACAGGTGGATCAAGGGTTCTCTTCCTTGAGCAGTGGTCACTGGCAGCTTTTATAGGGGGACAGTAATGTGGTGTGAATTACAGAACAGTCAACAGTAAAACATAATCAATGTGAGGACAATCTGCTGTCTGGTAGCAGCAATCAGTCCTTGATTGAGTTAGGAGAATCCGATTCTCTGCGAGAGTAGGTGCTAATGTCTCTCATTCTGGGATCAATGGGTTTCCATTGAGATTAGTCCGCAAGTGAGGTACCTTGATGTCTTTCAGTCTGAGCACCCTTTGCGGAGTTCCAGTATGTGTGAGGAGCGAGTCTGTCCTTAGGGCTTTGGGAGCGGATATGCTTACTGAGGGTGAGGAAGTCTATTGTCAGGCTGTCTCAGGAAGTGTATTCCCCAGTCTGAAAGAGGCTTGAGTCATCTCTTGTTTGCTGCCCTAGTGTCTTAGTTAGCCTGTTTAGTCAAGACTGAGGCACTCTGGGTAGTTTGTGTTGTGGCATAGGCAGACATAGTTCCTTGTGCTCTTTGTGGCCATCCTGAGGTGGGGGGGGGGGGGGGGTGCAGGAGTTCTCATGGTGAGGGGGATCGAAATAAGAGTCATAGTCATCGGAGTCCAAGTCTGAAACAGTAACTGAGGTGTTAAGGTGAATGGATTCCATGGGAATGTCTCTGTGGGAGTGGATGGGGACATGAGCGCAGACCCAGCAGTGGGTCTGGTTGAATCTCTGGGCATAGACATGGGCCACGTGTAGGAACGCGTTGATCCGCAAGTCATGACCAGGTAGATGCCTTGCTGCATGTGCGCTGTCCCCAGGGATCCGTGGTGTGATGGTCAGTGAGAGGGGGATGATGGCTGCAGTGAGCAGCTGGATCCTTCCTTGGCCATCGAAGCTGTCACATGTCGTCTTTCCGGGTTGTCGCCCTCTGAGGGCGGAGCTCCCTTGCATTACATTGCATGTGTCTACTTGGGCCTTCCTTCCAGTTTGACAGCTGTCTGGGTCATCAAGAGGACCAGAAATAGGTCTTTCTACCTCGGAGAGAGAGAGTCTTTTTCCAGTGATTTCATCATAACATAGTGCTCAGGTTAGAACAGATGACGTGGTTCTTGCTGGGGTGTGGGCAATACTGCTTTTACCAAATCCTGACTTAAATGAATGATCTTGCTGGGGGCCTGGACATAATCCAGCAGGTGCCTCCTGCGACAGGAACGGTGCTGTGTCCCATAAGCACCTCCAATGGGATGAGCCCCGTGGTGCGATTCACATGGCCACGTATGGTGTGGAGAGTCAGTGGCAATGCATCTGGCCAGTTCAGGCCTGTGTCTTGGGTGATTTTGGTGAGGGTAATTTTCAGCGTGCCATTCATCCGTCCCACCATGCCTGATGACTGGGGTTGGTAGGGGATGTGGTGACTCTATGGCATTCCTAGTGCTTCACCAATACCAGTAATCAGTTTTGCTGTAAAGTGGATCCCCTTGTCCATCTCGATATCACCAAGAACCCTGAATCTGAGAATGGCATCTCGTAGGAGACATTTGACCACCGTTCGTGCATCATCTGTCTTAGTGGGGAATGCTTCCACCAATTTTCAAAACACATCAATAATGGCCGGGATGTATTACACGTCAATAATGACCAGGATGTATTACAACCCTTGTTTCAGGGGCATGTGGGTGAAGTCAATCTGCAAGTGGATGACTCCAAAAGCACATCTGGAGTCTGTATAAATGTTGGCTGTGTTGCCCCAGTCTGGAAGTGGGTTAAATCATCTCTTGTTTGCTGCCTAGTGTCTTAGTTAGCCTGTTCGGTCAAGACTGAGGCACTCTGGGTAGTTTCTGTTGTGGCTTAGGCTGACATAGCTCCTTATGATCTTTGTGGCCATGCTGTCGATGGACAGGGTTGCAGATTTTCTCCCACAGAAAATGATGCGGTATAATCACAAAGTTGAATCTTCAATCTCAACAAAGTAGACACTGAAGCAAAGAATGAAATATTAGCCATGGTAGATTGTGAAACAATGTTAAAAGATATGATGGTAGGTGGGCAATGGCTAACACCTACATTTAACACTGATAAGCCAGTGTTTGGGAGTATTTTAGAATCCTACAAAGGAAACATTTAAGCGAAGGAAAATACAATTAACAAACCTCTTAAGAAACAGAAAATGTAAACGTTTTTATGCGTGTGTGAAAAGGAAGAGATTGGCAAGAACAAATCTGGGTTACTTACTAGAACAGTCAGGAGAATTTATAATTGGGAGTAGGGAAATGGCAGAGAAACTGTCTGTCTTTATGCAGGAAATGACTAAAATTCTTCCAAGGAGTAATGAAGAACGTAGAGTCCAGTGTAAACGAGGAAGGGTATAATATAAATTTAACAAAAATGGTGCTAGAGAAATTATTGGGAATTGAAATGGATAAACACACTGGACATGATGGTTTACATCTAAGAGTGTTCTTAGTTGTAGAGATAGTAGGTGTGTTGGTGGTTCATCCTTCAATATTTTTTAGACTTTGAAATAGTCCCTGCCTATTGTAAGGTGGCAAATACAAGCTCACTATTTGAAAATAAAGTGCTGGAGAGGAAATGGGGGACGATAGTCCTCTTGGTCTAACTTTAGTCACAAGGAAAATGCTGGAATCTAAAAAAAGAAATGCAATAACAGGGCACCTAATAACAATGGAACAATTGGGCAGAGTAAACATGGATTTTAAAAAGGGAAATTATGTTTGATAAAGGTGTTGGAGTTTTGTTGAATATGTGACTAGCAGAATAGATAAGAAGTAACTGGTGGATAAAGTCCACTTAGATTTTCAAAAAATAAGATAAGATCCCACACAGAAAGTTAATAGGCAAGATTAGAGTCAGGGGATGGGGACTATATACAGACATGCTTGAGAATTGGTTAATTGGCAGGAAATAGATCTTAAGAATAAATGCATAATTTTCATGTTGACCGGCAGTGATTAATGAGGTATCACAAGGATTAGTGCTTCCTTCCCAGCAATTCATCATCTACATCAGTTATTTGGATGTGGGGTTTAGATGTAATATTCCCCAATTTGCAGATGACCTAAAGTCAGGTGTATGTACAAGTTGTGTGTTCTGAGGAGGATGCACAAATATTTCAAGGGAATTTAGAGGGGCTGTGTGAGTGGGCAAGCTTTTAGCTGATGGAGTACAATGTGGAGACACATGAAGGTATCTATTCCACTCGGGAAATCAGGAAAACAGATTACTTCTTCAATCGTGAGAATCTGGGAAATGTCGAACTTCAAAGAGGCTGAGTGTCCTTGCTGCAAGTCAATGCAAATTAACATTGCAGACAAAGACAGAGACAGGGATTAATCATGCTGGTATTCCTCCTGGTGCTGGCTCTGATTTCAGGATGGTGGGTGCGCTAGAATTCCAGACCCCAGTTATTCAGCCCTGATACACCCATGTCCTAGGCCCTGCATGTAGGTATACCAAGCAGTAAAGAAGGCAACGGGTGCGTCAGCCTGTATTAATAGTGGATTTGAGTATAGATGTCTTATATATATAAATACATAGAGTCTTGGTGACATGACCCTTGAGAATATTATGTACAGGTTCAGCGTTCTTCTGTAAGAAAGGTATACTTTCTTTAGAGCAAGTTCACTAAACTAATTCCTGGGATGGCAGGGTTAATAAGGAAAGCTTAACTATCCTGGATCCATTTTCTCTGGAATATAGAATAATAGAGGTGACCTTATTTAAACTTGTAGAATTTGTACACAAATTACGAGGATAAATGCAGTAAGGATGTCTTTCTGGCTGGGTGTCCATAACCAGGGATCCCTCTCTCAGGATAAGAAAGAGGCATTATAGGTCTTACTTGAGGATGAAGTTCATCATTCAAATGGTTTATATTAGGAATGCTCTGTCCTAAGGGGGCCAAAGAGGTTCAGCCATTGAGTATATTCAAGACTGAGGTTGAAATAGAATTCCACACATTAGAAACATTAAGGGATATAAGGATATTGCATAAAAAGTGGAGTTGAAGTCAATGATTATCCACGATCTCACTGAATGGAAATGCAGGCCTGACGGCTAAATAGCCTACTCCTGCTCTTATTCATTAGTTTCTTAAGCATGATTTCCAAGGCAATCAGTTTCATTGCAGGCTGGTCTATTTACCAGTAAAAGTATTTATTTTTCTCTGGGGTTAGAGGTTGCAGTTGGTTATTAATGAGCTTTAGTTTTACAATGTTTTCATCCTACATTTTAGTTTTAATTCATCACCTCACTTATTCTGTAAGCCTTTTTGCTGACACAACCCTTCTATTTGGACAGTTATAGAGTTGGCATTTTCCTACACTCTGTTCATTCTCATTTGTCTTGGTTTCTTAAAAGAAATTATTGCAGATCCAATTTTCACCAACAAAGCCAATAATTGATCTGTTTTGATTAATATCCAGAAGCTAATTAAGCACCAGACTGTTGTTCAGGATTCTTAAAAGGTAATTGCTAATATTATAGACAATGGCTGGAGGCCTGAAAGTGTATGACAAGTATGAGCTCAATACAGACTCTGGAATACTTGAAAGTTTATTAAATGTTAAATGAACCAAGATCTATTTATAGCCATCAACAAGTTCATGTCAAATGAGGCCATAGGAGATTATATTCCAGCCAATTGAGGTCAAAATTCCAGATGCACCCTTCACTTCACCTTCCCACCTAGGGCTATGATTTTTATCCCAATTAATCCCAGTTCATTTACTGCACTATCCCCCAGGCCTTTACATTTCATAATCCTTATACTCAGTTTCAGAATCAATCCTATTCAAACTACCCTCTAGGCCTACTATATATTAAACTCACTTCACGGTTACGTTTGTGAAGAATAGAAAGAGGATTTAGTCCCTTAGTTGTATAACTTAAATGTGAACAACGTGTCACCCAGTTTACAGGAGTGCAGCAAATGACATCTGTGTAGACACATTCTTCTGTCATTTTATAGTCTTTCAGTTATCCACTTTTTAATTATGAGCACTTCCAAATGAAGTTTAATGCAGAGAAGTGCGATGCAATAAATTTGGTAGGAAAAGGTAATATGAAATGAACGCTAACATTTTAGTAGAGGATACAGGAACAGTAATACCTGAAGATGTATGTGCAGAAATCTTTAAAAGTAGCAGGGGAAGTTGAGAAGCCTATTAAACAAAACAGATGGCTTTATTAATCGAGAAATAGAGTTCAAATGCAAGGACGTTGTGATAAAAGGCAGCACAATCCTGGTTTGGTCCCAGTTGGAATATGAGTTGATTTCTGCACACCACAGTTTAGGATGCATGACAGGGTGCAGAGGGAATTTACTGAAGGGGAGCCAAGAATGACGGACTTCAATTATGTGAAAAAAACTGAATAAACTGGGACTGTTATCCTTAGAGCAAAGAAGGTGTGACAGGCATTCAAACTCGTGAATCATTTAGATAGTGTTATTAAAGGCTTCCAGTGTCAGAACGATCAATAACCAAAGAATTAGAATTTGAGGTGTTTGGCAAAATAACCAGAGACAATATAAGGGCACATTAATGACTTTGTGAGTTATTCTGACCCATATTTCACTATTGTCTGAACGGATGATTGAAGTAAATTCATTAGTAATGTTCAAAAGAGAACTGAGTAAATACTTGAATGCCATACAGTTATGGGAAAAGAATGGGGGCTTAACTAGCTAGCCTTACTAGGGCCAGCAGAGATATGATGCAGAGAATATGTCAGTTCCATAGGGCAAGAAAATACACTTGGGGCAACACAGGTGCAAGATGAGGTGAAGGCAGCACAGGAGCAGGAGGAAGCTGAGGCAGGACACTGACAGCAGGAGGTCAAGGAAGTGATTGACCAAATAAATACATGTCAACTTTGCAGAGTTCATGAGCCAGCACTGCAAAAAAAAAAGTAATGTCAGCAATGAATGAGTCAGAGTTCAACTGTACTACCAACAACTGCCACACAAACACCCAGTACACAGCATAATCAGATCAAATAATGGGAGGGATGAAGCTAATTAAAAGCTGAAGGTGATTGGGTTTAGGTTCTTATAGTTATTGCCATTTTATGGTCTTTATTATTGTCATGGCGAGTATCAGATTTATGACCCGAATCGGTTTTATGGATTTATTTTTTTATTATGGTTCTCATCATTTTTATAGTTTATTACTTTCTTCATTTTTGTTTATTTTACTGTTTTGAAGGCTGTGAGGCATGTAGAGTAGAATATTTTGCAATATATGTTTTTGCTTTTGACAGCTTCCCTTTCATGCATCTGAGAGTTCAAATTTGATGCCAAAACTGTCTGAGATACCTCGTTGATTCTGAATGAGAACTGTTTCTGCCCAATGAGGGCTGCACTTTTTAAGAGTTTTAAAACTTGTGTCAAAACGTTCTGTGGAGATGAGAGGTATTGATTGATCAACTGGGAAGGTAGTGGGTGGCAATCAGCAGGAGGTATCCTTGGCATGTGTTTCCCATAATGCCATGAGATCTCATGGAGTCAATATTGTCAGCTCCAAGACCATCTCAATTGCTATCATCCCTGGTGACTCTGTCCTATCAGTAGGACAAGACATGTCCAAGAACTAAGGCGAAAGAATCTGGGACATGAGCAAAAAAGCAGAATTTGAAACAAATGATTCAGTCAAGATGTTGTTTGAATAATCCGTAAAACAGTTGTCCACTTTTGGAACAGGCTTACAAGGCTTCTGGTCAAGTCCTGGAAAGGAGTGGATAGGTGCTTGATGACCGATGAGGCTGAGATGGGTCAAAGGGTCTCTTTCCATGCTGTAAACCTCTAAGACTTGAAGTAACTTGATGTTAGCGAGGAGGACTTTGCAGGAAACATCTGGAGTGGATGTGCCTTTGTCATGTCTGTTGTTTAGGCCACACACCAAGTAGTTTATCCAGCTTTATTTCTTTTAGGCTTTTAGATAGCAGTTTTAGTACAAAGTGGCTTTCTAGGCCAGATCAGAGAGCAGTGAAGATTCAACTGCAGTGCTGTGGTTACAGTCACATGTAGACCAGATCAGGTAGAAATGGCAGATTTGTTTCCTAATTGAACATTAATGAACCAAATGCATTTTAAGACCATCCGATGGTCTCTTAGTCACTACTAATGATCCAATTTTTTAATTCCAAATTTATTTTTTTAACTGGATTTGAAATCCTCAGCTGTTATGATGGGATTTGAGCTCACATTGAGTCGTTGAGTCATAGAGATGTATAGCATGGAAACAGACCTTGCAGTCCAACTTGTCCATGATATCCTAACCTAATCTAGTCCCATTTGCCTGCACTTGACATGTATGCCTCCAAACCCTTCCTATTCATATACCCATCCAGATACCTTTTAAATGTTGCAGTTGTACCAGCCTCCACCACTTCCTCTGGCAGCTCATTCCATACACGTACCACCATCTGCGTGAAAAAGTTGCCCCTTAGGTCCCTTTTATATCTTTCCCCTCTCACCCTAAATCTATGCCCTCTAGTTCTGGACTCCCCCATCCCAGGGAAAAGACTTTGTCTACTTTCCCTACCCATGCCCCTCATAATTTTGTAAACCTCTATAAGGTCACCCCTCAGCCTCTGACACTCTGGGGGAAAACAGCCCCAGCCTGTACAGCCTTTCCCTGTAGCTCAAATCCCAGACCATTATTTCAGTATTCTGGATTCCTAGTAAGGTAGTATAACTAGAATACCACTGTATCCAAGGACAATATAAGAGTGAGTCTAATTACACTTCAGTCTTAGACCCTGATTTAAATTTTATGAATGATTCTCTTGTTACTTTCTTTTGCTATTTTCTTGCCACTTTTACAAAAGGTTATATTTGATTCATTTAATTTCCTGATGATTGAAATCTCGCATAATAACATTTTTCCTCCTATTTTTCCTAGTCTGCTTAAACATTCCCGTTACAGTGACCAGCTTACATACTGCTTTTTAAAAATGAGCTGTTACTAATTTGCTTCCCTTGCCAGCACTGAATCTGATATAATTTAATCATGTCATTTCATTGACTAATAGCTTTGACAATATTTCTCCTCCCTCCACACTTTATTAGACAGTTACTAGATATTAAGACAACATCTTCATTTTATACTTAATTCGTTTTATAGTTTCAGTCAGTTCTTGGAATGACTTTTTGCTAAAGTCACAGTAATGTTTGTCCATCCCCTTATGTCTAACTGTTTCTTAAATCTATATTACCTCGAGCTCGTGACTTCTGTTTCTTGCACCTTATGGGCAGAATTTCACTGGGAACATGTGCATCACTTGTGTGTAATATCTGCTCCCACCTCCAGTCACACACTGACTGTCCAATTAAATGAAGTTTAGGGCCATCATAATCTTCAGAGTCATCAGCACTGAGTGGCCACCCATGCGTTTGGCACCTGTCTCACCAGCAAGACTGGATGTTACCACCTCCCTGCAACACTGGGGATGTGTCATTTGTAGGTGCTTGAAAATGCTACTTGTAGATCCATCCTTTCCGGTCTTCTCTTTGTGTGCACTTGCCCACCCTCCCCTTCCTGTCTCTCTGCCCACCTAACTCAGGCTGATGGCAGGTTGCTTGTTGCTGCTCCTGATCAATATCCTCCTTCTCCTCACCCCCTCTCCCTCCACTTCTTCCCTCCCTCTTTCTCACTGCAACATTCTCGATCTGAATGGACTTTTCCAAATATACTTTTAACTGCTTTTGGAAATATCGGAGTAGGCCTTTTGGCCCTTTGGGTCTGTTCCTCAGACTTAACAGCAACCTTTTCCTCCTCAACATTTTCCTCTGGCGAACATTTGGATTATTGGATTTTTGATTGCCCCACCATGATTCCTACTTGTTCATGCAGATCATACAGCCAATATTAAATTGCACTGACTCAACAAAATTTAATTATCTCAATGGAAAGCAGAAAGGCTTCCAAAGTTAAGGTGTACACACCTACCGTAATCTTGGATTCAGCTATAATGACAATGGGGCCACTATATTCGTTATAGTAGGGGAAGGGAGACACAAGGTAGCCTGACAGCTATCACTAACAGACTTCAGCAGGAGGGACCTCTGTTCCTTGAGTCCTCAAAAGGCCAGTTGCTGCCCAGTTAAGTGCCTGAGTGGCTCCTAATATATTGGCCTTCCCTAAAAGAGGTGATGTGGAGCTTTTGTCATCTCTTTAACCAGTGCAAGATCCCATTGCCTCCATTATCCACATGACAGACGTTTCTAGCATGGATTTATCAATGAAGCATTGCCTCCATTACCAAATGATAGACCTTTCCAGCAAGAGCTTATCGAGATAAATCCAAATAACATGCCCAGATGATGACTGGCATAGAGAGGCAATTGATCAAGCAATTCGCTGCAGCATAGACCCTACAGAAAAAAGCAATATAGATCCAGGGTCTACGCTGCAGCACAAAGTGTTTGATCAACTGCCTCTCTATGCCAGTCATCATCTGGGTGTGTTATTTGGATTTATCTCGATTGTATTTTTAATTCTGATTTGAGTTGCTTAATTCATAAAACTGCATATGCAGTTTAAAGGAAAATGTCTTGAAGGAAACTAATTAACAATGAAATTATTCATACTGTTAAGTTTATAAAGTATTAAAATTCATTCAGATTCCCGCACCAGGTAATTTGTTACTGGCAATTGTCTTCTGAGTGTTAATCTCCGCCGGACAGTTAAATAAATGGAGTACTTTTGTGATCATGTTTCCCAATCATGCCAGTAACGTGAATGGGTGAGGAAGGCATTTTCTAATAATGCAGCCCTTTGGGAGATGATTATTGACATGCTGGGGGACTTCATTTAAAATCTGACAGCTTCAACTATTTGGCTTGTCATTTAGAAATATGCAAAAATTGGAAATTATATCAGTGGATGATATATGTGCCCCAAAGGAAACCAAACCACATTTTAAAATGTCATTGAGAAAGACTGCTCCACAGTGAATACTTAATACAGGGACCGAAGTGAGAGCATTGAACTTGTTTAAAATTCTGTCTTTAATTTGGACAATTTTCACTGCATAACGTATATGTAATTTTCATGCTGCACATATAAAACTAATTAATCTGTCCAGAATTCAAATCAATAAAGATATCGATGTAAAAGCTTCATTTATTTACTCTTCGAACAATTTGTAAACAAAATTCTCTACAGTCGTTTTAATCCATCTATGTCACAATCAACATGTCACTGCATAACTATTCATTGCATTTTGAAATTTTTTATTTAATGCGCTCTTGGAAAGTGGGCATCACTGGCAAGGCTGACCTTTATTGTCCAACTCTAATTGCCTACAAGAATGTATTGGTGAGCTTTCTTTTGCAATCTGTCTGGTGAAGGTGCTCCCACATTTCTGTTAGATTATGAGCCAGAGATGATAAATGAGCCAAGTCAGAATGTGGCCAAGTCAGAATAGTGGGTACCTGAGGAGGAAATTGAGAGTGATGATGTCCCAATATACTCTTGCTACCCTTGTCCAGCTTTTATGTTCTGGAAGTCGTAAGGTAAAGGGAAATGCTGATTCAGAAGTCAGGGTGCTCTGGTGGTGGAGGATGATGGTCATGGAAATGGTGAACAGGTTACCAGTCACATGCATTCCTTGTCAAAAGGCAGCTGCAGGCCAGTTAATATTACTTCTCATTTCAAATATGTTCCAGCCAATCTTAACAGAAATCACTCTCTGAAAAGATATTTGGCACACTTTATTTTATTTCAGCAAGAAGATTTCAAAGCTGTGTAAATGATAGGGCCCAATAATTGTCTTATGCATTCACACAGGTTGTAGATCACGAACCTTAGCTCATTCACTTGATGTGAACAGTCTCTGTGGATTGCACAGCTTTTTAGCCTCAGAGCTGGAAGTAGTAGTAGGTATTTGTTGAGTAGGTGGTGGGTGAGAGAGATTGAGTGGAGATGCTGCATTCAATAGTAGGTTTGGGGGCCAATGATCTTTGGTGAGGTTTGTGTGCAGTGAGTCTGAGGTACCAGAGTTTAAGTGGTGACATTAGCTCTTGCAGAGCACAGAAGATCTGCAAGACCTTTTTTTCCTTTCCTGCTGGGAATTCTATCTGGGAATTCTGGAGACAGCATTATTTATGCCCTGGTCAACTGTGTTTGGTACCTGGGCATCCTCTGGTGTTACCTCAAGTGACCACCCCACCAACCAGGACTTCCTGTTCCCTGTTTGGAAAGTGGGATGTCAACTTCCCTTTCTGAAACATTTCGATTTCCTAAAACAGCAGTGTGTGAGATAGTTCCTGGCTTGCAGCAGCAGTGATGGGAATTTCTCTTCTCTCACCACATGACTACACAAAGCGGGTGCTAATGGGACCAGTCACATAATTAATGAGGTGAGGAGTGGAAGAGAGAGTGAGAAAGGTCGCTTTCAGCCATTATGGGCCATTGACCATGAAGCTCCCTAAAATAACACTGAGCTGAAACATGGGAAATACCAGGCTTTTCATCAGAATTGGAAGAAATTAGAAGGTAAGTAAGCACAGAAGTAAGTTGGGGAGAGAAGAGAATAAAAGGGCAGGTCCGTAAAATAGGAAAAGTTAATTGCACAATGCCTTCATTTATCAATGTGCTTTTACGTTCCTTACTTCAAGCAGTATTTGGTCATTCCTCGTGGGTGCACTATATTGGATTCTCTTGTTCATATGCTTAAATATATTGATACTAAGTGACCACATGCCAGATAAAGAATTTGGTTTCAGTTCCCCAGCCATTTGCCCTTCCTCCTCCTTGACACTTCTGTGACTTGAGCTCATAATCTGGGCTGACACCGCAATGCAGTTTGAAGGCAATGCTACATCACCAGAGATGTTATCTTTGAGATGAGTCAAGTGGGTGGCACGGTGGCTCAGTGGATAGCACTGCTGCCTCACAGTGTCAGGGACCTGGGTTCAATTCCACCTTCTTCCGACTGGCTGTGTGGAATTTGCACGTTCTCCCTGTATCTGCGTGGGTTTCTTCTAGGTACTCCAGCTTCCTCCTGCAGTCCAATGATGTGCAGGTTAGGTGGATTGGCCATGCTAGATTGCCAATAGTGTCCAGGGATGTGCAGGGGTTTCAGGTGCACCCGTGGAAAATGCAGGGTAATAAGGATAGGACAGTGGGGAGTAAATGGAGGTGGGAATGGCCTGTTTTCACACTGAAGGAATTCTATGAAGCTGAGGCACCATCCACCATCTGAAGTGGATGTGGCTGAAGCACCTTCCAACCCCACAACCACTACTAATTGGTAGGACGAGGACAGCAGATGCCTGAGAACACCACCATCTGCTAGCACCCCTTTAAGCCACTCACCATCTTGACCTGAAAATAAATCACTATTCCTTCACGTTCACCGGCACAAAATCCAGGAACTCCACCCCCTGGCCAATTTAATCTGCACATATCACATACTGCAGTAGCTCAAAATCATCTTAAGGTTAGCCTTGCCATTGACATTCACAGGAAGAAATAAAATCAACAGTATTCTTTTGAGGAACAATGAGTTTGTGTCCTCACTGATATTTATCCCTTAACTATCACCATTGATCCACATCGTGTTTGCTCCTTAACGCAAGGCTGTTTTGTGGGAGATGATACTTTAATTTGGTTCGTTCATTACAAACAATACAAACGACTATCCTTAAAAGTACCTAATAGGCTGTGGAATGCTTTGATACATCCAGAAGATGTGAAAGCTGCTTTATATATCCAGATTCTTTGATTGTTTCTGCTAAAACTAATCGATAGAAACTCAACTCAAACAAAATGCAGGCTTTTTGCCAGTTGTCAGTGAACTGATTAATTTGTGTGATTATGATGTAACATTCCACTGGATTGATGAATTTACCAACAACCCGAGATAATGATGCAAAACAATTGCTATAATTTGTGTCTTCACACTTGGGTAATAACTGAGCTTTAATGCTTCACATTTATCACCCCAATTCTTTGATCAGTGTGTCAAAAGATCTCACAAGTGGTTTACAAAGCATATAATCTTCAGGAAATCTCCTGCATTTTTTCAACCTCATGACTGCTTTACTCTTTGCTTTACTCTGATTTTCCTCAGTTATTTAGATCTTGGGTAGAACTGTCTCAGCATGACATATGTTGATAGGACAACAATATTGGTATCTATCCTTACTGAGGTATTTGTCAAATGTTTGCCTCCACTGTGTGATCATGTGACTATGACAACTGCCAGGAGGGACATTTATACATGATTGCATCTCAATCCAAATGACTTGTAAACTGTGATTTCTATAAGATACACCACACGCAAGCAACAGTTCCCATGCAATAACAGCAGTGTGTTATTCTGGATAATATCACTTTTGTCCATTTGTATACAAATGATCTTTAAAGTATTTCATTATTGTGATGGTGTGTTGGCAGGGTGTCTGCTTTTTGTCAAAGTCTATAAATTGGAATGATATACTCTTTGGTTCAGTTTTGGAATCTTCTTAGCTGACTGTCTTGATTTGCACTATTTGTTAGAACCTCTTCCCTACAGTTTCTGTTGCACTGGGCAAAATCTTCTCAGCTCCTGAACGACATGGGTAGCAGCAAGAAAGTTGGGACAATAAGGTGAGATGGTCAATGAGGAGTAAAATGTTCTGTCTTCCAACTAAGCGTTAAGCAGGATTGTGAGTGTTAAAACATAAGGGTCTCACTAATGAGCGGCAAAAGGTCTAGTAGCATGTATTAACATCCTTATATTGACATAACTCATGTTACTGATATGCAGCTGACCATTCCCCCATCTGCCAGATAGAAACTATATGCCAGTAACTCCCAACAATGAAAGGGAGAGTGGTAATTTGGTGCCTTAGGCTTGTAGCATGCTCCTCCAGCCCTCTATCAATCATCAATATCTCAGAACATGCTCCATTGGACAGCGACTGTACACATGCCCCACCCCACCAAGATCTCCTGGCCCCTGTCGGACAAAATGGGGTGCAAATTTCCCTCTGCCCTCTGACTGGGGCAATTGAGAGGAGTCATGCAGGCAGTGGATGGGCTTATTCTCCTGTCTACATCACAATGGATGCAATCTATTTTTCTCCTTTTGACTTGATCTTACCAACCTGCTCTAACATCTAGGTTAAACCTTTTGATTGTCTAACATCTCTCTAGCATCCAGATCTGATTTGTCCAAATTGATGTCTGACATTTCTGTAGCAATTGTCTCTATTGTCTTTATAGATGCAATTGTCTTCTGTTCAGGTGGACACTTGCATGCAAATTGGTTTAGTTTCTTTCAGTTAATGCATTGTTCCCCCAAGCTGGATATGCTTCCAATTGGTCTATGTGAAGAATTCTGTGCTATTTGCAATTTGTCTGTCAGCTTTCATTCTTCTGCTAGATTTTCCCTGGATACATGTTGTTTATCTCCACACTATTACACTTGAAATGTCTTCAGCTGCTTTTCAATGTGGGCATAACTACTCTGCTACTCAAACAGGTGAACAGGTCCTGGCTGCTTCTCCTCATTGTGGACAAATTTGCCCGTTCGCCCATGTATATGCTGCAGTCTTTGATTTAATAACTCCAAACCTCTGCACGTGTTTATCAATTCTTTGAGAGTCAGCTACTCTTCCCTTAGTAATTGTGCTGTCAGGGTGGATGATCTCTTCTGCCTGATATAAGTCCCTCTTTGATGAGCTGATTGTTCAGGTGTCCAAAAGCTGTTGGGGTCAGTTCATTCGATATATTCAAAAGGGAGCTGGATGTGGCTCATGTGGCTAATAGAATCAAAGGGTATGGAGACAAAATGGGAGCACGATACTGAGTTAGCATGATCAGCCATGATCGTATTGAAATGTGGTGCAGGCTAGAAGGGCTGAATGGCCTACTCCTGCACCTGTTTTCTATGTTTCTTTGCTTCTATGCCACATGCCTACAGAAAACTAGGAAGGATATTTCTACGATTGCACTTCACTCCAACCACTCCAGGTCCTGAAGTATTGTTTGCAGATGCATGATGGCGAGTAAAAAATGAGGTCTGCAGATGCTGGAGATCACAGCTGCAAATGTGTTGCTGGTCAAAGCACAGCAGGCCAGGCAGCATCTCAGGAATAGGGAATTCGACGTTTCGAGCATAAGCCCTTCATCAGGAATAAGAGAGAGAGCCAAGCAGGCTAAGATAAAGGGTAGGGAGGAGGGACTAGGGGGAGGGGCGATGGAGGTGGGATAGGTGGAAGGAGGTCAAGGTGAGGGTGATAGGCCGGAGTGGGGTGGGGGCGGAGAGGTCAGGAAGAGGATTGCAGGTTAGGAGGGCGGTGCTGAGTTGAGGGAACCGACTGAGACAAGGTGGGGGGAGGGGAAATGAGGAAACTGGAGAAATCTGAATTCATACCTTGTGGTTGAAGGGTTCCCAGGCGGAAGATGAGGCGCTCCTCCTCCAGCCGTCGTGTTGTTGTGTTCTGCCGGTGGAGGAGTCCAAGGACCTGCATGTCCTCGGTGGAGTGGGAGGGAGAGTTAAAGTGTTGAGCCACGGGGTGATTGGGTTGGTTGGTTCGGGCGGCCCGGAGGTGTTCTCTGAAGCGTTCCGCAAGTAAGCGGCCTGTCTCCCCAATATAGAGGAGGCCACATCGGGTGCAGCGGATGCAATAGATGATGTGTGTGGAGGTACAGGTCGCCCCTCCCCCTAGTCCCTCCTCCCTACCCTTTATCTTAGCCTGCTTGGCTCTCTCTCTCTCTTATTCCTGATGAAGGGCTTATGCTCGAAACGTCGAATTCTCTATTCCTGAGATGCTGCCTGGCCTGCTGTGCTTTGACCAGCAACACATTTGCAGATGCATGATGGCAGCCCACTGACATGTAATGGCATCTTGGTTATATGCAAAGGCAGTGATCTTCAAAACTCTCTGGCTTTCCTTCTTCCTGTGAGGCATGGTTTATCCTTCCTCGGGTGAGATTGGAAATTCAATCATCTTTGTTATACTCCATATCCACACTACCATTCCCACCAAGTAACATCAACTTTACAGCTTCAATGTCAGCAAAAGAGGAGGAATTACAAGCAACAGAAAAGCCAGCAGAAACACATTTCACTCCTGGGTAGCCGCATCATCTTGCTAAATGTGATATGTGAGGTTTGCTAGCAGAGTAGTACCACAGTTGTCAAGACGATGATATGAACAGGAAGAACCATTTAGTTCCTGGCACTGGATTGACCATTCAATTAGATAATGACCATTCTATGGCTCAAACACATTTATCAACATTTGTATAGAACTATACCTCTCCATTAGCAAAAGTGATTTACTAAAATAATTTAGGAGGTAAAATGTGAATAAGACATTACAATAGTTCATATTCCAGTCAGTACACCATTAAAAGGCTGCTGGAGACTACCACATATTACATGGTCTTATTGTAGAATGTTCTGATACATTGGGACTACTTTTAGCTAAAGAAAAGTTTTGCCTTTGTTCTTACAAACCACGCTCCTTTTTATTGCAAAACCTTGCTTACAGCTGCACATAGACATGAGGAGGAAACAAACATTTTAAAATCCATCACAAGAATGCTGATGAGGTGGGGATTCAAGAAAAATATCTTTACAAAGTGAGTTCTTGAAGCAAGGGATCATGTGCCACAGGGAATAGTCAAAGCAGCAACAATTACATGCTGAATGAGAAATTAAGAAAAGTGTAGTAAAATAAAGTGCAGTAAGAAGGAGGTGGAGCAGTGAGATTAGCTGTCGACTACTGAAGTAAACTTGGTACCCCAGCTTGCCAACTACCCCAGATGATTGCCAAATGGCCTCAACTGAGGTATAAAACTCAATGGTTGTAGACATTGGTAAATATATTATTATATATGATACAGTGGGATCAATTTTCACCTCCATGACATGGACAATAATCTTACAGAGCAGATGGTCTTCCTTTGTTTGATTCCTTTGTTGTGAATGGACGATCTGCTCCTCTAGATTACCACTCACGCAGCAATGAGATTAACCATGGTGAAATGAGGAAGCATCAGCTTGATGCCTGTAAATGGTCAGGTAATGTATGGCCAACTGAAGTAACGCAATCTCGGAGGAACCTTGCAGAATGATAATGTTTAACGTGATCAAGCAGTCGGGATTACCGATATTAGGAGAAAGAAAAAAATCTACAAATGCTAGAAGGAGAAAGGAGAGATGATTTCAAACAAGCATAAAAAAAAGTCATTACAGGGTGATTATAGGGTTAGAGCAAGATGGCAACAAAAAAAAGGCACAGCAGCACAGACTGAACATCACACCAAAGAATATCTCCAGTATTATCAGGGACAGGGACAGAAACAGTAAAAAGTTGTAAAAGAGCTTCAATCTGAAGATGGGCATATGAACATACAAATCTGAGCTGGAATATCATAAAATATCATACAACCTAAAAACTATGAGCAAGTGAAGGCAATTTTGCCACTCAATATAATCATGTTCATCCGCCACCTCAGTGTGGTACTCCCCCTCTCTCCATACCCCTCGATTCCTTTAGTTTCTAGAAATATTTCCATTTCTTTCTTAAATATATTCAGTGCCATTACCTCCACAGACTTTTGCTATAAACGATTCTTCAGGTTTGCCACACTTGGACTGAAAACAATTCTCCTCAGTTCAAGTGGTGCATTACCCTCGATCCCAACTACACTGGTTTTACACAATAATGTCTTCTGTGGGACTAAATCAAATACCAAATACACCACATCCACCGATTCTCCCTCATCTATTCTACAAGTTGTGACATCAGGGATCTCCAGTTGGCTTGTCAAACATGATTTTCCTTTCATAAGTCCACGCTGACTTTAAACAAATATATTTGTACTTTCCATATGTCCTGTTATAACACACTTTATAAGTGACCCCAGCATTTTCCCGACTACTGCTATTAGGTTAATGGGTCTGTAGTCCCTGGCTTTCTCCCTCTTGACTTCTTCAACAGTGGGATTGCATTTGCCACCCTTCCAATCTGCCAGGACTGCTCCAGAATCTGTGCAAGTTTGAGGTGACAGCTCACACATTCTCTACTTTCATGGCCATCTCCTTTAACATCCTGTCATATTGATTATCAGGCACTATGGATTTATCAGCTTTCCATCCCATTAATTCTTCCAACACTATATTTTTTTAATTCACTGATACTGATTACCTTCAATTAGTCTAAGCCAAAAGACTTCTGCTTCTCAAAAATCTTGTGTCTTCTTGATTGAAAGCAAAGCAAATGTAATTTAAGATAACTCCACAAAGGCCGGTATCCCATCACCAAGTCACCTGTTATTTACACATGTACGGTACAGGACACTGACCCAGCTAGCTCAGAGCATGCTCCTAGAGTGAGCAGAACTCCCATTTCTTTTCTTTTCTTTTCTTTTTTTTCTTATTTCTTTAGGCACCCATGTTGTGTGTGTGCAGATGTGAAACACAATGAAAGACACAAGGTGTAGAAATCTTTATTCAGTTTCCACCACCAGAAAAGAAACACCCAAGTGGCCAGTGACAAGCAGTGCCCTTCACATCAAAGGACAATGCTGTGTGATCAAACAGTGAAGGGGAGGGCAGGGACTAAATCAAAATAGAGTTGGAGGGGGAAATAATGCACTCCACTCCCTGCGGCGCCCACCTCTCCCTGAACAACTCCAGGGTGTAAGTGGACACTGCGTGCTCCTTCTCCAAGGACACCCAGGCTCTAACATAACCGCGGAAGAGGGGCAGGCAGTCAGCCCTAACGACCCCCTCCACAGCCCGCTGCCTGGAACTGTTTATGGCCAGTTTGGCCAGGCCCAGGAAAAACTCCCGATTTTATGTGTCAGCCAGGGCTCCCTGATTGGCCCATGTTTAACAGCCCCAATCTGGGAACTCAAACTGTATGAGGTCTACCTGGCTGGTCTTGTGCCAGTCACTACATCCCTTGCCCTCTAAGCTCTGGGACATAGGCCCATTCTTTATCCTGTGGCTTCTCCTGCAGCATTTCACACCAGTTCCTCTGACTCTGCCTTGGATACTGGTGGTGAGTACCAGATTGTAGCCCACCCAGAGTGTCTCATCTGAAATTCATCTTCCTCTTCAGGTGGTAACAGCATTGAAGCTGCAATACCTGCCTTGTCTATCTCATAGTCAGAGGTTTCATTGATACCAGGTAGAAGAGAAGAACCCATGAGTTCTGACAGCCTTGCTGCATGTTCTGAGGGGCTGGGCATGTTTTGCTCCTGAGTTCTGCCTCTACTTTTGCCCGTAAGGCAAATGGCACTGGGCAGGTCTTGCAGAATCATGGAATTGCTTCGCTGTTAACATGCAAGGTGGTCCTGGCCCCTTTGATAATCTCTCAACCTTCCTGTAAAACTTTTGGGTATTAATTAGGACTTCATTCAGGCAGCCATTTTCTGATTGAAAATGCTGAGCTGATCAAGTCGAATATTTCTCAACCAATTTCATCCCATCAAGCTTGCGCCCCAAGCCTTTTACTACAATCAGCAGTGACTTAGAGTCATAGAGATGTACAGCATGGAAACAGACCCTTCGGTCCAACCCGTCCATGCCAACCACATATCCCAACCCAATCTAGTCCCACCTGCCAGCACCCAGCCCATATCCCTCTAAACCCTTCCTATTCATATACCCAGACAAATGCCTCTTAAAAGTTGCAATTGTACCAGTCTCCACCACATCCTCTGGCAGCTCATTCTATACATGTACCACCCTCTGTGTGAAAAAGTTGCCCCTTAGGTCTCTTTATAACTTAACCAACTGCTTCTCATAAGAGACTGGAACTGACATTGTACCCTTAATCTGTAGCAGCTCCATAGGTTCTCAGCCTGGCCAAGGTCTGACACAAACTTAAATGTTGGAGTTCAGAGTGAATTTTGGTAAGGACAGGTTCAACAATCATTGCTGCAGCCTCACCAGTATTGACCTTCAATAGAACTGGGTGACCACCAGCTAATTATTTTGATTGGTTCTGATTTGGATGTTGCTACACAATTTAACTGTTCCAAACCAGCTGTAGGTAGACTTTCCAGGGTGTGCACTCTCCTGGACACTGGTCTAAGAGCTCCCTTACTCAATTCAGACCTATTGGCATTCTTCTGCTGTCTCGAGTCCACATTGTTAAAAATCACACAACACCAGGTGACAGTCCAACAGGTTTATTTGGAAGCACTAGCTTTTGGAGCGCTGCTCCTTCATCAGGTGATTGGGATCTGTTCAACACCGGCATCTCCAAATGGAGTCCACATATCAGTGTCAACTACAATGGCCTACTGGCTCAGATCCTCAAAAACATTTAACTGTTTGGCCGAGCATTGGCTTTGTTTTGGGATTTTACTGTGGGCTGACCTAGAGTCCCGCTGATCAGGATATGTCCTGAGTGAGGCTATGCAATTGCCTTCACTCATGTGGTGTTTCCCAAACTCAGTTGGACTGGTGAGGGTGTACACTTCCATCAATACCCTGCAAATCATGGGCTCCACTTGCTGCATTACTATCAACAGAGCCAGTTGTAATTCAGACCAAACAGTCTCTCAGCACCTCACTTAAGGTTAAAACAAAATCACTCTGCCAATTGTCTTCATCTTGTCAAAAATCTTCATACAGATTCTTTGGTTCTTGAACTGTTGAGTAAAACCAATAATGCCTCCAAGTCAGAGGAGGCTTGGGGTTGTAATATTCCTTAGCTAAATCTGCCAACTTTTGAAAAGTTATAGTAACTGGTGCCTCAGGGAAAGTTAGGTTCCTAATGATTGAAAAAGTTACGGGTCTACAAATATCAGGAGAATTTCTTGTTGCTTTTCACATGCCTCAATGTTATTTGCTCAGAAAAAATAACTAATCCTTTCCACATACTGGGCACAGTTTTTGATGGTAGGATTGAACGAGTCAAGCTTTCTAAATAATGGCATGATGCAAGAAATGCTTACCTCAACTAGAGCCACTTTTGCCAGCAAGTCTCTTCAGGGATGTGGTTTTCTCTTGTCATCACTGAAATAACTCCATGGTATCCTATCATCAAATCACTCGTTACTCACATGTGCATAGTACATGACCCTGAGCCAGCTAACACAGAGCCGGCTTCTAGAGTGTGTGCAGAACCCATGTCACTTTGTTACATCTGTCAGCTAGGTCTCCCAAATTGGACCAGATTAACAGCCCCAATCAGAGAACTCACACTTTATGAGGTCCACTTGACTGAATGTGTTCCAATCACTACATAAGTGTTTAATTGTTCTGTCATTTCCTTATTCCCTGTTATCAATTCCCCCAAATTAGACTATAAGGGCCTACGTTTCTCTTGACTAATCTTTTTCTTTTTACATACTTGCAGTCTGCTTTCATGTCCTTGAAAGTTTGCTGTCATACTTTTTCCCTTCTTTCTCAATAGCTTGGTCCTCATTTGCTGAATTCTAAACTGTTCCCATCTTTTCCCTTGTGCTCCCAGTCCTCAGGCTTGCTATTTTCTCTTGAAACTTTACATGCCTCTTCTTTGGATTGAATAGAATCCTAAATTTCTTTTGTTAACCATGGTTGCGGCTATGTTTTCTGTTACGTTTATTTGCCAGAAAGAAACTTCTAATAGTCCTGACGTATGCATTTGTTCCTTTAATATTAACTATTGCTTAAACACTGTTGAGCCTTTTAATGAAGTTACCCAATCTATTGCAGCCAACTCACCCTTCACACTTTTGTAATGTCAGTTGTTTAGATTTAGAACCTTATTTTTGATTGAACTACTTCACTTTTTGTACCAGTGAAGAATTTCATCATTATCAAAGCAAAATACTATGAATGCTGTAATAGAGACAGAAAATGCTGGAGAAACTCAGCAGGTCTAGCATCTTCTGAAGAACAGCCACATTGTACTGGAAGCATTAATTCTATTGCTTTCCCCACAGATTCTGTCCAACCTGCCGAGTTTCTTCAGCACTGCCAGTTTTTATTTAAGAATTCTATCATGTTATGTCACCGATAGCACCTCTCATGACAAGAGTATTAAACAACCCCTTCTCATTGTACCATCCACATCTTGGATAGCCTGCCCCAAGTTGGTTCTCACAGAATCATGGAATCCCTAGAGTGTAGAAACAGGCCATTTGGCCCAACAAGTCCACACTGACTTTTCGTAGAGTATCCCACCCAGACCCCTACCCTATTACTTTACATTTACCCTGACTAATTCATCTAACCTACATATCCCTGAACACTATGGGCAATTTAGCATGGCCAATTCACTGCATGTCTTTGGATTGTGGGAGGAAACTGGAGCACCTGGAAGAAACCCACACAGACACGGGGAGAATGTGCGCTCCATACAGACAGTCACTTGAGGCTGGAATTGAATCCGGGTCCCTGGTGCTGTGAGGCAGCAGTGCTAACCACTGAGCCACTGTGTGTCCTCCCTACCCAGTCTTTATCATACCTGTCCAAAAGATTATCTTGCAGACACTCCAGGAATTCATTCATCCACCACTATTATTGTTAACGTTGTTAGACAACACTATGTGAAGATGATTACTGTATGATTACTTTACCCATGATTACTGACGTGGTATGCAATCCTTGTTGCATACATTTTCAATTTCTTGCACAATCCCATCCTCTTATTTTACCACAACTGTTTGGAGGCCAACTCCCACAAATGCTTCTGCCTCTTGTTGCTTCTTAGCTCCACCCGTACTGATCCTCATCTAGACTTCTTCCACCATCATTCTTTATCACTGTTACACTGATTTGCCTCGTCTCTATCCAAGATGGTGGTGGAGTAGGACACTTCAGCCAGAGCTCATCCCCTTCATCCGTTTCTGTTTCTTTTTTGTCTCTTTTGTTCTGTTTTGCGTTTCCTTGTCTCTTTTATTCTTTCTTCTCAGCGGCTCCTGACTTCAGCACGGACTTGGACTCTCGTCCTCAGCGTGGAATCAACATGGTGTCCTCTTGGCCCGGTATGCCAGCCTCCCAGGCCAGTATTGTAGTCTCTAAGCCTGGTGTAGTGGTCTATCCTTTTCTATCATTATTTTAAATCTAATAGAATTATGGTCGCTGGCCCCAAAGTGCTCCCCCACTGACACCTCAGTCATCTGCCCTGCCTTATTTCCTGAGAGGAAGTCAAGTTTTGCACCTTCTCTAGGAGATACATCCACATACTGATTCAGAAAATTGTCTTGCACGCACTTAACAAATTCCTCTCCATCTAGACCTTTAACACTATGGCAGTCCCAGTCTATGTTTGGAAAGTTAAAATCCCCTACCATAACCACCCTATTTTTCTTACAGATAGCTGAGATCTCCTGCTTCTCAATTTCCCTCTGACTATTGGGGGATCCTGAAGAAGGGCTTATGCCTGAAACGTCGATTCCCCTGCTCCTTGGATGCTGCCTGACCTGCTGCGCTTTTCCAGCAACACATTTTGCAGGTCTATAATACAATCCTAATAAGGTGATCATCCCTTTCTTATTTCTCAGTTCCACCCAAATAACTTTCCTGGATGTACTTCCGGGAATATCCTCCCTCTTGGTTAAAGAATGCTAAAGATATACCAGAGACATTATCTTATTCCTTATGTTTCAAACATCCTAAATCTAAAAAAGACCAATTTTTAACTTAAAGATTGAACTGTAGAAATACACCTAGCACTCGCTTACCGAGGTCAGCAATCAGCTCACACTGGCTCCTGGTCCCACTTGATGAGCTTTTGCTTTCCCTGCAATGTCGCTCTCCAATATTTTCAAATCTCATCCATCTTATAGAGTTTTTCACTTCCAGACCACCTGATGAAGAGGCATTGCCTTGAAAGCTAGTGCTTCCAAATATACCTGTTGGACTATCACCTGGGGTTGTGTGATTTTTTTAAACTTTGTCCGCCTCAGTCCAATACTGTCTCCTCTAAATCAGGCCTCCTGAAGGTTGCTTCCCAGTGAGGTCACACACCTGATTGTTTATGTGTCCTAAACCTCAAACTCTTTGCTGGTTCTTCTGACATTATTCATTTACTTATATTTTCCTTTCATATGTTTTATTAACTTTAACACCACTTTTTCTACTATGTTAATACTAAAGGATATAACAGACCTTAGCCACTTTCCAGACAATCACCAAACAGTGAGCTGCTTTCACTATTTTGATCAAGAACGAATTAATATTGACTCATATAAATCTAGTTCCTTCTTTTATGATGTGCCACAAGGATTTCATCCAACCCTCTCTGCTAGGTAATACTGACTGCCTGTCTCAGTGTCCCCATCTACTAATTTATGTCAGTGATATTGACTTCTTTTTTATTTCAAAAATATACTTTATACATAAAAATATTTTTGTATATTTATACAGTCACAAATGCAGTTTGGTTCTGTACAGTAACATCAAGGAAACAAACTACAGTTTGACTCTATCGAAACAAACCAAAGACACCTGTTACACGTTAAAAAAAACTATGTCTACATGCAGTTGAGGCCCTAGGAGGGTCCGATATCTAAACAGACCACACCCCCATTTAACTTTGGCAGAAGGACCTCAGACAGTGGTCTCACCCACTGCGCATTGGCAGCAGCTGCCCCAAGCTTCAAATATGTTCCTCAGGCCAATGTCCCAGACATTGGAATGTGTCAGTTTACAACACTCCGCTGAGGTCAACTCCTTGTTCTGGAAGACCAGCAAGATTCAGGCGGACAAAAAAGCATCTTTCACCAGGATATTGGACCTTCAGGCACACTTAATGTTAGTCTCAATGTGCGTCCCAGGGACCAGACTGTCCAGCACATTATCAATCATATGTCCATATATTTTACTGAGGCATCAGCAGAGCCCAAATGACTGCATGGGCCCCCTGTTCTTCTTAGGCAGGCAGAGGTTACACGGTGGTCTTTCCCCACTGTGCCTTGGAGGCAGCTACCCCAAGCTTCAGCGCGTCCCTCAAAACGTAGTCCTGGAATGTGCCAGTCTGCAACACTCAGTCGGGGCCAACTCCTTCAGCTGGAAGATCAACAGGTTTCGGACCGCCCAGAGAGCGTCCTTCACCGAGTTGATGATCCTCCAGGCACAGTTGATGTTTGTCTCGGTGTGCGTCCCTGGGAACAGGCCGTAGAGCACGGAGTCCCACATCACGGAGTTGCTCGGGATGAACCTCGACAAACACCACTGCATTCCTCTCCAGATTTCCTTTGCATAGGCACATTCCAGAAGGAGGTGTGTGACAGTCTTGTTCCCCCTGCAGCCGCTTCGAGGGCAGCGTGCGGTGCGGCTGAGAGTCCAGGCGTGCATAAAGGATCTCACAGGCAGAGCCCTTCTCACCACCAGCCAAGCCATGTCTTGGTGCTTGTTGGAAAGTTCTGGCGATGAGGCATTATGCCAAATGACTTTGACAGTCTGCTCAGGGAACCGCTCGATAGGATCTGCCCTCTTCTTTTCCCGAAGGGTCTCAAGGACACTACGTGCTGACCACTTCCTGATGGACTTGTGGTCAAAGGTGTTTTTCTTCATAAACTTCTCCACAAAGGACAGGTGATACGGAGCAGTCCAACTACTCGGAGCGTTCTGCAGCAGTGAGGCCAGGCCCATCCTTCGCAACACCGGGGACAGGTAGAACCTCAGTATGTAATGACACTTGGTGTTTGCGTACCGGGGATCTACACACAGCTTGATGCAGCCACAAACAAACATGGCCATCAGGGTGAGGGTGGCATCGGGTGTATTTTTTCCCCCGTTGCCCAGATCTCTATACATCGAGTCCCTTCGGACCCGGTCCATCTTTGATCTCCATATAAATTGGAAGAAGGCCCGGGTGACTGCAGCGGCACAGGTTCTGGGAATAGGCCAGATCTGTGCCATGTATAACAGCAATGACAATGCCTCACACCTGATGACCAGGTTTTTTCCCGCGATGGAGAGCGACCGTAGCTTCCATCTGCCCAGTTTCTGCCTCACTTTGCTGTTACGCTCCTCCCAAGATTCGGCACACACCCCAGCCTCCATGAATCAGATACCCAGCACCTTCAGGTGGTCGGTCCTGACGCTGGAGGGGTTCGAGGAATGGTCGGCCCAGTTCCCGAAGAGCATGGCCTCACTCTGGCCTCGGTTTACCTTGGCCCCCGAGGCCCATTCAAACTGGTCACATATGCACATGAGTCTGTGCATGGACAGCAGATCTGAGCAGAAAACAACGATGTCATCCATGTACAGAGAGGCCTTAACCTGCAGGCCCCAGCTGCCAGGAATAGTCACCCCTCTCAGGCTTGCATCCTTCCTGATGGACTCGGCAAATGGCAATATGCAGCACACAAACAAGGCAGGTGAGAGAGGGCAGCCCTGCCTGACTCCAGATCTGAATGGGAAGCTATCTGATTCCCACCCATTGATTGAGACTGCACTGACAATGTTGGTGTAGAGCAGTCTGATCCAACTGCAGCCCAATTTGGAGAGAACATCTCTCATATACCTGTGTGATATCCTGTCAAAGGCTTTCTCCTGGTCCAGGCTGATCAGGCAGGTGTCCAACCCTCTGTCCTGCACATAGGCGATTGTATCCCTGAGGAGTGCGCCACCCTGTACCTTACCCATACCTCTCAGTGATACAGACTGCCTGTCTCACCCTGTACCTTACCCACTCCTCTCAGTGACATTGGCTGCCTGTCTCACCCTGTACCTCATAGACACCTCTCAGTGATACTGACTGCCTCTCTCACACTGGACCTTAACCAATCCTCCCAGTGTTACTGATTGCCTGCCTTACTCTGCACCTTACCCACCCCTCCCAGTGATACTGACTGCCTGTCTCACTCTGCACATTATCCACTCTGCTCAGTGATACTGACGGCCTGCCTCACTATGCACATCTCCCAGTGATACTGACGGCCTGTCCCGTTATGCACCTTACACTCTCATCCCAGTAATACTGACTGCCTGTCTCCCTCTGCACCTTACCCACTCTTCAGAATTATACTGACTGCCTGTCTCACCCTGTACCTTACACACCCCTCTCAGTGATACTGACTGCCTGTCTCACTGTACACCTTACCCACCCCTCCCAGTGATACTGACTGCCTGTCTCACTGTACACCTTACCCACCCCTCCCAGTGATACTGATTGCCTGTCTCACTGTACATCTTACCCACTCCCCACAGTGATACTGACTGCCTGTCTCACTCTGCACCTTACCCACTCCTCCCAGAGGTACTGACTGCCTATCTCAGTGTTTGTAATTTACCCGCTGCTCTCAGTGATGCTGCCTGTTGTGTGTTCTTTACTTCATCCATTCATCTCCAAAGGAAGTAAACCATTTAACCCATCCTGTTTGTGTTGGCATTTTGGAGGAGGTATCCCATTAATCCCATAATTGTGGGAGAGAAATAGAAAGAGAGTAAAACACAGTAGGAAGGAACTTTGTGGAAACCTTCACAACAAATGAAGTATCTTTAAAGCAACAGAAATATGGCAATCAGTTTGCACACACCAATCTCCCACAAATAGCCATGTGGTGAATCACCAGGCTATTTGATTTCATGCCAATGTTGGAGGAATAAATGTTGGACGTAAGTTCAGAGGAATGCCAAAGACTTGAGCCTTTCATTCAGCACTGAAGAGTCAGCCCAGGCTGTGTTTACAGGCCCTGGAGTAAGCAGCAAGATCATTGACCTCAGCATGATAAGTGCGTGAATTCAGAGCTCGAATGTCCACAAATCTCTTTATCCTTCCAATAATTTTGCAAGGATTGCTCAGATTACTTTTGTTGGATACATAAATGCTACAGGTACTTGTTTCAATATCAGCAGTAATTGTCAGACTTGTGACTGTGCGTCTGAGTAGAACGCGTGTTTTATCTCTCTTAAACTAGGACGGGGAAGCAAAATCACCTCAAAGTTTTGTAACTGACAGCCATCGTTTTCTTTGGAGAATGTTCTTCTGTGCAATCTGAACACATGGAGGTCACAGCATGCATGATTGCATTCTCTAGACTCCAAACTAAATTTCAATGTAACACAGACAGGATTTTTGAAGAGGAATTTATCATGATTCTCTACGCCATAATTAGGATCTTCCTCTCAAAATTGTTTAATGACTGAAATATCTGCTGTTGTCACAAATCAGCAGACGATGCAGCTTGGTGCTAGCCATCATCATCCGAGGTAAAAGGCTCTCACTCTCCTCCTGATCTAGCCCTTTGATTATCTCGTATGTCTCAATTAAGTCACCTCTCAACCTTCTCTCTAACAGATACAGCCTCAAGACCCTCAACCCATCCTCGTAAGACTTTCCCATCGTACCAGGCAACTTCCTAGTCAAACTGCTCTGAATCGTTTTTTTTTTAGATGACTTACAGTGTGGAAACAGGCCCTTCGGCCAAACAAGTCCACACCGACCCGCCGAAGCACAACCCACCCATACCCCTACATTTACCCCTTACCTAACACTACGGGCAATTTACCATGGCCAATTCACCTGACCTGCACATCTTTTGGACTGTGGGAGGAAACCAGAGGAAACCCACGCAGACACGGGGAGAACATGCAAACTCCACACAGTCAGTCGCCTGAGTCGGGAAATGAACCCGGGTCCCTGGTGCTGTGAGGCAGCAGTGCTAACCACTGTGCCACCGTGCCGCCCACTAAGTTTTCAAAGCTTTCACATCCTTTCTATAATGGGGTGACCAGAACTGCACACAATATTCCAAGTGCGGCCACACCAGAGTTTTGTACAGCTGCAGCACGGCTTCATGGTTCCAAAGCTCGATTCCTCTACAAATAAAAGCAAACACACCGTATGCCTTCTTAAGAGCCCTATTAACCTGGGTGGCAACTTTCAGGGATCTATGTACCTGGACACCAAGATCTTTCTGCTCATCTACGCTACCAAGAATCTTATCAGTAGCCCAGTACTCTTTATTCCTTTGCTCCTTCCAAAATGAATCACCTCACACTTTTCTGCACTAAACTCCATTTGCCACCTCTCAGCCCAGCTCTGCAGCTTATCAATGTCCCTATATAACCTACAACATCCTTTGGCACTATCCACAACTCCACTGACCTAGTGTCATCCACAAATTTACTGACCCATCCTTCTACGCCCTCATCCAGGTCACTTATAAAAATGGCAAACAACAGTGGCCCCAAAACAAATCCTTGCAGTACACCACTAGTAACTGAACTCCAGGATGAACATTTCCCATCAATCACTAACCTCTGTCTTCTTTCAGCTAGCCAACTTCTGATCCAAACCACTAAATCACCCTCAATCCCATGCCTCTGTATTTTGTGCAGTAGCCTACCATAGAGACCTTTATCAAAAGTCTTACTGAAATCCATATACACCACATTAACTGCTTTACCCTCATCCACCTGTTTGGTCACCATCTCAAAGAACTCAATAAGGTTTGTGATCCACGGCCTACCCTTCACAAACCCTTATCGACTTTCCCTAATCAACTTATTCTTATCAAGATGATTATAAATCCTATCTGTCTTAACCATTTCCAACCTTTTACCCACAACCAAAATAAGGCTCACTGGTCTATAATTACCAGAATTGTCTCTACTCCCCTTCTTGAATAAGGGAACAATATTTGCTATCCCCCAGTCTTCTGGCACTATTCCTGTAGACAATGATGACATAAAGATCAAAGCCAAAGGTTCTGCAATCTCCTCCTTGACTTCCCAGAGAATCCTAGGATAAATCCCATCCGGCCCGTGAATTTATCTATTTTCACACTTACCAGAATTTCTAACACCTCCTCTTTGTGAACCTCAATCTCACCTAGTCTAATAGCCTGTATTTCAGTATTCTCCTCGACAACATTGTCTTTTTCCTGTCTGAATACTGACAAAAAAAAATTCATCTAGCGTTTCTCCTACCTCCTCAGATTCCACACACAACTTCCCACAACTGTCCTTGATTGAGCAGAGTAAGATTAGGGCCATTCTTGTATCCCTTATATATCTGTAGAAAGCTTTAGGGGTTTCCCTGATCCTATCTGCTAAAAACTTTTCATGCCCCCTTCTCACTCAATGTTCTGTTTAGATCTTTCCTGGCTACATTGTAACTCTCAAGTGCCCTGAGTTTTCACATCTTATCCTAACATAAGCCTTCTTCTTCCTCTTGACAAGAGATTCAACTTCCTTAGTAAACCACGGCTCCTTAGTAAACTTCCTCCTTGTCTGACAGGTACATACTTATCAAGGACATGCAGTAGCTGTTCCTTGAACAAGTTCCATGTTTCTATTGTGCCCATCCCCTGCAGCTTCCTTCCCCATGCTATGCATCCTAAATCTTATCTAATTGTATTGTAATTGCCTTTCTCCCAGCTGTTACTCTTGCCCTCCTGTGTATATGTATCCCTTTCCATCGCTGAAGTAAACATAACTGAATTGTGGTCACTATCACCAAAGTGCTCACCTACCTCCAAATCTAACATCTGGCCAGGATAATGACCCAGTACCAAATCTAATGTGGCCCCACCCCTTCTTGGCCTATCTACATACTATTTTAGAAAACTCTCCTGCACACAATGGACAAAAGCTAACCCATCTGAAGTACTTGAAGTATTCCCAGTCAATATATGGGAACTTAAAGTCCCCCATAACAACTACCCTGTCACTCTCTCTTCTATCGAGAATCATCTTTGTTATCCTTTCCTCTAAATTTCTGGAACTATTTGGAGGCCTGTAGAAAACGCCCAAACAAGGTGACTTCTCCTTTCCTCAGCTCATAAGACCTCAGTTGAAGAGTCCTCAAACATCCTCTCTGCAGCCATAATACTGTCCTTGACTAACAATACCATGCCCCCATCTCTTTTACCACCTTCCCTCTTCTTACTAAAATGTATAAATCCTGGAACCTGCAACAACCATTCCTGTCTCTGCTCTATCCATGTCTCCAAAATGGCCACAACACCAAAGTCCCAGGTACCGACCCATGCTGCAAGTTCGCCCACCTTATTCTGGATGCTCTTGGCGTTGGAGTAGTCACACTTCAAACCACCTTCCTTCTTGCCAGTGGTCTTGCAACCCTGAAAGTTTATTTTGGACCTCCTTATCCTCAACCTCCTCTATACTCGAACTATAATTTAGGTTCCCATCCCCCTACTGATTAAGTTTAAACTCATCTGAAGATAATTAGCAAATATTCCCCCTAGGATATTGGTATCTTTCTGGTTCAGGTGACCATCCTGTTCATAAACATCCCACTTTCCCCAGAAAGAGAGATATTTGGATTTATTTTGTGCAGTGTCTTTATGAATGAAATTCCTTCTACCAAGGCTGCGGCTGATGGTTGGTGTTCTTTTGAGAGCCTGCTTTCTCCTTCAGAGGTTCAAAATCATCAGTGGACATCAGGAGACAGTGCGCTGTCCTCCCCAGATCATTGACAAATCAATACAGTGATTCCATCTTTTTATGTTACTGCAATGTGCATCTTTATTTAGAAGACAGTTTAACACCACAGCATAAACATATCAGGCTATTAACATGCAATAGTGAAGGTTAACCGTCTAGGTTTCAGTCACTGGGTTAGATCCTTCCTTCCTCTCCGAATTTTGAGCTCAATCTCAAAGTTAGTTGTTCCTACGTTACGCTGCCATTGTCTTCCAAACACTTATTTCTATATGCTTTCTTTTGAAAGTTCCAGAAATTTTGACCCCTGCTCAGGACCCTTCTGACACTAAGATCATTCATCCAAGAGTCATACAGACAAGGTCCATCTGTTGCACAGTCCTCTCTTGTAGCTTTAATTTAGTTGCTTTGATAATCACAAAGGTTAAGCAGCCTTTTAGCAGCCTTATCATCAGATCCCTGGTTAATAAGCAGTACCTGCTTTTGTCCTGCGCTGTCGGCTTTTGTTCCTGTGAAGGGGCCACATTTTCTGATCATTCTCTTAGAGACTTAGCTAAGAGACTTAACCATTCTGGTACAGTGTAGAAATTAAGATGTAGCCTTACAGCTCAGGTCACTGTCAAATCTCTTACAGAAGAGATGTATTATGTCTGGAACAAGCATTGACAGTCATTCTACAACTGATCTTGATCCAGACAGTTGGGAAAAGTATCCCATAAGATGGGCGAGTGTGAGCTCTAAGACAGTCCAATTTGACAGTAAAGATTTTGGTCTGGAAAGTGCAGAGAAGGTGTTTTATTCACAGGGGCCTGCAGGCCTTCCAGACAATCTCTCAACAGACAGTCAGACCAGATAACCATGGCAACCAGGAATCAAGTCCTGAATACCTGGATGGAAAGCTGCTAAAAACTCAAGGACCATGCATGAGTGGTCACGGTCACTGAATTCACCTTCATCTGCCATGTCCCAACAGAACCCACAAATTGCTCATACACCACAATCCTTTCGCTCACCTTCGAACAATTTCTATCAAATACAAACCATGAACCCTCCACTGCAAGCCTCACACCTAAATCTCACATTTTTCTCATTCTGTCAGTTATTATTTATCCACGAGAAAGAAGAGAATTAGTGAGTTTTGAGAAGATTTGTAGCTCAGGTTGAGAATAATAGAAGAGAATGATCTTGAAGAAATGCCATCGCTTGATCTCGCACTTGTAGCCATCAGCTTGAATATTAGCACAGTGTAAGTTTTAGAGGCATCCTTAGAGATGGCATCTTGTGAGTCTCTGGGCACAATTGGCTTGCAGCTGGGATGGGGAACAAACGATATAAGCTCCCCAAAAACAAGGTCACACATGGTTCTTTCGGCAGAGGACTCAGATCAGCAATCAATGGAGCAGTCCTTGCATGGTATTTTGTAAAGACCCTATACAGACAGCAAGAAAAACTAATGTCAGTTACAAAATACCGTGCAAGAACTGTGACAAACATTACATTGGACAAACAGGCAGAAAACTCGCCACCAGGATACATGAACATATTCTAGCCACAAAATGACATAACCCTCTCTCACTCGTATCCTCACATACAGATGAGGAAGGACACCAGTTCGACTGGGACAACACATCCATCCTAGGACAAGTCAAACAGATAATCACATGACAATTCCTAGAAGCTTGGCATTCCAACCGGAACTCTATTAACAAACATATTGACTTGGACCCGATTTACCACCTCCTGAGAAAAAGAACAGGAAATGACATAACCACAGGAAATGATATCACCACAGGAAATGACATCACCAACCCAAAGAAACCCAAACATATAAATAGTAGGCAAGAATCATCAGCAATGCTTCGTCCATAGGCTCACTGAAGATGTTACCTAGTATGGTGACAAAACGTCTGAAAATGAACCTTCCAGCTCAGTGAGAAAACCTACATCCTGATTTGTGAAGAGGCCTGAAGCCAGGACCAGTTCCTTCAGAATGTCATAAGTCATTCCGTTTAGAATTTATCAATTTTTAAACATCTCAGAGGCGCCAAAACTATTAGAATTGCAGCAGCATCCAGTCGAAATCAATCATCAACCAAACTGAGGATAGTTAATGATGTCATTAAATGATACTTGGTGGGTGGGAGAGGTACTTCCTACTGATTAACATGTATTCAACTACATGTTATTAAGAGACACAGTGTCAGTTAGAGTACTTGACTCCAAAATGGTATTGCTGGTGTCAAATCAGTGTTTGCATGCTGAGTCACAGCACGGTCTGTGGGACTCTGTTGACTTCGGGAAAGAAGCTGACTGTGTGCACGCTAAAAAGACTGCTCATAATGCTCAGAAACTGTGACATTTTTTACAGTGGCTGCTTGGAAGTTTCTAAAAATGCAAACAAGATTCAATGAAAACTTAGAATCATCGAATCCCTACAGTGTGGAAGTAGGCCATTCATCCCATCAAGTCCACACTGACCCAATCAGCAGTAATATCACATCAACTGAAAATCCAATTTCAAGAGTCTTTACTTCATGGAAAACATCTATTTTTTTGTTCTCACTGACAGATGTGTCTATCATTGCAAATGGACTAAAGGTATTAAAGTTAGGAATGCATTCCATGAATTTTCAACAAGAGGGAACAGATAAGCTAAAGCCATGGCTAAAAAGCTTTCCCTTCTCTACTTTTCTGCTTGTCTGGTTTTGGACTTGGCAAAAACAATAATCTGATTAGGTGTGTGACACTGACTAAATAGAATGCTATAGCTTGCCTCCTACTCCCTGACCTTGGCAGCAGTCATGGAAATGTATGTTGTTTCATTGTTATCTTGGTGACATTCAGATCTCTGTGACCGGTCAAAGGTTCAGAAGTTATTGATGACTTCATGCCATGACTTGTTAATGTTCAGTTTTCTTCAAGCATGCAAACTAACAAATGCATCCTTCATTCACACCAATGAGCTTCACTCTAAATCATTTAATTGCTGATTTCTAAAAATGATATGTCTGCTGACACCAACGATTCTAACTGAAAATGTTTTGCTGGTCAAAGCACAGCAGGCCAGGCAGCATCTCAGGAATAGAGAATTCGACCTTTCGAGCATAAGCCCTTCATCAGGAATGAGAGAGAGTAGCCAAGCAGGCTAAGATAAAAGGTAGGGAGGAGGGACTTGGGGGAGGGGCGATGGAGGTGGGATAGGTGGAAGGAGGTCAAGGTGAGGGTGATAGGCCAGAGTGGGGTGGGGGCGGAGAGGTCAGGAAGAAGATTGTAGGTTAGGAGGGCGGTGCTGAGTTGAGGGAACCGACTGAGACAAGGTGGGGGAGGAGGGGAAATGAGGAAACTGGAGAAATCTGAATTCATACCTTGTGGTTGGAGGGTTCCCAGGCGGAAGATGAGGCGCTCCTCCTCCAGCCGTCGTGTTGTTATGTTCTGCCGGTGGAGGAGTCCAAGGACCTGCATGTCCTCGGTGGAGTGGGAGGGAGAGTTAAAGTGTTGAGCCACGGGGTGGTTGGGTTGATTGGTCCGGGCGTCCCTGAGGTGTTCTCTGAAGCGTTCCGCAAGTAAGCGGCCCGTCTCACCAATATAGAGGAGGCCACATCGGGTGCAGCGGATGCAATAGATGATTTGTGTGGAGGTACAGGTGAACTTGTGGCGGATATGGAAGGATCCCTTGGGGCCTTGGAGGGAAGTGAGTGTGGAGGTGTGGGCGCAAGTTTTACATTTCCTGCGGTTGCAGGGGAAGGTGCCGGGGGTGGAGGTTGGGTTGGTGGGGGGTGTGGATCTGACGAGGGGGTCACGAAGGGAGTGGTCCTTGCGGAATGCTGATAGGGGAGGGGAGGGAAATATATCCTTGGTGGTGGGGTCCGTTTGGAGGTGGCGGAAATGACGGCGGATGATACGTTGTATAATCCGTGTATCCGCCGTCATTTCTGCCAATACAACGTATCATCCGCCGTCATTTCCGCCACCTCCAAACGGATCCCACCACCAAGGATATATTTCCCTCCCCTCCCCTATCAGCGTTCCGCAAGGACCACTCCCTTCGTGACTCCCTCGTCAGATCCACACCCCCCACCAACCCAACCTCCACCCCCGGCACCTTCCCCTGCAACCGCAGGAAATGTAAAACTTGCGCCCACACCTCCACACTCACTTCCCTCCAAGGCCCCAAGGGATCCTTCCATATCCGCCACAAGTTCACCTGTACCTCCACACACATCATCTATTGCATCCGCTGCACCCGATGTGGCCTCCTCTATATTGGTGAGACGGGCCGCTTACTTGCGGAACGCTTCAGAGAACACCTCAGGGACGCCCGGACCAACCAACCCAACCACCCCGTGGCTCAACACTTTAACTCTCCCTCCCACTCCACCGAGGACATGCAGGTCCTTGGACTCCTCCACCGGCAGAACATAACAACACGACGGCTGGAGGAGGAGCGCCTCATCTTCCGCCTGGGAACCCTCCAACCACAAGGTATGAATTCAGATTTCTCCAGTTTCCTCATTTCCCCTCCCCCCACCTTGTCTCAGTCGGTTCCCTCAACTCAGCACCGCCCTCCTAACCTGCAATCTTCTTCCTGACCTCTCCGCCCCCACCCCACTCTGGCCTATCACCTTCACCTTGACCTCCTTCCACCTATCCCACCTCCATCGCCCCTCCCCCAAGTCCCTCCTCCCTACCTTTTATCTTAGCCTGCTTGGCTACTCTCTCTCATTCCTGATGAAGGGCTTATGCTTGAAACGTCGAATTCCCTATTCCTGAGATGCTGCCTGGCCTGCTGTGCTTTGACCAGCAACACATTTTCAGCTGTGATCTCCAGCATCTGCAGACCTCATTTTTTAACCAACGATTCTAAGCTGAGTACATTCACCTCAGTTTATTTGGACTGTTCATTCATACACACAACATAACACAACACACAAAAAGGCTCTTCTGCCCAGCAAACTTGTGCCGATTACTAGTCCTTATTTAGACCCACTACTTAGTGCCCATAAGCTGTTCCTATCCCTCCTTTACCTCCCAAAATGCCTTAAACATTGCTTACCTGCCTGCTTCCACTATCTCCACTGGCAGTGCATTTATAAAGCCCACTGAAGTTAAGCCAAAAAGTTCCAATTCTTTCAGCAATTTATTTTCTATTGACAGATATACTCTTCCTGATTTTTGTTTTCATTTTTAAGTGTTTTTTTTAGGTCTTTATCAATTTTTATTTAAATATTTTTGAAATATTTTACTGTGCTCATGGATATCAGCTAGAGCAGCTTTCTAAATACTAAGTTAAAAAATTCACAATACCAGGTTATAGTCTAATAGGTTTATTTCAAAATACTAGCTTTCAGAGAGCTGTTCCTTCATCAGGTAGTTGTGGAGCAGGATCATAAGACACAGAATTTAGAGCAAAAGATCACAGTATCTGTCCTGCAACCCATTCTAACTGATGAAAGACTTAACAGCAATCTAGGTTTGTTCAGTATATTGTATCAGTTGCATGCATGACTGTAATCTTTTGCTATCAGTTCTTGTGTCTTATGATCCTGCTCCATGGCTCCAACACGGTGCATAGCACAGTAGGAGACATCAGGCCCCAGTGTGACATGAAACAACACAATACAACAAGGTGCAACATGATAGGTTACAATGCAATATAATATTGCAACACAAGACACACAATATGACATGACACGACAGTATACAGGGCGAAACAATACAACTTAACTACATCTCAGCAAGATACAATATGACATAACGCAACACAGGCTCCAGTGGGAAATGTGCTACTGCTGTTCAGGTGTGTTTAAACTAGCTCAGCAGGGGGATGGGAACCTGTGATGTACTTCCAGTGCACAGAAGGATGAGAGTAGGGAGGGCATGGACAGGACTTCATGGTCACAGGAGTGTGTTGGCAGACAGCAAGCTGGTTTGAAGTGTGTCTGCCAGGAGTATCCGGAATAAGGTAGGTGAACTTGCAGCATGGATAGGTACCTGGGACTTCGATGTTGTGGCCATTTCAGAGAAATGGATAGAGCAGGGGCAGGATTACATCTTGCGGGTTCCAGGGTTTAGATATTTCATTAAGATTAGTGAAGGTGGTAAAAGAGGGGAGGTGTGACTTTGTTAGTCAAGGACAGTATAATGGTGGCTGAAAGAAATTTTGATGAGGACTCATCTACTGAGGTGGCAGTGGGCTGAGGCTAGAAACAGGAGAGGAGGAGTCACACTGTTGGGAGTTTTTTATAGGCCTCCACAAAGTTCCACAGATGTAAAGGAGAGGATTGGCAAAACGAATCTGGGTATGGGTGAAAGGAACAGGGTGGTCAATATGGGGGACTTAAACTTTCCCAACATTGGCTGGAAATTCTGTAACTCTAGTAGGTCGGAATGATCAGTTTTTGACCAATGTGCACAGGAGGGACTCCTGACACAGTATGTCGAAAGGCCGACAAGAGGAGAGGCCACACTGGATCTGGTGCTTGGTAATGAACCAGGCCAGGTGTTTGATTTAGTTGTAGGTGAGCACTTTGGAGAGAGTGACCATAATTCTGTTACATTTAGTTTAGCGATGGAAAGGTACGTGCCACAGGTCAAGAGTTATCAATGGGGCAAGGACATTATAATGCAATTAGGCAAGACTTTGAAGGCATAGAATGGGGTAGCAAAATGCAGGGGATGGGACAGTTGAAATGTGGAGCTGGTTTAAGGAACAGATATTGCATGTCCTTGATAGATATGTCCCTGTCAGGCAGGGAGGAAGTGATCAGGTAAGGGAACCGTGGTTAATAAAAAAATTGTGTCTTTTGTTAAGTGGGAGAGGGAGGCCTATGTGACATTGAGAAGAGATGGTTCAGATGAGGCGATGGAGAGTTACAGATTAGCTTGGAAGGATTTAAAGAGAGAGTTAAGAAGAGTAAGGAGGGGGCATGAGTAGTCTTTAGCAGGGAGAATAAAGGAGAACCCTAAAGCTTTCTATAGGTATGTGACAAATAAAAGGATGACAAGGACAGGAATAGAGCCAGTCAAAGACAGAAGTGGGAAGTTGTGTGTGAACCCTGTGGAGATTGGAAAGGTGCAAAACAAAGGTTTCTCACCTGTTTTCACTCAGGAAAAGGAGAATATCATATAGGAGAAGACTGAGATACAGGCTATTAGACTAGAAAGGATTGAAGTTAGTAAGGAGGAGTTGTTATCAATTTTAGAAATCACCTGGGCTGGATGGGATTTATCCAAGGATTCTCTGGGAAGTTAGGGAGGAGATGGTGCACCCTTTGGTTTTGATCGTTGAGTCGTCATTGTCTACAGATTTAGTACCAGAGGACTGGAGGATTGAAAATGGTGTGCCCTTGTTCTAGAAGGGCAGTAGAGATGACCCAGGTAATTATAAACCAGTGAGCCTAATGTCTGTCGCAGGAAACGTTTTGGAAAGGATTATAAAATATAGGATTTATAATCACCTAGCAAGCAACAATTTGATTGGAGACAGTCAACATGGTTTCGTCAAGAGCAGGATATTTTGAGAAGGTGACCAAGCATGTGGATGAAGGTAGGGCAGTTGATGTGGTGTACTTGGACTTCAGTAAAGCCTTTGATAAGGTTCCACATGGTAGGCTTTTGGAGAAAATGAGGAGCATGGGATTGAGGGTGACTTAGTAGTTTGGATTAGAACCTGGCTTTCTGTAAGAAGGCAGCGAGTGGTAGTAGATGGAAAATATTCAACCTGGAGTCGAGTTACTAGTGGTGTGCCACAAGGATCTGTTTTGGACCACTGCTGTTTGTCATTTTTATAAATGACTTGGACACAGGCATAGGTGGATGGGTTAGTAAGTTTGAAGATGACACTAAAATCAGTGGAGTAGTGGACAGTTTGGAAGAATGTTACAAATTGCAGGGGGACTTGGATAAACTGCAGGATTGGCCTGAGAGGTGGAAAATGGAGTTCAATGCACTTTGGGAAGAATAACAGGAAGGCAGAATACTGGGTCAATGGAAAGGTTCTTGGTAGTGGGGATGTGCAGAGTGATCTTGGTGTCCATATACATAGATCCCTGAAAGTTGCCACCCAGGTTAATAGTGCTGTTAAGAAGGCATACAGTGTGTTAAGTTTAATTGGTAGAGGGATGGAGCTCCGGAGCTGTGAAGTCATGCTGCAACAGTACAAAACGCTAATGCAACCTCACTTACAATGTTTTGTATAGTTCTGGTCACCCTATTACAGGAAGGATGTGGAAGCATTGGAAAAGGTGCAGAGGAGGTTTACCAGGATGTTGCCTGGTCTAATCCTCTTGTGAGAAAAGGCTGAGGGACTTCGGTCTGTTCTCATTGGAGAGAAGAAGGCTAAGAGGGGATTTAATAGACACATATAAGATGATCAGAGGATTAGATAGGTAGACAGTGAAAGTCTTTTTCCCAGGATGATGACAGCAGCTTGTATAAGGGGGCATAGCTGCAAATTGGGGATGATAGATTTAAGACAGATGTCAGAGGCAGGTTCGTTACTCAGAGAGTGGTAAGGGCATGGAATGCCCTGCCTGCCAATGTAGTTAACTCAGCCACATTAGGGGCATTTAAACAGTCATAGAGTCATAGAAATGTACAGCACAGAAACAGACCCTTCGGTCCAACTCATCCATGCCGACCAGTTATCCCAACCCAATCTAGTCCCACCTGCCAGCACCCAGCCCATATCCCTCCAAACCCTTCCTATTCATATACCCATCCAAATGCCTCTTAAATGTTGCAGTTGTACCAATCTCCACCACTTCCTCTGACAGCTAATTCCATACACGTACCACCCTCTGCGTGGAAAAATTGCCCCTTAGGTCTCTTTTATATCTTTCCCCTCTCACCCTAAACCTATGCCCTCTAATTCTGGACTTCCCCGCCCCAAGGAAAAGACTTTGTCTATTTATCCTATTCATGCCCTTCATAATTTTGTAAACCTTTATAAGGTCACCCCTCAGCCTCCAACGCTCCAGGGAAAACAGCCCCAGCCTGTTCAGCTTCTCCCTATAGCTCAAATCCTCCAACCCTGGCAACATCCTTGTAAATCTTTTCTGAACCCTTTCAAGTTTCACAACATCTTTCCGATAGGAAGGAGACCAGAATTGCACACAATATTCCATCAGTCAACAGTGGCCTAACCAATGTCCTGTACAGCTGCAACATGAACTCCCAACTCCTGTACTCAATACTCTGACCAATAAAGGAAAGCATACCAAATGCCTTCTTCACTATCCTATCTACCTGTGACTCCACTTTCAAGGAGCAAAGAACCTGCACTCCAAGGTCTCTTTGTTCAGCAACACTCCCTGGGACCTTACCATTAAGTGTATAAGTCCTGCTAAGATTTGCTTTCCCAAAATGCAGCACCTCACATTTATCTTGGATAAACATATGGATGTTGATGGGATAGTGTAGGGGATTGGGCCTAGATGAGTTCACAGATCCGCGCAACAGTGTGGGCTGAAGGGCCTGTTCTGCACTGTATTGTTCTATGTTCTATATTCTAAAATAGTATGACACAATACAGTGCAACAGAATAGAACACAAAATTGTCGTCTTTACCTGGTCTGGACTCCATGTGAGTCCAAATCTACTGCAATGTGATTGACTTTTTTCTGCCCTCTGGGCAATTAGCGAGAGGCAATAACTGGTCAGTAATGCCCACATCCTGTGAATGATTAAAAAGAAATGCAGAATAACAATGCAGTAAAACTCAACAAGATGCAATGTGGTATGTAGGAAAGCATGAGTTGGCACAACACAACATATTGCAACAAAATGTAGCAGAGTGTATCATTGGACTATACAGCAGGCACAAAACAATACGGTGCACTACAACATAATTAAACACAAAACCATTGCTCATCGACAGAAGGTTAAGGTCCAGGACTCTCCCCAGCCTGAGCTGGCCCATCACCCTTTGCCCCGTGATGAACTTGACATTGATATTAAATTGCATCAGGCAGCTCGGACCCCCCGACAAAATGCGCTAAAAATTCACTTTTCCATGAACCAATCCACAGGACTGAGGAGGGCAGTGAGCTGTTAATTGGCAGCAAATGGAATTCCCCAATCTCTCTCCCCACCAGTTCTTTAAAAAGTCTGAAACTATCCCAGGTGCATTCAGATTCAGAAACTAAAGCTGGGACTACGATTTTGAAATTGCACCCTCAAACGAATCCCAGGCCTGTGGCCATTTGAAAATCCACCCTGAATGGCCTATGTGTGAAATTGACCAGCCTGCAAGAGCTACAGGTTATGAGACTGGATAGTGAAAGAACACAGCAGCAATTTGCGCTCACACCCCACATTTCACAACTGCGGAGTTTCGCTATGTACTTTACCGGATTGGATTGTGAAGTAGGGTCGTGGATGTTCCGTGTGGGTGGGTGTGCCCACACAGCTCAACCTCACAAAAATAATGAGATGAATGACCAGACCAGTTCTTTCAGTGCTGTTGGCTGAGGGTTAAATGTTGCCTGGGATGTCAGAAGAACTTCAAAGTCCTGCTTTGCATCAAGGTTCACATCCAGTTGATCAGACAGTCTTCTTCAAGTGAAGATCAAACCATGAGGTTTGTACCCAAGCCCTAGATGGAACCTTTGATCAATGATAGGGCTGCTAGGACTAAGACGTAGAGTCATCGAATCCCTACAGTGCGGGAGTAGGTCATTTGGCTGCACCGACCCTCTGACAAGCACGTCACCCAGATCCATCCCCTAGCCCATTCCCCATGCCTACTCCACCTAACCCTACATGCCTCTGGACACCATGAGCAATTTTCGGGTGGCCAATCTGCCTAACCTGCAAATTGTTGGACTGTGGGAAGATACCGGAGCACCCGGAGGAAACCCACGCAGACACAGGGAGAACGTGCAAACTCCATCCAGCCAGTCACCCGAGGCTGGAACTGAACCTGGGTCCCTGGCACCCTGGGACAGCAGTGCGAAACTGGATATGCTTCGTTCCTCATCAAAATCAATCTTTGCAGAGAATATTGGCACATTCCACTGATTTATGTCAAAAAAACCCCAAAGAATTGATGAGCGTCCTGTTTGCCTTAGGCCCACCCGAATATATTCAGCTTTACTTTGTCTGGGTTTCTTTGGCTTTATCAAGTGTGAAATTAGATACAGTGTGCAGTAGGTAATTTCTACACCTCCTGACCTCAAATTGCCAATCCTAGTCTGACCGCCAAATTGCACTCTTTATGTGTTAAAAGAGGCCAGAGCTGAGGCAGGTTGGTGACTCTGATGTGTAGCAAGACCGTTTTAAAATGCTCCTGACCTGTTTGCCTTTGTCTTTAACTTTGAGACTGTAACTATATGGTTAATATCTGGCATTCGATGTGAAAATTGACCTTATTTACTCAGCAAGTATTCAGAGCCAGCAGTTAAACATTAAGATCCAGTTTTGTTGCCTAGTAACAAAACTTGCTACTGACTTGGAGATAATGAGGATTGCGATTGCTGGAAAGTCAGTGCCGATAAAATGTGGAGCTGGAAAAAGCACAGCATGTCAAGCAGCATCAGAGGAGCAGGAAAAGACAATAGACAATAGGTGCAGGAGTAGGCCATTCGGTCCTTCGAGCCAGCACCACCATTCATTATGATCATGGCTGATCATTCACAATCAGTATCCTGTTCCTGTCTTATCTCCATAACCTTTAATTCCACTATCTCTAAGAGCTCTATCCATCTCTTTCTTGAAAGTATCCAAAGACTTGGCCTCGACTGTCTTCTGGGGCAGAGCATCCCATATATTCACCACTCTCTGGATGAAGAAGCTTCTCCTCAATTCTAAATGGCCTATCCCTTATTTTTAAACTGGATCCTCTAGCTCTGGACTCACCCATCAGTGGAAACATGCCCTGCCTCCAGAGTGTCCAATCCTTTAATAATCTTATAAGTCTCAAATGTCGATGTTTTGAGCAAGACCCTTCATCAGGACTGGGGGAGGGAAAGGGGACTGAGAAATAACTAGAGGATGGGGGAAAGGTAGGTGGGATGGCGAGAGGTGGATGCAGGTAGGAGGTGAATGAGATTGATCAGTGGGAAAGGTCCTACAACAGTCCCTCTTCTGCAGCTACACCAGCACCATCCCTCACCTTTTCCTCTGCTACATCGATGACTGTATCAGTGGTGTCTCATACTCCCATGAGGAGTTTGAACAGTACATCCATGTTACCCACACCTTCCACCTTGACCTCAAATTCACCTGGACCATCTCTGATACCTCCTTCCCCTTCCTGGAACTCTCCGTTTCTGTCTCCATCTCCGGCAACTAACTCAGGACCGCCATTTACTTCAACCCCACCAACTCTGACAGCTTCCTGGACTACACCACATCCCAACCGCACCCCCCCCCACCCTCCCGCAAAAACACGATCCCATACTCCCAATTCCTCCGCCTCTGCTGTATCTGCCCTCAGGTTGAGTGATTCCACTCCAAGACATCCCAGATGTCCTCCTACTTCAAGGTCCATAATTTCCCCTCCCACATTAGGGGAATGATGCCTGAACCACATCTCTTCCATCTCTCATTCCTCTGCCCTCAACCCCCTCCATCAACCATAATAAGGATAGAGTCCCACTGGTTTTCACATTCCACCTCACTAATCTCCAAATCCAACATACCATTCTCTGCCATTTTTACTACCTGAGGTCTGACCCCACAACCAAATGATATTTCCCTCCCCACTCCTATTTGCTTTCTGGAGATACCGTTGCCTCAGTGATTCCCTCATTAGGTTCACACTCCTCACCAATCTCTCCTCCACATCTGGCGCCTTTCCCTGCAGCCACAGGAGGTGCAATACCTGCCCCCAAGGCCTGAAAGAATCACTCCAAGTCCAGCAGAGATTTACCTGCATTTCCTCCAACTTGATTTATTGTATCCGTTGTGGTCTCCTCTGCATCGGACAGACTGAGCGCAAACTTGGGGATGGTTCAGGGAACACCTGTAATCCATATGCTCCAATCAACTCCAGTTCAACTCTCCCTCCCACTCCTTCAATGACATGCCCAGCCTGGGCCTCCTCCACTGTCAAAATAAGGCCACACACAAACTGGAGGAAGACATCTCATCTTCTGCCTCAGGAGCTTACATCCTTATGGCCTCAACATAGGATTCACCAGCTTCCGAATCTCCCCATCCCCCAAACCTCACCCCAGGCCTAGGTCTCCCTCTTCACCCTGCTGTCCATCTTCCTTTCCATCTTTGTTCCACCCCTCCTCTACTGACCACTCTCATTCACCTCCTACTTGCATTGACCTATCGCCATCCCACCTACCTTTTCCCCAGCAGCGCCCCACCCCATTTATTTCTCAGCCCCTTTCCCCTTCCTCAGCCCTGATGAAAGTCCTGCCCGAAATGTCAACTCTCCTGTTACTCTGATGTTGCTTGACCTGCTGTGCATTTTCCAGCTCCACATTTGATCGACCCTTTCCTGACAGCAAATGTAAATAATTATGGCTGGCGTTCAATTAGAAAGTTTGCATAATATGACTAACATCTTGGTGATTAACTATTAATCTTAAAATAACTTGGCAAATTTAAACAAAACCTTTGTTTGCCAAGGGATGGAAACTGAAATTTCTAGAATAATGTGAAGGCTCCACCTAAAGTTATGAAACATTAATTCTTGTCACAGCCTGTCTTATGACAAATTCAATTCCATGATCATGTTGTAAATGAATAGAAAATACTTTTAATGCCTGGAATTTTAACAGCATAAGCACTAATCTTTTTCCTTCCTTGCAACACTCCCTTTCTAGCCTCTGTAATTGTGTATACTTTGACCACTACGGGTGTTTCCTGAGCCACCTTTCACCATTGCTACTGTACACTGTGTTCTTACTGATCACTAAGGCTGTCCACATCATCTTCTAGGGCCACAGTGAGTATGTTCTAGGTCCCTGGTCACTGCCTAGCAGATCACAGAATGGTGCCATATTAATAGCCCAGATGACTGTATCAGAAGCAGTGTGGTAAAATGACAGACATGAACCTGACTCATTGCTGTATTGTGTGCATTATTTCTCTTCATTTAATCAGCAGCATTTATTGCCCATCCCCAATTGCCTAGAGGGCATTTAAGAGTCAACAGCATTGCTGTGGGTCTGGAGTCACATGTAGTCCCAGGTGCAGGTAAGGATGGCAGTTTCCTTCCCTAGTGAACCACAATGGATTCATAGCCTTATTTCTGATTTTAAAAATTGAATTCAAATTCCACCACCTGCGGTGCTGGCATTCGAACTAGGTTGCCTGAACATTATCTGGGCCTCTGGATTAAGTCCAGCGATAATATCATCAGACCAACCCCTCCCTTCAGATATGAACTCAGCTTCCAAAGGAAAAGCATTCTTGATGAATAACTGTCGGTCAATGCAACACAATTTGATAGAACAAGGGGTCTGCACCACAGATCCAAGAGAGTCACTCCCAAACGAAATGTTATCCTACTTAGAATCAGTGACTTGTTATGTCACTGAGACAGACCATCTGGCCCAGCCTATGCGCAGCTACTTGCAACAGTAACTCAGTGTGATTGACTCTCCTCCCCTTTCTCCATAACCCTGCAATATTCTTATCCTCGGTTAATTATCTAATTCTTTTTTGAAAGCTATGATTCAATCTGCCTCCAGCACTCTTAGGCAATACATTCAAAATACAAACCGCTTCCTGCGTAAAACTGTTTTTCCTGATGTCATCTTTGTTCTTTTGCTATTTCTTTAAGCAGGTGTTCTCTGGTTCTGAATTGCTCTATCAATGGAACAGTTTCTATAAGACCATTCGCTGTAGGAACATAAGTGAGCCATTCAGGCCATCATGTCTGTTTTACCATTCAATAAGATCATGGGTGATGTGATAATCCTCAACTCCACTTTCGTGCCTTATTGCCATAATCCTTGCTTCCCTTACAGATGAAGAAGCTATCTATCACTACCTTGAATGTTGTTATTACCCAGACTCAACAGCCCTCTGTAATAAAGGATTCAATAGATTCACGACCCTCATTCTATTCTAACTGGACATAACCATACCCTTTAGCCTGAGATTATGCTGTTTGGTCCTAGACTTTTCCACTAGTGGAAACAACCTCTCTGCATCTGCCCTATCAAGTCCCGGAAATGTTTTCTATGTTTCAGTAAGGGTGCTTATCATTCCTCGAAACCCCAATGAGAACAGGCCTAATCTACTCAATCTCTCCTCATAAGAAAGTGCCTTCACACTTGGGAACAACATCTTTCTCTGCACTGCCTTCCGTAGTTGAATATTTTTTAGATATGAGGTACTAAATCTGTTTATAGTATATATCTGTTTATAGATGAGCTGTGGTCTAACTTGTGTCTTATGAAAGTTCTAACAAGACTTCCCTATTTTTATGCTCCATTGTCTTTGAAATAAATGCCATCATTCCATTTACTTTCCCTATTACCTGTTGAACTTGGATGTGATTGTTTTGTGATTTATGCACAAGGACTTTTAAATCCCACTGTACTATAGCTTTCTACAGTCTTTCTCCATTTAAGTAATATTTAGCACCTCTATTTTTCCTGTTAAAGTGCATGACATCAAATTTTCAAACCTTATATTCCATCTTCCAGGTATCTGCTACTCACTTATCTTCTCTGTATCCCTGTGCAGATGTCACCCTCACCATACTTGGTGCTCTGATGTTGTGACCATAACAAAGACATGGGTTTCTCAGGGGCAGGAATGGTTGCTAGATGTTCCAGGGTTTAGAACATTTGAAAAGAATTGGGAGGGGGGAAAAAGAGGAGGGGGCGTAGCACTGCTAATCAGAGCTACAGAGGAGGGTCTGCATCCTGAGTCAGTATGGGTGGAAATTAGGAACAGTGAGGAAGCAGTCACCTCATTAGGGGTTTACTACAGGCCCCCCAATAGCAGCAGGGAGATTGAAGAAAGCATAGGTCTGCAGATTTTGGAAAAGTGTGAATGTAGGAGGGTTGTTGTAATGGGTGACTTTAACTTTCCCAATATTGATTGGAGCCTCCTTTGAGCAGATGGTTTGGAAGGAGCTGTTTTTGTAAGATGCATTCACGAGGGTTTCCTAACTCAGTACGTTGACAGGCCGAGCATCACAGCATCTCGTTATAACTCAAATCCTCCAGTCCTGGCAAAATCTTGGTAAATCTTTTCTGAACCCTATCCAACTTAATAATATTCTTCCTATAGTAGGGTGACCAGAACTGTACACAGTACTCCAAATGTGGCCTCACTATCACCTTGTACAATGTCAAAACGACGTCTCAATTCTGAAACACAATGGTTTGAGCAACGAGATGCCATGCATGATGAACCATCCTGTCTACCTGCAATGCCATCTTCAAAGAATAATGTACCTTAACTCCTAGGTCTCTCTGTCTGATAATACTACCCAGGGAGAAAGTGAGGACAGCAGATGCTGGAGATCAGTTGAAAAGTGTGGTGTTAGAAATGTATAGCCGGTCAGTCAGCATCCAAGGAGCAGGAGAATTGACATTTTGGGCATAAGCCCTTCATCAGGAATGAGGGCACAGTCCAAGGGGGTTGAGAGATAAATGGAAGGGGGATGGGGCTGGGTAGGGGAATGTAGCTAGGAATGCGATAAATGGATGGAGATGGGGTGTGATGGAGATAGTTTGGAGTGGATAAGTGGGAAGGAATATGGACAGGTAGGACAGTTAAAAAAGATGGTTACAAGTTGGAAGGTTAGATCTGGGATAAGGGGGAGGAAGGGAAAATGAAGAAACTGGTGAACTCTACTTTGATTTCGTGTGGTTAGAGGGTCCCAAGATGGAAGATGAGGCTTTCTTCCTCCAGGTGCCGGGTGGCTAGAGATTGGCGGTGGAGGAAGCCCAGGACTTGCATTTCCTTGGCAGAGTGGGAGGGGGAGTTAAAGTATTTGGGTGATGGGGTTGTTTGATGAGTGTGTTCTAGAGATGTTCCCAGAGATGGTCTGCAAGGTGGCATCCTGTCTCCCCAATGTAGAGGAGACTATATCGAGAGCAACAGACACAGTAGATGAGATGTTTGGATGTACAGGAAAATCTCTGCCGGATGTGCAAGGATCCTCTGGGGCCTTGGTTGGAGGTGAGGAGTGAGGTGTGGGCACAGGTTTTGCACTTCTTGCAGTGGCAAGGGAATGTGTCAGGAGGAGTGGAGGGTGGGTTGGTAGGTTTGTGAACCTAACAAGGGAGTCACGGAAGGGATGGTCTCTGTGGAACGCGGATGGGGGTGGGGAGTGAAATATATCTCTGCTGGTGGGGTCTGTTGTAGGTGGAAGAAATGCTGGAGGATGGACCACTCCGTCCATGACTCCCTTGTTCGGTCCACAGCCATTTGTTTGAAAAATAACCCTCTACCATGACACTCTGTCTCCTACCTTCAAGCCGATTTTGTGACCAAATGGCTAATTCTGCCCGGGTTTCATGAAAGGATCCCTTCCCTTATTGATATCCTTCTCCCAGACCGTTATAATTATTTTATGAAGTAGAGCTGCACGTGTAGCTGTAGACATCCTTCGGTTAGCCTACACCAGGGCCATGTCAGTCCTGGTATTACAAGAAGGTGGGACTCACCTTCCATTTTCTCAGAACAGAAGTTGTAAGCAACAGGAAAAGAAAGAACCAAAGAATGGAATGGCCAATCACCAGAGGCCGTTTCAGACACAGGTTTGCTCTTTCAGAATATAGCTATAGAGAAGCAAACCAGTCAACAATTCATTCATTGTCTTGAATCTGAAACATTAGACCACCTTATACTGTTGGATTAAGGGGAACACTGTTTTTCAAAACCCAAAACAAGAATTAGTCCTTTCTTGAAGAAGATAAAGAAATCACAGCTTAAGTGAAAATAATAAACCAAAAATTATGCCCGTCTGTCCCACAAGTTGTAACAAAATGTAGAAATGCATAAAAATCCCATTGAGACTGGCAAAACTAAAGTGCTTTGACTATTGGCAACCTAGAACAAAAAAAAAGAACAGGTTCTTCAGTAACAGTAAAAATCACTCATGTTAATGTAGCGAATTTAACTTTAACTAGAATAGTGAGAGCAAAGGACTTCCAACACACACACACATGCACACAAGCACACGCATGCATACACAGACACATGCACGCACACACATGCACAGGCACACGCGCACGTATATACACACACGTTGTCTGCCAAAAAGATAGATGAAGGCAGAACAGTGGACATTGTCTATATGGACTTCAATAAGGCATTCAACCAGGTTCCACAAGGTAGACTGGGTAGCAAGGTTAGATCTCATAAACATCGGAATAAAATGTGAATGGCCTGTTTTTGAACAGTAACTACTGTGTAACATTGAGAAGCAGTCTTTTCATGTGCAAAGCATTATTATCCTAATGCATTTCATGACACATCAAGGAAAAATAGATGCTGTGATCAGCTCTTTCAAAATGAAATTTGAATTTCCTCACCAGCAATTTTGGCCCTGTCCAGTCAGTTAGGGACTGGGGCTATGTAAACGCATTTAGACAGCATTATGCTTCAGAATCATGCTTAGATTGTATTGTAAACAGCTAAAACCCCTTTGGCAGGAACCAGGGGTAAACATTTTCCTTGATGGAAGTGTTTACAAAAGTAAAGTGCAGATTAATTAATCTATCACACAGGCAGCCCATCTGTTTCAAGAGAGGAATGATAAATTTTAGGTTCAAAAAATGAATCTATAACTGCACTAATGCCTCAACTTGTAACAGTTGCCAAACAGAAGGCAAGAAAATGCAAAGCAAATTCAAATCAATGCTTTCACTGCTGCAACCAATTCATCAGATTCCAGCAAATTGACTTGATCCAATTTGGGGGTCTGTGCAGGCTGGAGTTAGAGTCTGCACGACAGAAACCCCTGTACACAGTACCAATAAATCACGTCAATGATGACAAGATCTGAGCTTGCTTTACAGAGCCTACCGGGCAGACAGTATTTAAGGCATTCTGTCATAGACAGTATGGAAACACATGTCAAGCCTCACAGGAGATAGAGAGCCATGGATAGAGAGATATGGAGACAGAAACATCAATGAGTAAACCTATAGAGAAGGGAAGCTTAGGCAATAATAGAAGGAACTAAACAAAGATACAATAAAAATATAATTCAATAAATGAAGACAATGAGTGATAAACAGAGAACTGTAGAGAAATAGGTATGTAGAGGAATGGAGGGAATAATTTTGTACATAACAGGATTTACAGGTAGAAATAGATAACATATAAACATTGAAAAATTAAATATATTTAGAGAAAAAATTATTAATTTATAATTGGGAAGCATTTCAAAGGTGTATTTAATATTTGCTAAAAAAAAGACTTGCCTAGAGATTGGTTTATTTGGGGCAAACGGCTAACACTGGAACTCTGAAGAGGGGGTTGCTGGTGGATGGAGCTAAGAAATCAAGAGCTAAATTCAGAAGTAATCTGCACTTTAAATGCATTTAGAATGAACACTGTGTTCCCTTTATTATGAAGGCAAGTGAAAGATTCATCTCTTACCTGTAGTGACACTATCCTTCAAATACAATCAGGTTTTCTGTCTGATAAACCTGGCCAGAGTATGCAAGAGGCCTGTTGACTGCTTAACTTCCACTGTTCCTAGCTCAGGATCTGTAAAATATTGTAAATTATATTTTTTTAAAATCCATATAAAGTCCTTTGGCATGCCCAGTAAATGCACCTGAACCTTGAAATGAAACTGCTGAATGATCTTTCGATTGAACAGATGCCCTCGCATTTTGTCAATAAATGTTCCTCATGAGTACAACTCTGTGACAAATGAGCTGCGGCGTTAACAACATTCAGGCGTGTATGTTGGTAGATGAGGTACGAGCAAGGAGACACGCATCCCAGTATCTCCATCTGTTCGCTTGCTGTATCAGCTTTACTGCTTCCCTATCACTCTCGTGAGGCGGCCTCTTCTGGATGCCCATGCTCTGCGAACAAATGTTCCTCTGTGTGAGAAACACTTCGGAAATGGTCTGTAATGATTTTTGTTTATTGCCAGTCAGTAATGATCTGCAATCAGTAAATGTTTGAATGAGTTATGAGTGTGCGACTTCCATTCTGGTAGGGGGTTACACATAGGAAGGTGTTGCTCACCAACCAATTAAAAATAACAGACACACAACTTCATAGCAGCCAAAGCCTGATGTCATTTGGCTATTAATAAGAGGGAAGATGTGGGCTGATGAGAGAAGATATTTGATGCAGCAATGTTATGTTGGATTAAGTACCGTTGTTAAAGTGCTTTAACTGCTCTTATTTGTTGTTTTTTTCAATGCCCAGAAGTGCTATTGCACACAATTGAATGTTTTTTTATTCCACCACCAAATTACCTTTCTCCTATTATCTACGATCACTAATCACCACCTTTCCAATTAATCAATTGACCTGCGAAGAATATCAGGGGGACCAGGGAGAGAGGGAGGGGATTAAAATCAAAATGGAGCTGGAGGCATTGTCATCACTGATGATTTTTATAAGGTATCATCAGACTTGTGGCTACCAATGAAATTAAGAATAAAATATTAACAATGAATGGAGTGAAGATTAAACATAATAAATTTTTGACCACAATGCTGCCATGTAGGCTGACTTTCTTCAGAAATTCCTGCCTTTGTTCCAAATGTTATAGCAGCTAGGTTAGTTTTCTCCAGTGCCACTCCCATCACTGTATGCGATGTGATGCTGTATCCCTGTTGTTTGCAATGGACAGTGGATTTTAATGCATTGTTCATGCAAAAACAAGGTGGCTATAAAATAGTAACCAGCATTTTAAAGTCATAAAACAGTATACAGAGGAACCTCAATTATCCGAAGGACTCGTTCAGGGAGTATTTCATTTGGTTAATTGAACTCCGGATAACTGAATGCTGGATAACATAGTTTAGCTGTGTATTGGGACTCTGCGATCTTGCTGGATAATCTGATATTCAGATAATCGAATACAGGATAATTGAGGAGAAGTTATGAAATTGTTCCTCATGTCTTTTTAAAATCTTTCTCCTTTCACTTCAAAAATATAGAACATAGAACATTTTAGCGCAGTACAGGCCCTTCAGCCCTCGATGTTGCACCAACCTGTGGAACCAGTTTGAAGCCTATCTATCCTAAACTATTCTATTTTCATCTGTATGTTCATCCAATGACCAGTTAAATGCCCTTGAAGTTGGCAAGTCTACTACTGTTGCAGGCAGTGCATTCCATGCCCTTGTTATTCTCTAATTAAAGAAACTACCTCTGACATCTGTCTTATATCTTTCACCCCTCAATTTAAAGTTATATCCCTTCGTGCTGGCCATCTCCATCTGAGGAAAAAGGTCCTCACTGTTCACCCTATCTAACCCTTTGATTATCTTACATGTCTCAATTAAGTCACCTCTCAACCTGTTTTTGAATGAAAACAGCCTCAAGTCTCTCAGCCTTTCCTCATAAGACCTTCCCTCCATACCAGGCAACATCCTAGTAAAACCCCTCTGCACCCTTTCCAAAGCTTTCACATCCTTCCTATAATGCAGTGACCAGAACGGTACGCAATACTCCAAGTGCGGTCGCATCAGAGTTTTGTACAGCTGCAACATGATCTAATGGTTCCAAAACTCAATCCCTCTACCAATAAAAGTTAACACACTTTATGCCTTCTTAACAATCCTATGAACCTGGGTGGCAACTTTCAAGGATCTGTCTTCCTGGACAGCGAGATCTCACTGCTCATCAATACTACCAAGAATCTTACCGTTAGTCCAGTACTCTTTATTCCTGATATTCCTTCCAAAGTGAATCACCTCACAGTTTTCTGCATTAAGCTCCATTTGCCACCTCTCAGCCCAGCTCTGTAACATAGCTATGTCCCTCTGGAACCTGCAACATCCTTTGGCACTATCCACAACTCCACTGACCTTAGTGTCATCCACAAATTTACTGACCCATCCTTCTATGCCCTCATCCAAGTCATTTATAAAAATGACAAATAGCAGTGGACCCAAAACAGACCCTTGCTGTACACCATGAGTAACTGAACTCCAGGATGAACATTTCCCATCAACCATCCTCTATCTTCTTACAACTAGTCAACTTCTGATCCAAACTGCTAAATCACCCTCAATCCCATGCCTCTGTATTTTGTGCAATAGCCTACACTGGGAAACTTTATCAAACACCTTACTGAAATCCATATACACAACATAACAGCTTTACCCTTAACCACCTGTTTGGTCACCATCTCAAAGAACTCAATGAGGTTTGTGAGATGCGACCTACCCTTCACAAAAACATGCTGACTATCCCTAAGCAACTAATTCCTCTCTAGATGATTATAAATCCTTTCTCTGATAAACTTTCCAACACTTTACCCACAACTGAAGTAAAGCTCACTGGTCTATAATTACCAGGGTTGTCTCTACTCCCTTTCTTGAGCAAGGGGACAATATTTGCTATCCTCCAGTCTTCTGGCACTATTCTTGTAGATAATGATGACATAAAGCTCAAAGCTAAAGGCTCTGCAATCTCCTCCCCGCCTTCCCAGAGAATCACAGGATAAATCCCAACCAGCCCAAGGGACATATCTATTTTCACACTTTTCAGAATTGCTAACATCTCCTCCTTGTGAACCTCAATCCCACCTAGTCTGGTGGCCTGTATCTCAATAATCTCCTCAGCAACATTGTCTTTTTCCAGTGTGAATACTGACAAAAAATATTCATTTAGTACTTCCTCTATCCCCTTGCACTCCACGCACAACTTCCCACTATTATCCTTGATTGGCCCCAATCTTACTCTAAGCATTCTTTTATTCCTGATATACGTAGAGAAAGCTTTAGTCTGCCAACACTTCTCATGTCCTCTCCTGGCTCTTCTTAGCTCTCTCTTTAGGTCTTTCCTGGCTAACCTGTAAATCTCAATCACCCTAACTGAGCCTCCATGTCTCATCCTAATGTCAGCCTTCTTCTTCCTCTTGACAAGAGATTCAACTTCTTTAGTAAACCACGGCTTCTTGGCTCGACCACTTCTTCCTTGCCTGACCGGTACATAATTAACAAGGACACACAGTAGCTGTTCCTTGAATAAGCTCCACAGTTCAGTGTGCCCATCCCCTATAGTTTTCTTCCCCATCCTCTGCATCAGGGAATCTAATTTAATCTAATCTAAATCTTGTCTAATTGCATCATAATTGCCTTTCCCACAGCAATAACTCTTGCCCTGCGGTATATATCTATCCCTTTCCATCGCTAAAGTAAACATAACTGAATTGTGGTCACTATCACCAAAGAGCTCACCTACCCCCAAATCTAACACCTGCCCAGGTTCATTACCCAGTACCAAATCCAAAGTCGCCCCTTGTTGGCCTGTCTATATACTGTGTCAGGAAACCTTTCTGCGCACATTGGACAAAAATTGATCTATCTAAAGTACTCAAACTATAGTATTTCCAGTCAATATTTGGAAAGGTAAAGTCCCCTATAACAATTACCCTGTTACTCTCGCTCCTATCCAGATCATCTTTGTTAACCTTTCCTCTACATCTCTGGAACTATTCAGAGGCCTACACAAAACTCCCAACAGGATGACCTCTTCTTTCCTGTTTCTAACCTCAGCCAATGCTACCTCAGTAGATGAGTCCTCAAATGTCCTTTCTGCCAACATAATACTGTCCTTGACTAACAATGCCACACCTCCCACATTTTACCACCTTCTCTGTTCTTACTGAAACATTTAAATCCCAGAACCTGCAACAACCAGTCTCTACTCTATCCATGTCTCCGAAATGGCCACAACATCAAAATCCCAGGTACCAACCAATGCTGCAAGTTCATCCACTTTATTCTGGATGCTCCTGGCGTTGAAGTAGACACACTTCAAACACCTTCCTGCTTGCCCCAGTGCACTCTTGCGACCTTGAAACCTTATTTCTGATCTCATTACTCTAAACCTCAGGGACACTGGAATTACAATTTAGTTTCCCATCCCCCTGCTGAATGAGTTTAAACCTTCCCGAAGAGCATTAGCACAGGTACCCCCCAGGATATTGGTACCCCTCTGGTTCAGGTGTAGACCATTCTGTTTGTAGAGATCCCACATACCCCAGAATGAGCCCCAATTATCCAGGTATCTGAAACCCTCACTCCTGCACCATCCCTGTAGCCATGTGTTCCAATCCTCTCTCTCCCTATTCCTCACCTCACTAGCACGTGGCAGGGGTAACAAACCCCTCAATTTAAAGCTATGTCCCCTCGTGCTAGCCATCTCCATCTGAGGAAAAAGGCTCTCACTATCCACTGTATCTAACTCTTTGGTTATCTTATGTCTCAACTAAGTCACAACTTAACCTTCTTCCCTCTAATGAAAACAGCCTCAGGTCCCTCAGCCTTTCCTCATATGACCTTCCCTCCATACCCGGCAACATTTTAGTAAATCTCCTCTGCAACCTTTCCAAATCTTTCATATCCTTCCTATAATATGGTGACCAGAACTGTGGACAATACTCCAAGTGCAGCTGCACCAGAATTTTATATAGCTGCAGCATGACCTCGTGGCTTCGAAACTCAATCCCTTTACCAATAAAAGCTAACACACCGTATGCCTTCTTGACAACCCTATCAACTTGGGTGGCAACTTTCAAGGATCTATGTAACTGGACACTAAGATCTCTCTGCTCATCTACACTACCAAGAATCTTACCATTAGCCCAGTATTCTTTACTCCTGTTGCTCCTTCCAAAGTGAATCACTTCATACTTTTCCGCACAAAACTCCATTTGCCACCTGTCAGCCCAGCTCTGCAGCTTATCTGTGTCCCTCTGTAATCTACAACACCCTTCATCACAATCCACAACTCCACTGACCTTAGTGTAATTCGTAAATTTACTAACTCATCCTTCTATGCCCTCATTCAGATCATTTGTAAAAATGACAAACAGCAGTGGCCCCAGAACAGATCCTTGTGGTATGCCAGTAGTAACTGAACTCCAGGATGAATGTTTCACATCAACCACCACCCTCTGTCTTCTTTCAGCTAACCAATTTCTAATCCAAACCTCTAAATCACCCTCAATTCCATGCCTCCACATTTTGTGCAATAGCCTACCGTGTGGAACTTTATCAAACGCCTTATTGAAATCCATATACATGACATCAATAGCTTTACCCTCACCCACCTGTTTGATCACCATCTCAAAGAACTCAATAAGGTTTGTGAGGCATGACTTACCCTTCACAAAACCGTGTTGATGGTCCCTAATCAATTTATTCCTGTCTAGATGATTATAAATCTTATCTCTTATAACCCTTTCCAACACTTTATCCCGAACAGAAGTAAGGCTCGCTGGTCCATAATTAAACAAGGGAACAAAATTTGCTATCCTCCAATCTTCTGGCACTATTTCTGTAGACAATGATGACATAAAGACAAAGCCAAAGGCTTGGCAATCTCCTCCCTGACTTCCCAGAGAATCCTAGGATAAATCTCATCTTGACATTTGCCAGAAACGCTAACACCTCCTCGTGAATCTCAATCCCGACTAGTCTAGTAGCGTGTATTTCAGTAATCTCCTCAACAACATTGTCTTTTTCTAATGTGAATACTGATAAAAAATATTCATTTAGTGCATCCCATATCTCCTTGGATTCCACACACAACTTCCCTTGATTGGCCCCAATCTTACTTTAGGAGAAAGTGAGGATTGCAGATGCTGGAGATCAGAACTGAAAATGTGTTGCTGAAAAGCAGGTCAGGCAGCATCCAAGGAGCAGGAGAATCGGTGTTTCGGGCATGACCCCTTCTTCAGGAATGAGGAAAGTGTGCCAAGCAGGCTAAGATAAAAGGTAGGGAGGAGGGACTTGTGGGAGGGAGTTACTCCTCCCTACCTTTCATCTTAGCCTGCTTGGCACACTTTCCTCATCCCTGAAGAAGGGCTCATGCCCGAAACGTCAATTCTCCTGCTCTTTGGATGCTGCCTGACCTGCTGCGCTTTTCCAGCAACACATTTTCAGCCCCAATCTTACTCTAGTCATTCTATTATTCCTGATATATCTGTAGAAAGCTTTAGGGTTTTCCTTAATCCTATGTGCCAATGACTTCTCATGTCCCCTCCTAGCTCTTCATAGCTCTTGCTTTAGGTCTTTCCTGGCTAATCTGTAACTCTTAAACACCCTACCTGAGACTTCATGTCTCATTCTTCCATAAGCCTTCTTCTTCCTCATGACAAGAGATTCAACTTCTTTAGTAAACCACGGCTCCCTCACTCAACCACTTCCTCCCTGCCTGACAAGTACTTACTTCTCAAGGACACGCAATAACTGTTCCTTGAATAAGCTCCACATTTCAATTATGCCCATCCCCTGCAGTTTCCTTCCCCATCCTATGCATCCTAAATCTTGCCTTTTTGCATCATAATTGCCTTTCCCCCAGCAATAACTCTTGCCCTGAGATATATACCTATCCACTTTCATCGCTAAACTAAACTGACCCTTAGTCTTGAAATCTCCCACCTAAGGGAAAAGACACCCACCATTCACCTTATCCATATCCCTCATTATTTTATTAACCTCTATAAGATCACCTTTCAATCTCCTAAGCTCCAGTGAAAATAGTCCCGGTCTATCCAGCCCATTATCTTATAACTCAAGCCTTCCATTATCGATAATGTCCGAGCAAATCGCTGTTGAACCCTCTCTGGCTTAATAATATCTTTCCTATAAAAGGGAGACCAGAACTGCATATAGTACTGCAACAGAGGCTTTGGATTCAACCTCGGAATTTGATAGGGAGACCCTCCTGTTTGGTCAATTCATAAAGTTTCCTGGGCTTGTTCCCTGTATTGGGCTCTCCAGCTTTTTTGCAAAGTGTTAACACAAAACAGGAGACAGCAGTCACAGGTCAATGAGACTGGTGGAGAGAAGGGATGCTACAGGCTGTTTCTATCAGGTCCTATTGGTCAACCACCATCCACCTCAAAATCAGATAGGTCCATGACTGTTGAGGAGCTGACCTGCCACAGTCCATCTTCTCCAATGGGTGTCTGTGCAACAAGCAGATGAAACCCACTGCACCCATCAAAAAGAAAACTACACATATAAAGCAAGCAGGAACATCAGGACCGTGTACATAGAACTGACAAATGATGTGTAGCTGGTCAATACCATTTGCAAGATAACAGTGTTGAAAATGGACTGTATTAGGCTGAACATCAACATAGCATTTTGACAAGAGACCAGGCTCACTGAGAGCAGATCACTGAATGGAAAATACGACATGCTCATCTGGAAGGGGTACAGTTCAGAGAAAACTGTGAGCCAAGAGTTGTCTTCACTTTGAAGAACTCCCCACTCCCCACGTAGCTCAAAACACACTCGCTTTATTCTTTTCTCGGACCACAAGGGCAGGAATAACTCATTGAGCAATCATTTCACAAAAGCTGTGCTCTCTTCCAGAGGTAAAATGCATTAGCTTATGCAGTTTGAGATATTGGTCTGGAATATCTCAGCTGTGGATGTTTGCATATAGTATCCCTGAGGCTTTTCACTGCTTCTCACAAAGTAAAGTTCTTCGCCTTCTTATGACATGTAACATTATTTTATTTACATCTTTATAAAGAGGTATATGAAGTATAGCTGTCATTTCAGGTACTCAGTCTTGACCAGTTTCTTCTCTTTCACTATTGTCAGAATCAGGTGCTCATGGTTTACAAGAATATCCCATCCTGTGAAAGGGCAAGTGGATGAAGAGTTTGATGCTTCTCCAACAGAGTCCTGAAGATCTCTTCCTGCTTGAGGATTTCGATGGAAGAGTGGCCGCAGTAGCATAGCCTGAGAAAGAGAATGGACAAAGACGATTATGAAGAAGAAACTAAAACATTGCCTCTGCTTTCTCTCCACAAATGCTGCCAGACCTACTGAGATTCTCCAGCAATTTCTGGTTTTGTTTCAGATTTCCAGCATCTTTGGCTTTGTGTTTAGGAAAGAATTGGGCTTTGCTGCTTCCATGAGATTTCTGTAACTGAAGTCTTCTTTCAAAATAAACTATGTCACTTGAAATGTTAATTCTATTTCTCTAAAGATACTGTCAGACTTGCTGTGTTTATGCAGCACTTTCTGTTTTTAATTACCTTTTTCAGGTGGTATTCCAACCTGTTTAACAGAATATGGGACAATAGCAAGTTGGCTGACAATACCAACCTGAGAGACCTCCAAGCTCACGTCTATAACATTAGCCTCCACTGTGGTGAGATGCTATTTAGGATAAAAAGCTAAGCAGTTTCTGATTTTCCCTCTTGCTCACTCAGGCTTGCCCTCAGCAGGACATGGTCACCAGCTCAGAAATCCTGGAGAGTGCTGATTCCATCAGTGTACACTCATTGGTAAGCCAATAACATCTGCAATGGCTCAGCCATAATCATCAAACGAACTTTAAAAAAAATTAATTCATGGGATGAGGGCATCACTGGCTGGGCCAACATTTATTACCTATCTCTTAATTCCCAGTTAAAAATTGCTATAGTCTGGAGTAACATGTATGCCAGATCAGGTAAGGATGGCAGTTTCCTTCTCTAAAGGACGTTGTGTTTTTCCTAACAATCGATTCATGTTCATCATTAGACTCTTAATTTCAGATTTCTATTGGATGCTAAATTCACCAACTGCCATGACAGGATTCAAACCTGGCTCCCTAGAATATTACCGGGGTCGTTGGATTAAAATTCCAGTGATGATACCACTAGGCCATCACCTCCCCTAATAGATGATGGGCATAAACCAAAAGGCCATTGGGTCATGACCGTCTGAGCATCCATAACCTTGTTAGAAGGACATCTGAAAGTTGGCTATGAAGATGGTGGAAGCTGATAATTAATAACTGGGAGAAAGTTATTCTGGTAGTAACCCTTGGAGACTAACTGCTTGGAGAGACACCGGAATAGCTGAGCAGAAATGGAAAGCTCAGCTGGCTGGGAAGAATGCCCAGAGGAAATAGAGGCACATTCTTAGCCCACTATCTTCCTCTGTAGCAGCAGCTACCAGGCAAACCTGGGGTCCTGAGCCAAATGGACTATTCTTCATGCAGCATTGACCATCATGGGCAAACCATTATCTATGAGACGGAAGGCTGACACAGATGGTAATCCAAATGGCTATAGAGGGGTTTGTTAAATATATACATCAGACTTTGTTAAGCGAGGCCAGTATAATTGCTGTCTTTATAAATGCCACTTTTGCTGGTCTTGTATGATGTATACATCATGTACAATCTGGCTTCACTGACAATTGTATAAACAATAATGCCATAGCCAGGATGAAGGTCAACAAGAGTTTACATGTTATCTGTGGCTTTAACATGTTAAAAGAGGAACCTATGTCGGCCATTCAGCCCCAATTAGCTTCCATACTGCCATTAAATAAGATCATAAGGTCAGAAGTCTGAATAATCACTGACTTCTCAGAAACTGAAACAGTCCACATTCAAATGCAACAAGATCTGGACAATATCCAGCACAAGCTGACAAGTGGCATTAAATGCCAGGCTATGACATCAGCAATAAGGGACAATCTAACCATCGCCCCTTGATGTTCAGTGGTGTTATCATCACTGAATCCCCCCTACTCTTGTAGTCACTTTATTTATATGATGAATTGGACTCATCATATAAATAGAGTGACTACAAGAGTAGGTTAGAAGCTAGGAATACTACACAAATAACTCACCTCCTGACTCCCTATGTCCACCATCTACAAGGCACAAGTTAGGAGTGTGATGGAATTCTCTCCATTTGCCTGGGTAAATGCAGCTCCAAAACACTCCAGTATCTTTTCACCATCCAACACAAAGCAGCATGTTTGATTAGCACCACATCCTCAAGTATCCATTCCCTCCACCATCATGCTCAGTTGATACCAGTGTGTACTATCCACAAGATGCATTGCAGAAATTCGTCAAAGCTCCTTAGATAGCAGCTTCCAAACCCATGACCATTTCCATCTAGAAGGACAAGAGCAGCAAATATATGGGCACACCGCGACCTCCCAAGCCACTAACCGTCCTGACTTGGAAAAATATTATTATTCCTTCACTGTCACTGAGTCAAAGTCATGGAACTCCCTCTTTAGCAATATTGTGGGTCAATCTATAGCACATGGACTGTAGTGGTTCAAGAAGGCACCTCATTACCAGCTTCTTAAGGGCAGCTAGCAACAGGCAATAAATCCTGGCCCAGCCAGCAATGACCTTTTCCCAAAACAAAACTTTAAAAATTGCCAGGTGGAGGTCCTGAAGAGCAAGGCAGGCCTGCATCACATTGGCATAGATTAATGGTAGGCATGAATAAGGCAAGGGGCATAGAACTGGTGGGAACGATGCTATCCAATCAATGCTGCTTACTTTCATGATATCAGAATTGCCAGCTTTCATTTCCAATGGAGTTCAGAAATGCAAATAGCCAGGTCCTACTGCAATGCCATCTCATCTAATAAATTAACGTTAACGATGGTTCCAGCTCCGATACATATCTGCTCTTAATCCTGCCTTACAGGTATATCTAATATCACTCACCGCCCTTATGATTCTTTTCATTCGATTCTCATCCTGAAACAGTTCCAGGTAACAGTACTCATAGTAGACTGGGTTGCAAAGACCTTCATGCATAAACATGTCTTTTTAAACTGACTTGGCGAGAAATAGTATGGGCCTTAGAAACTGCATACGTTCATCTGTGATTGGCGTCCAATATCCAGATTGGCAATTCAGTGTAGTTTGAAAGTAACTCTGTTTCAAATCCATTCAGCTGCCATACCTCCATATTCCAATATAGTCTTACCTACAAAACCACATCCATCTCAGTCCACAGGGCATCTATTGACCAGCAGACCTCTGGGAGACAGAGTTCCATATTTCCGCTAACCTTCAGATTTCTGGATTTTGCTGCTGAACAGCATAAATATAACTTTAATTTTGGACCCTTTAGTTCTGGATTTGTCCACCAATGAGAATGATTTTATCTTATCAAATTCTTCTATCATTTTAAATATTCTTATTAGATCTTCATTGCAAAACTTCCAACTGCCCAAGTTTCCACTGGCTTTGAGGGAGAAGAAAACTTTGATTTTAGAAGTGAAGATAAATAAAGTCAAGCTATTAAAACATTAGTTTATTAACAATATTTGCATGCCTCTTATCTTCAGGGAAATTGGTAATAACAGTTAAGAATGAACAAGTATTTTTTCTCTGTAATAAAGCCAGTGTTCCTTAGCAAACAGATGATCTCATTTCCCTTCTTGGCATTTTGCCATTGTCCTGAGTTACAGAAATTTCTAGCACGTGATGTCAGCAGCTGCTCCAGAAATATGTTGAAGCAAAGAGCTGAGCAGGTAACTGTTTGGGGAATTATAGTGCATTCTAATTGAATTTAACTGTGCATTAATGTGTCCTTCAAACAGATCGGGAGCTCATCTTAACTCATTCCCTGCTACACTCCAACCTTTCACCAATCAGAACACTACATCAGCAGCAGCAACATTTGTGTAGCGTCTTCACATAGTGAAACATCCCAGGATGCCTCACAGGAGCATCACCAAACAAGACTTTGAGACTGTGCCACATATTATCTATCCCAGGTGACAGTCAAGGAGGCAAGATTTAAAGAACGCTGACAAAGAGGAGAGAAAGCTGGGAAGGCGATGTTATTTGAGGACAGTATTCCAGAACTTACAGCACAGGTAGCTGAAGAAACCGTTAATAGTGGAGTGATTAAAGTCAGTGTGCACCAGAGGCCAGAATTGAAGACGATAAAGATTGTGAGGGAGAAGGTTATGGAGGTGTGACATCATAAAGGAATTTAAAATTAAAGGCATTTCTGGGACAAGAGGCAATGTAGGTTAATATGCATATTGATAGTGAAGGCAGCTGGGTGTAGTTCTTTTGATATCTTCTTGGGAGCAGAGGATGGAGTCTCTCACTGAGGGAGCAGTAGCATATGGTTATGCTAATGGATTAGAATCTTCACATCTGAGCAAAAGCCTGGCCCTGATTGTTATGATGACAAGAACCATGAGTTTGGGACAATTCTCCATGTTGTGATTAGCTCCTCCCACAATGACACAGAAAGAATATTCTGGAGTCAGGGAAGCAGGCCCAAGACAGAGGTGAAGTCAATCTTATGCCAAAGTAGTAAGGCTAAAAGACATGCCTTAGCACTCCAGGAACCTTAGGCTAACTTGGTAGATGAGTGTAAGGTCCCCCTCCCTCCACATTCCTCGACCTCCACTCCACAACCCCATCATAACATGGATCAAGGCTCAGCCAACAACCCCACATACCTTCTTTTCCACTCACCCAGTATGCACTAAATACAGTGTTACTGAGCCCTATAATGACATTATAAATCTTTGAAAATAAATGAGTGAAAATTTCCATGTGAAAATAAATAGCTGTTCAAAAAATCACTTTTCAGAAAAAAAATTCAGTTAATTAGTAATAAAATTGTCAAGCTAAACCACTCACAGTCTCTTTGACAACTGTGTCAACAATCCCTGATGAGCTGAATCCAGGGTTGGCTCTTGGAACTCACCCAAACATCCTGTTAGAAATCTTATTATGTATGAACAAAACCTCTGGAGCTGAATACATTAAAGCCTCTGTCACTAAACCATTCAACCATCTGTTCAGGTTTTAAAGCAGGGGAGCACATGTCTGAACTGTCAATTAAAGACCTCAGCCATCTGTTCAAACCAAAAAACACTGGATAAGATGTCTGAGTTGTCATTCTCTTTAATATCTAATCACGGAGAACCAATTACATTGTCAAACCTGAATATCGTTATTGTTCAATTCAGAAGAGCACTTTATTCACTGGATAATATACTTTAATGCAACTGAACACTTGTCCACATGAACAAAACTGTCAATGAAATGGTCACTTAGTTTTTAAGAACAAAATTGTATCAGCACTCTCTGTGTTAAAAACATATTGAGTATTTTGTGCAGCATTGTGTTATGATGTGTAAAGTTGCCAATATCTTTTCAATTTGCTTGACAAAAAAAAAGTTCCACCATGGTTCACAACTCCTCTGAACTGATGTGAGTCAGATCAGCTTCAGAAGCCTTCAATATTATGGAGGGAAGTTTCTGCTCCTACACTGGAGCCACAAGGTCAGATGTGATAGGTATAAGCCTGCTACCCACACCAAGAATTGCCCACAATGGGAATGAAGGCAGGAATTGGAGTCTGCCCACTAATTTTGAAGGCTGTTATGACACAGAAGGATAAGTGAAAATATCATACAAAATGTTCAAGTACCATCAGATTAGTAGGAATGTTCAAATTCAGTCAATTAATAAAATGTCAGATAAAAGCCATATCTATAATGGTGACCCTGTAGTGCCCATGTTGCCATGAAAACAGCCAAGAAGATAGCTCACTACCATCTTCTCAATGATGGATATGCAGTAAATATTGATCTTACCTGTGATGCCCAGATCCAGTAAACGATTAATAAAGAGAATCCCAAATATGTTGCTAACAGAGGATGGGGTAATAATTGCAAGCATCACCAGCTGGTGAAAATGATGAGAAGTGTTAAATAGCAGAATGTCAAAATCAGCTTCTGATGTCAACACCGATTCAGACTGCATTGTGAAGACAGTATTATATCTTACTTGGAATTAGTGAGCACATTTTCTATATGTGTGTGTAGATAAAGTATGAGTATGACCAGCAACCACACCTTTGGCTTCTTCTCTATGAGTAGGGTAAGCAGTTGGTGGTAGCCTCCACACAGAACAATGGATTTCAAGCCAAACGTGTAGTGAACTATGTGTACTGAACACCAGGGATGTAATGCAATTAAGTGACCTTGTGGTATTAGCCAAGGTCAACTTATTTCTATAATGGACCATGTGAACAACAATAACATCAAGTCACTTGATTGATTGCTAAAATACTAATCCATCAAAAGATGCTTCTTCTTGTCTGTGAATTGCACTTCCACTGTTCAGACAGTGATTTTGTTTTGCAGTCACAAGCAGTATGGACTGACACCTTCGCATAGTACTGAAGGAGTGCTGAATTTCCAGAGGTGCTGTTCTTTGGAAACATTGAAGCAGGACTCAATCAGATGGATGGAAAAGATCCCACTCTACAAATTTTGAAAAAGAGAGGATGTGAACAGAGGAGTTTTGCTTTATAAGTTTGCAGATGACACCTCAATTGGAGGTGTAGCGGACAGCGAAGAAAGTTGCCTCAGAGTACAACAGGACTTGATCAGATGGGCCGGTGGGCCAAGGAGTGGCAGGTGGAGTTTAATTTAGGTAAATGCGAGATGATACATTTTGGTAGTGCATATTAGGGTAGGACTTATACACTTAATGGTCAGATCCTGGGGAGTGTTGCTGAACAAAGGGACTTTGGAGTGCAGGTGAACAATCCCTTGAAAGTGGAGTCACAGGTATACAGATAGTGAAGAAGGCATTTGGTATACTTGCTTTCAATGGTCAATGCAAAGAGTGTAGGAGTTGGAAGTCATTTTGCGGCTGTACAGGACACTGGTTAGGCCACTCTTGGAATACTGCATTCAATTCTGATCTTCCTGCTGTAGGAAGGATGTTGTGAAACTTGAAAGGGTTTTGAAATGTTTTACAAGAATGTTGTCAGGGTTGGAGGATTTGAGCGAGAGGCAGAATAGGCTGGGGTTATTTTCCCTCGAGCATCGAAGGTTGAGGGTGAGGCTTATAGAAGTATATAAGTTCATGAGGAGCATGGATAGGGTGAATAGCCAAGGTCTTTCCCCAGGGTAGGGACATCCAAAACTAGAGAGCATAGGTTTAAGGTGAGAGGGAAAAGATTTAAAAGTGTCCTAAGGGGTAACCTTTTAACACGTGTATGGAATGAGCTGCCAGAGGAAGTGGTGGAGGTTGGTACAAATATGACATTTAAAAGGCATCTGGATGGATATATGAATAGGAAAGGTTTAGAGGGATATGTGCCAAATGCTGGCAAATGAGATCAGATTAATTTAGGATATCTGGTCGGCATGGATGAGTTGGACCAAAGGGTCTGTTTCCACTCTGTACAGCTCCAGGACTCTATGATGAAGAAAAGCTATTTCACCCATGACATGTTTGGACACTGCTTTAACATCAATCACCATCACCAAGACAGATTATCTGATCATATTTTGTTGTTTTTGGGATCTTGCTATGTGCAGATTTGCCATCCTGTTTTCCACATTACAACAATAACCAGGCTTCAAAAATTGGCTGTAAGATGCTTTGAGATATTCAGAGGGAGTGAAAGGCATTATTTTGAGTGTACAAATGTTCTTTCCTTCCAATAAATAGACAGATATGAAAGGTTATGGATTTGCAATAACTGGCAGACTGACTAGTCAAAATAAGCAAAAGTGAGGACTGCAGATGCTGGAGGTCAGAGTCAAGAGTGTGGTGCTGGAAAAGCACAGCAGGTCAGGCAGCATCCGAGGAGCAGGAAAATCAACGTTTCAGGCAAAATCCCAAGTCAAAATGTTCAATTTATCTGGAAAGCAATTATCCGTCATTCGAATATCCAAATATCGAATCATCCAGCAAGGTCCCAATGCTCGGTTAAACTATGTTATCCTGTATTCGATTATCTGGAATTCATTTAACTGAATGAAATACTCCCCATCCATGTCCTTCAGGTAACTGAAGTTCCTCTGCATTTGTAAACCACCCTCCTGCAATCACAAATCAAGGTAAAATTTTATAATTTTCCTTTCCAAGCTTTTGAGCAAACAGGGAGCATGGGAATGCATACAAAAAATACTTTACAGTAAAGTAACTTGTACCAATCGCTGTTACTCTCTGAAGGGTCTGCAGGAGTTACTCCATTGTATCTCAGCTACTAGGAATGAGCAATAAATCGCAGTCTTCCTGGTGATGACCACACCTTGAAAATGAATAAAGAAAATAAGTACATGAAGAGTATTATGGGATTCTAAAACCAAAACTCACTGAGAAGGTGAATGATCATGTATTGGAATGTTTCCAAGAAGATTCTCCAACACTGCACAGAGTTTTGCAAGTCAATAACAGAGGCACTGTCAGCTTTTAAAAGCAAAGACGGTGCAGCAATCTTACCCTGAGACTTGTTAGATCATTAATTTTAATGTTTAAAATGTTTGCAGGCCCGGCCTGCAGCTGTACAGGAGCTAATGCAAATCAAGGCAGTGAGACCTGCGCAATCCAGCAGATTGCAATGGCGAGGGTTTTCTCTTTGAACTTAAAGAATGTTGAATTTCATGGCATAATTTTCATAATGAGCTGTTGTTAGTTATCTTTGGCAATCATGTGCAAAGGGAGATGTTGCGGGTGTTGTGAAGCAAGGTTAAGTGCTTTCCTTCAGTTTTGGAGACTTGGAGCTGTATCTAGAGCCCAGTTGGACACCTATTCAAATGCTGTGAGCCAGGAATTACCCATCATGCTGTGTTGCTTGCCTGTAAATTCTGACCAAACGGCATAGAAGAAAACTAAACTCATTCCCTGCTTTATGGAGAAACATATTGAGATCTTGTTGGAGGGAAAGTCAGTCCTTTTTCTTACAAACTGAAACAAAAGGCTATACAACTGGAACATGGAGGTCTGTGTGGAGGTAGCAGCATGTGTCAGAGCTATGTCTATTCTGAGGACAGATCTCCAGCTGTGCAAGACACCTAATGATCTTTATGCTCCACAAAGGTAAGGGGCATCATATTCTCCCTGCTTCCTCACACACTCACAGGGCCATCACTCCCTCTAACTCTGGCCCTGCATGTGCATCTCCCCAAGCCCCGCAAACTACAACTCTCAGCACTCCATGATCCTCAAAGGCTTTCCTCCTCACTGTTTACCACCTCCCCCCCCCCGCCGCAACTGTTGTGTCATCTGCAAACTTACTGATCAGGCTTCCTCCATTCATGTCTACATCAAGAATGTACATGACAGCCAGCAAGGGGTTCAATATCAAACCCTATGTACGCTATTGGCTTTCATTGCAAAACGTCCTTTGACTTCTTGCCACTAAGCTAATTTTGCATCTAATGTGCCAAATTACCCTTGATCCTATGGATTTCAAACTTCTTAAATATTCTGGTATACGTCATCTTGTCAAAAATCTTACTGAAGTCCATGAGGATTATGTCAACTACACTATCCTCATTTCCACACTTAGTCGCCGCCTCAAAATCAAATTTCATAGACCCGATCTTTGATTAGATTTCGGTTTGAGTCATTTCCTGATGGCAACCAGATCACAGGAAGCATTCCTCTTAGCGGATATACCCTGGGCATCATGAATTTTACCTGAAGCTAAAATAGACATTTTAAAGCTTAACTCTGCCAGCTTTGTAGCACCACAAGAGGTCAGATTTAGAATAATGCAAAGCTCAGTCAGGCTGGATGGAGCAAAGTTCTGGAATGATCCACTGATATTTGTAGGCAGGATATGCAATTACTACCACCTCAGTGCAATGTGAAATGTGAAGAAAGTGATGGTAAGGAGATAATGCCACCATCCAGAAATAAAACCAGTTCAAAATCAGCTAATTCCAAATCAATAGGCTTTAGGGCATGATCATGTTATAGATTTAAAATATGAACATATAGTAAAACAAGTAACATTGTAGAATGGGCAATTTAAACGATATTTGTGGTTGCATTCAGTTACCTGAATATGGTACTTGTTGCAGATAGCCCCAGAATCCACTTGACCAGATGGGCCGGTGGGCCAAGGAGTGGCAGATGGAGTTTAAGATTAGATTCTCCACAGTGTGGAAACAGACTCTTCGGCCCAAAAAGACTACACCGCCCCTCTGAAGAGAAACCCACCCAAACCCATTTCCCTACCCTATATTTACTCCTGACTAATGCAATTTAGCATGGCCAATTCACCTAACGTGCACATCTTTGGATTGTGGAAGGAAACCGGGGCACCCGGAGGAAACCCACGCAGACGTGGGAAAAATGTGCAAACTCCACACAGACAGGCGGGAATCAAACCCGGGACCCTGGTGCTGTGAGGCAGCAGTGCTAACCACTGTGCTGCCCATTGATTCAGATAAATGAGAGATGTTGCAGTTTGGTAGGGCATATCAGGGTAGGATTTATACACTTAATGGTCAGATCTTGGGGTGTGTTGCTGAACAAAGGGACTTTGGAGTGCAGGTTGTCTGGAATGAACTTCCCTCAGATTACAAGTGTTGTTTCAATGACTATAGGAAGAAAGACAGGTATTGTAGCTCCAGAGGTGAGTACTGCAGGAGAGAAACATTTTTTAAAAAGTGATTGAAGATGAGCAGATTTTAAAGTAGAGCTCTTCCAGCAAGTTGCTATGATATGCAACGTATGGCATTTTGTCCTCATCAATAGTTTCACATTGAGCTGATTTGGACTCATGCATTGTGCTGCAGACAGAACAGAAAATGGTCTTTATGGTATAAAGGGCTACGGCAATACAATTTTGCACCTTATAATTATTTAAGCAATGAGAAAATTATCTATAGGTTGTGATTTTGAGAGGCCATCAAAATGTAGTTGATCATGATTAATCCCATACAATGAAGAGTTGTTAACCTATTTGTCACATGCTGCTGTGCATGCAAATTGAATGTGTTTGTTGCTTCAGGCGCCTTCTGGTGCAAAAGCATCTATTTTGTTTCATTTCACTGCCAAGCAAAACAACAATCCACATTTGCTCGTGATCCACACCTTTCCTTCCCAAAAATATTGCATAAGGCAATCGACTCACCACCCTCAAATAATTAAATCCTGTAGTTTGATACACAACCAGTTTTTATTGCTGCTGGAATAAAGAATTTTAAGATTATAGTTAGAAACAATAGTTGTCCAGCTCAGTGCCCTTTCAACCGCAGGGCCCAAGTTTGATTGATGAGATGACTTATTGATGTCCTTGCTCTGTCTAATTCAATCACTGTGGAGCACACTGGGATAGCGTGCTGCACATCAGTTTAAACCAGGTTTTATGTTTTTGCAGAGCTCTCAACACGACTGATTTATGCAAATCAGGAATGTTTCCAGAAGCAAAATATGTGGCACAACGCAACAATGATTGTGCAATCAACCAAAGTCCTTAAGTGAACCCAGTAATGTACACTGCCAATTGTTCGAGTTGCCATTAAAAATTACTTTGAGTATCAGAAAAGCCTTCAGCATTCAAAGGTTTTTACTTTTCTTTGCAAATACTTCTCTGTTTATGACAAGTGCTCTTGTAAATGTCACGAGGATGGCGATATTGGCCATGTCAGGTTGGTTAATCGGCATTTTGGGAAGATACAAAGAAAAGCATTTCTATCAAGGACGTGCAAGGTAAAGTCCTAGGCCTGAGGTTTCTCATTTTCAGTTGAAGTGTTTTTGTGAGTAAGTTTAATGGTGCTGAGGGCCCAAGACCTGGGAGCAACCTTTCGCACTCCCCTCCTCGTTAGCTATGCAACCAGGACCTTGGATAATCATTCAGCTGGGAAGGAGGCTCGATGCTGCCGGAACCTTCTGGTATACGCACCTTTGGTATCATCCTTAAATCTCATCCGCTCCAAACCAGGAATGATTAAATTAGATTCTCCACAGTATGGAAACAGGCCCTTTGGCCCAACAAGTCCACACTGACCCTGTGAAGATTAACCCACCCAGACCTATTCCCCTATCCTATATTTACCCTTGACTAATGCACCTAACACTATGGGTAATTTAGCATGGCCAATTCACCTGACCTACGCATCTTTGGACTGTGAGAGGAAAGCAGAGCTCCTGAAGGAAACCCACACAGTCATGGGCAGAATGTGCAAACTCCATACTTACAATCTCCCGATGCGGGAATCGAACCCGGGTCCCTGACGCTGTGAGGCAGCAGTGTTAACCACTGAGCCACCATGCCACCCTGTATAACGTATCGTACTGTTGTGCTCAAGCTTCAATATTCAGGATGTGGCCCAGAGGAAAGAAAGCTTCAGCCCGTGCTTCATGGACAGAAACCTGGAGAGGTTGGTGGATGGGAGGGTAGAGGGGAAGGTAGTAATTAATCAAGCAAAACACAACTGAAGGCCAAGTTGCCAGACACATCCTTCCTGGACACTGTTTGCAAGATGTTACCCAAAATGGGGAATACCATTGCATATGGATTCAGATCGGGGAACACCTTTTATGGAACTGGCAATTAAAGAAGTTTGTACATTGCAGGGATAAACCAAAACTTTCACATCCCCTACCATCACAGAGCTCAGGCAGATGTGAGTGGATGAATAAGAGTTAAAGCTAAGGTTGATTAACTTAGTTCAAGAGACAGGGCTGGGATGGAAAAATCTATTGCCTAGTATCCTAATGGGACTCAACTTCAATCTGCAGAGCAACCCAAATTCACTCCATCTGAATTAATGAAATGAAGGGTGATGAAATTGCCAGGGGATTTTTTTGACTGCCAGTGAGGACCTATGACCCACGAGGGAGAATTAAATGATTTGAGAGAACTGTGCAAGCAGTTGAATGGATTGAGACTAAAAGTTAGGGATCAGCAAATAAAACATGACTTGGAAACTTTGGCAGGATGGAGCAGGCTGAGGTACCCAGTATAGACGATGAAGTCATGGTGAAGATAAAACCGATGAAGGAAAAAGGTTTTATCCCTATGTGGAAAGGGCCTTACGATACTTGCACATGTCTGGAGGTGAAAGGGAAGAGACTCTGAAAGCAATTGTCACAACTGAAGCATACTACAAACTGTTATTTATTTTCCAACAAAAAAAATCACAGAAGCTGTCATCCTTGTAACTGGCATTGATTTTGAGGATAGCAACTGACTCTAAGGTAACAAATACACAATGAAACTGCTTACTGCCTGAGCCAGAGGCAGGTAACTTTACGGCAAAGTACTTACTGTGTATGTCTTGCCATGGTTTCTTCAACACTGCATAATTGGAAGGGGAAGGAATGAATAATGGAATCGCTGTCCTAGGCTTAAACTTTATAAACCATACTGAAGTAGCACTTGAATTATCCTCGGGTGGACTGACAATTATGGTAATGACCAAGTAATTGTATGCAGTTTATCTGCACTGTCACCATTCCAATCCACAACTGGGCAGAAATGTCTCAACATCAAACTCAAAGGAGTTTGGTGACAAGATCAGCAAAATGGGAAAGCTAACCAAAGAGTGACAGGCAACAAACTGACTACAGCAGTAATAATGACATTTGCAACCAGCACCATTCCACAGAGAGGAGACAGAGAATGAGAGGTATAAACGGAGGTATGACCCACATTGTCTGGCACTTAGCCCAGGACCAGAAAATGGACAAGTGTTGATAAAGGATGATAACATTTTTATATAATAATCTAGATCATGAGCTGATACCTGTCATTCTAAACATCTCCAAAACTGAATGTTGTATGGTTCAATCCTGAGCATTGTATGCAGTTTTATTAAAACAAATGCCAACACAGGCTCATGGTGGAGCACAGCCAATGGCTGCACTTTTGCTGTTCAGGGAACAGGTCAATTAAATGTGGTCTGGTTAATGATGTAACCACAGCATTTAACATAGGAACCTCAGTCATAAGTTCAAATGATTTGACAACAGTGGGACTAAAAACCCTTAAGTTCTCACTTTGGAAAATTCTGGAAAAGAGACAAGGCATCCAGAACAGACAGCCCAGTAAGACCTGACATGGGTACTGGAGAGTTAGTTGTTGTACTGGAGAGTCATACATGGACCATTAGAAATATTGCTCAGCTGATGCATTGAGGAATGATATCTGCAGCAGTCTGAGGATCAAGAGCATGTAGGACAACTTGAGACAAATGCATGAGGGTAAGGTGATACTTTGGAATGACAAATAAGCACCTTTTGGTCCTCTTACTACACTGCTCAGAGGCTTAATATGTGGATATGAAAATGATGCAGAAAAAGGCATAAATAATGTCTCATTGGCATCATTTTTGCAAATCTCAGTTATTGTGGTATTCTCATATAAGGTATGAAAGTATACTACCAGATGCAGTAGAGAATGAGGGTAATATGGTAAGCAACATTTCAGAGAATGCAGCGTGGAAATCTCTTCAGTAGTGTGTCCACATCCAAAATATGATACAGAACAAGCATGGCACAGATTGACTGTAACAGCCAATTATACGATAGAAGCTATCTGGGCTGCAATGGAGATACTGCACATTGCCTAGCTGAATGCAGGAAGATATTGCATTATCACAAAACGAAGAACTGTTATGGGAAACATTGATGCTGTCCTATAATCAGCAGTGAATTTATAGCCACAAGCATTAGTTAGGATGAGAAAAATGAAAGTTGTGGAAAGCATGTTTTCGTTATCGCCCAATTGATATAGGTTCTATGTTTAACATACTTGATATACTGCACCAGAAGGACATAACAAAAGATGGTAAAGAGTACAGGATCTGGCCACTAGACAGATAGGGAAGAGTCCACATTGCCGAGCTGACCTGTACGAATATTATTACCATGTACTTTAAGCCCTAATATCTGACCAGTATCTTTGAATGGCACAGTGTGAAGTGAAAGCGCAGTACTACCCAGTAAGCTACTTGGATGAGGCATGATATGGAGGAGCTGGTGTTGGACTGGAGTGGAAAAAGTTACAAATCACACAACATCAGGTTATAGTCCAACAGCTTTAATTGGAAGCATTAGGTTTTGGAGCTCTGGCCACAACCACCTGACGAAGGAGCAGCGCTCCGAAAGCTAGTGCTTCCAAATAAACCTGTTGGATTATAACCTGGTGTTGTGTGATTTGTAACTTTCGACTAAGCAAGGGGCAAAATGGGAGGCTGGAAAGATTAAATGTTTTAAATTGTTTTTTTTAAAATTGGAGTAAAATGTGAAAATAGCTGAAGAAAAGCAAATGTACAGAGACAGCATAAGGATTGAAACAAGCTACCTCAGTAAAGGACAAGGTGGGGGAATATGGAGAGTGCACAATAAGACCAGGAGATAGCCGAGTCAATCAATCAGTGAGATAAGACAATACCTTTGATGCTTAAAGAATAGTACCTGATGTATGTACCAAAGAAACTAAGTAAACTAATGCTCAACATCTGTTTGACATGTGATCTTAAGTTGTCAAGATTAGAATTGAGTAACTGTATTTGAACATGACTTAAGTTGTATATAAGCAATGAATCCTTGTGATGTTTCAGAGTACTGTCTTACATTGCCTAAGGCTACTCTCCCTGCATACTCTTGAATAAATGATCATAATATGTATCTGAGTCTCCTGGTGATTTGTCACATTGCACTGAAGAAATTATATTTTAATTTTCTTTTTATTTAGTCATTCATGGAATATGGGCATTGCTCACTGGGCTAACATTTATTCTCTATCCCTAATTACCCAGAGGGCAGTTAAGTGTCAGCCACATTTCTGTGGGTCTGGAGTCACATAGAGACCAGAGCAGGTAAGGACAGCAGTTTCCTTCCCTAAAGGACATTAGTGAATCAAAAATGACTATTCTGGGTGCGTGTGTATGAGTTAGTTCCTGAGGCATGCAGATAAAAGTTTCAAAACGTAAAGAGACAGCTTTGACAGACCTACATTCAATTTTAAAAGGTAAAGCAAAGTCATGTTCAAAGTTGGATATGAGCATTAGAAGCAGATGTCATGCATGAAGCTCTGCAGGAAATTACATTTTTTAATGCATTTTTTAAAAATCACCTCTTCCAGTAATTAGAAATCTTGTTGAAGACCAGAAAGTTACAACAACAGGATAGGCAGAAAAAATGGTTGGCGATGATGAGTTGATCGATAAAACAAAACTTTTATTCCATCGGCCCAATAAATCTCACAGGGAGAGAGGGGTGAGAGTGAAAAGGAGGCAATTAGCCAGGGTAAAGAAGAGATGACACGGAATGCCCAGAGGTTGGTACTCAGCCTGGAAAGGAATATGCTCAGGGTGGAAATGAAAACCGAAAGCCTAAGTAGTTGCACTAAAAGCAGTGAGACATATTTGTTGAAAATTCTGAAACCATTGGGAATCTTTGGGATTTGAAAATATGATTCAGAAAATGAATCTATAATGAAAACACACAACAGATCAATTTGGTTCAGCACCATGGATGTCACTTTGTGGACAATTTGATTCATTCCACATGATATCAAAAACCGGCTGAGGGCATTTGATGCTTTATAAGTTATAGGCTTGATGCCATTCTGGAAAATTACTGAAGACTTGTACTCCAGAACTAATCATGACCCTAGCCAAGCTGTTCCAGTGCAGTTGTAACACTGGTACTGACCCGGAATATAGATATTGCTGGAGGTATGTCTTTTACAGGACAAATCCAATCTGACCAATTACCACCTCAGCAGTTTAGTCAACCTGCAGCAATGGGAAGTGTCATTAATAGAGATATTATACAGCAATCGCTCAGTGATTACATATTCATTGATACTCAGTTTGGGTTATGCCACGCCCACTGACCTCATCGAGAGCAAGATTGGATGAAGCGAGTATGTTAGGTAGTTAGAATAAGAGAATAGTGGGAGTTAGGTTGTAGGAGACATGGGGAATTCACAAACTGAACAAAATAGAACATGCTTGGGAAACTCAAAAGCAAAAAGAAACAGAATTAACATTTTGAATCTGATATGAGTCTTCTTCAGAACTGATTTTTATTTCAGACTTTTGCCATTGCAATACTTTTATTGCAAGTTTAACCTACTGCTATTCCTGATATTGAAATAGTGGCACTGTATTATCATGAAGAAGACAACAGGAAGATTGAATGAGGCCCTTTAAAGGATTTGAGGAAATCTATAGAGATAAAACAAGGTGTGGTAGGTTTAGCAAAACATATTGTGGATGTTAGGAAATCAGGATCAATGACTCAATAGCCTGATCATCTAAGAGATAAAGGCTCATGTAATATCAGGGGTTTTATATTATGAACTGTTAGAATTCCATGTTATAAAATTATTTGATTGAATAGAGGCAAAGCAGTTGCAATTAGTTCCTAAATTTGATGGATCAAAGAGATTATGCATAGATTACCAAATAGGAAATACATTAACGAAAACAGATTTCTTCTTAAGAAGAAAATTGTACTGATAGGGTTGGCAGTGCCCTATTCCTTACTACGATTGAAGTTTTAGAGAGATATTGGCAAAAATCACTGACATTGAAAGCTAAGGAGATACTAACTTTATTTTTACACCATATGAGATATTTTCACGCCAAATCATGTCTTTCTGGTTTAAAAATGTTCCAGTTATTTTCCAAAGACTCGTGAACCAAGTCATAACTGATGTTCCTCATTATGCAGCTTATCTGGATAACATATAGTAAAGCCTGGGAAGAACATGCACAATGTCTGGAAGTCTTTTTCAGACAGTTACAGATAGCTGACTTAAGTTATAAATCTATCCAAGAATGAGTTTGAGAAAGCAACTTACCTGGGACACATTGTAGGATGAGGAAATGTGTTATCAAAGACAGTGATAGAAATCCTCATTCTTAAAACTAAGGGATTTTATGAAAGTTTTAGGTACAAGTGGCTTCTAACAAAGTTTTGTGTTAAACTTCAGCATAATTGCTGCTCCCCACTAGATTTATTGTAAATGTAGGCATGGATAATGAAATCAAACAAGTGTGAAACAAATTTTGAGAAGCTGAAGGTAATCCGAACAAATGAACTGGTGTCTGTTACTCCTGATCTCACTAAACCTTTTGAGGTGATGATTTGGAGATGCTGGTGTTGGACTGGGGTGTACAAAGTTAAAAATCACACAACACCAGATTATAGTCCAACAGGTTTAATTGGAAGCACACTAGCTTTCAGAGCGTCGCTCCTTCAACAGGTGATTGTGGAGGGCTTGATCGTAACACAGAATTTTTTGCAAAAATTTGCAGTATGATGTAACTGAAATTATACATTAAAAAATTGATTGTCTGTTAAGCCTTTCATCTATTAGAATACAGTGATAGTTTCACTGTAGTGGTAATTGATACCAGTGATATGGGGATGGGTGTAAACTTATTGTAAGGAGATGAATTAGATATAGACAAACTAACTGGGTGCCCTTTAAAAGACTAAAGCAACTTCAAAGGGAATTCTCTAATAGAGAAGAGGGAAGCCTGGGATTGTTACTGCCTTTTAAACATTATGCCTGCCATAACCACAAAGAAGTGGCAACATCCATTGACCATAATGCCTTGACCTTAGTAGAAACTAAAATTATAGTTTATTTTGTTTGAGTTTAGGGATTTGGTCTTGTAATGGTTGTTCATTTTGCTGGGCAGGATAATATTGCTGATATTAAGAGTGCAATGATGTTGGAATAGTTTAGAAACTAAGTAGATGATGTTGTCAAGTGACCATGGCCCTAAAATTGGACATTCTAAATTGGCTCACAGCTGGAGAAATCAGAAAATTGGGCAAACTAAATTAAATGGCAGCCAGCAACTATCAGCTGCAGAGAACAGTGGAAACCAAGAACAAAGAACTCATAACGGTTCAGGAAGAGCCAGTTACAACTGTGTATTGGCGAAGTTTCAATCAGACTTTTTGGCACCTTGACTTCAGGCCAGTGCTTGAGGCTGTGCACTTTATATCTCCACAGCATGGCAATGGTAAAGATTTTAGGTGCAATCCCACTGGATTGTTTGAACCCAGCTAATGCCCCCATTGGACGAAGACCACAAAACATTCAAGAAGGTCTGTGGGGAGTGGTGGAGGGGGTAAGAACACACATTTGGATACTACCCCCTCAGTGAAGACTCACAGGGTAGACCTCACCAAGACTCAGTGATAAGAAACAATCTAGATTTTGTATAATGAGCAAAGCAAGAATGAATGGAGATGATAATATCAATCTGGAGAGGGTTCAGAAAAAAATTACCGGGAGGTTGCTGGGTGTGGAAGGCTTGAGGTCTAAAGGAAGACTGGAAAGACTGGGACTTTTCTCAACGGAGCGTAGGGGATTGAGAAGTGATCTGATCCAAGTTTATAAAATATCGAAGGGTATAAATAGAGTTAAAGGGACTTGTCCTTTCCTTAAGACAGGGGACTACAAGACTAGGGGACACATTTTTAGGGTGAGGGGAGAGAGGTTTAAAATAGACATGGGGACAAATGTTTTACATAGAGGGTGGTTCACACTTAGAATGAACTTCCTGAGAAAATGGTGGATGAGGGTGAAATTACAATGTTTAAAAGACATTTGGATAAATATGTGAATAGGAAAGGTTTGGAGAGATATGGGTCAGGAGCAGGCAGGTGGGACTGATTCAGTTTAGGGTTATGGTTGGCGTGAATTGTTTGGACTGAGGGGGCTGTTTCCGTGCTATATGATTCTATGACTTTTTGTAATCTTTCACTTTTTTTGTGGTATATATTTTCATGTCCAATCCATAATGAAAAGCCTTTGGAAGTAATGTTTCATTTGTCCAATGAAGAAACATGTGGAGGCAAGTTAGGAATATATAAAGACAATGTGGAAAAAAAATTCGAGAAGATATTAAACTCTTTAAGCAATTTTTGGATTAAAAATAAATTGTTTATTGCATTTAACTTCTAGCACATCTGTATTTGATGAAGACTTTGGGGCTTATATTATTATGGATGTCTAGCAACCCTGGCTAAGTTTGACATTTGTTTCAAAGAGTTTCCACCTTCATTACCATTGCTCACACTGTAGAAGAGACGAGAACATTCCATTCCTGCGACCACACCTCCCCCCTTACTTCTGTCCAAGGCCTCAAAGGAGTCTTCCACATCCATCAAAGTTTCACCTGCACTTCCACACATATCACTTATTGTGTCTGTTGCTCCTGATGCAGTCTTCTCTACATTGGGGAGACTGGACACCTTCTCGCAGAGCACTTTAGAGGACATGCGAATGTGGAGGAAGTCAAAGTTGATGGACTTGCCAGGGAGAGATACCACAAAGGGAATGTGTGAATACCCAAAATTTACCAAGGATAAGACACAGAGCCTGAGGCTGACCAAGTTAGGAGTGAGCATTGTTTCCCTCTATTGCGCACTTGTTATTTACAGCTCAATGAGGCTGTAAATAGGTAAAGTGGACGGAGTAACTGTTTTGTTCTCTGAGGGAATGGGTTTTGGATTTGAGCAATGTGAGGGTCTTCAAGGGTGCAAGCGCTGTGTGCTATATTTGAACCACAGGCATTAATCTGCTGTGTGGAATCCAAATCCTGGGCCCAAACACAACCAACTATGTGAAGCAGCATCAGGAACCAACTAATGATTTTGAGGCACAAGTAATATACTGCACCCTGAAAAGAAACCTCCTAGCTGCCAAAGTTGCAAGTTCCCATAGCCTGCACATGGTACAGAAGCTGCTCAATTCATACCTTGGAACATTAAACTTCATATTACACTAAGGATAACGAGACTATTTACCTTTACCTAGCTGTTGCAGAGTGTTGATGATGAGAAGTGAACCTATACTACTAATGGTGGGAAAGTTTTTACAATGACATGTTACCAGTATGTGCTTTCAGAAGCTCTTATTTTTCCATTCCCTTGAACTACGTCTGGTGCAGTCCTGGGGTCTGTGGCTGGGATGGAAGGGGCCTGTTCTACAGTGGAACCCATTGACTTTGGAGTTATGGTCAGGTGACCTGGGAGTGTGGGGTTTGACTCGAGGGCTCAGACATGCTGAATGGGTCCTGCCCAGAGGCAGCTGTGACCTCCTCAGCTTGGCCTCTCACAAGGGTGGCAGTGGAAAGCATGGCCACTTCTGGAATGCCCTGAGAAGAGAAGTCTGGGGGACCTGAATGTGATTTTTCCTTCGGCTGAGGGAATACTGGCACTAGCCGTTCTCATTGTGAGCAAGCTCAGTGCCTTATGTTCGTCCTTCTGTCTTGCCGTTAGTGCTCAGTCCCAATGGCCAGAGTGATAGAGTGCAGGTCTGTGCATATATCAGCAACTACTGCATGTACTGGACCTGGTTCTTGATGACAGGCAGCAACATCACCATGGAGACAGCCAGCCACTTGCATGGCAGAGGCAGCCTGGTACAAACAGCATTTTGTCCAGTCTTGCAAACTTTGTGGTCATTTCTCCCTGTATCTCTTTCTGCTTCTTCTCTGTCTGCCTGTACATTTCCTTGAAACCTTTAATTGCTAAACCGTGGACTCTTCCCTGCCTTGGCTTGAACATTGCTGCGTCTCTGACCATCTTCCAAATCCGTGGATTGCATCTTCCTTGGCCAGCATTGGAGACGTGGCAGTGATGTGCTTGCCAGTAGGTGCTCCCGACTCTAATCCAGATGAAATGCCCACCAAGGTGCCAGGGTCTGAGGTGATGCAGGGTGCAGGAAGCAGCCCTGTTGGTGCTTCCTTCTGAGGGACCTGTGGCTTCTTCCTCAGGATGAGATGTCTTACCAGGCTGCTTCCTTGGGTACCAAGAGCATTCAGATACCACTTGTCCCTGCAGGAGACAAATGGAGAATGTGATGTGAATACAGGTTGGAAGGTTGGGTAGGTTAAAAATACCAATGAGCACCACAAATGGACAATGCTTCTTATTTGTTTGCCTTGACATTGGAGGTTTTGGCATGTCCAGATGTGTGCTCTCAGTCCTCACGATGCTACAGCCTGGACCCTGTAATCGCAGGATGCGAGGGACTGAACATCGACATCCCACTTGATCCTGTCTTGGTTTTTTCCACCCTATTATGGGCCTTTCATTTCTGAAATGAAGCAGTAGGAGGGATTGAGTGAGGTGATAATGCTATTAATGCTGGGGTAGGTGGGGGAAAGGTGATGAGATATAACAACCCAATCTAATCCCACCTGCCTGCACCTGGCCCATATCCCTCCAAACCCTTCCTATTCATGTAGCCATACAGATGCCATTTAAATGTTGCAATTGTACCAGCCTCCACCACTTCCTCTGGCAGCCGATTCCACACACGCACCACCTCTTGCGTGAAAAAGTTGCCCCTCACTCAATTTTATATCTTTCCCTTCTCACCCTAAACCTATGCCCTCTAGTTCTGGACTCCCCCTCCCAGGGAAAATAGCTTGTTTATTTATCTTATCCATGGTCCTCATGATTTTATAAACCTCTATAAGGTCACCCCTCAGCCTCTGACACTCCAGAGAAAACAGCTCTAGCCCATTCAATCTGTCCCTATAACTGAAATCCTCCAACCCAAGCAACATCCTTGTAAATATTTTCTGAACCCTTTCAAGTTTCACAACATCCTTCTCATAGGAAGGAGATCAGAATTGCACACAATATTCCAAAAGTGGCCTAACCAATGTCCCTTACAGCCACAACATGACCCCCGAACCCCTGTAATCAATATACTGACCAGTAAAGGAAAGTATACTAAACCCCTTCTTCACTATCCTATCTACCTGCAACTCTACTTTCAAAGAGCTATGAACCTGAACTCCAAGGTCTCTTTGTTCAGCAACACTCCCTCGGACCTTACCCTTAAGTATATAAGTCCTGTGAAGATTTGCTTTCCCAAAACATCTCATATTTATCTCAATTAGGCACCATCTGCCACTTCTCAGCCCATTTGCCCATCTGATCAAGAGTCCGTTGTAATTTGAGGTAACCTTCTTTGCTGTCCACTGCACATCCAATTTTGATGTCATCTGCAAACTTACTAACTATACCTCCTATCCAAATCCAAATCATTTATATAAATGACAAAAAACAGTGGACCCAGCACCGATCCTTGTGGCACTCCACTGGTCACAGGCCTCCAGTCTGAAAATCATCCCTCCACCACTACCCTCTCTCTTCTACCTTTGAGCCAATTCTGTATCCAAATGGTTAGTTTCGTAGTCAATCTGCTAAAGGAATTTCAAAGTATTAAGCTTTATTTTGTCAATGAGATTATTCTTTTTTAAGTGGTGGAACCTTCAATCAAAGCACTATTTTACATTAGCATTAGCCCTGAGTTATGCCCATGGTGGATAACTGATAAGTTGTCATGAAGATAAGAGGGCAAAGGCTGGTGAGTGTGGCCATGGGTTGGCATGTGTTGGTATTAAGGTGGCAAAAGGAGCAGTGTTGGGTGTGCACTGACACAATTAATATAAGGTATCAGGGGCAGAGGACCATAAGATATCAGAGGATGTAAGAGGGGCCATGGGAAATGAGTAGAAGGGCATGGAGTGACAGAAAAGGAATTAGATGGCATGGGATGGCAATGGATAGACTGTGAACATAGGTGTGGAGAGGTGCATGAAGGGTGAGAGCTGGAGAGATGGTTTTAGCTTTATTCTTTGTAGTAAGCAGCATTGTTGTGCTGTTACATGGAAATAAGCTCTGCTCACAGCACACTTTCACAGCCAGAAACCTTTGTTCTGATTCTGGGCTTTCCCAGCCTTGCATCCAATGAACTTCACCACATCCGAGTGAAAACTGGAGCTTCTGGGGCATTTTCTACCCAGTCAGGTTTATGTAGCCAGGAAGCCTCCAGCTCTGTGCACTTGACATGCAAGTAAAAATGGAGTCTTTACAATTCCCGACTCAGGCGACTGACTGTGTGGAGTTTGCACGTTCTCCCCGTGTCTGCGTGGGTTTCCTCCGGGTGCTCCAGTTTCCTCTCACAGTCCAAAGATGTGTGGGTCAGGTGAATTGGCCATGCTAAATTGCCCGTAATGTTAGGTAAGGGGTATATGTAGGGTTATGGGTGGGTTGTACTTCGGCGGGTCGGTGTGGACTTGTTTGGCCGAAGGGCCTGTTTCCACACTGTAAGTAATCTAATCTAATTTATGTAGTGACTTTTAGCTCTTCAGGACGTCACGGAGCATTTTATGGATAAAGAAGCTTTTTCTTATTCATTCAAGAGAATATGGGCATCACAGATGAGGCCTGCATTTATTGCCCATCCCTAATCACCCAGAGACCATTAAAGAGACAACAACATTGCTGTGGGTCGGAGACCCATATCAGCCAGCAGATTTCTTTTCCTCAAAGACATTAGTGAACCAGATTGTTATTATTTTGACAATCTGACTCTCAACTTCAGATTTTTATTGAATTCCAATTCCATCATGGCAGGATTCAAATCCACACCCTCAGAATATTACCTTGCCCTCTGGATTAATAATCCAGTTATAATATCACGAGGTCATTTCATCCCTGTATTTTTGATTGTAGTCATTGTTACAATTGTCAAAAAAAATACAGTAGCCAATTTTACCACAAAAATATCAGACAGCAAAAGATAATTAAGTGGTGCTGGAAAAGCACAGCAGGTCAGGTAACATCCGAGGTTCAGGATAATCGACCTTTTGGGAAAAAGCCCTTCATCAGGAAGGGCTGATGATTCCTGATGAAGGGATTTTGCCCGAAACATCTATTTTCCTGCGCTTCAGATGCTGCCTGACCTGCTGTGCTTTTCTAGCACCACTCTAATCTTGACTCTAATCTCCAGCCTCCACAGTACCCACTTTTGCCTAGCAAAAGATAATTATCAGGTAATTTGTTTCACAGTTGTTGGTTGATAATAAATGTAGATCAGAATAACAGGCAGGGTAAATTTTCTACCCTCTTTCATGATAGTACCATTGTATTTGATTTCACCTGAGAGAGCAGAGGGGACATTAACGTAAAATCTGAAGGACAACACTTCTGGCATTGAGGCATGCCTTTGTATTGCCATCAAATGCCAATAGAGGTAATGGACCCAAAGGCCTGTAATGGGAGTTGAACCCACAACTCTGGATCTGAGGCATGAATGCGAGACCGTATGACCATTCTCACATCAATCTTCTGTCACGAAACACCGAAGTCGCCTCAGCCTGGCTTGAATGATGCACATGACTGAACTTGTATATCTGGCACAGTGTGATGCATTTGCTGTGATAGAATCTGTTTGTAAACATAGACTTGATGTCAATCGCAGTGACAGTTTTAAGTGCATGAGTGTCACATGCAGCACACTAAGTGCTTTGCAGTCACTTATGGCCAGATGCTAGTATTGATTGACAAGGAAAAAGAGCATGAACTTAAAGATTCTGTGAGGAATGCAGAATATAAGTTGAGGCATTAAAATACATGGCAACTGGGCTTTGCGTTAAGGTAATGTTGATTGTATTTTATAACACCTGGAATTTAAGTAGATAAATGTAGTCTTTTTGGCAACTCTGCTTTGTATTTACATACTGCCTCTCTAGAGACTCTGCCTTTCACAATTGTCAATGAGAATTTGTATTCATCATTTCACTGGAGTGACTGAAGAGCTGTTGGATAGGTTGTCACTAGCAGAGCTGTGAATGGCATCTTGTAGAAGGGTCACTACCACCCAGTTAATAGAAACGTCAAGATGATGAATGCCTGTCTTGTCTTTTCAATGTTGCTCTCGTCTTCCTATGTCAATATTTTTTTCTAGCTTTTGCACAGTTTCTGTTTCAGTTTTTAATTGAAGGTGTGTGATATTCATAAATCTTTCTGAGTCTCCTCCTGGGTCAATACCATTGTTAAATAGACGACAGCAGCTTACAGTGATCTGACTACAGTGCTCATCTGAATCAGCCCTCTTTGTGCAAGTGAGTTAACTCGTTCAGTACTTATTTACCTGAGGGGGAATGGCCTACTGCAGGGGTGGGCAATTAATTCTTCCAAGGGGCCACATGAGAAACCTGAGTTGTGTTGGAGGGCCGAACCAACATAAGTTGAACATAATTCTGCTCAGTATTAATTTTCTCCCATTGTAAAAAGTACTCAGTTATATAGTTTTGCACTGAAACTTATAATCAAAAGAATAAGGATATTCTGTTACAATAAAGATATAAAATTGTGGAGTAGCTCAAATATAGAAGAGATAAACAGTAAAAACAATAATTTCAGTATTTCATTTTATTTTTAACATGTTAATCTCATGAACCAATAATGAAAAGTTGTTTCATTATTGTTCAGTATTACAAACAACAAACAACTCTGTACAAAAAGCAATAAGTGCTTTTGATGTTTTTCAGTTCATTTTACTTGTTTAGTGAGAAAAATCCAGTCTGTTTTGGGCTTGAACAAGTGCACTGAAATCTGGTTGAATGTCTGAGGTGGATATGCGAAGGATAGCTGAGAGGTGATCGTCAGTGATAGAGGATCTGTATTTGAATTTGTTGAACTTCATCGCTGAGAATGTCTGTTCGCATATATAGGTAGATCCAAAGAGGACTAGAATCTTCTAAGCATGCCTCCTCATGCGTGGAAAGTTCTCCTCTTTGAAGGAAGAGTAAAAATCAAACAGTGAGTTTACCTAAAGTACTCTGCCAGAAGTGTGTCAGACTGCAGGTCAATGAGTTCAAGCTGAACATCACTAGGTACATTCTCCACATTTTATGTAAATGGGGAAAAAATCATGTGCATTTCATTCTCAACTGTTTTAACATCTTGAAATCACCTTGAAAATTCACCATGCAGTGCTTCTAACATAGATGAGTACCTGTGGAGGTGATCTGCTGACGGTGCGGCTTCCTTCAGTGTTGGCAAGTGGGTGAGAACATTGTCCTCCATTTGGCTTGAGAGAAGCTGCAACTTTCTCATAAAAGCCTTCTCATAAAAGTTGTACATTTCATGCACAAAAAGAGCCTTGCACTGCAGTTTCACATTTAGTTCATTCATAAGTGCAGTCACATCAACAGCAAAACCAAGGTCTGCAATTCAGCCTGCACCTGGAAGCTGTGGAATGCCATTCCCTTTCCTCACACAGAAATCTTGAATCTCTTCTCTCAGGCACCATACACCTTTCAGCATTTTGCCCAGGCTGAGCCACCTGACAGCTGTGTGGTAGCCTATGTCACAATGTTCAGCCTCATTTTCTTCCAAAAGTGCAACAAACTGCCTGTGATTTAAAGCTCTTACCCTGATGAAGTTAACTATTTTAGTTACAACATCAACCACATGGTTAATTTTTAACACTGACTTACACAACACTTCCTGATGTATAATACAATGCAAAAATACCAATTTCTGTTCAGGGTCAATTTCTGTCACTTTATCCTGCATTTAAGGGTCCAACATTTTTTCCCGTTAGATAGGGACAACCATCTGTTGTCACACCCGCCATCTTGTCCCATTTTAGCCCAATGTGTCCAAACATGCATTTACCTCCGTGAACAAATCATTACCAGTTGTTGTTCCTTTCATTGACTGCATGGCTGCCAGCTACTCACTGATTTTAAAGTCCATAGTTTCCCACATACGAAGATGAGTAGCTGGGCTGTGTCACGTACGTCACAGCTCTCATCCAAAGCCAAGGAAAAAAAGTCAAGCTGACCGCTCTGTGTTGCAGCTGAAGCTCCAAATTTCTCGCGATGTCCTCAATCCTTCTCGTTACAGTCCGTTGGGAGGGGGCACATTCTCAAATGCCTCCTTTTTCTCTGGGCATATTAGTTCTGCAGAGTCCAGCAAGCACTTCTTAATAAACTCTCCATCAGAAAATGGCTTACTGTTTCTGGCAATTTTGTGGGATATGACATAACTTGTCTTGGTGTGAGCTGACATATTGAGGGCTAGTCAGCAAGCATCACTTTTAGCTGTTCTCGCACGCATGCACATACACGCACATGTGCGTCCATATGTAAATAAAAAAGCATCCTTTTCAAAACAAAAGCAACACAGTTGTATTGCATGCATGGCCTAAATACTTTTCATTTATGTTCTAATTTAAGATTGACCTCATGCGGGCCGGACAGGAACAATCGAAGGGCCGGATATGGCCCGGGGGCCGTAAAATGCCCAGGTCTGGCCTACTGCAATATCCAACTACACCGGCAGTCCAACAATCACACACATTTCCACATTTTAGGAGCTGCCTTCTATCTCTGTTAATCATGCTGTACTTTACATTTCTTCTAGAATCATCTTACCACTCATCTTTTTGCTTTGTTCCAAGATCTCATTATAGCCTCTAAAGTTCATGTACTCACTTGGATAAAAAAAGGAAAAGAATCAAAATCATTACAGTGCAGAAAGAGGCCATTCAGCCCACTAAGTCTGCACTGACCTTCCAAAGAACATCCCATCCAGACACAGCTCCTCCCACCCTATTCTTATAATCTCATACTTACCATGGTTAATCCATCTATTCTGCACATCCCTGTACACTATGGGGCAATTTAGTACGGCCAGTTCACCTAACCTGTACATCTTTGGACTGGAGGAGGAAAATGGAGCACCGGAGTAAATCTATGCAGACTTGAGATAAACATGCAAATTCCACACAAATGGTCACTCAAGGCTAAAATCCAATCCAGGTTTCTGTGAGGCAGCAGTGCTAACCACTGTGCCACCGTGCTGTCCAACATCACATCAGACTAATTACTTCAGATGTCAAGATAGCCAATAGAATGGCTGCCAACCCATGCACATGTGCAGAAGGGATTGGTGATGTCAGCTGGCTGCGACAGGCTTCAGAGCATTGCTGATACCGCACATTCCATGGCCTACTGCAGTGCTGTCCATCCTAACCCTACATGCTGCCTTCACCCACTTCCTCCAATGATCCCTCTCAGCTCCTCTTGTCAATTCAAAGTGGGGTGGCAGTGTTCTCGTGCTGTCTACTTTGTCTCCTTTTGGCATTTATGTTTCGTCCTTGCTGATCATTTAGATTAGTTACATAACTTACTGCAGAGCCGCAGTAAAGCCTTATATTCTGTTACCTCACTGATGAACTTTGGGGGTTTTAAATCTTTTTCCTGTTTTCAGAAATTAGTTTTCCTGGATGCTACACAAATAACTCAGCAGAAGAATAGAACTCCTAAGGACAATAAAAAAAGTCAGTTTCCCATTCTATTTTAGTGCAACTTAAATTGAGTGCCAAAGTTGAGTGCCTTGGGGTGTTAAGTCGAGGAAAGAAACAGATGCTATGTTGCTTTTGCCTACAATTTCAGCTTCAATAGAAGGAGTTCCTCAAAGCACTTTATTGATGGCAGCATCGGTGATGTATCACGGTTGTAGTATGTGGGAGTTCATGGGTATTGGTTTGTTAAAATGTTTACAGTTTGAGCAATTTTGGCTCAGAGTTTATGAGCTGGAGGCTGAACCACAGACACCACGTTGTTGGGGGAGATCACCTGGACTCTTCGTACTATGAGGCAATCACACCTCTTAGAATTCAGTCACTTGGTTTAGTCATGGTTCAGGGACAGGGGGCTGTGACTGTGAGCAGGGCAGCTCAGGGGACCCAGAGGACAGAATGTTGCTTTCACAATTACCCAACAAGTTTCAGATACTTCCAGCTGTCACATCTTGAAGAGTCTTGACAGGGTGGACGTTAAGAAGATGTTTGCCCATTTGGAAGAATCTGGACTAGAGATCACTGTTTAAAAATCAGATGCCACCCATTTAAAACAGAGTTTAGGTAAAATTTCTTCTGTCGGACAATCACAAATCTTTGGAGCATCCTTCCTGAAAAGGTGGTGGAAGCAGAATCCTTGAATATTTTTAAAGCAGAAGGATAGATTCTTGTTGAGGAAGGGGTTTGAAAGGTTTTTGAGGGGCAGCAGCAATTTGGGTTCAGTGTTATTGAAAAGGCTGAAAGTGCTGAATAGTCTACTCTTTCTAACTCATGTGATCACATATGCTTGAAAAAACATTCGCTTATTGCTGTTAATAGAAACATTTCCATTGCTTCTGAATGATTTTGGTTTTATCTTTGCACATGTGCACTCTTTGTGCCACCTAGAGGTGATGTTTTGAGCCAGTTGTAGCCCTTTTATACACTTTTTTCATCATGGACACCCAAAGCATTTTGAAACTAACAAAATACTTCTTACAATGTCACTGTTGTAACGTCAGGGACATGGCAATGTCTTTAAGTGCTACATGTAGTAAGCTGACAATGATGATATTAATTGTTTTTGCATTTTTAATTGAGTGATAATTATTGGCTAAAACATTGAGAAAAACTTCATGGGAACTTTAATGTCCATCTGAGGGGCCAGTGCAAAATATAGTTTAACATCTCAGCTGAAAGATGATACAGCAAATGGTGTGGCTCTCTCTTAGCACACCCCGCAAAAGAATCAGCCTAGATTTTGTGCTCAAGTGTTGAAAGTGGGACATCCTGACCCTGAGGTAATAGCAATAAAACTTATCCATGGTTTAAAATCATTGAGCCATCAATGGAACTCTCTATCTTGAATGCAAACTTTTCTGGGTGGACAGTTGTGCTGTAAAATTGTCCTTCATTTACCACCTTCATTGATCACTTTGGAGAATTAACATCTCACAGATGCCTTTTAGGCATTGCCGCAGACTTTCAATCTCATGCTAGAATGTAAATCAATGGGCTTCAAATTCATGCAGTTTCCATCTTGGATGGGCGATCTATAATGCCTGCGTAAAGCCCCATGTGGTAAGATGAAAGTCTGCTCTCATGTCTGAAACAAGATAAAGTGCCAAGAACAAAATCTATCACAGTCTTCAAAGTCGACAAGCGAAAAATAAATCTAATGGATCTGAATGAGTAATGGCAGGTGTATCAGAGGCATCCTCGTACAAATGTTTAAAACACTAATGCAATTTATTTTGGTGAAAATGATAGACCGCAAAAGCAATTTATTTTAATGATACAGATGATAATAACAATAGCATCATTTGTTGATGCAATCTATCAATTGACCAGCATCAGAAAATTATCGGTAGCTAAGTTAAAGAACAAAACTTTCTTTTCATCAGAAATGAGTATCAAGGAAAATTATAAGCAGATCAATAAACTACACAGAAAAAAAACTGGCAGATGGCCATAATAGGCAGTTGAAAAAAATGGAAACAATTTGTTGTATAAGTTTTGAAAGGTTTGGTGCGAATGTTACTTTGGATCCATCCATTCTCGTAATGTGTGGATGGAGACAAAGAGTTCTATTTTAACTTTTAGAGGAAGCAGTCATTTCTGAGTGCCAAAGCTGCAGAGGACAAGTTTGTAGAGTTATTTAAAGATGATTTTCTAGACAGAAAACTAAGAACAGGAATGAATGGATCATTTTCAAATTGGCTGGCTGAGACTAGTGGACTGCTGCAATAATCAAAACTGTTCTCAACAAATGCCAACAATATGAAGGGGGGGATGCAGTGACAATATTTCCGAATTTGTGAATGATACAAAGCTAAAAAAGAATGTGTGGTTGTGTGGAAGAGGCTTCATGAGGCTTTGCACAGAGTTTTGAACAGGCAAGAATATGTCAGATGAAAGATAATGTGAGAAAATATGAGATCATCCTCTCTGGTAGGAAGAACAGATGTGCAAAGTATTTCTTAAACCATGAGGTTTTATAAAGTATCATGTACAAAGGGTTCTGGGTGTCCTTGTTGATGAGTCACTGAAGGCTAACGGGCAAGTGTAGCAAACTATTAGAAAGGCTGATAGAATGTGAGCCTTTATCACAAGAGGATTTGAGTACAGCAGTGGTGAGGACTTGGTTTCATTGTATAAGAACTTGATTAGACTGCAAGTGAAGTACTGCAGTGTTAGTCTATGAAGAGAGATTGGACAACATGGGTCTACATTTTCCACAGCTTTGAAGGATGAGTGGTAATCTTACTTACAAACTACTTAAAGGGATGGAAAAGTTAGTTGTAAGATGTTTCCCCTGGTGGGACTCTAAAAGCAAGAAGAACAATTTAAAAAGAAGGGAGGTACCACTCAAATGAGGCAATTTTTTCTTTTACTCCCATGGCTATGAGCGTTTGGAATTCTATACTACAGACGGTGATAGATGCTTAGACTTGGTGCATGTTTAAGGTAATGATGGATAGATTTCTGACCATCAATGGTGTAGTGTTAAGTGGATAGTGTGAGTAAAGTCATTGAGGTGTCTGGTCAGCCATGACTGTATTGAATTGGGGGGCGGGGGGGGGGGGGGGGGGGGGGGGGGGGGGTGTGGGGAGGCCTGACCAAATGTTATTAAACCTTTTGTTGACATGCTATAAACCTTCTTGCTATCTAAGAACAGTGCATCTTCTGTAGATACTCAATGGTGGTTATGACTAGATAGCCCACTAACCTGACCCTTGATAAAACTAAAACAAAGCATGATTGATTGCAGCAAACTCTCTCACAAATGTATTAGGTGTAATCAATACCAGAGGATGCCAACATTAGGGAATTGCAACATTTAATTCCAAGCTTGTGAAAACCAGCTAAACTATATTTTCTAACTGTTTGTAAGCTCGGTGCAGATTCTCATCTTGTTTAAACTGTATGTGCCTATGTGATTGCAGAGGGTTACGGATAAGCTTAATATTCTTAGGGCCACCAGCAAGTTCTGCAGATTAATCTGTATCAGTGTTAGAGGAGAAAGTGAGGACTGCAGATGCTGGAGATCAGAGCTGAAAATGTGTTGCTGGAAAAGCGCAGCAGGTCAGGCAGCATCCAAGGAGTAGCAGAATCGACGTTTCGGGCATAAGCCCTTCTTCAGGAATTCAGCTCTGTATTAATGTTAGGTAATCTCTGCTGGATCAGATTCAATGGCTCAAATGGCCAATAGCACTGCATGTGGCAGAAGGTGCATCAGACTGTGCAGCGTTGAATAGAGCATTAACATTGAATATGGGAGCATTCACTAGAGATGCAAAAGCAAGGTGGGGATCAGGTCATGGATTGGATGCAGGGTTGTGTACTCAGGAATATACTGAGAATTCAAAGTTTGTGAAAAGATTTGTAGCTTGGGTGCTCGTTGTTGTGGTTCTGTTCACCGAGCTGGGAATTTGTGTTGCAGATGTTTCGTCCCCTGTCTAGGTTACATCCTCAGTGCTTGGGAGACCCCTGTAAAGCGTTTCTGTGATCTTTCCTCCGGCATTTATAGCGGTTTGTATCTGCCGCTTCCTGTTGTCAGTTCCAGCTGTCTGCTGCAGTGGCCCTGTTCTGTCCTATGGTGACAGCCTGTTCTATGGTCCAGGTCCATTCCTGATTGGTGGTTTTTGGACATTACATAGGACTACATATACACGACATAAGGCAAACAGGAAGACAGCTCACGATCCGCATCCATGAACACCAACTAACCACGAAACGACACGACCAGCTATCCTTAGTAGCCACACACACAGATGACAAGCATCATGAGTTCGACTGGGACAACACTACTATTATAGGACAAGCCAAACAGAGAACAGCCAGGGAATTCCTAGAGGCATGGCACTCATCCACAGATTCAATCAATAAGCACATCGACCTAGACCCAATATACCGGCCACTGCAGCAGACAGCTGGACTGATAACAGGAAGTAGCAGGTTCAAATCAATACAAATGCCGGAGGAAACATCACAGAAGCGCTTCACAGGAGGCTCCCAAGCACTGAGGATGTCACCTAGACAGGGGACGAAACATCTGCAATACAAATTCCTAGCTCGGTGAACAAAACCACAACAAATATACTGAGAATAGTCTTGTCTTTGGGCATTATGGATAGGTCTGCATCATTTCATTGCTCAGGGTTTATGAAGCTTGAAATTGCCTGACAGGCAAGACATTTGGAACCTTCCGGTAAAAATTAGCAACTACAAAGACCTGATATGCTCTGGAGTCTGAACAGGGGAGTTTGATCTGTCTCAAAAGGTATGTCTTCAGCACCAATATTTGTTTAATAAGCCTCACTAAAATTCACTGTAAATTTGTAAGCAGGAGGCTAGGAATGGCCCTTTCATCTTGTCCTTTATTACAGAAACAGCTCCACTCCAGCAGCTGTCCTGAACCCCCAGGAGCACCACGAACTCCTGGGGCAATGGGAAAGAGTAGCAAACTGCACAGTCAAATTTTATATCCAGTGACATCTTTTCTTACCTTTTCTCCGTCATGTTTTTTTTGTTGCTCATGTGAGCAATAAAAAAAATTGTGAAGTAACCAAAAGAGAAAATGCTGGAAAATCTCAGCAGGTCTGGCAGCATCCATAAGGAGAGAAAAGAGCTGACATTTCGAGTCTAACTGACCCTTTGTCAAAGCTTTGACAAAGGGTCAGTTAGACTCGAAACGTCAGCTGTTTTCTCTCCTTGCAGCTGCTGCCAGACCTGCTGAGATTTTCCAGCAGTTTCTCTTTTGGTTTCAGATTCCAGCATCCACAATAATTTGCTTTTAAAATTGTAAAGTGGTCAGTATCAAGCTATCCTCAAAGTTCCCGAACTCTCTTATCCCATTATTAGTGATACACAGAAAGCCCAGTGACAAAACAAAACTTGCCATTTGATTGTCTGAGTAAAATGTTTGGGTGGGACCTGAGCATATTTCAGCTACCTTTAGTCAAAAAGGTAGAAATAACTGAGGATTAAAAGTTTCAAATGAGGAGGAAAAGGCAACTTAACTAAACTGAGATCTGATTTTGCAAAAGTTCACTTGAAACGGCTTCTTCCTTTTCCAGGTCTGGCCAATATGATTATGACCTCCACCATGGGTAGGTCAAGGAGGCATGCCCCAAATCCATCCCAGCCAGAACATTCATCAAATCCCATATTGCTGATATCAATCTGATTCAGACTGGCCATCCAACCAACTGAGCCTTGAGGAGTTTTGGCAACCTGCACTTTCAAGGGCATGATCTAGAAGGCTGAGATGTTCGCTCAACGTGGTGAATCTGTTAAGATTTCGACCACATAGAACAATGGAGACCAAGTTGCTGAATATATTTAAAACAGAAATAGATAGTTTTCAAGACACTGAAGGTAATGCGGGGCAGTATGGTGTTGAGATAGACGACTGGCCATAATCATGTTGAAGGAGGTGCCAACTCAATGGCCAAATTACTTATTCTTGCTCCCAACTAAAGTAATAGTAATAGTACAGCACAGAAACAGACTCTTTGGTCCAACTCGTCCATGCTGACCAGATATCTTAAATTAACCTCGTCCCATTTTCCAGCACTTGGCCCATATCCCACTAACCCTTCCTATTCATGTAGCCATTCAAATGCCTTTTAAAACTTGTAATTGTACCAGCCTCCACCACTTCCTCTGGCAGCTCATTCCATGTACACACTATCCTTTGTGTGAAAAAAGGTTGCCCCTTAGGTCCTTTTTTAAATCTTTCCCCTCTTGCACTAAACCTATGCCCTCTAATTCTGGACTCTCCCAACCCAGGGAAAAGATCTTGTCTATTTATCCGATCCACATTCCTCATGATTTTATAAATCTCTATAAGGTCACTCCTCAGCCTCCAGTGCTCCAGGAAAAACATCCCCAGCCTATTCAGCCTCTCCCAATAGCTCAAATCCTGCAATCCTGGCAAATCTTTTCTGCAACTTTTCAAGATTCACAACATCCTTCCAATAGGAGGGAGACCAGAATTGCCCACAATATTCCAAAAGTAGCCCAACCATTGTCTTATACAGCCACAACATGACATCCCAACTCTTATATTCAATGCTCTGATCAATAAAGGAATGCATAAACAAAAGCCTTCTTCACTATTCTATCTACCTATACTTCAATGATTTACAAAGAGGACTTGGGTTCTTCATCTTTCTAGATTAGATTAGATTACTTACAGTGTGGAAACAGGCCCTTCGGCCTAACAAGTCCACACCGACCCGCCGAAGCGCAACCCACCCATACCTCTACATTTACCCCTTTAACTAACACTCTCCTCATGTATTGTGAATTTTGCAATTAAAGTATTACTTCTTTGATCTTTTCTGCAAAAGACACCATAGATTTGAAAGGAAGATCACTGGCATATTTTTTAACCTCTTAAAAATGCATGAGTATCCAAACAATGTATCCTTCAATATTATGATCCGTCAAAGCTTACCACATTGGAAGGAAGTAATGCATCTCAGAAAGGCCTCAGTACATGTCTCTAACAGGATGCCAAGTTTTTTACATTTGAAACTAAGGTCCTTACAACTCAGACAAACTACACACACATCATTGGCAAGAAATTTATTGTTCATTTCAACCACATGAAATCAGAAATTATTGGTCGAAGGCATCTCCCTGCGTGCCTCCAGTGGCTACTTGTGGAGATCCATGGGCACAATGTAGAAGTTTAATGCAAGGCAGGTTCCCAATTAACTGTTAAAGACGTTCCTTGCTGACTAGCAAATCCAGCTGTGGCAAACGTTTTCCTTTAAAAATGAAAGTTGACATTATTGAATGCGAATTAGAGTTTATCATAATATTGATCTTGTTCATTTTGGTCACAGCCACACAGAGTAGAGTCAGTAAGCTATGTCATACACCGATCAGCTACAACAGAGATATCAGCTTCAAAAGATCACCATCAGCCAGTGATCTGAATGCATCCATTGGGTTTCTGATTAAGCACATTCTTTCTGGTCATTCTGGCACAAAGTAGGACCTTCTAAGAATGTCATTTCAAAATTCTAAGAAATTGTAATTCCATAATCTCTACAATAAGTGACTGTGTACCTATCGTTCACACGGGCACAAAAAATCCCAAGCGATTGGTGCATGTAATTATATCAACAAGGACATTGGTCAACTAATCAAATAATATCAAATATGCCAAGTTCATCAACCTCAACCATCAAGAGAAGCCGTCCATCCTCAGTGATTTCCTGCAGAGCCGTGGTGCAAGATTGTGACCGATATTTCTCATGTCCAAGGATACAAATACATTCTGGTGGCTGACTATTTCACCAAGTTCCTTTTTGTGCAAAAAATCAAAGATATCACAAGTACACAACCAGTCATTAACACATTGACCGCAAAATTGAGTATGTTCAGAGTTCCTCAACAAGTTCTTTCTGAAAAGAGATTGCAGGATACTTGCACACACTTTTAGGACATGCAAGGCAGCAAACCACAGATGAAGCTATACTGCCAAGTCACGACTCTTGCGAAGAGACTGGCGGTACTACAGCAGCTGAGGGCCCGGAATGCAGAAGGATGACCAGTGGTCAGTGGGCCAGCACGGAGTGGGATGGCCAGACCTATCAGTCCTGGACCGAGCAAGGCAGCTGGCAGTTGGTAGGTCTGAGCTGAGCAGGATTGCCAGTGGTCAGTAGGCCTGAGCCGAGCAGGATGGCCTGCGGTCAGTAGGCCTGAGCCCAACAGGATGACCAGCGGTCAGTAGGCCTGAGCCAAAGTGGATGGCCAGTGGTCAGTAGGCCATGGCCGAGCAGGATGGCCAGCGGTTAGTAGGCCTGAGCCAAGCAGGGTGGCTTGTGATCACAGGGCCGGAGCTGAGCAGGGCAGCCAGCGGTCAGTAGGCCAGGGCCAAGCAGGATGGCCAGCAGTAAGTAGGTCAGGGCTGAGCAGGATAGCCAGTGGTCAGTAGCCCAGGGCTGAACAGGATGGCCAGCGGTCAGTAGGCCTGAGCCAAGCAAGGCAGCTAGTGGTCACAGGGTCGGAGCAGATTAGCCATAGGGCTGGGGACCTGGAAGGGTTGGCCAGCAGACTGGCACCCAGTATAGTCAGTCTGTCAGAGATCCCGAGCCTAGCATTGTGGCAAGAGTGAGACCATGTGTGGAAAGCCCACAGCATGGAGAGGCTGCAGGCTATACTTATTTATCTTCCTAATTGATGCTATGAAGGACTGTAATGTAGAACTTTTAGCTTTTCTCTTTATTTATCAAGTTTTGTACTTAATATACTTTAGTACCTAAGTTTCGTACCTCAGTACTTTATACCTAAGATGGTGCCATATACATTGATATTGTACACATTTCACTGTAGTCCTGTGCTTTGTACTTTGCACACATGACAATCAACCAAATTGTAATTCTAATGTTATCAGAAAAGTGATCCTATCCTTCAAAAGGAAAATGGGGATATTGTATTTTTGTGTAATTCCAGACCAGCGAGGAGTGTATCTTTAAGACAGTTATATGACATCAGGAGATGTGATATTCTGGAACAAGGTTATCTGTCCTGCCTTCAAAGACTCACTGCGTGAAAGGGAGTCAGTGTAGTGTGTTCAATTTGTTGTGTCAAGGCAGTAGAGAGTAATGCTTGTAAGTACAGAATCTAGACTAAGTAAGTCTGTGATTTTATAGTTAGTAAGGTTAATAAACTTCTCAATAAGAATCTAATCCTTATGCTTTATTGTTACGTGAGCTAATATCATGCTAGCAATGGTATTTGACCCAAGAAACTAGTTACAATGGCATATTACCACTTTCCTGGAAGAGGAACTCCCCCGCCTCCTCCATGTAGCAGGCCCCTAACTCTAATGTGACATTTCGCTTCCCTGTTGTGGATTAGAAAGCGTTAGCACAAACAGTTCTCACCCCCAAGAAATCCTGAGATCCCAGCAACAACTTCATTTGATCTGCCATCATTCATGCTCCCACCAGTTTTAATTGGACCAGAAATGTTTTTCTGCATCAATTAAGGGCTCAAAAAAAAAGGTGAACCTTACTCAGTTGTGCCTGGAGGTCAACTTTAGACACAAAAATTGTCTGTGATGAAAATCCAGCCCTTCAGGAGCTCAGTACTGCTGAGAGCCTCCTGAAGTAGAGAATGACAGAATTATAAAGGAAAGGAAGAATGCAATAAGAAGCTGTCAGAAATATCACCAAGTAAGGTCGAGGAAAACTGAAAGATGTTTAAAAAAACAAAAAAAAACTGAGGAAAGAGTAGAGCCTATTAGATATTGAAAGGGGGTCCTTATGTATGGAGGCAGAAAGGTTAGTAATGAGGGAAGATGTGTAAGGGGTAGAAGATACACCTGCTTTCACAAAAGAGGCTGATGACACAGACATTACAGTTAGGGAGGAGCAATGTGTAAACTCAAGATGTAACAAATAAAATGAAAAGTAGTTTAACAGTTTGAAACGAGTCTTCAGGTATCTCAGGTTGCTGAAAGAAATTGGTCAATGCATTGAGTATAGGGATTGGGAAGTGAAGTTGTGGTAAACAGGACATTGGTGAGACCACTTTTAGAATACTGTGTCCAATTCTGGGCTCCCTGCTACGGGAAAGATGTTGTTCAACTTGAAAGAGTGAAGAAAAAATTTACAAGGATGTTGCCAGGCTTGGAGGGTTCGAGCTATAGGGAGGGGCTGAATAGGTTGGGGCTGTTTTCCCTGGACTGTCGGAGGCTGAGTGGTGACCCTATAGAGGTTTATAAAACCATGAGAGGCATGGGTGTGGTGAATAGACAAGCTCTTTTTCTCAGGATTGGGGAGTTCAAAACTAGAGGGCATTGATTTAAGGTGAGAGGGAAAAGATATTAAAAAAGTCCTCAGGGATAACATTTACACACAGAGGATGATGTGTGCATGGAATGTGCTGCCAGAGGAAGTGGTGGAGGCTGGTACAATGAAAATATTGAAAAGGTACCTGAATGGGTATATAAATAGGAAGGGTTTAGAAGGATAGGGGCCAAATACTGGCAAATGGGACTAGATTAATTTAGGATATCTAGTTGGCATGGACGTGTTGGACCGAAGAATCTGTTTCTATGCTGTACATCTCTATGATTCTATGACCATAAATAACAGAACAGGGAAAAGCAGGCTCAACAAAATTTGTCTAATCCTTTCTGGCGATGGATGTGGGTTGAGAGGACTGAAGGACTAGTGTTACATCGTCAATAAAAAAAGGAGGGAGGGTTAGAGCTAATCAATGTTGGCGATCAATCTAATCATGGGGGTGGGTAAACTCTTGGAAGAAATCTTCAGGGAAAGTATGAATCATCATGTAGAAAGGAACGGGATTATCAAGGCAAACCAGTACTAACTTGTCAGGGGAATGTTGTATCACTCTAACTCGATTGAATCTTTCTGAGAAGCTAACAAGAAGGGATGGTGAAGGGACACATTGATATGCCTGGATGGAATTCAGTAAACGTTTGATTAGGTCTTATATGGCAGGCTGGTTGTACATCTAAAAGCCTATGGATCCATGTGAAAAACATAAGTTGGATCCGAAATTATCTTCAAGACAGAAATCAAAGGATGGTGGTCAATGGGTGCTTTTGTGACTGGAAGGTTGCTTCCCATCAGTATGGCAGTATCTGGAGAAAGAGAGAAACAGACTTGATATTTCATGTTGAGTATAACAGCTCTTCAGTTCAGTTAATTTGATTCTACTGTTTTCAGAAAAAGGGCTCACATGACCTGAGGAACTTGACATGGAGGATGTTGAAATCAGCAGTCCCACACGATGGAAGGCTGAGCTGGTACATGAACTTCCAGGTCAGCTGAAACCTTTTGAGTCCATAAGGAGTTAATTCTGCATGTGCACACTGGATGGTGGTCGTCTGTACTTTCACTTTTTGAGGAAGCTGCTACTGAATTTTTACTTTGCACTTCGGTTCCTGATCTGCTGTGACGGGGGTAGGTTGGTTAGATCAGGGGGTCATCTCATGAGTCTGCTCCCAGACCTGGCTAGGTGGCCATAAACCTGCCCAGACAGTGAATGGTTGAGGGGATCATTTAGCCTGGCTGCCTGCCCTTCTTTCACAGCTACATCAATACCTGTGTGTCCTTGGAGGGTAAGCATACACTGGCTAGTGTTACACATGAAATCTTCTGCGGCTGGTGAACACCATGGGGGCTGATATGCATCAACTCAGCTCAAAGCAACATTTTAATTTGAGTTTTACTCATTGAAATTGGAATAATTAATTTTTGCTGATTTTTCTGCATTTTTAAGAGGTGTTACCCATTAATTTGGGTTATCTTGATTGAATTGTTTTAATTTTTTCTCAATTTGTTTGAAAAGGGTAGCTCGCAAGTGATTTACAAGTGGGATTATATAGTTAAAAGCAAATAAAAACATCAGTGAATTGGTCATTGGAAAGTCATTCAGTTGTGTTTAGAGCACTTCTGGATACAGTATATATATAAAAAATGTAAAGAATATCTCAGATCATCCAATTGTAACTCAAGTTACTGAAGACCTAAACATTGTAGGTTTATTGAGAAGCAAGTTGCCATCATTGCTGTGCAGAACTGTCTGAACCATCTGCAGATTGACAGAACTGTTTATCTGAATGAAGAAAACAATTAGCTGCAGTTTTCTGAACTCAATATCATTTTCCTTTTGCTGAGTTGTATCGGTTGGAGGCAGCAGCACATCTTGTGAACTAGGGTTTGATCTCATCAGATTTTGATCAACTTCTGTTTCCTTGGGGAACTGGGCCAGTCACTTATTATTGGGTCAGGCGTCCTGTGAGCTTGGGTGTCAGTGGTCCTTTTGGTTCTACCTGCTGCGTACCTGTTTCAACTGCCAGGGCCCACATTATTGAAAGCCCAATTGCCAAGTGGGGATGAAGACAGAGTAGATTCTCTTGCTCTCTCACTTTATGCATCGGGTGCCTAGATCATTAACTCAGAATAGTTGCTGAACTCATGGGTAACCCATTGCCGGGTTGGAGCAGGGCCCTGGGTCCAATAACCTGGCCTCTTTCGAGGTGCCCAGAGATGACCTTTCTGCTGTTAATCCTGGGGATGGACTTTGAACAGAGTCGGAGCCAGATGGTTGCTCCAAGCCACTCTACATTCTCAATGTGAGGGATGGGTCAGAGGTTGGTGGTGCCAATCTAGAGGAGGTTAACCTTTCGATGATGGGCGCTGGGGCCAATTTGGAGACCATTGCCAGTGAGAAGATGGGTCTCCTCAAGCCATTTATCACATGTCCACTCACTCTTCTGGGCAACTTTGGGATTTCCTTGTTTATAATATGGGTCACAGCAACAGAGACCAGCAGGTTCTAGTCTGTTGGTTCAACTTAGTGCTGCTCATCCTATCCAGCTGTAGTGTGGGTGGGGGAACAGACCGGAATAAGCAGCAGTGTCTGAAACCATCTGTTTGGGCTGCTGAGGGCTTTGTACCTCTCCCCTCCCAGTACCCGAAGGGTGGTTGGTGATGGTAACCCAATGAAGATAACTGTAGCCAGCCTTAATATCAACAGCAGCAGAGACAATGCAGCTTTCACCGTTTCCTGCTTCTTAAGGAAGACTACAGTGCACCTCCTACAGGAAACCCACATCATTCTGGGAGGCAAAGCCTTCTGGAGTGATACAGACAAGGTCTTCTGTATGCAGTGAGCAACTCAGACGCTGGAGAGCATTATCTCCACTCAGAATGACATGTCAATATACATTTTGTTTATTTCAATTTGAACAATTTATTTTATCTTTCAGTTTATGGGGCTGGTACTCATTAAACTAATTAAAGTAAACTAAATCTTTACTTACCTTAACTTGCTTCAAAAGGACATCTCTCACCTTCCACCTGATCCCATGAAGTTACGAGTCAATGGAGTAAAGGACATTCACTTAATATCCCATATTCCCCATTGACAATGTCAAACTGTCAAAGGACTGCAACTCAGATTAGGTTGAATTACCTACAGTGAGGAAACAGGACATTTGGCCTAACAAGTGCACACTGACCCTCTGAAGAGGAACCCACCCAGCCCTATTCCCCCACCCTATATTTACACCGACTAATGCACCGAACACTATGGGCAAAATACAATGGCTAATTCACCTAGCCTGCACATCTTAGGATTGCATGAAATTGTGTCTGGCATGTCCTCACACAGGAGAAAGGTGCTTGAGAGTTCTGATGTGGTAAAGTTGGGGTGAGGGGAGCAGGGATGTGCCCAGCAATGCTCATAAAAGCCGTCTCATGCCAAGGTCACATTGATGTTTTCATTTCAGGCACCATAGCAAAAAAAGTCATGGTGCCTATTGTGCTGCGGTAATATCAGGATGAGGTAATGTCAGGCTAAAAAGTAATCAAGTAATAGAAAGCACCTCCAAGCATGTGGGTGGCACGGAGCTGTCTTCTTTATTGCATGGAATTGCAGAATCACATGAAGTGTAGTCTGGCTGGTGTCTTGGCTGGGGCAAGATCAATCTCTGAGGGAATAACCTTGAGCTTTTTGGGAAACAATATCCAGAGTATGCATCACTTTAATAGGACAGTGTACTTTCACTTTTTGTTCTCACAGATATCCTGAAAGTGAAAGGTCAATGAGCACAGATCAATCGTCAGAGATTGCAAGATGAACTTCTGAGGGGGAGGATAAGGTTGAGGTTTCTTTGATGGGCAGGATAACCATCTAAGAGAGGAAGAATTCAGGGCAGCAGTCTTCCAAACTTCAATAGCAACAAGCTTCTCGGATCTCTGAGCTGCCCAGAGACATTTTCCGGACTGGCCATGTTTTTTTTCATGCAGTTGGTCATCAAGTCTCTGTTTGCTGTCTTATTTTCCAAGATGTGTGGAAAGCGTGTGGTACAAAAGAATGTTGGACCTACCCTTGCAAGGAATCTGTCACTGAAGGTGCAATCGGAAACTACAACAGGACGCAACCAAACAGAAGACAGTCGAGTAAAAACAGCAAACAGTGTGCCAGAGACCTGCATAAATTTATGCTAATGCATGAAGTTCACGGCAAACAGACCCAAAGCAAGACCTAGAATGGAAAAACCTCCAACCAGAGGATGAACAGGTCTTTTACAGTGTGAGTATAACACATTGAACAGACAAAATCAAACAACTAAACACTTTTGTTGCAATTGCTGTCATTTGCCCAAAGAAATCTGGCAAACACACACTCAAAACCAAGACTGACATGGAAGGTAGTCTCAATAGCCTTCTGAAGTAAATTCTGAAGGACGTGTACTGAGATTGTTGGAACTCAACTGACAAGCACTACATGGACTGCATACAACAGGTTGCTAATCATTTTATTGGTGCACCAATGATGTAATGCAACTAAAGCATTTTGTCATGGAAACCACAAATGTTTAACCTGACCTGCATAAAGAGGCTACCAGAGAAGACTAGCAGGGCTACCAGAGAATATGGCTCTCAATATTGTAATTATCTATGATATGAACAAGATACCTGTGGTGGCAACAGAGGCAACTACTCATGCTGTATCAGTCCGGGATTCTGAACAATTGTACCTAGTCAGGTTTGATGCCATAGCAAATGTCAAAGGCTACACCATATTGCGTGTGGAAAGATGCCATTCCCACAATTGACCTTCCTGGACAGTGTTGTGTTCACACATAATAAAGTTTTCAGTGTGAGCTGGATGATATGGAATGCAATGTAGATCACAACTCAGATTGGTACATTTCAATTATGTGGCCAGTGACAAAAGGTGGTGCAACCAGAGTATGTCTAGATTCCAGACATCAAATCTCTCCCAAAAGATTTCAGCACTGGACAAATTGAGTCCCCAATTCAATTGATCTCTTTTTCTCCCCAAGCAAAACAGCAATGCTGGTTTTGCTCAGTTCACTTATTGGGGAATGTCAGAAAGTCACTGCCAAAGGTGGCATGGTGGCTCAGTGGTTAGCACTAGTGCCTCACAGCACCAGGGTCCCAGTTTCAATTCCAGCCTCGGGTGACTGTCTGTGTGGAGTTTGCATGTTGTCTGTGTGGGTTTCCTCTGGGTGTTCTGCTTTCCACCCACATTCACAAAGGTGTGCAGGTCAGGTGAATTGGCTATGCTAAATTGCCTATAGTGTTAGGTGCATTAGTCAGAGGGAAATGGGTCTGGGTGGGTTACTCTTTGGAGGGTCGGGTTGGGCTGAAGGGCCTGTTTCCACACTGTAGGGAATCTAAACCATCCGTACACCACTCCAAGTATGTTATTTTCAGACACTATCTTTTAGTTTATCTGTCAGTCAAAATCTGTCCCAGCAGCATAAGGACATAATTGGAAAAAAATGTATCTGGATGTGTATGCATTCCAATAATATTGTGATTGTTGGCTAATCCAAAGAGAAGCATAACTGGAACCTGGATGCAAGTAACTCCTTGTGAGGGTCTTTGTTTCTATAATTGTGCTTGGTGAATGTAGTCAGATCATATTTTTTGGTTATAGAATCTATCCCAATCCAGGCAAAGTTTTAGATATAAACTAGGTACCTGCTCCAAAAGAAACAACTTTTTGATGAAGGGCTTACACGCGAAGCATTGATTCTTCTGCTCTTTGGATACTGCCTGACTGGTTGTGCTTTTCCAGCACCACACTGTCGACTCTGATCTCCAGCACCTGCAGTCCTCCCTACCTCCAGAGTTGCTTTAATTTCTTCAACATCTAGGCACCATTCGTTCTGAATTTTTCTGACAAAGCATAATTATTGAGATAGCTTCTAAACAAAGATATACTCCATGTGTGCTAGAGGGCCATCAATATATATTTTGTCTCTCAAATATGCATTGTCAGTGGAAAATTGAAGTATGCTGTACTATAACACAATAATAACAGAAATCCTGGAAGTCAATGCTTTGCGTTAAGGATAAGAAGCAGAAAGCAAACCAACTAGATTTGAATCCAACATTGGAAGTGTGATCCAATGATTCTAACATAAAGCATGAAGTACCTGCTCTAGCATTTGGTATCAGAAGTTTCATACATACCTCCTTCGCAAGCAATTTGGGAGTGCTTGGAAATGGAGGGAAAAAGGGAAAAAGAAACATATGTAATGTTCAGAAAGTTAAAATCATACAGGGCCCATGAGGAATATAAGAAAAGCAGGAAAGAACTCAAGCAGGGAATTTAGAGGGCCAAGAGGCCATGAAATGACATTGCTGAAAATGTGTTGCTGGAAAAGCGCAGCAGGTCAGGCAGCATCCAAGGACCAGGAGAATTGACGTTTAAGACATGAGCCCTTCTTCAGGAATGAGGAAAGTGTGCCAAGCAGGCTAAGATAAAAGGTAGGGAGGAGGGACTTGGAGGAGCAGCGTTGGGAATGTGATAGGTGGAAGGAAGTTAAGGTGAGGCTGATAGGCCGGGGTGGGGGTGAGGGCGGAGAGGTCAGGAAGAAGAGCAGGTTAGGAGGGCGGTGCTGAGCTCGAGGGTTGGAACTGAGACAAGGTGGGGGGAGGGGAAATGAGGAAACTGGAGAAATCTGAGTTCATCTCTTGTGGTTGGAGGGTTCCTAGGTGGAAGATGAGGCGCTCTTCCTCCAGCCGTCATGTTGCTATGGTCTGGCAATGGATGAGTCCAAGGACCTGAATGTCCTTGGTGGAGTGGGAGGGGGAGTTGAAGTGTTGAACCACGGGGTGGTTGGGTTGGTTGGTCTGGGTGTCCCAGAGGTGTTCTTTGAAATGTTCCGCAAGTAGGCGGCCTGTCTTCCCAATATAGAGGAGGCCACATCGGGTGCAGCGGATGCAGTAGATGATGTGTGTGGAGGTGCAGGTGAATTTGTGGCGGATATGGAAGGATCCCTTGGGGCCTTGGAGGGAAGTAAGGGGGGAGGTGTGGCCGCAAGTTTTTGCATTTCTTGCGGTTGCAGGGAAAGGTGCCGGGAGTGGAGGTTGGGTTGGTGGGGAGTGTGGACCTGATGAGGGAGTCACAGAGGGAGTGGTCTTTTCAGAACACTGATAGGGGAGGGGAGGGAAATATATCTCTGGTGGTGGGGTTACGTTTGGAGGTGGCGGAAATGACGACAGATGATACGATGTATATGGAGGTTGGTGGGGTGGTAGGTGAGGATCAGTGGAGTTCTGTCCTGGGATCCTTCCATATCGGTCACAAATTCACCTGCACCTCCACACACATCATTTACTGCATCCGCTGACCCGATGTGGCCTCCTCTATATTGGGGAGACAGGCCGCCTACTTGCGGAACATTTCAAAGAACACCTCTAGGATACCCGGACCAACCAACCCAACCACTCCGTGGCTCAACACTTCAACTCCCCCTCCCACTCCACCAAGGACATTCAGGTCCTTGGACTCCTCCATCGCCAGACCATAGCAACACGACGGCTGGAGGAAGAATGCCTCATCTTCTGCCTAGGAACCCTCCAACCACAAGGGATGAACTCAGATTTCTCCAGTTTCATTTCCCTTCCCCCCACTTTGTCTCAGTCCCAACCCTCGAACTCAGCACCACCTTCCTAACCTGCTCTTTTTCCTGACCTCTCCGCCCCCACCCCACCCTGGCCTATCACCCTCACCTTATCACCCTCATCTTAACCTCCTTGGAGACAGAGCATGTGGGTGAAATCTGAAATGCGCACTTTGTATCGGTATTCACCCAGGAGAAGGATATAGAGGATGGTGAGATTAGTGTGGAACATGCTAAAATGCTCGGGCACTTTGAGATCAAGAAAGAAGTGGTGTTGGGTCTTTTGACGGGCATTAAGGTGGGTAAGTTTCCAGGGCTCGATGGTATCCACCCCAAATTATTGAGAGAGGCGTGAGAGAAGATTGCTGGGGTCTTGACTAAGATCTTTGGATACTCGGTAACCACTGGAGATGTTGTGAAGGACTGGTAAGTAGCTAATGTTGTTCCTCTGTTCAAGAAAGGAAACAGAGGCAATCCAGGAAACGATAGACTTGTGAGTCTCACATCAGAGGTTGGGAAGCTGTTGGAGAAGATTCTTAATGTTAGGATTTAGAGAAAGCATGTGTCGAGAGTATTCCTGATGAAGGGCTTTTGCCTGAAACATCAATTTTCCTGCTCCTTGGATGCTGCCTGGCCTGCTGTGCTTTTCCAGCACCACATTCTTGAATCTAATCTCCAGCATCTGCAGTCCTCACTTTCGCCTTTAGAGAAACATAGCCTAATTAGGGGCAGTCAGCATGGCTTTCTACAAGGTAGGAGAAAGTGAGGACTGCATATGCTGGAGTACCAGAGTTGAAAAATGTGGTGCTGGAAAAACACAGTAAACCAGGCAGCATCCGAGAAGCAGGCGAATCGACGTTTCGGGCATAAGCCCTTCTTCCGGAATGAGGCTGGTGTGCCAAGCACGCTGAGATAAAAGGTAGTGGGGAGGGAATTTGGGGGAGGGGTGCTGACAATACGATAGGTGGAAGGGGGTGAGGGTGAGGGTGATAAGCCAGAGAGAGGGTGGGGGCGGAGAGATCGGGAAGAAGATTGCAGGTCAAGAGGGCGTTGCTGAATCTGAGGGTTGGGACTGAGATAAAGTGGGGGAGGGGAATGAGGAAGCTGGAGAAATCTACATTCATCCCTTGTGGTTGGAGAGTTGCTAGGCGGAAGATGAGGTGCTCTTCCTCCAGATGTCGTGTGTCAAGGGTCTGGCGACGGAGGAGGCCAAGGACCTGCATATCATTGGCGGAGTGGGAGGGGGAGTTAAAGCGTTCAGCCACGGGGCGGTTGGGTTGGTTGGTGCGGGTGTCCCAGTGGTGTTCCCTGAAACGTTCCGCAAGTAGGCAGCCAGTCTCCCCAATATAGAGCAGACCACATCGGGTGCAGCAGATATAGTAAATGATGTGTGTAGAGGTGCAGGTGAATTTGTGACGGATATGGAAGGATCCTTTGGGGCCTTGGAGGGAAGTGAGGGGGGAGGTGTGGGAGCAAGTTTTGCACTTCTTGCGGTTGCAGGGAAGGTGCCGGGAGTGGAGGTTGGGTTGGTGGAGGGTGTGGTCCTGACGAGGGAGTCGCGGAGGAAGTGGTCTCTCCGGAACACTGATAGGGGTGGGGAGGGAAATATATCCCTGGTGGTGGGGTCCGTTTGGAGGTGGCGGAAATGACAGAGGATGATACGATGTATCTGGAGATTGGTGGGGTGGAAGGTGAGGACCAGTCAGGTTCTGTCCTGGTGGCGATTGGAGGGGCAGGGTTCAAGGGCGGAGGTGCGGGAAGTGGAGGAGATGCAGTGGAGAGCGTCATCGAGCACGTTAGAGGGGAAATTGCGGTCTTTGAAGAAGGAGGCCATTTGAGTTGTTCAGTCGTGGAATTGGTCCTCCTGGGAGCAGATGCAGCAGAGGCGGAGGAATTGGGAATATCAGATGGCATTTTTACAGGGGTCAGGGTGGGAGGAGGTGTAATCTAGTCAGCTGTGGGAGTCAGTCAATTTATAGTAAATGTTTGTGTTGAGTCGGTCGCCCGAGAGAGGTCTAGGAAGGGGAGGGAGGAGTCTGAGACGGTCCAGGTAAATTTGAGGTCGGGTTGGAAGGTATTAGTAAAGTTGATGAACTGTTTAACCTCCTTGTGGGAACACGAGGCAGCGCCGATACAGTCATCAATGTAGCGGAGGAAAAGGTGGGGGGTGGTGCCAGTGTAGCTGCGGAAGATGAACTGTTCCACATATGCGACAATATGTTCCCCCTCTCTGGCCTATCACCCTCACCATCACCCTCACCTCCTTCCACCTATCGTATTCCCAATGCCCCTCCCCCAAATTCCCTCCTCTGTACCTTTTATCTTAGCCCGCTTGGCACACCAGCCTCATTCCTGAAGAAGAGCTTATGCCCAAAACGTCGATTATCCTGCTCCTAAAGATGCTACCTGGCCTGCTGTATTTTTCCAGCACCACATTTTTCAACTCTTTTCTACAAGGCAGGTCATGTCTTAGTAATTTGATTGAGTTTTTTCAGGAGATATCAAAGATGATCGATGAGAGTAAAGTAGTGGGTATTGCCTACTGTAGTAAAGCTTTTGACAAGGTCCCTCATGGTAGGCTCAGCCAGAAGATTAAAATGCATGGGATCCATAGTGACTTAGCTGTGTGCATTCAGAATTGTCTTGCCTATAGAAGGCAGAGGATAGTGGTGGAAGGCTGTTTTTCAGGCTGGGAGGTGCTTAACTAGTGGTGTTCCACAGGGATCTGTACTGGGACCTCTGCTGCTTGTGATATGTACAAATGACTTGGATGAAAATGTAGTTGGGTGGGTTAGTAAGTTTGCAGATGATACAAAGATCAATGGAGTGCAGAAGGTTGTCAAAGGATACAGTGGGATATAGATTAATTGCAGATACAGGCAGAGCAATGGCAGATGGAGTCTAAACTAGGTAAGTGTGAGGTGCTGCACTTCAGGAGATCAATTGTTCAGGCAAAGTATACTACTAATGGCAGGACCCTTAATAGCATTGATGTCATGAGGGATCTTGGGTTCAAGACTATAGCTTTCTGAAAGTGGCCACGCAAGTAGGTAGGGTGGTGAAGAAGGCATATAGCATGCTTGCCTTTATTGTTCGGGGAATTGAGTAAAAGAGTCAGGATGCCATGTTGCATCTTTATAAGCCTTTGGTTCAGCCTCACTTAGAGTACTGCATTCAATTCTGGTCACCACATTACAGGAAGGATATGGAGGCTTTGGAGAGGGTGCAGAAATGGTTTATTAGGATTAGAGGGAGTGAACTACAAGGAGAGGCTAGAAACACTCAGGTTGTTTTCTCTGGAGTGGCAGAGGCTGAGAGGAGACTTGATAGAAGACTATAAAAATATGAGATGCACAGATAGGGTTGATGGTCAGAATGTTTTTCCCAGAGTTGAAATGTTGAAATCCAGGCGGCAAGCGTTTAAGGTGAGAGGAGGAGTTCAAAGGATATGTTGGGGGCAAGTATTTGACACAAAGAATGTTAGGAGTGTGGAACGTGCTTCCAGGAGTTGTGGTAGAAGCAGATCTGATAGGAGCATTTCAGAAACTTTTAGGTAAATACCTGAATATGCAGGAAATGAGGTGATATGAACCTTCCTGATGAAGGGCTTTTGCCTGAAATGTCAATTTTCCTTCTCCTCGGATGCTGCCTGACCTGCTGTGATTTTCCAGCACCACTCTAATCTTGATATGAACCAAGGGCAGGCAGAAGGGATTAGTTTCATTTTGCGTCACGTTCGGCACATTACCGTTGGCTGAAGGGCCTGTTTCTGTGCTGTATTGTTGTTCTATGTTCTACGAGAGCATGAAGTGACTCTGAGTCCTTCAATCCTTCACATCATGCTTGTAATACCAAGGCAATGTTTGCTGGCACCACTCATTTTGTTGCCTCCACATTAAGCAGCAGAGAGAAGATAGTGCAAGCTTTCATTGCAAGTGCAGCAGTTCACTTATTTTTGTCTGGGACTTTGCCCTGGTATACTGTTGCAGTCTACTGACAATGATCTTCAAACTGTCCAGGACCAAACTGGTTGGGTTTGGGTGCAGGTCATTCTGGTGCCCTTCCTTGGAAGATGAACTCACTTTTTATCTGGGTGTCTCCCAACATAACCTGGAAGGTGGCTTCACAGAAGGGTGGGTTGGTTCTGCTGTGCCATGGCATCTTCAAGCAGACTTTGTTCGGGTTGGGATGGCAAACACGGGTTCCAGTGAGGCTTCCGAACTTGCAGAACTTCCACCACAGAAAGTTCAGCCAGTGGAGGGAACCTATTGCCAGTTTTTGTCACAGATAATGAGATGCAAAGTACATTATTATGTGCTAAACCCCATCCAGTGTCATGGCAAAAGTGGTGGCCTTTAAACATTTGGTGACATAGTTTAACTTCAAAATGGAAAATACCAGCCTTTTTCAATGTGTATTTCTAAAGGTCACTGAGGACTAGCTAAATGCTGATGAGTTTACCAGAATAATATCCGTCTAAGTCCTGATTAAGTTTGGCTGTTGATTAATTGACGACTTTCAATTTTATTTCCCTCCTTTAATTTCCTCCAACTGAATAAATGGCACGAGGTATTCTATTTCCACAGAAAACAATGTGAGATTCCTGAAGATTATTAAAACTCATAAACATGTTTGAACAAACTGAATCTTATCAATCAATAATAATGTCTCTAATGTATTCAACTTGCCATGTTTTTAAAGTTTGATATCCAACTTACAAATAATCAGTAAGTACAACAATATCTCACTGACTTATCATCATCATTCTTATTATGCCTTATGACAACAGAATCAAATCAATTCTTCAACAGATATTGTCTACAATAGAACTAAAGGAATATCGAAGCCCAGAGCATTTTTTATTTTCAAGTCAACAACTGAGTTAAGTTTTTTATCAAGTCATAAAATGGTTTGCTGTACTTCCCTTGGGGGGAAATACCAGTCATTGATCTTCGTAAGGATTTACAGCAATGCTCCTATCTACTTCCAACATAAAAACAACATAAGAAACAGGTCAGTTGATGCTTTTAGTTTGCTGAGCCATTCAATAAGATCATGGCCAATCTTCTACCTCAGCTGTACCCTACTGCACTGTCCCAATTTCCTTTGAGTATCTAAAAACCTCCATTTCCAATGTGAACATAATCATTGACTGAGCATCCACCGGTGAGAATTCCAAAGATGTAATCCATTGAGTCAAAAGCTTTTTTCACCATCTCAGATTAGCTACTGACTCTTTGTTCTGAGACTTGTGACTCCCTAATTCTAGACTCAGGGTAAATAACTTCCTAGTGTCTACTCTGTCAAATCATTAAAGAATTGTATTTGCTTTAATTAGATTACCATATACACTCATACAAAAGTTGATTTTTTTTTAGATGAGTTTTGAAGGTTCAATTTATAGAGTTGCACAATTTGATTGCACAGCTAATCCCAGATAAAGAAGAAAAACACAATGAATTATGGTAAAGGTAATTACCGCATAAAAGCAAGTGAAACAAGAATGAATTACTGGTAGGAAGTTTAATTTATACATACTGGTACGAAAATTTAATTTTTCAAAGATTCATTGAAATCCTACAAAATCACACTGTTCAACATTGGTCATGGTCTGGTATAATAGCACAATTAAAATGAAACATTTATTAAACTCTGAATGTGTAAGCAGCTTGAACTTTCCAGCCAAATTCTTCCATTTCCCTCCCATTCATTCCTGTTTGTTATGAACCTCAGCAACATTAATAAATTTGTTAAAGAATTAAAGATATATCTAGCTAATATATCTTACTATTATTCAGATATAATGGCACAATTAAATGTACAGTAAACAAAGTGCGATAAATACTGATAGACCTAGTACCGGTCTAAATGAATGAATGAATCAAAATGTGCTGTAGTAAACCAAATGGGCTAAGTAGAGTTATGAATAAATGAATGAACAGAAATGCAGTATTATAAACAAAGAACAGTGAGTAGAGTTCCCGATATGAATGAATGAATGCAATTTTGTTTAAGTGGGTTAATGAGAACATGCATTTTCCTTTCTAAGAGTTCTGTAATGCAATATAGCAGGGTCAACTTTTACACAGGATATATGGAAAATACAAGATTTTTTAGCCAAAAATAAGGGTTCAACTTTTATATAAGATCGACCTTGTACACGAGTATATATGGTATACCTCATTCTTCCAACTTCTGGTGAACAGAGGCCTAGTCTAAGGACATTTTCTTCATTGGAAATCCCTTCGTCCCAGGAATTAGGCTATATGAATTTGTACTTCATTGAAGGCAGGTTGTTTTAGACAATGAGACCAAAACTGTTCCCTGCACTGTGCATGTGGTCTGATCAATTATTCTTTATTCTTATACTGTAAAGGCATTGTATTATAGATTAATTATTCATTCTACTTGTACATTTACTTTCTGTGATTTATAGTAAAACACCCAGATGCCTCAGGTATCAACATTTCCTACCTGTCGCTATTAAAATATATTTTGCATTTCTATTTTTCCAGACAAAGAAGACAACTTGCCCTTTCTCCTCCTTCCTTGTAATATTCCATCTGCTGTATTCTTGTCCACTCACTTAAACCCTCTGTACACTTTTGCAGCCTTTTTGGTTTCTCCTCACAACTCACTTTCGCTTCTATTTTGTATTTTGAGCAAGCCATTACATTACAGCCGGTAGTCCCATCTAGGGCATGGTTAGAGATTGGAGATAGATGAGGACCAAGCATAGACCCCAGTGTGACTTCACTAGTTACAGTCTGCCAATCCAGAAATGTCCAGATTATTCCGATTTCTCCATTTTTAATTCAGCAACCAATCCTCAGTCTATATTACCACAAATCCCTTGATTCCCAACTTTGTGTAATAATCTGTTGTGTGGCACACGAGTGTTTCTTGAAAATTTAGTTGTGCTATATTCACTGGTTCTCCCTCAATGTAGTTACAACCCTAAGAAACTGAATAGATTTGTCAAGCATGAATTTCCTTTCATAATGACTATCTGCCCAATCATTTGATTGCGCTGCTACTATCTGCATAGTAATAGATTCCAGCATTTTCCCGAGTACTGACTTAGCCTAGTATTGGCTTACTGACATACATACTTCTGTCAAAATGCACTGACTTCAGACAACTTTCAAAATAGCAGACAGGATCTAATTTGGGGATTCCTGCTCCCATTTCCAGGGAAAACAATTTTTATTTATGTAGGATATGGTTGTGGATTGTGAACATTAACATTGTATTCCTGAACTGGTCAGGTCTATTGTAGGTTGAAAAATGTGGTGCTGGAAAAATACAGCAGGCCAGGCAACATCCGAGGAGCAGGAGAATCCACGTTTCGGGCATATGCTCTTCTTCAGGAATGAGGCTGGTGTGCCAAGCGGGCTGAGATGAAGGGTAGGGGGGAGGGAATTGGGGGGAGGGGCGCTGGGGATACAATAGGTGAAAGGAGGTGAGGGTAAGGGTGGTAGGCCGGAGAGGGGGTGAGGCCTGAGAGGTCGGGAAGAAGATTGCAGGCCAAGGGGGACATGCTGAATCCGAGGGTTGGGACTGAGATAATGTGGTGGGAGGGGAAATGAGAAAGCTGGAGAAATCTACATTCATCCCATGTGATTGGAGGGAAGATGAGGTGCTCTTCCTCCAGACATCATGTGGTCAGGGTCTGGCGATGGAGGAGGCCAAGGACCTGCATGTGGAGTGGGAGGGGGAGTTAAAGCGTTCAGCCACGGGGTGATTGGGCTGTTTGGCGCAGGTGTCCCAGAGGTGTTCCCTGAAATGTTCCGCAAGTAGGTGGCCTGTCTCCACAAATTAGAGGAGACCACATCGGGTGCAGCAGATACAGAAAATGATGTGTGTGGAGGTGCAGGTGAATTTGCGATGGATATGGAAGGATCCATTGGGGCCTTGGAGGGAGGTGAGGGGAGGTGTGGGCGCACGTTTTGCACTTCTTGCAGTTGCAGGGTAAGGTGCCGGGAGTGGATGTTGGGTTGGTGGGGGTTGTGGACCTGACGAGGGAGTCACGGAGGGAGTGGTCTCTCCGGAACGCTGATAGGGGAGGGGAGCAAAATATATCCCTGATGGTGGGGTCTGTTTGGAGGTGGCAGAAATGACGGAGGATGATACGATGTATCCGGAGGTTGGCGGGGTGGAAGGTGAGGACCAGTGGGGTTCTGTCCTGATGGTGATTGGAGAGGCAGGGTTCAAGGGTGGAGGTGCAGGAAGTGGAGGAGATGCGGTGGAGGGCATCGTCGACCATGTCGGAGGTCTATTGTGGGGTTAGGTAGCTCACACCCTTAGTGGAGTTTGTGAAAATTGTCAATTTTATACTTGTCTAAATAAGCTTACAAATATTGGGGAACAATAGATCTAAGATAAAATATCCTACTATAATCTCATAGTGATGCCAATCAACCAAAGATAACACTCCCCTTCAGCCTATGTAAACAGATTTCTGCTGAGCTGAGTCATTAATGAATCCTTGGAGCTCAGCTCAGCATTCATAATGAGTCTATCTGCCACCTGTACCAACAGAACAATTGACCAGACATGGGTTTCTCTCGATGGTTATACTAAGCATTTTTAAAATCTGTAAGTTGATTTTTCAATGTCTGTACGTTTATTTGGACAGAATTAAAAATTTCAAAGAAATATTAATCAGTTGACCTTGGAAGTTGTGTGCCTCTTGGCCCTCTTTAAATATCTTCCAGGGTCAAAGGTCGAGACAATCCTAACCTTGTCTTTTTGGAAAGAAACTAGCAAATACAGGGTCCATTGGAATGGAGATAGATCTTGCTGAGTCAAAAATTTCTCAACTCAAGCTTCTTGATATGTTTACAAATGTGTCCAATAGCTCTCTCTTTTCCCTCTCCCTCCTTCCTTGAATAGCAGGATTACATTTTCAGATTCCATTCTGTTGGGGGCTGGAATTTATGAAACTCAGACAGATCAAAGCCAATTAATTTTATTGTCAAGCAAATAACCATAGTTACCTCTATTAAAATCCATGAGTTTTTGTTACCAGATCCCAGGGATTTTTTGTTTTCAGCCCTGTTCTCCAGTTTATTTTCACTAATACCAATATCCTTATGTTCCTCCTGATTTTGTCCCCAGCTGCTTGAATGGTTTTATTTCTTCTACTGTCAATTTAATGTCCACAGTTTCATTACTCTCCATTGTAATTTCTCCTCTGTTTGTCTTAAAGCATCCACATTCATCGTTGTTCAGTGCCTCCTTTCTGTATGCCCACGTGGTTTTCCAATCTCATTTTCTATTTCTAGCTAGTCTACTTTTGTATCTCATTTTCAGTTCTTGTATCAGTTTCTTGGTGATCATTTATTGGAATCTAATTCTCCAATACTCAGTCTTAGTATTCAAAGTCTTTTTTAAAAATCTTATTCATCATAGTTGTATCATGTTCTCCATTGGGTTTCTCTTCCTAAAGTGAATATACATTTATATTATTTTGAACTATGAATTAATAAATACATCACAAAATACTTAAGAAATAGTATAGTCTGCCCACTGATCATTTACTGTTAGGTGTATGCAATCTTCAATGACACAGAAAGTAAAGCTTCGAAATAGACTTTTCGCTCAGTGGGATAGTCACGCAGCTTGTATCATCCCATTTCATTTCACACTGTCTTCCATTCCATTCTCCATCATGTAATTATCCAGCTTCTCTTCAAGCTATTTATAAATGGAGTATTAATGAAGATGGCATAAATAATTCTCTTATTGCAATTAACCTTACTGTGCATTCGTTTTTACAATTTACATTTTCCATTTGTCATATTTAACAATTAAATCAATTGATAAGTACCAAGATTTTAAACTGACTCCAACATGAACCATTGACAATGAAAATTGCTACAGCAAGATTCTACTTTGATATAAACAACATTTAAAATACAACATAATTTCATGGATTGATATCTAATCACATGCCAGTGGGCATGGAATGGACTGTTTTTATATCTCCTGTTGAAATATTTATATTTCTTGTATACAAATTTCTGCTGATTTTTATGGCTTTCTTTTGTTGCCTGGTTCAGGAAATTTTCTGAGATCCTGAGAGGTCAGATAAATACAAGTCTTCCTTTCCTTGCAGTTGCCCTGAAGGAGAGGAGTAGGAGTCTGGCACTAACTGTGGGCATTCTCTGACCTCCATGAAGATGAAGAAGACTTCCACCTAGTCAAGAGCACAATGACTTTTGAAGAAGAATCATATAAAATGTGAATGCTGCTTTTCTCTCGACAGATGCTGCCAGATCTGCTGAGTTTCTCCAGCATTGTCAGTGTTTGTTCCAGGTTTCCAGCATTTGCAATGTTTTGCTTTTACACACTGTGTTCTGTGTGGAAATAGATCGGCTGTTTCTCTCCTTCAGGGACTTCAGTCATGTTTAAGGTTTAGTCACAATGTAAACATGAGACATGATAAGCAGCTCTAGATTCTATTAATCCTTTTGCGCACTGTTAGGGATAAAGTGAATTTGCTTTAACTAAATGGAAGAAGCCAAATAGGTTTGGCACCTTAGGACCTACTCTTCTAAGTTTGGCCAACTGCAAATTTATTTACAGAGTTAACTGGACTTGGCATTGGTAAAAATCCAAAGGGAACGCTTCAGAACCTCAGGATGTCAAATCTGCAACCAAATAAATACTTTTGAGGTCCTAATGTTGTAATGCAAGAAATGTGGTGGCCAATTTGCAAACAGGAAGGTTCCACAGAGAGCATTTGACCTAAATCAGAAGATCTGTTTGTTCAAGGATAATTCCTCAGAGGCAATAAAAAACAGGTAAAACAATGTGTTTTATTGTTTGGAATCAAAAATGCTGATCATACTGCAATTCCATTCTGAAGAATACAAGACGAGTTGAACCAGTTCATTGCTTACCAGTTTTGATGGTTTTACCTTCCAGGAAACATTGATCAGGGGATTGGAAAATCTCCCATGCCCTTCAGCTAGTAAGGTGGAATCCTTAAATTCATTTGAGAACATGGACACGTTTAATGTCTCAATTGAAAGACAATCATATTTTGGCCGATTGTCAACCTGATGGAGGTTTCACGGAGGTTTTCCCTGTAAGCCCTGATGATGTTTCTCTCACAATCGCCCCATTAATTATGCATCAAAGCTCCATGGTAACTTCAGGGGTTGTCTTGTCCTCAGCAGAGATGCTTGCCGGACCATTGGGATCATCTGAGTTTATGCCACGGATGTAATCAAGCATCTGCTGTCTACAGCTTCAAGGTAGGAAGAACCATTCCGCGTGTGGTGCTAAAATATAGTTTGAAAGGAGATGAATGCTGAAGGGAAATCAATAACCCCGCTTCACAAACAGGGACCTGGGAGTCTTAGTGGATGGAATGGTAGAGAGGAGGGCCATCCTAATTTCCAAGGATGGGGAAGGAGGTCACAACGCCATGTCCAAGGTAACCACTCAGGTCAGTCAAAACAAATGTACTGCAATGCCATAAGAAGGCCAACGACCTTTTGCACACCAAAAGGATAAGTGCCACCATTTTCTCTGCTGCCTCACATTCATGCTGAATCTGCTACTACACACACCTTCCACCAAGGCTCCTGGTCTTCCACTCTCATACATGGATGGAAGCCTGGCCGTTAAGGCTTGACTTTAACTTAAAACTTTAACAAACTTGGCAACAAGATATCTAAAGATGGAAGTGCTCTTTATCATCTGTACCCGAACCGAAGATATTTTTAAAGTTCATTCATAGGATATGGGTGTCATTGGCTGGGTCGGAAATTGTTACCAATCCCTAGTTCGGCCCTGAGATAGTGGGTGCAAACTGCTCCTTCTGAGCTGGCCGAAAGACTGGAGGTTGGCTAACATGGTGCCGATAATTAAAATAGGTGTTCGGGAAAAGCAAAGGAACTATAGACCAGTGAGCCTGACATCAGTGGTGGACACGTTGTTGGGGGGGGGTGTGTGGGGATTCTGATTGACAAGTTTTGCATGTATCTGGAAAGACAAGGTCAGATTAGGAACAATCAACATTGCTTTATGCATGGGAAATCATGTCTTATGAGCTTGCTGGCATTTTCTGAAGAATTAACAAAGAGGATTGATAAGGACAGATCAGTGAATGTGATCTATATGAACTTCAGTAAGGCATTTGACAATGTTCTTCTTAGTAGACTGGATAGCAAGGTTAGATCACACGAAATAGAAGGAGAACCAGCCACTTGGATACAGAGGGTAGTGATGGGTTGGTTGTTTTTCAGACTAGACCAGCTGTGTGCTGCAGGGACTAGTGCTGCATTTACTGCTTTTTGATATTCATATAAATGATTTGGATATGAATATAGGAGACATGGTTACTAAATTTGTCGATGACACAGAGGAACCTTGGTTATCCAAAGGACATGTGCGGGATTATGTTCAGTTAATTGAATTCCGAATAATCGAATGTTGGATAATATAGTTTAGCCAAGCATTGAGACCTTGCGATCTTGTTGAATAATCTGATATTCGGATAATCAAATGCTGGATAATCGAGGTTCCTCTGTGAAGAAAGACAGTGAAGAAGGTTACCTCAGAGTACAATGGGACCTTGATCAGATGGGCTGATGGACTGAGAAGTGGCAGATGGAGTTTAATTCAGATAAATGCGAGGTGCTACATTTTGGTAGGGTATATCAGGGCAGGGCTTATACACTTAATGATAGGATTCTGAGGAGTGTTGCTGAACAAAGTAACCTTGGGGTTCAGGTTCTTATTTGCTTGAAAGTGGGGTCCCAGGTAGACAGAATAACAAAGATGTGTTTGATATGTTTGCCTTTAGTGGTCATTGCATTGAGTATAGGAGTCATGTCACAGCTGTACTGAACATTGGTGAGGTCACTTTTGGAATACTGTGCTCAATCCTAGTCTCCTTGCTGTAGAAAATATGTTGTTTGTTGTTTGAACTTGAAAGGGTGCAAAAAAGATTTACAAGGATGTTGCCAGGGTTGGAGGGTTTGAGCTAAAGGGAGAGGCTGAATTGACTGGGGATCTTTTCCCTAGAATGTCAGAGACTGAGGGGTGATCTTATAGAGGTTATAAAATCATGAGGGACATGGATAGGGTAAATAGACAAGGTCTTTTTCCCAGGTTAGGGGAGCCCAAAACTAGAGGGCATAGGTTTAATGTGAGAGGGGAAAGATTTTAAAGTGACCTAAGGGGCAACATTTTCACACAGTGTGGTGCACGCATGGAATATTCTTCCAGAAGGAGTAGTGAGGCCAGTATAATGACAACTTTTATAGAATAGAATAGAATACCTATAGTGTGGAAACAGGCCATTCGGTCCAACAAGTCCACACTGACCCTATGAAGAGTATCCCACCTAAATCTATTCCCCATTACTTTACCTTTACCCCTGAGGTTAATACTGCTACCCCACAGAGCTGGGGACCCAGGTTTGATTCCAGCCTTTGGTGACTTGTCTGTGTGGAGTTTGCACTTTCTCCCCATGTCTGTGTGGGTTTCCTTCGGGGGCTCTGGTTACCTCCCACAGTCCAAAAATGTGCAGATTAATTGGATTGGCTATGCTAAGTTGCACATAGTGTCCAGGGTTGTGCAGACTTGGTGGATTAGCTGTGGGGAATGCAAGGGTTACAGGAATAGGTGGTGTGGGTGGATCTGGGTGGGATGCGCTTCAGAGGGGTGATGTGGATTCAGTATGCCAAATGGCCTTTTCCATGCTGTGGGGATGCTTGATTCTGTGAAATCACTCCTGTTTTCTTGAGATTTTACAAGGTTAAGGGGTGATCTGATAAAGTCTTCAAAATATTAATCAGAAAAGACACGGGTGATTAAGATAAACTAATTCCATTGATGAGGGATTCTAGAACTGGGGGAGCAGTCTGAGGATTATGGCCAGACCATTTAGGACTGATGTTCGGAAGCACTTATGCTTTCAAAAGGTGGTGGCTGTTTGGAACCCTTTCCACAACCTGCTGTGGATGCTGGATCAGTTGTTTATTGTAAATCTCCACAGATAATTTTGTGAAGTAGATGTATTGAAAGAAATACCGCAAAGTCAGGTATATGGAGTTAAATCACGGATTGAACAACCATGATCTCATTAAATGATGGAACTGGTTCAACAGGCTGAATGGGCTACTCCTGTCCCCGTGACACTGTATTAAGAATATTTCTGGCATTTTCTAGTTCCATAGTTAATGCCACGTCCCACGCTGAATTAGCCATTGCAAGTTTGCTTGCACTTTCCATAAAATCAATGCTACCTTCATTATTATGCACAGTTTATTCACTTCAACATCTTCCTAATCACAGTGAAGACAGCATTTATACTCATTAGCACTTTCTGAACTGTTATCAAGTTCACCGTGCTTGTCCCACAGACTCATCAGGCAGTTTGACAGAATCGAATTTGCTCCCAGAAGAATCCATTGGAGTAAGACTAATTTGATATGAAAGCAAATTACAATACATGGTGGAAATCTGAAATTAAAACAGAAAATGCTGGAAATATTGTGGGGATCAGGCAATATCTGTTGACAGGGAAACAGAATTAGCCATCTGGATTTAGTCAGACCATTACCAGATCACCCAGAAAAGATCCAGTCACCTGAACCAATACATGTGGTGCCGAGCTCACAAGTATGGGCGACATGAGCTTGCTGCTAGATCACATGGTGGAGATAGTTCTGGTGTTGGAAATGCCATGCTTGATTCCCATGCATAAGAAGGCACTGCAATTCTGCTGGCCTCCCTCTATAGGGAGGATTACACATGGATTGCCAGCAGTGTGAAATCTGTGTACTTCTGGACAAAGAAAACTAAGCAGAAGAAATATCCTAAAAGTTTAGTCACTGGCTCACCTACACATAATGTGGAGGAGCTGGTGTTGGACTGAGGTGGACAAAGTTAAAAATCACACAGCACCAGGTTATAGTCCAACAGGTTTGTTTGGAAGCACTGACTTAACCTTTTGGACTATAACCTGGTGTGGCGTGATTTCTAACTTTGTCCACTTGTGCATAGAGAGATCTCACAATTGAAAGTGTCACCACATTATCATGACCAACTCAGAATGCTTTTTAACTGTACTTTGGAGTTCAGCTGGCATTGCAAAGCCCCTGTCTGGTTGCTCTGTGCCCAGGTGCACATAGCTATCTCATATCTCTGCACAAGGTATATCTCAAATCTCTGAGTTTCATTTCTTAGCACTCATTCACCTTAGACTTAGTTATCAGTATCCATGCCTTGCTTTGCCTCTTAATGCAGACATAAGTTCAGGTAGCTTTTCATGGTTGCCATCATTGGAAAATGAAGGGGATCGACATGTTGGTATATGGCACTATGGTACATCAAATGTCAATCTACGGTATGTGCCAACAGCTTACCCAGCTGACACGCGCATTGTGCTTTGATCAGATGGCCATATCTGAGACCCTAATGAAGGTAGCCCTTGGACACATGAAGATGGACTTTGGTCATCAGGGGTGGCACAATGCTTAGTCAAGGGCATCTTAATCCAAGGGATTATCCACAGTCAGTCCTGCAAATCAAATCCCAACAGTCTGCGAATAAGGGTAGATCAGTTGGGGGACTGTGGGGAGATCAGTCCAACGAGCCAACCAGTTCTTCCTTCAGTAGGATATATTTCCCTCCCCACTCCTATCCACTTTCCATAAAGACCATTCCCTCCATGAATACCAGGTCCACACCCCCTAACAACCCACCCTCCCCTCCCGGCACCTTCCCCTGACACCACGGAAATTGCAAAATCTGCGCCCATACCTCCCCCTCACCTCCGACCAAAGCCCCAAAGGAGCCTTCTACATCCATCAAAAGTTTATCTGCACTTCCATACATGTCATTTATTGTATCCATTGCTCCTCATGCGGTCTCCTCTATATTGGGGAGATAGGATGCCTACTCGTAGAATGCTTCAGCGAACATCTCTGGGACACCCGTGGTAAAAACAAAGTCTGCAGATGCTGGAAACCAAATTCTAGATTAGAGTAGTGCTGGAAAAACACAGCAGTTCAGGCAGCATCTGAGGAGCAGGAAAATCGACATTTCGGGCAAAAGCCCTTCATCAGGAATAGAGGCACATATAAGTCACAATCTTTCCTAGATTAGTGAAGACATAGGTGGCCCATGTGAGTGTCATTAAACTGGAGAGACTGGAAAGTGGAGCTTTTGGATGAGATGAGGCTCAGCAATGGACAAGTTTGCTGTTTCCTTATCTTCCTGCTGCTGGAATGTATTGGGAATGGTTTCCACACAACTCGTTTTCCAATGGATGGCCTCTCACTGTTATCTGCAACAATGCCACCCTGACAGCTTAACTGGCTGAAAACTAACCCACCATTTCATCTCCACAATTCTCGATGTTGGAGATTAATTGTAACATCAACATCTTTCCACATACACACAAAAAACACAGCCAATAATAGAGGATGACAAAAATGAGTAAAAATGAGTTTAAAAGAAGACATAAAAATTAGAAAAGTATAGAGAAGCAATCAATTACAATGATCAAGAAATATGATAATAGTGAAGCATCACTAGACAGGTCAATCCTAAAAGAGAAAGCAACATTCAATAATTACATTGATTCAGTATTTACCAGGGAGAGTAATATAATGGATAAATGTTTTCCACCACCAATTCTCAGGTGCAGTTGTGTGCATTATATACAAGATGCACTGCACAAGTTAACCAAGGCTCCTTAGCACCTTCCAATACCACAACCACTACTATGTCGAAGGACAAAGGCAACAAGGTACATGGGAATGCCACCACTTCAGTTTCCCCCTCCTTGCCACTCACCATCCACACTTAAAAATATATCGCTGTTCCTTCAGCACCATTGGGTCAAACTCCTGGAATTCACTCCCTAATAGCACTGTGGATTTACCTCCAGCAAATGGACTTCAGCAATTCAAAATAGCAGCTCACTAACTCCCTCTAAAGGACAACTAGAAATGGACAATAAATGCTGGCCCAGCCAGCGATACCTAATGACATGACAATAGAAAACGTGATTAGAAAAGTATCAGGATATTTAAGATAAAATGAGGAATTGATTGACAAGCTACTCAACGCTAGAGAGAATAACACCCTTAATGGAGTTGGATTGCTTTTGTGTAGAGCAAAAGTTAGGGATGAGACCACTAGAAGCATTATGGCATAAAGAATCATCAGAAAAGGGAATAATGCGAGACAAATGATAGACATCTAATATAGTTCATATAATTAACAATGGAGAATGAACTAGTCCAGGGAATTATAGACCTATTAGCTTAGTGTCATTGGTATGGGAAGAAATGAAATCAAAACTGTAATAGTGAAATATTTAGGAGCTGAAAGTATAATAAACTATAAGCAGCACAGTTTTCAAAAGTCATGCTTCACTAACTTTATCGAATTCTTTGAAACAATAACATCAAGGATAGACAATGGTAAGCTGGTTAGTTTATATATCTATATAAATAGCAATCAATAAGCTTTCACATAGTGGGTTCATCATTAGGTTAAGGACATGTCAAATCGGGTGGTAAGTAACTGAACAGAGGGCATTCTGGATACAAACAAAAAAGAGGATAGAAAGGTGAAAGGTAGTTACTCAGACTGCGAAAATGTTGGAAGTAGTGGTCCATATGCACTCATGTTGAGTAACTGTTCTTTACTATTCACATAAACCTTTTAGCCTTAGAAATCAGAGTACAATTTCAAAGTTGTGTTTGACACCAAATTGGGAAGGAGTGAGATCAGGATAGTGGGGGAGTGAGTGTAGTTCTTAGGAAGGAGGGGTGTAACAAATACATGAAGATGTTAATAATTGTAGCAATGGTGTTGGTACTGTCATGGTAATGTTAGAAACTACATCATGTTTGGAAAATAAAGGGTGGAGGTTTGCTCCCAAGCTGTGTGGGCAGATTTGGGAAATTCTCTCACCTCAGGAAAATGTGTTTCAAATAACAGGATCTTCATTCTGCTGAGAGGGCGTATGCTCGAATTGGACCTGTAGCCTTCAGAAACAGATCAGACCAAGCTCAGGGACTGTGGTGTGCATAACATGGATCTCAATAGCTGTCATCTCAAAGTAGTTGATAATAGTTAGAAGCTGCAAATGTGTTGCTGGTCAAAGCACAGCAGGTTAGGCAGCATCTCAGGAATAGAGAATTCGACGTTTCGAGCATAAGCCCTTCATCAGGAATAAGAGAGAGAGCCAAGCAGGCTGAGATAAAAGGTAGGGAGGAGGGACTAGGGGGAGGGGCGATGGAGGTGGGATAGGTGGAAGGAGGTCAAGGTGAGGGTGATAGGCCGGAGTGGGGTGGGGGCGGAGAGGTCAGGAAGAGGATTGCAGGTTAGGAGGGCGGTGCTGAGTTGAGGGAACCGACTGAGACAAGGTGGGGGGAGGGGAAATGAGGAAGCTGGAGAAATCTGAATTCATACCTTGTGGTTGGAGGGTTCCCAGGCGGAAGATGAGGCGCTCCTCCTCCAGCCGTCGTGTAGTTGTGTTCTGCCGGTGGAGGAGTCCAAGGACCTGCATGTCCTCGGTGGAGTGGGAGGGGGAGTTAAAGTGTTGAGCCACGGGGTGATTGGGTTGGTTGGTTCGGGCGGCCCAGAGGTGTTCTCTGAAGCGTTCCGCAAGTAAGCGGCCTGTCTCACCAATATAGAGGAGGCCACATCGGGTGCAGCGGATGCAATAGATGATGTGTGTGGAGGTACAGGTGAACTTGTGGCGGATATGGAAGGATCCCTTGGGGCCTTGGAGGGAAGTGAGTGTGGAGGTGTGGGCGCAAGTTTTACATTTCCTGCGGTTGCAGGGGAAGGTGCCGGGGGTGGAGGTTGGGTTGGTGGGGGGTGTGGATCTGACAAGGGAGTCACGAAGGGAGTGGTCCTTGCAGAACGCTGATAGGGGAGGGGAGGGAAATATATCCTTGGTGGTGGGGTCCGTTTGGAGGTGGCGGAAATGGCGGCGGATAATACGTTGTATGCGCAGGTTGGTGGCCTACCTCAGCACTCTAGGCTTCATCTCAGTTGTGTGGTTAGCCCTCACCTCTCACACCATTCAGCCTCCCCGACACACTTCACATGTGCCAACTCATGCCATTCCAAGCCCCCATTTATCCCTTACCATGGCCTCTTCTATGTTCCTTGCCAATCCACATTCACCTACCCACAATAAATGGTTGCTTAAACTTTCCATTACAATCTGCATCCCACCCTCCCATGACCCTTTATGGCCTAAAGGCAATTTAGTACCACCTCATCACAACATATAACATTATCCCTATGACCCATCATTAAATCTCTGCCAACATAGTGCCAGCTTACGTCAACACATGCTCTCACCTCACCACTTCCTTTCTTTCTAAAAATGACAAAGTTGGTTAAATTCAGATGTTCAGATTGTAGTATTCAATTATTCTGCATTTGACAATGCGTGTCCGTATGTTATTGATGGTCACTGTGCTGAATTGGTTAAGCTGGTGTGGATTCAGGAGTAAGTACACAGAGCTATCCCATGAGCTGGAAATCAGAGCTGAATCATAGCGATTTTATAGCATCTTGAGTAAAACCTGTCACAAAGACAGAAACCACTGTCTTCTCTGCACAGTTCCAAGCTATAAAATACATAACATGGATCTCATTGGCTGTCATCTCAAAGTGGTTGATAACAGTTACTTTTGCCATAATTTAGACTGTGGATCTAAAATTGCTTCCTCATTTCATCAATGGTGTGTCATATATTTACTTATATACAGTATTCTGCTTTCTGAATTAGATATATTTTGAAAGGTGCATGTGGAAAATTAAAGTTAACTTTCAATCTGTAGTAGTTGAATGACAACTGTGTGTTAAAGAAGTTAATTCATGCATCGCTTCTGTACAAATGAGGTACAGTTCTGTGTGTCAATCGCTCCTACAAACAAGAGAGGGAGTGTAGTAAATTGCCTTCACAAGATTTTCTTGAAACTTACCTCTGAGACCAATTATAAGTTCACAGGTTGACGAAAGAAGGGTTTTCTTGCTAATACCTCATCAGCTGCCCTTTAGAGACACCATAGCTTTACCCTTGTAAATGGACAATGCTACAGCAATGAAAATGATGGCGTGGATCTTCTAAAGAACAGCAATCATTGCCAGACTGCCATTCCACTGAAACATTCACCTCACCTGACACTGTCCTGATCTTTCAATTTCAGCTTTTCCAGAAGTGGGAATGCAGAGGAATTTAAATGTTCCAGTGCATGATTTGCAGATGTTATATGCAGTAAAGCACACAATCAAGAAGGCTAATATTGCTATTCTTCATTACAAGAGGAAATGAATGTAATAGAAAGGACGTAATTGTTCAATTATAGAATGTATTCACAAGACCACAACTCAAATGCTGTTTGCAGTTTTGGGCTCCTTATTTGAAGAAAGGTGTAAATGTATTGGAGATGGTTCAAACGAGGTATAGTAGTTTGATACCTAGAATGAATGGGTTTTTTTTAATGATAATTGGCTCCATTAGAGTTTAGTAGGGTGAACAGTGACTTGATTGAAATGTGTAAGATCCTCAATGCGCTCGACAAGGTGAACTTGGAAAGGATATTTCTTTTTGTGAGTCATTCTAGAACTAGGAGGCACTATTTTACAATTAGAAGCTGTCCTTTCAGGAGAAAGATGAGAATATCTTTTTTCATCTCAAAGAATTGTGTGGCATTGGAACACTGTGCCTCAGAAGGTGATGGAGGAGGAGCCATTGAATATTTTTAAAACAGCAATTGATAGCTCGTGTTAGGCGAGAGAACTGAAGTTATTGGAGGTAGATGAGTATGTGGAATTCATAGCAGAGCATCAGCATGACCTTATTGAATAAGGAATAGGTCCAAAAGCCCAAATAGTCAACTCATTCGTTTCATAGATTCATATGAGATGGTCCATGATCAAAGTGGTACCAATGTGCATAAAATGTTTGAAATGACCATCAAAGATTTTGAAAGGTGTTTTTATTTCCCATTACATGGAGAGAGGTAGATTTTGATTTTAAGTGATAATTGCAAAAAGTTGCAAGCCTGTTTCATGCCTTTCCTAAGATAATCAATGGAGGAGTTAAAACTAAAGAGTAAACCTCAGGTGACATCTGGTCAGAAGCAGGGAATACCCTAAAGGATGGAGCACAGATATAAATCAATGTTTTATTTGTTGTCATCATGTAGGTTGATTTCAACACAGCCAACTTAGCCATTTTACCCCAGTAATGATTCCTGTTATTAGCGTTTCTTTCTTCCTGGTCACTGTTAACCATGCTTTTGTTTGCCCAGTTGCTGTTTTTTTCTCTCTCTAGGTACCATCTCCACAATTGTTCCCTCCTTTTACCAACCCCATACACTCCCCACCCCAAACCCCCTGTCATTACCATTTCACTTAGCGATGATTAGTACTGATGAAGGATCACAGAACCCAGATTGTTGACTGTTTTCTCTCCACAGATGCTGCCAGTCCTGTTGAGTTCCTTCAGTAATTTCTGTTTTTGTTTTAGATTTCCAGCATCTGTAATTTTTTTTGCTTTATATTTTATTAAGTTCTTATTCTTTTTAAATTTATTTCCATTAGAAATTCTTATTTCCAGGTTTTTGATGGAAAATGTCTATGCAAATTTGTCTGGCCGTAATTATGTTCAACTGCTGGTTGAAGCCAGTAGCAGTTCATTGGTGGGACATTTAAATACAACATGATAAGCTTACAGAGGCAGTTAACATTATGAATGTAGAAATTTTAATTGCATGCAGTTAACAAAAGTACTTGCCAATTGTAAACTAAAGATTTTTAACTCATATACAAGTGTGCCTTATGCCATGCAAAATGAATTGAAAGATCTGCTTATAATAAAGGAGAATTAAAATAAGTTTGACTTGATTAATTCTATATTTTAACATGGAAAAGCTTTTTTGAAATTAATATAGGAAAATACTGATACATTGCGGGAGCTGATTCTCAACTGCTGCCTTAGATTTAGCCAACCCTGGGAAATCTGATAAATGTCATTTAAAATAATACCAAGCAAGGTTTATCTGTAATATTTCAGATGACACAAGAATGTAGCTTACTTGTGAGTGTCGTGAAACAGCTCAGATCAATGCCAGTAAGCCTAGGAGTGCGATCTCACAGGTATAAATGATAAAACCATTTTCAAACCCACATGGGATACAGCGGGATTTTGTTTATTCCTTTAAAAATGAGACAGTCCCTGCAGTGAAGTGGGTTACATACTGCATGTACTATATCACATTGATTCCACACAGTAAATTGACAGGCTGAGCCAGGGCTGTCTGATAAAGAGCTGAGTAAAGTTGAAGCACTTGCCACGTGAAAGTATTAGGAGGCAAGACATCACTAACCTTTCTACCTACGGACAAATGCAACAGGGAGAAGAAAAGGGGAAAACACTAGAACTAACAGAAATCTGATGTTATTTGTAGATCTTCTGAACAAATTCTGCAAGAACAATCCTTGAAGTTGCCTGTTTCATAGATGCATGAAATGTTTACAGTTTATTCCACAATATTATCATATTTGTGCTTTATTTTAGTACAACTTCAGGGAAATATTGACTGAGAAGAGCAATCACACCTGTACATGGGCAAGCAGAAGATGGGCATATTCTTACATGTCTATTTATGTGGGTGGAAGGACCTCATATGCCAGCATGTGAACAGTTTTAAATGTGTTGCAAACTAATTATGCATCCACTTGAGAGAGCACGTCATTGGCTGCTTCTTATGCCACATCGAGACAAACAGCATCTCTCTTAAAGCTGTGGTGCACTATGGCTGTTGACAATGAGAAAGATTAAAAACTTACATAATATTGCAAGCAGTACAGAGAGAAAGGAGAAAAAAACTAGATTTGCTTTTCACAATGCTTGTCTTGATTCCAGAACATCATAAAGCTCCTTAAGTCAATGAACCTTATTACCTGGAGCATAATTACCTCGGTACAGTAAGAAATGCAGCAGCTTTCACAAAGCAAAGATCAACAAATATCTGGTGACTGGGATGCTGAAAAATGATGACTGAATATTGATGGTGATTGAGGGATAGATATTAGCAGAGCTGTTTTTTTCTATACAACATAATTGGTCTATTTGTATCCACCTAAATAGAAGGTAGACCTCATTTTAGATCTTTATCTGAAAAACACCATCTGCCAAGAGCATACACTCCCTTAGCACTGCACAGTAAGTGTAAGGCTAGATTTAGTGCTCAAATCTTTGGTTTGAGACTTGGATCCAAAACTATTTAAGTCAGAAGCAGTGCTAACACTAACCCATGATTGACGCACATCGTACATCTGAGGAATTGCGAATGGTGCTGAACATTGAACAAGTGTAGAATGTAGGATCTCAAGATGTAGGATGTGATATTGAAGGCTCCTGTATGAGCATTGAAGAGAAGTTCTCCCTCCAGAGATATTAAGCTCAAAAGCCAATAGGATATGCTGCTAATGGGAAAAGAACACTGACCAGGTTGTAGCATAGCTACAATTTCAGCAGAGTTCGGTAGCCTCATCAGAGCTTTCAAGGTGAGTATCCTACCATTCAGCTCAATTTCTCTCTCCTCAAAATGGTAATGCATCTTGTAGATAGGACACTGCAATGCCAATAGAGAAGGTTCAAGAGTTAAAGTGATGAGCAGTATCTCAATCTAGCAGTCTGTTCCATCCGTGATTGTATTGACTTTCTTTAGAGTTGTTGGAACTGAACTGAACTAGCATAATTGAGAGTGGTTAATTACATTCCTAACTTGTGTCTTGAGGAAGGTAAAAAGATTTTGGGGAGTCAGGAGCGAAATCACTTACCACAGAAAATCCAACATTTCATGGGCTATTCTAGTTCTAGTATTTCTGATGATCTGCAGTTAAGTTTCTGGTCAATGATAATGCCACATATGTTGCTTGTGGGTCTTTTGTTGATCATTAGCAATGTTGTTGAATGCCAAGGACAGGGAGTTAATGTCTCTCTTGTTGAAGACAGTCACAGTCTCACACTTGTCTGGCATGTTATTTACAACTTATTAGCCCAACCTGAATTTTAACCATGCTGCATTAGACACAGGGTATTTCATAAACTGAGGATTGCTAGTGGCATTGAAATCTCTATAATTATTAGTGAACAAACCCTTGTCTGATCAACAAAGTGAAGTGAAGGTGATTGACAAAGAGGGTGAAGATACGGGCGGCACGGTGGCACAGTGGTTAGCACTGCTGCCTCACAGCGCCAGGGACCTGGGTTCAATTCCCGCCTCAGGCGACTGACTGTGTGGAGTTTGCACGTTCTCCCCGTGTCTGCGTGGGTTTCCTCCGGGTGCTCCGGTTTCCTCCCACAGTCACAAAGATGTGCGGGTCAGGTGAATTGGCCATGCTAAATTGCCCGTAGTGTTAGGTAAGGGGTATATGTATGGGTGGGTTGCGCTTCGGCGGGTCGGTGTGGACTTGTTGGGCCGAAGGGCCTGTTTCCACACTGTAAGTAATCTAATCTAATACTTGGTCCCACAATACTACCCTGATGAACTTCTGTAGCAATGTCACCAAATGCTCTGCGCATTTAACCATCCAGCCATTAGCATTCTCATTTCCATACATTTTATATCATGGGCACAATAGCTGCATGTCTTTACAGGAATTCCTCAAGATAGTGTCCAGAGTCTAACCATTTTCATCACAAAATCAGAATAGGGGATGTACATCAATGGTTGTACATGTACAGCACCAGTCACAATTCCTCAGATGCTGGAGCAGTCCATGTTCAACTGCAACAAGATCTGGGCAATATCCAGGCTTAGCCAGACAAGTGGCAAGCAACAAGCATGCCATAGATATGTCAGCAACGGCTATTGCCAATAAGAGACAATCTAACCACAACTACATGGACATTCAATGGTGATACCATCCCTAAATTACCCCACTATCACCATCCTTGGGGTTACAATTGATCAGAAACTCACCTAGGCTTGCCACATGAACACAGTCATTCCAGCAGCAGTTCAGAAGCTGGGAGTACTGAGGTGAGTAACTCCCCTCCTGACTCCCCACAATCTGTCCATTGTTTACAAGGAATAAGCCAGGAGTGTGATGGAATACTTCCCACTTGCCTGGATGAGTGCAGCTTCAGCAACACTGAAGAAGCTTGACACCATCCAGGACAAAGCAGCCCACTTGGCTGGCACCCCAACCACTCCCTCAACCACCAATGGTCAGTAGCAGGGATTGTGTACTATCTACAAGATGCAGTATCAAAAATCAAAGATCCTCAGACAGAACCTTCCAAACCCAAGACCACGTCCAAGTACAACAAGGTCTGCAGATGCATGTGAACACCACCACCTGCAAGTTCCTCTCTAAGGCATTCACCATCCTGATTTGGAAATATATCACTGTTCTTTCAATATTATTGGATCAAAATCCTGGAAATCCCTCCTATAAGGGGATGGTGGGTCAACCCACAGCACATGGACTGAAGAGGTTCAAGGAGGAGCTCATCACTACTTTCTCAAGGGATACTAATGATGGACAATAAATGCTGACCAGCCAGCATGCCCACATCCCATGAATGAACGTACCAAAAATCATTTTACCAAGAAAGATACATTCTTGGGTTTGGAAGATTCTGTCTGAGGATCTTTGATTTTTGATACTGCATCTTGTAGATAGTACACAATCCCTGCTACTGACCATTGGTGGTTGAGGGAGTGGTTGGGATGCCAGCCAAGTGGGCTGCTTTGTCCTGGATGGTATCAAGCTTCTTCAGTATTGCTGAAGCTGCACTCATCTAGGCAAGTGGGAAGTATTCCATCACACTCCTGACTTATTCCTTGTAAACAATGGACAGGTTGTGGGGAGTCACGTGGCTTCCACTAACACTCTTCATTCTTTCTTAAAAAGAGAAAACCATTCACTTTCCAATTTTGAATTTTAGACATTTCCATGAAGTCCTGCCTCATTTTTCTAAACTCCAGTGAATAAAGTCATAATGATCTAATCATTCTTCATACATCACATGTGTCATTCCTAGGAAGCAGTCTGGTGAACATTTGTTATACACTGTCCATTGCCAGAACATCCTTCCTCAGATAAGGAGACTTAAAACTGCACACAATACTCCAGATGTGATCTCAGCAAGGTCGTGTAGCATTTCAGCAAGACATCTCTGTTTCTGTGCTTGAATCCTCTCAATTTGAAGACCAACATACCATTTGCCTTCTCCACTGCCTGCCACACCTGCATAATTATTTTTAGTGACTGAAACAATCTCACATTTCAACCTCTCCTCCCTTCTTGAAATCTCCCTCTTTGATGAAACATTTGCTCACCAATGATATTCCCTTTTGCATCTCGCTGTCAAATTTATGCTGATGGCTCTCTTGTGCACAACTTTGCTCTATCTTAGTTTGTTTAAGACGCCATATGGGCACAATGTGTTTCCTTTTCTGTTTATATACCTAATTATACTTTATGTGGAGTCATAAAACAATGATAAATGTTTTGCCACAGCATTGTGAAAATGTCTATCCTGGGCATAATAGCAGAAGACGTGGTTAAAAGTCATGAGTAAACTAATTCTTCCCAGAGATTTGTCACATGCAATCTAGGCCTCAGCAACAATTTGACAGCTGTCAACTTTGACAATCCCAGTGCAAAATAAGTCTTAATTTGTTCCACTGAAGCACAAACCAAGCTCGAGGAACAGCAGCTCCTCTTACAATTTGGCACTGAACAGCCTTATGGCATCAACATTAGATGCAATCACTTTAGATACTAATCACCATTTGCAATTTATCTGATAGCAGGTGCTGGTAATAGGTCTACTGTTACCAGTTGCAATTGCACTGGACCCATCTCTTGTTTCTTAATTTATCCCATTACGATCACCTTTATGTTACAATATGACCCCTTTTGTCAATTAATTACTTTGGCTCAGTGCTGGGTTTTCAGACTTCTGAGTCAGAGATTTAAATCCCTCTCTAAAGATTTGCACATATAATGGAGACTGACACTCCCAATGCCATACAATGGGAATGTTGCATAATCAAAGGTATTGTTCGGATGAAGCAACTAAATGGTGTTTGGTCTTGTTGGTGGATATAAAAGATCCTAAGGAACTGTTTGAAATAGAGCAAGGAAATTCTTCCTTGTGCATTGGCAGATTTTATCTGTCATTCAAAAATGCTAAAATAGATTTTCTGTTTCACTGCCTCATTTCTTCTAGTGAAACTTGCCAGGGAACTATCTCAGATGGAATCTCCGATGGAAATTGGTTTGTTTTCAATTCTCCTGTGAAGCTCCTTGAAATATTTCATTTCATTAAAGGAGCTATACAAATATGTGTTATTACTATTCTGTACAAAATGGCTAACATATTTTGATTTGATTTATTATTGTCACATGTACCTAGGTACAATGATAAGTTTTGTTTTGTATGCAGTACAGGCAGATCATACCACACAAAGTGCACAGGATAATAGCAAAGAATACAACATTACAACTGCAGAGAAGGTGCATAAAGAGTGAGATCAACATTAAATTTTAGGATTGAGAGGCCTATCAAGAAGGAGATATCTCTCCTTCTATCTCTCCACCCTGGAGGCTCTCTGCCTCTATTCCTGATGAAGGGCTGTTGCCCGAAATGTTGATTTTCCTGCACCTCGGATGCTGCCCTGACTTGCTGTGCTTTTCCAGCACCACACTAACCTAAACTCTGGTTTCCAGCATCTGCAGTCCTCACTTTTGCCTAGGTATATTTAGAAGTCTAATAAGAGTGGGTAAGAAGTTGTTCTTGAATCTAGTCCGTGTATTTAAGCTTTTGTATCTTCTGCCTGATGGAATGGGTTGGAAGAGATTGTAACGGGAGTGGGAGGGTTCATTGATTATGCTGGCTACCTTTCCAAGGCAGCAGGAAGTATAGATGGAGTCAATGAATGGAAGGTTGGTCTGTGTGATGCACTGGGCTGTGTTCATAACTCTCTGTAGCTTCTTATGGCCCTGCACAAAACAATTGCCATACCAAGCCATGATGCATCCAGATAGAATGCTTTCTATGAAGCATCTATAAAACTTGGTAGGAGTCTTGTCAGATATGCCAAATTTCCTTAGCCTCCTAAGGATGTACAGGAATTGCTGTGTTTTCTTGACAGTCACATCAATGTTGGTGGATCCGGACAGATTGTCAGTGATCATTTCTGCTTAGAACTTGATGCTTTTGACCATCTCCACCTCAGCTCCTCTGATGCATACAGGAACGTGGCCTCCACCTTACTTCCTGAGGTTGATGACCAGTTCTTTCATTTGCTGATGTTGAGGGGGAGCTTGCTATCTTTACACCATGCCACCAGGTATCTCTTTCCTGAATTTCCTAATTTACAACAGTGACCACACGACAAGAGAACATCATTGATCATATCAAGCTTTGACATGTCCAAAGGTCATGAAAAGCTGTCTGTAAATGCAAGAACTTTCTTTCTAATTGTGGAAAATTAGAGAAGCCAGTTAGATATCCCAAATGTTAAAATCTAAGCCAACTGTTAATTACTCTGAACTGCAATTATTGAGATGTGAGACAAATATTTCCTTCACAGTCTTTGAATCAAGGCAATGTTATTCAATTGATGGGACAAGATTCAAGAAGACAGCTTTCCTATTATATACCAGAAAACACTACTAAGTAGGTAGGATTCATTTTTTGAAAAGAATAAAAAAGAACTGGCAGAATTAATTTGAGTAAATTCCTCACCTGGCTGACATAAAACTCATTTATATGTTTATGAGTATGTAAAGGGTCTTTTCAAATGAGTCGACGTTAGGTCATTATTAAAAAATATACATATTAAAATCCTCGGTGAGATTGTTTCTTCCTCCAAAAAAACTTTAATTATTGCTCTCCAATTTCTCGTGAATAATCATTCTCACTCATTGCTTGATCTGAAGTAAAAAGTGTTTCCACTGCTGCCATATTATTTAGGACATTGAGTCTGGAATCTGGAGCTGATGACTATCATATCATTAGCACTAATTAACTCTTGACAGGAGATGATGGCAGCAAATTTTATATGAGTTATGCAAATAAGTGGGTCAGATTATTCTCTGGAGAGTCTTCCTTGTTAAGAAGACATGTTCCCATAGTGACATTTATAACACTGATATGACGAAGACAATAGTGTGCTCTCCCAGCAAATGGCCTGTGAAATGAATGAAGAATGATTAATTAGGCAGGAAAATTTATGAAGTGAAGGCCCCGTCATGTTCTTGAATTCCCCAATTAAGATGTGGAAAGGGTGTGGTCAAGGTTGGTCTAACTGCCTGGAGGCCAATCGAGACCTTAAATTGGTCAATTAAAGGCCAACTGACGCTTGATTTCTTTCACTATTGTTATGTTCCATGTTGTTTGTCTGCTGGGAGTGATTTTTAATCCGATTTGTAAGAATTTTTTTAACGTTTGCTTTCTCAGTCAGGATCATTGTACCATTTTGCACATTCCCCTTGCCCACTAGAGAATTTAAACTTTATTGATGGAGCCTCTCATGTCTGTTCTCTCACATTGTCTGCATGAACCACTGTCTCACAAAGCTCTGGCATGATTAATGCTCCAGCTTCATCAAATCCTGACCTCACTCTCATTGCTACTTAATCTCTTACCAGATCGGCAGTACATTTTTTTTTAATGGTCAACTGTAGACAGTGGCTTGCAGAATCTTGCCACGGGTTTCTCTTCTTTAGGGTTCTTGAATTTTTCTCCTTTTTTAGCTGCTGACTGAGTGCTAGAGTATTTGTCTTAAAGCAGTGTCTGAAGCATTTTCAGATCTCCATAACAGCCTTTGGTTTGTAGATTGTAGATAAATTGAGTCTGACCAGCTTGCTGTAACTTTGTAAGATGATCCCCCACTACAACTCAATGCAGTGTTAGATACTTCTACTAGATTTGCTGCCACCTCATTGTTAGGTCTTAGTCTTTTGAGATCAAAAACTGTGGACTCTATCTCCTACAACGTACATGTGATATCCTCATAATTGGTTCTGTTTTGTGCACTCCTCAGCATTAACCTTTTCAGACCCTTTCAGATTTGCACAACAGTGGGAGGGGGCCAATGCCACATGGGCAGGACACCGGATATGCTCTGGCAGTCAGCTCGCTGGCTCAATCAGGCAACCAATGCCCCACCGAATACCCTGTGGGTGGAGCGAGCCTCCCTTCCCTGAAAGCCCTCTCTGCCATTCACAGCACCTGCCGAGCACTGGGCTTACTAGGCTCTGTCCAACTGGGTCCTGGTAAGTCTGCCCCACCATGTGCAGGGCATATTGTAGTTCCAACAGCAGCCATTACTCCTGGGGTAGTATTGCAGGAAATGAAGAGCTGTCAGCCATTTGATTGACCCACAGTGCTTGGAGGCTGAATTTCTATCTCCAAAGGCCCAATAATGCCAATGGCAGGAAGGGAAATGCTTGACTAGGATTAATCCCATCACTATGCTTAGAAATGGCTGCGATGAGATTGCCACTGGCTTTCTGAGCAGTGAATGGGGCCATCTCTATAGCTACTAAATTTACTCTTATGTGGTTAATAATCTATTTGCAATTTATAGGTATTCATATGTGAGATGATAATACATATGTTATTTAGAAAAGGAGTTTCCAATTATAAGAATAATAAATACTTGAATTTTCATTGTGTCGCTGGTGTTAGGAATTGGCAGAATAACAAAGTACAGATGAAGCCCGAAGAAAATTTTAACTCCAGTTGGTTTTGAGAGAATTTTGTTGAAGCTCATTAAAACTGCACTCGCCACACTCAAGATATGGCAGAATGGACAACAAGGGCCAAATGCCTACTTTGCTTTTATCTATTGTGATCTTATTTTGCTTTACAGCGCAGGGCATTTTCCCAGCTGCCCGGGCAGCTAAGTTAAAAATTAATCATCTGAGGAAGGCAAACTGCTATTGTATTGATGCAGTTAGGGAAACAAAATGGTAGAAAGAATGAAGAATCAGTATTAATGAATTTGGCTGTCATGACGACAAGTTCAATTTTTAAGAGTAATTACGCATGGACAGTTGGACTTTAACCAAATGTACATGAACTCAGCAGAAAGTAAGTGCTTCTTCAAAACAAAGCACCTGATCAAATGTCATTTGAACTGCAAAAAATATTTTTCCATCTGCCAATGCCTCAGAGAAATGGTCTGTTCATTACCACATGCCCCTTGTTGAAGCACAAATTGACGGAAACGTTTCTTACATTATAACAGGGACTAGACCATCAAAAATACTTTATGAGCTGTAAAACATTTTAGGAGGTCCTGACGTTGTCAAAGGTGTGATATAAATGCAAATTTTTCCTTTGTTTTCAAAATTGGGACCTCTGTTAAATGTAAGCTAAGCATTAGGCGCAGGTATTAAATATATCACACTGACATATTTTTGTTGGATATCATGCACTGAAACAGCTGGCATTGTCTCCCTGGCTAATTGATGATAAATTGCCAAGGTTTTCAACTAACAGCAGCACCAGAGTTTTGAAACTGGTTTGCAATCTTTAGTCGCAAAGGACATCATAAATATTTCATAAGGCTTATTTTATGTTAATAATATAAATAAGATTGACATCCAAAATTATAGGCTAGAAGCCACTGTTGGAATGCTATTTGGGATTATAACTGAGGACTAATTGAAATGTTTAGCGAGCATTTTCTTTAGTTAGTTCACTCATTATATTGTTTTCCTTCGTTGCAAATGTAAATCATGTAACTTCCACAGAGCACACCAACCAGGAAAGCATCAGAGCTGGATGTAATGGAAACAGCTGTTGCATTAGCTGGAGGAGCTATCAACAAAGCTTGCATCTGCATAGGTGGGAAGAATAGGCGGGAAGGAAAATGGACAGATGGGACAGGTCAGGAGGACGGTGCTGAGCTGGAAGGTTGGAACTGGGGTAAGGTGGGGAGAGGGGAACTGCCGAAATCCACATTGATGCCATGGGGTTGGAGGGTCCTGAGGTGGAAGATGAGGCATTCTTCCTCCAGGCATTGGGTGGTAAGGGAGTGGTGATGGAGGAGGCCCAGGACCTGCATGCCCTCGGCAGAATGTGAGGCAGAGTTGAAGGGGGCAGTGGGGTTCGTTGGTGCGGGTGTACCGGAGATGTTCTCTGAAGTGCTGTGTGAGTAGGCTTCCTGTCTCCCAAATGTAGAGGAGACGGCATTGGGAGCAACAGATATAGTAAATGACATGTGTGGAAGCGCAGGTGAAGCTTTGATGAATGTGGAAGGCTCTTTTGGGGCCTTGGACAGAGGTGAGGAGGGAGGTGTGGGCTCAGGTTTTGCAATTGCTGCAGTGTCAGAAGAAGGTGCCAGGAGGGGAGGGTTTGTTTGTTGGGGGGCGTGGACCTGACGAGGTAATCGCAGCGGGAACAGTCTTTATGGAAAGCAGATAAGGGTGGGGAGGGAAATATATCTCTGGTGGTGGGATCTGTTTGTAGGTGGCAGAAATGGTGGAGGATGATACGATGTATACGGAGGTTGGTGGGGTGGAAAATGAGGACTGGGGGTGGGGAGGGGTCTGTCCTTGTTGTGGTTGGAGGAATGTAATTCAAGGACGGAGGTGCGGGAAGTGAATGAGATGCGTTGGAGGGTATCATCAACCATGTGGGAGGGGAAATTGCGCTTTTAAAGAAGGAGGCCAGCTGCGTATGTTCTGTGGTGGAACTGGTCCTCCTGGGAGCAGATGCAGTGGAGGTGGAGGAATTGGGAATAGGGGATAGCATTTTGCAGGAGGCAGGGTGGGAGGAGGTGTAATCCAGGTAGCTATGGGAGTTGGTGGGTTTGTAGAAAATGCCATTGTTGAGTTGGGCACCTATCTGCTCCACCCTCCCCTGCTACCTATCACCATTACCCCCACCTCCATCCACCTATTGCACTCTCAGCTACCTTCCCACGGCCTCAAACCCCCCTCCCATTTATCCCTCCACCCCTGAGGATCCCAGCCTCATTCCTGATGAAGGGCTTTTGCCCAAACGTCGATTTTCGAGTTCCTTGGATGCTGCCTGACCTGCTGTGCTTTTCCAGCATCACACTCTTGACTCAGTTCACCCAGAGGTCACTCTGAAAGAAGATAGTGACCTGATGTAAGTCACTGACTTGAGGCTTTGGTACCACTTTAAATATTAAATATCTGCACCCAAATATGTAAGACATAACATTCACTCATAATCTGTAAAGCAATCTGCAGATAAAAACAATGACTGCAGGTGCTGGAAACCAGATTCTGGGTTAGTGGTGCTGGAAAAGCACAGCAGTTCAGGCAGCACCCGAGGAGCAGCAAAATCGACGTTTCGGGTAAAAGCTCTTCATCAGGAATAAAGGCTCTCCACGCTTCAGGCTCTCTGCCTTTATTCCTGATGAAGGGCTTTTGCCCGAAACGTCGATTTTGCTGCTCCTCGGTTGCTGCCTGAACTGCTGTGCTCTTCCAGCACCACTGATCCAAAATGTAAATCAATCTGTGTCCAACTATCTTAACCATCTTATTCTGTGCCTGTCTCTCATGACAGAAACAGTTGATTCATGCTTACTTTGCGTAGCCAACTACTGTGTGAAGAAATGAAAAAAAACAATTCTTTTTTATTCATTTATAAGGGCATTGCTAGTAAGTTCAGTGCTTATTTACATTTTTCATAAGTATATCTTATGTGAAATTTACATTTCAATGATCATATAAATGTTTTAAAGAATGTAATGAAGGAATGAAAGCTTATAATGCAAGCAGCTGGTAGAAAGCACTAAAAAGTTTGTTGTTGCACGTATGTGAGCAGACCAGTTTTATTTAATCACTCTTCTGTAAGGTGTAGACAGAAGAAAAACTCAACTCAACAGTGAAAATGTTGAGGACTTGGGTGAAAGGTCAACATCCTGGAAAGTACAAAGGATATTTGCCCAAATCTGAAGGCACATTTTTAGGGTGACCAATGATGGGCAACGAAATAAACAGCTGCATATTTTTATCTATGCTCCTCAAATAAACACTGCAAGTCCTCAGTAATGTTACAGGAAATGACAACTGATGATGCAAGGTATGAGAGCATTGAGAGAATGGAGGAAATTTTCTGTAAATCCCTCGCTACCTTGTCGTTATTGTCACATCTATCACTACATGGAGCTGGTTAAAGCTTGTCTGGAGCAATGCACAGCCATTAATCCACATTTTTCTTTGTCTCTTGTTGGGTCTATCTAGTGATTAATGGTAGAGAATGCACCACCGTAGAGTATCTATAGAAAATGGCTCTTTTTAGATAACAAGAAAGTTTATTGAATGACAGCAGCAAGTATAACCGTATTCAAGTCAGTGATAATTAGTTAGATCCTTGGGAGCTGGGACAGGTCGCCTCCTTTCTCTGAAGGTTAGGTTAAACAATAGACAATAGACAATAGGTGCAGGAGTAGGCCATTCAGCCCTTCAAGCCTGCACCACCATTCAATATGATCATGGCTGATCATTCCTAATCAGTATCCGCTTCCTGCCTTATCTCCATAACCCTTGATTCCACTATCTATAAGAGCTCTATCCAACTCTTTCTTAAATGAATCCAGAGACTGGGCCTCCACTGCCCTCTGGGGCAGAGCATTCCATACAGCCACCACTCTCTGGGTGAAGAAGTTTCTCCTCATCTCTGTCCTAAATGGTCTACCCCGTATTTTTAAGCTGTGTCCTCTGGTTCGGCACTCACCCATCAGCGGAAACATGTTTCCTGCTGCCAGAGTGTCCAATCCTTTCATACTTTTATATGTCTCAACCACATCCCCTCTCAGTCTTCTAAACTCAAGGGTATACAAGCCCAGTCACTTCAGTCTTTCAGTGTAAGGTAATCCCTCCATTCCAGGAATTGACCTCGTGAACCTACGCCGCACTCCCTCAATAGCCAAAATGTCTTTCCTCAAATTTGGGGACCAGAACTGCACACAGTACTTCAGGTGTGGTCTCACCAGGACCCTGTACAGCTGCAGAAGCACCTCTTTGCTTCTATACTCAATCTCTCTTGTTATGAAGGCCAGCATGCTATTAGCCTTCTTCACTACCTGCTGTACCTGCATGCTTGCCTTCATTGACTGGTGTACAAGAACACCCAGATCTCTCTGTACTGCCCTTTTACCTAAATTAATTCCATTGAGGTAGTAATCTGCCTTCCTGTTCTTGCCACCAAAGTGGATAACCATACATTTATCCACATTAAACTGCATCTGCCATGCATCTGTCCACTCACCTAACTTGTCCAGGTCACCCTGTAATCTCCTAACATCCTCATCACATTTCACCCTGCCACCCAGCTTTGTATCATCAGCCAATTTGCTAATGTTATTACCGATACCATCTTCTATATCATTAGCATATATTGTAAAAAGCTGCGGTCCCAGCACTGATCCCTGCAGTACCCCACTGGTCACTGCCTGCCATTCTGAAATGGAGCCATTTATCACTACCCTTTGTTTCCTATCAGCCAACCAATTTTCAATCCAATCTAGTACTTTGCCCCCAATACCATGCACCCTAAGTTTACTCACTAACCTCCTATGTGGAACTTTATCAAAAGCTTTCTGAAAGTTCAGGTACACTATATCTACTGGATCTCCCTTGTCCATTTTCAGAGTTACACCCTCAAAAAACTCTAGAAGATTAGTCAAGCACGATTTCCCCTTCATAAATCCATGCTGACTCTGTCCTATCCTGTTACTACTATCCAGATGTGCCGTAATCCCATCCTTTATAATAGACTCCAGCATCTTTCCCACCACTGAGGTCAGACTAACTGATCTATAATTTCCTGCTTTCTTTCTCCCACCTTTCTTAAAAAGTGGTATAACATTAGCCACTCTCCAATCCTCAGGTATCGATCCCGAATCTATCGAATTCTGGAAAATAATCACCAATGCATCCATTATTTCCCGAGCCACCTCCTTCAGTACCCTGGGATGTAGACCATCAGGTCCTGGGGACTTATCAACCTTCAGACCTAACAGTCTCTCCAACACCAAATCCTGGCAAATACAGATTCCCTTAAGTTCAAGTCCTTCAGTCACTGTTACCTCAGGGAGATTGCTTGTGTTAGAACTCCTTGGGCTTAGCCTTATGGTATTTAGCCAAGTGTCAGTTTCCTCAGTTTCCATGGAGCATTTGATTTTGTGAGGCCAAGCAAGTCTTCTGGCCATATTCTCATTAACTAGCCAGCTGTCCTCTTGGCAGGTTCTGGCCCCATTCTACTATTCGGTATGACCAGAAAAGCTCACCACTATTGTGATCTCCTTAGTGCCATCTTCAAAAGGCCATTTCATACAAAGGTAGACAATGTTAACCCAGAGCTACCCTGTATAGTTCCTGATATTTAGCCCAAACATGCCACACATGGGAAAATCAGTGTCCCATTTTGCAGCAATGTCTCATTCATCTATCCATTCTCTGCAGTATAGCATCACCATCGTCTTACCAGGCTCAAAGGGCTGCTCTCTCAATGACTGTTCATAGCTAAACCTGAAAGTTTTCGCATCTCAGGTAACTTACTGTGCAGGACCCCCCTCCCCTTGAATCCTTCGACTTGAATGGTGATTGCTGATAAATATGATAAACTTGGCATGTTGTCTGCTCTAAACAACACAGCAATTCAACTGTAATGTGGGCCTTGTATCTCAGGCTAAGAAGAAAGATGTAAAAAGACAAGGCAAGGCAAGACAGGAATGCTTTGAATATCCAGGTAGGCTCAAAGTGAATAAGCACAAAGAAAGCAAATGTGCATCCCAGAGAAACAATCTGGTCCATTCCTGAGCACCTAATGTCCTTGCTGCAGCACCGAAATGATAGTTGCCACTGCAACTTGAGGTTCAGCACTGAAATGCTGAAATGTACTGTAAGTGGATTGGAAATATGCCTTAAAGGTTCTCAGAAGGTAGCACGTGACAAGCGTGAAAAGGACAGCTAGTAAGGTCATTAATAAGGACCAATTCCGCCTATGGCAACTTGTTGCTGCTATCCTTGACACTGATCAAACCTTGCATCACTTTCCCCAGCTTTGAGGATATATCAGATTGTCAGTTTGATGAGGTGGGACCAACTGCCCAGAGAATTTGTAGGTTTTATCTCTGTGCTGCTTCATGTAAGAATTCTGACCTCGAGGGGATTACATTCTGAACAAGATCATCTGTCAAAGTTGGTTGAGCCCATGCAGAGAACTGGAATAAAGTACTGGCTCCCTCCAACCTTAGATAAATAACCAGCAGAGGCTTATATTTTGTTGCAAAATACAGAAAGTGGCATTCTTCTTTTATCTTGCACAGGATGTTGATTTCTTATGTTGATAAGAAACATATGAAATCTTATGTTGAATGTTGATAATTCTTATCTGCATTCCTCTGCCTAAGCCTGTCAGACTCTTACTTCTCATTTCAGGCACTCCTCAAAGCCCACCACATTGACTAAGAATTTGAGCACCCACGCTTATGTCTCCTTCTTTGGTTTGGTATCAGTTTATGTCTGGTCGCGCTAATCTGCATGGTTGAGGGACGATTTACCAAGTCAAAAGTATGTTGCTGTTAAACTGAAAAGCATTGTTGGCATGACTGGTGGCACAGGCCTTGAAGTACTTTCCAGAGATAATGTGGCAAAACTCTTCCATTCACCACTTTGTATCTCTCATTAGACGTGACTCAGTTGGTAAATCTTTCCTCTGTGAGTCAAAATGTTGTGGTTTCAAGCCCTGTTCCAGAACTTGGTGTGGTATTTTACTGAAAGTGGCAAAGTGCTGATGTATGGACCCAATGTGAGTCATGTGCCTCGTTGGCTGGGTCACTTTCTGGGTTTTTATTATCTCCAGCCAATTAGCAGCCAGCAGGCATGGGCTGTTAGCCAATAATAGAAGGAGGCAGGAGGAAGACAACAGGGTAAAAGGCTCACCAACGGGAGCTCTGAGGCCTTCCCATTGGCCTCACACAAAGGCTCTAGAGGTTACACTGAACAAGGTAGGCTGAGCAGGAGAGGCTGGATCCAGAGAGATAATTGCTCCAACAATAAATATCTCAACTTGTCAAGAAGACAACATTGGAAATGGTCAAGGAAGTGAGCAGCAGACTTCAGGAGTTTGGTAAACCTGTGTGTAATGCCTCCAAAAATGACAATGATCTGGTAGAGTCTTGCCTTAATAAGAGCAAGCATGCATCTCTGCAGCTTGACCCTTAACTTGTTGTTGGAAATGATCTGCCAAGCCACTGAGTTGTATCAAAATTCTACAGCAATCACCGCAGATATACCCACACTTCACAGTTCATGAAGAAGGATCAATATCACTTATCAAGGACTATTAGGGATGGGCAATACATTTTGGTGTTTTCATGGATGGTATCATCCTAAGAATGGATTTTTTTAAAAATCGTGCTCATGAGTTTCCTGGACAGAACCAAGAACCCGGATCCACAGTGAAACACAAAGGGCTGGCCCACAAAGGGCCCATGATCAGTCAGAGTTGGTCACTGCATTGTCATGACTGAGTGGTGACTTACAACATGCCTCCCAATGGTACAGTGCCGGACACATAGCTAATATGGGTTGATGAGCGCACAAACGACTGAGAAATGTGTGACCCTGTATATGTATACATGTGTGTGTTTTGCATTAAAACCTACTTCACACTGCCAAGGAGCAGAGAAGAACTGGATGTCAGTGTGCCTTGTTAACTGTAGTGACATGAACTGAAGATGTGGGAATGGAAATATGATGGTTACAGCAGGGTGCACTTTTGCTGGGTGTGTGTGTGTGTGTGTGTGTGTGTGTGTGTGTGTGTGTGTGTGTGTGTGTGTGTGTGTGTGTGTGTGTGTAGTCCATAGTAAGTGCAGGCATCTATCTTTCCGAAAAGCACTCACTATGACACACCTGTAGGCTCTGAGGAACTCAGGAAGCTCTTGATCATGGTCAAGGAACAGGACTCGGAGAAATGTGCAATACTCTAACATTACCTGGGTCTCTGGATTAATAGTTTAATGATAATGTTGCTGGGCCATTGTTTCCACCTTGCAAAGGATTTGCCATGGGGTCAACTAAGAGAGAAGTCAATAGACTAATGCTGTAAGCCCCGTGTTATTGACAGAGTCCATTTTGAAGACCAGCAAAGCTTTTAATGAGGTAAGATATGGGGCTATACTCCTTAACCGCTGGAAAATCTGACTGTGAAAAGATTAGGGAACCTCTGTGCTAGCGCAAATCCAGACTTAATTTTCTGTTTCACCAACCTGAGACAGAGTAAAGAAAGGCACCCTAGAAACCGATAGTCTCTTTCCTGACTTTTCTTCTCTCAGTAGAAGTTCCTGAGAGGCTGGTGAAGTTCCAAAATAGCAGTATTGCTGTCAACCTTTTAAAACCAAAAAGCTGCATTACGACCAATTACCATTAATCAGATATCGATCTAATGCAATCAGAACTGATATTCATCCATCAGTCTATGTCTGTTAGCAATTTGTCTTCATCAAAGGAAACACAATGAATGGTGAAAAGCCAGCACGTTCTGTCTGTTGATTGCAGACCTTTGGCTGGAAGGGTTAGTTTTCTCTTTTCCCATTCTTAAATTTAAAAAAATCACAACCTCAGTAACACTTGTCTTTGTTCTGTTGTGTGCTCTGCCTGTGTTTTGAGGATACAATTTTAATTCTGAATCATAGCCGAGAAGTTGACTTGTATTTACCATTTGTTTCAAGAATATTTTTCCAATTTATAATAAATGGATCATTTTGAATTTATTAAAGAAGCCTATTGAGGGTCTTTTACCCTGGATAGTAGTAAAAATGAGAGTAATGAGCCTCTTTGGTGATTGAATCAAAACATTTAAAGTAATGATGTGACTGTCAGAGTCTTGGAGGCTCGGTTATTGGTGCATTCCTCCAGCCCCTGTTGTAACAGTATTTATTCCCATGCACATACAATTGAAGAGAACATTTATACTTTGAGTGGTTTGATCTCCATAAAATGTAAGGCTTCCTACATTGAAAGGTCTTCAGATATTGTTAAGAGCTGCATACAGCATTCCACTATGTTTATGCAGGGGTAGTGCATCAACCTGCAATCTATTATCTCATCTATCAAATTTGTGCAATGGGGTGTTGGCAAGAATGACACCAAAATGCGTTCACCCTGCTGACCGGACAGCTAAAGGACTTGAAAGTATGGAGAAGCACTTCGCTGAAGCCTTACACTCAATGCCAAAGTGTTAGATATATGCGCCAATTTACAGATCTTGGAATGCATTATGTAATGCTTTACCTATTCCCTTCTGTTCGTGGACAATTACCAGGTAATGAAGACATTTGATGGAGTGTGTATACAAAATGATAGCAAAGATGAAAGAGAGATATTAAGGTCACTTAAGGAAAGGCAACCAAAGCCTTTTCACCAAATTTTCTTCAATATGCTCTAGGGTTTTTTGACAATCATCCAAATTGCGTGTCTTCTATTCCCAATTATCCGGACTGCCCTGCAAATAATTTTGTCCTATGTACCCTTTCAAAGCCTTTATCTTTTTAAATGTCTTCAATGAATCTTCCTTTAACCTTTTCTTTTTGCTGTAAGCGGTGCATTCCCGGTTTCTCTCGTCCACTTAACCGCTGGTATCATTCTGATAAATTCCTTCAGCACCCTTAATGTTTCCTTGACAATCGTCAAAAAACCTGGACAGGAATTTATAACATTTATTTTTCAAAAATGTACCCATTGCTGTTTAAAAATCGTTATGCATTCAGCTTTTTTTTTCATCATTAGAGAGCTTGATGTGCTAAAAAATATCTTGCATGAAAGAAAATTCCCCTGATCTCTTCTGTTGTTTGATGGTGATCAGCTCATTGACCAGACTAATGTAATGTGATTGAAGCTGCAAAATGTGCTTGGTAATTAAGGGCCCAGTTTCATATCTGTTGGCGATTATTTACTCCATATCCAATTAGAAGATGCTCAGTCATGGACATATTTCTGAGAATTAGTGATGTGTATATGTGCATTAGTGATTAGCAATTCAATAAGAAGCTTCCATTGAATTCTAATTTATACTGAATCAAATGGTCCAGTTCACTGGACTGGGTAAACCAGATTTGCAGTAATATTATGGAGGATGAGTTAAGTTGGTTTTCTAGAAGAGCATGATGCAGAACTAACTAGGAAACAAATTATTTCATATCTAGTCTTGTGCAATGAGAAAATTTAATGAATTGTCTTGTAGTCAACAAGCTTCTAGTAAGAGAAACTACAGAATGATAGAGTTTTATAATGAGTCTGAAAGTAATGCAGTTCACTTCAAAACTAATGTTTTAAATTAAAAGAAAACAAATTATGTTGATACAAGTATCAAACTGGGTAAGGGTATTTTGTTAACAATATTAAAAATATTATGGTCAACAAGCTGTGCCTGGTATTTAAGCAATTTTCAGTAAAGGTTTTTTTCTTTAAGATGTAAAATTCTTAACAAAGTGGCCCACCAAGTGTTTTTCTGGATAACATTAGAGCAAAGTGGCACGGTGGCTCAGTGGTTAGTGCTGCTACTTCACTGCACCAGGGACCCGGGTTGGATTCCTTCCTTGGGTAACTGACTGTGTGGAGCTTGCACATTCTCTGTGTGTCTGTGTGGGTTTCTTTCCCCCTTTAGAGATGTACAGCACAGAAACAGACCCTTGTCTATGCCCACCAGATATCCCAAAACAATCTGCCAGCCCCTGGGCCATATCCCTCCAAGCTCTTCCTATTCATATACCCATCCAGATACCTTTTAAATGTTGCAATTGTACTAGCCTCCACCACTCTTCCATATACGTACCACCCTGAGTGAAAAAGTTGCCCCTTAGGTCTCTTTTATATCTTTCCCCTTTCATCCTAAACCCCTTTCTCTAGTTCTGGACTCGCTCACTCCAGGGAAAAGACTTTGTCTATTTATCCTATCCATGCCCCTCATGATTTTATAAACCACTATAAGGTCACCCCTCAGCCTCTGATGCTCCAAAGGAAACAGCCCTAGCCTATTTAACCTCTCACTATAGTTCAAATCCTCTAACCCTGGCAACATCCTTGTAAGTCTTTTCTGAACCCTTTCAAGTTTCACAAATCTTTCCGATAGGAAGGAGATCAGAATTGCACACAATATTCCAAAAATGGCCTAACCAATGTCCCTTACAGCTACAACATGACCCCCAAACTCCTGTATTCAATACACTGACCAATAAAGGAAAGTATACCGAACGCCTTCTTCACTACCCTATCTACCTGCGACTCCACTTTCAAAAAGCTATGAACCTGCACTCCAAAGTTCTTCTGGGTGCTCCGGTTTCCTCCCACAATTTAAAGATGTGCAGGTTAGGTGAATTGGTCATGCTATATTGCCCATAGTCAGGGAGGAATATGGGTCTGAGTGGGTTACTCTTCGGAGGGTCAGTATGGATTTGTTGGGCCGAAGGGCCTGTTTCTGTACAGTAAGGAATCTAATTAAAGATATTTAACACAATTGGTCAATGAAATTGGAAGGGATAGTAAAATTAACATGTCCTTTCAAGTTAAAGATTGGTGAAATTATGACAGGGAATAATAAATAGCAGAGACAATAAACATACACTTCGGGCTGAAATTTTGCTTCATTAGCAGGAAAAAGAAGTTGAGTCTTTTTCCAGGTCCTTAACCCATTCCCCAAGAGAAATAATCACTTTCTGGGCTTTTGCCCACGTCATTGTCACACAGACAGTCCCTTGTTGAATTAAGTGTGGCAGGCAGGAACTTAATGTTGGAGAACCAATCAGGTCCGTCCAGCTTAGAAGGAACAGAGGGCTACAAGGAAGAGCCTATACCATCTTGGAGATGCCTCTAACCAACCATTTCAAAATATAAAAAATGGTGAAGAGCTGGAGGTCTAGCATTTGGGTTGGGAGGAAAGACTGTCTCTACTTTGCTTACACTGGCATTTACATAAGAGGAAAGTCAGTAGTTTGTGTGGAGCATTGGTGTTTTAGCTTGTTTCCAATGAATCTGCCCCATATTGTCAAAAAATGACCTTGGCAAGGCTCTTTTTGAGCTTTATTGGGAATGGCAGCATTGATCAGTTTCAAGTCTACCTCACCTAAAATGGATAGTGCCTGTAACTAGATTCTAAAACTGACATGCTAACTGATATCTATATTTTTATACTCCGTCTGCTTTTGTTCCCAATCTTTAAGGGGTTCAAAATTATTTATGTATGTCTTCACAGTAAAAGGCTTAAGAAACATTCCAGAAACAATGGGGGCTGGAATGTCTACAAAGAGTGAGGGACTTAAAGAAGTCTGTAAAACTAAATTAATAAAGAAATTAATTAAATTATTCACTTTGGTAGCAAAATATTTTAAAACAGCTGAATACTTTTTAAATGGCAAGGGATTGGGAAATGTGCGTTCAAGCGCGACAACAATCATGGAAAGTCAAGAGCCACACATAACAACCAATTAGGAAAGCAAATGATACTTTAGCTTTGGTGACAAGAAGTAAAAGAAAAATCCAACAATTATAGTTAGTACTTAGAATATTAGATACCATTTTGGTACTTACTGAAATTCTTGCTCTACAGACAGTGCAACGAAAGTTCTTTAAACTGAAACCTGAAATGAGGGGATGGCCTGTGAGGACCATTTCTATTGACTAGGCCAATGTCCCTGTAGATTACTTTATTGAGAGGTGATCTAATTGAAACGTAAAATACTTAAGGGGCTTGACAGTGATGACACAGAGAAAAAAGTTTCTGCTGAATGGGGAACTTAAAACTCAATCAGAGTTTCCAGACATGGTAATTCTGCAACCGAAATGTAGAAAACTTTCTTTTCTTAAAGAATTATAAATCCTTAGAATGCTCTATTCTGGGAACAATGGAAGCTTAGTTGTGAAACATATTTAACATAGATGTTGTTGAACTATTGAATTCTAAGGGAATAAAGGGATAGGAGACTTCTGTGGAAGGTGAAATTGAGTTAGAAGGTATGCAAAATAACTGTAGTGAGGCCAATATCTTATCACTAAGTAACCTTATTTACATGTGCTCAGGAAATAGCCACTCACTAGCCAGCTCAGAGCCAGTCCCTAGAATGAGGAGGCTCTCTGAATTTTCTGTCTGTATGCAGTCAGGCCTCCCTGATTGGTCCCTAATGTTCTTTATGGAAGGAAACTGCCATCCTTATTTGGTCTGGACCAGACCCACAGCAATGTGGTTGACTTGCAACTGCCCTCTGGGCAATTAGGGACAGGCAATAAACGTTGGCCTAGCCAGCGACTTCCTCATCCTGTGAATGAATAATAAAAGGTTAACAACCCCAATCGAGGATCTCACAGATTCACTTGGCCCTCATTCTAATCACTACACAATGCCATAATCATGCTGAATGACAGACCAGCTTTGGATTTCTATGTGGCCTTTTCCCCCTATTTCTTATGTTATAATATAGATTTTAAATTTAATCATTGAACTTTATTTCCTGTGTAAATAATCAATCAGCCTGAGGAAAAGCTTCATTGATATTCATAGCAACATAAGTAAAATGTTTTTAAAGTGCTGGGATCTATATTTTCCCTGGGCTTCGACGGACATTTTCTGATACCCAAGAGGTAATGTTGGCTGCTTATCAATATATCAACTGCAAAATGTCTCCTGAGCTATGGATGTTCAATCTGCAAGAGAGGATACAGTAATTCCAAAATGCCCTTCAGCAATGCTTCAAATTAGTCACTTAGGACAGTTTTGTCTGTGATTTCTCTGTTTTAATCATTGAACAGTATGAAACTATTATCATTGAAAAAGTCATTTGGAAGCTGCATGATAGAGAATTAACGAAAAAGAGGACTAATTGTTTGACATGGGCAAACTCCTACTCTGGAAAATGCTATATTATTATTGCCTGCACATACATTATGAGGAATAAACCCATAATTTAGTAATTAACTTGCTGTCTTGGGGTTGGTAGAATATATATTCCACAAAAATATTCCCTTCGAATAGCATTGTTCATTTGCCTGAGGATGGCCCAGGTTACATTCCCATTCATTCCATTCCATAAGCAGATGTCTAATATGGCCGTTCTGAAATGGGAGCCAAAGTTCTTTTTGCCATGATCCAAAAAGCGTTATTTAGAGATATAATTAAAAATGGCACTGAGTTTTGGGAAGTTTATATCTGTGCATTGTCCATCCCTTGAGGTAGTTTGCTTTGTGAAAGATTCATTGCACAAGGCTGCTCCAAGCACTTGCAGTTCCATGACGAATATTAATTCTAGTGGGCATCTGAAGGATTGACAGCTGGGCTTTTTATTCTAAGCTGAATGCAAAGGATTTGACACTCTACCTTAAATCTATATACTGTAACAGGTCAGAGCAGAGGAACAGATTGGAGTCAGAGAATTGGTGGCATATCCTTTCGGTTAGACTCTTGAAGCAACATTCTGTTCAAAAACATTTTATGGTGTAATGCTAGAAATGTGAGTTGACAATGGAATGGCTAAGAAGCTGGACATTTGGAAGGTAACAGGAGTGGCAGGACCAGTGAGGTTAAAGATTCAGAAAAAGGAGTGAGAATTAGGTTCAAGTCATCTGCAGAAAGAGAAATAGAGACTAGAGCAATGATTGAATTAAGAGAGAGGAAAGTAAATGAAGAAAAGTGTTTAAAACTGTCATTTTAACAATCTCTTACAGTAATTTACCACCTGATTGTATGATATTCCACAGTTTAAGTTTTAAGAATTCTGTTTCTTGGCAAGAATGGTTGCTTGATAGCATTAACACATCAATAAAAATGTACGCACATTTTAATTACCAGGCTTAATACTCTGTCAAATTTGACAGTAAATCATGTAAAAATCCGGGAAATTCTGACAAATGATGGGAAATTAAGTACAAGATGCTATTTGGCTGAAGCAAAGGTTTAATTGTTGTAAATCAACCAAACAGTTCTGGAGATTTACAGCTCCTGCCACATCTCTTAATTTCCTCAATTTGTTGATCAATTTACATATTAATAACAGAGTCTATCATTAACAGAGTGTCATATTTTGAACAAAACGGAGCCCAATATGTACTGAGCAGTACTGTAGCTTCCCTTAGGACATATTAATGTCTCTCAAGCTCCTGACAATCCTTCTATTTCTCATGTTTTAGAATTTATGGAAGCAAATGATTTTGGTTCATATGCCTTCAATTTTAATATGGCATTTTATACAGAGTGATGTTTTATCAATACAGGGGAACCTTGATTATCTGAATGAGATGGGTGGGCACGATTTCGTTCAGATAATCGATTATTCGATTAAACGCCTATCCTCTGGAGCTCGGAGTTTTTAAAGTCTGTTCCCCATTCAGGAGACTGCAGCAACAGCAGCACACAGCGCGCGAGACCCCACCCCCAACACTATGCAACACCTCCCTCTGCCCCCAACCCCACCCCCAACCCTGCCTCCAACACCACCCCCGTCCCCAACCCCATCTAACACTGCTCCCTGCCCCCAACCCCATCTAACAATGCCCCCACCCCCAACCCCGTCTAACACCGCTCCCCACCCCCACCCCATCTAACACCGCTCCCCACCCCCAACCACATCTAACACTGCCCCTTGCCCCCAAGCCCGTCTAACACTGCCCTCCACCCCCAACCCTGTCTAACACTGCCCCCCACCCCCAACCCCATCTAACACTGCCCCCTGCCCCCAACCCCGTCTAACACCGCTCCCCGCCCCCACCCCGTCTAACACTGCCCCCTGCCCCCAACCCTGTCTAACACTGCCCCTTGCCCCCAACCCTGTCCAACACTGCCCCTGCCTCCAACCCCGTCTAACACCGCTCCCCGCCCCCATCCCCGTCTAACACTGCCCCCCCACCCCAACCCTGTCTAATACTGCCTCCTGCCCCCCCATCCTGTCTAAAACCATCCCCCATCCCCACCCGCCCCCAACCCCGTACACACCAGCCCCCTCTCTGGGGCAGCTGGACTGGACACTAACAGAAAGACTGCTGCTGCAGCTGCCTTCGTGGAGTAAGTTTCCAAATAACGTGTGAACATACACACAGCCACAGCCACACACACAACCTTTTCCTGCAACTTTTTGACAGGTTCCACCTTTGCCCTGTACAGGACAATGTTGGAGAGATTATATGGGGAAGGGAGGTTTAGGGTACACATCTGTGTAGAACTCTAGGGAAAGTATGGGGAGAGAGAGAGAGGGCGGACGGTCAGTCATTGGGAGACAGTGCCTGTTTAATCACTGTAAACAAAAGACCCGATCACTGCTGGAAACACGTCTTTGATGTAATGTTTCCATCGGGACCTCGAGATCTCCTTCGGATAATCTGATTTTCGGATAATTGGTATTCGGATAATCGAGGTTCCTCTGTAGTAGTTTAATACAGCAACCCATCTGAAATAACCTCCAAGGCAAGGCAACAATGCAATAAAATGTTAGTCCCAGGAATAATAGTATGCAGTTTACATTGTTTGAATGGATGTTCCTTCATAAAATAGAATGATCACATGAACAAGATGGAAATGTTTGTCAAAAGACAAAAAATAAGAACACTTTAAATATTTATTTACAAAATCAGCAAGATTTTTCCCAATAAATAGCAAGATTTTTCCCAATAAATAGGATAAATAGGGTGGTCAGTAGGACTTTAAACTTCTGAGTTGGGGGGAAGGGAAAGTGAAAGCGACAGGGAGTGTGGAGTTAAATGGAAAGATAAGCAACATAGCATATGTGCAGGCGGATTTAAACTCGAGGCAGACTGGGAATGCAGCAAAAAGGAAGGATAACTTAGGACATCTTATGGCTTCCAATATCTCTAATAATAAAGTTAGCATTAAGGCACTTTACCTGATTGCTCGTAGCATTCGTAACAAAGCAGATGAACTAATGGCACAGATCATAATGAATGCTTATGATGTGGTAGGTATCACAGAGACATGGTTACAGGGGGGTCAGGCATGGCAGTTAAACCTCCAAGGATTTTCAACTTATCAAAAAGACAGGGAGGTGGGCAGAGGGGGTGGAGTTGCCTTGTTAGTTAAGAACAAAATTAAATCTATGGCACTGAATGACATAGTGTCGGATGATGTGGAGTTTGTGTGGGTGGAATTGAGGAACCACAAAGACAAAAAAACCATAATTGGAGTTATGTACAGACCTCCCAACAGTGATCAGGACCAGGGGCGCAACATGTACCGGGAAATAGAGAAGGCATGTCAGAAAGGCAAGGTCACGGTGATCATGGGAGACTTCAATATTGAGGTGGACTGGGTAAATAATGTTGCCAGTGGATCCAAAAAAAGGGAATTCATGGAATGCTTACAGGATGGCTTTTTGGAACAGCTTGTCATGGACCCCACAAGGGAGCAGGCTATTCTGGACCTAGTGCTATGTAATGTACCAGACTTTATAAAAGATCTTAAAGTAAGGGAACACTTAGGCAGCAGCGATCATAATATGGTAGAGTTCAGTCTGCAGTTTGAAAGAGTGAAGGCAAAATCGGATGTAATGGTGTTACAGTTAAATAAAGGTAATTATGAGGGCATGAGAGAGGAACTGACAAAAATAGACTGGAAGCAGAGCCTAGCGGGGAAGACAGTGGAGCAAAAATGGCAGGAGTTTGTGGGTATAATTGAGGACACTATACAGAGGTTCATCCCCAAGAAAAGAAAGGTTATCCGGGGAGGGATTAGACAGCCATGGCTGACAAAGGAAGTCAGGAAATGCATTAAAGAAAAAGAGAGATCCTATAAAGTGGCCAAGAACAGTGGGAAATCAGAAGATTGGGAAGGCTACAAAAGCAAACAGCGGATAACAAAGAGAGAAATAAGGAAAGAAAGGATCAAATATGAAGGTAGGCTAGCCAGTAATATTAGAAATGATAGTAAAAGTTTATTTCAATACATAAGAAACAAACGACAGGCAAAAGTAGACATTGGGCCACTTCAAACTGATGCTGGAAGCCTAGTGATGGGAGATAAGGAAATAGCAGGAGAACTTAACAAGTACTTTGCGTCAGTCTTCACAGTGGAGGAGATGAGTAATATCCCAACAATTAAAGGGAGTCAGGGGACTGAGTTGAGTATGGTTGCCATTAAAAAAGAGAAAGTGCTAGAAAAGCTAAAAGGTCTTAAAATTGATAAATCTCCTGGCCCTGATCGGATACATCCTAGAGTTCTGAGAGAGGTGGCTGAGAAAATAGCAGAGGCATTCGTTGAGATCTTTCAAAAGTCACTGGAGTCAGGGAAAGTCCCGGATGATTGGAAGATCGCTGTTGTAACCCCCTTGTTCAAGAAAGGATCAAGACAAAGATGGAAAATTATAGGCCAATTAGCCTAACCTCGGTTGTTGGTAAAATTCTAGAATCCATCATTAAGGATGAGGTTTCTAAATTCTTGGAAGAGCAGAGTCTGATTAGAACAAGTCAACATGGATTTTGTAAGGGGAGGTCGCATCTGACAAACCTGTTGGAATTCTTTGAAGTGGTGACAACTAGGTTAGACCAGGGAAACCCGGTGGATGTGGTCTATCTAGACTTCCAAAAAGCCTTTGATAAGGTGCCACACGGGAGGCTGCTGAGCAAGGTGAGGGCCCATGGTGTTCGAGGTGAGCTACTGGTATGGATTGAGGATTGGCTGCCTGACAGAGGGCAGAGAGTTGGGATAAAAGGTTCTTTTTTGGAATGGCAGCCAGTGACAAGCGGTGTCCCGCAGGGTTCAGTGTTGGGGCCGCAGCTGTTCACATTATATGTTAATGATCTGGATGAAGGGACTGGGGGCATTCTAGCGAAGTTTGCTGATGATACGAAGTTAGGTGGACAGGCAGGTAATACTGAGGAAGTGGGGAGGCTGCAGAAGGATCCAGACAATTTGGGAGAGTGGTCCAGGAAATGGCTGATGGAATTCAACGTGAGCAAATGCAAGATCTTGCACTTTGGAAAAAAGAATAAAAGCATAGACTACTTTCTAAACGGTGAGAAAATTTGTAAAGCCAAAGTACAAAGGGATCTGGGAGTGCTAGTCGAGGATCCTCTAAAGGTAAACATGCAGGTTGAGTCCGTAATTAAGAAAGCGAATGCAATGTTGTCATCTATCTCAAGAGGGTTGGAATATAAAAGTACTGTTGTGCTACTGAGACTTTATAAAGCTCTGGTTAGGCCCCATTTGGAGTACTGTGTCCAGTTTTGGTCCCCACACCTCAGGAAGGACATACTGGCACTAGAGCGTGTCCAGCGGAGATTCACATAGATGATCCCTGGAATGGTAGGCCTAACATACGAGGAATGACTGAGGATCCTGGGATTGTATTCATTGGAGTTTAGAAGATTATGGGGAGATTTAATAGCAACGTACAAGATAATACATAGCTTGGAAAGGGTGGACGCTAGGAAATTGTTTCCGTTAGATGAGGAGACTAGGACCCGTGGACACAGCCTTAGAATTAGAGGGGGTCAATTCAGAACAGAAATGCGGAGACATTTCTTCAGCCAGAGAGTGGTGGAACTGTGGAATTCATTGCCGCAGAGCGCAGTGGAGGCAGGGACGCTAAATGTCTTCAAGGATTGATAAATTCTTGATGTCACAAGGAATTAAGGGCTATGGGGAGAATGCTGGGAAGTGGAGTTGACATACCCATCAGCCATAATTGAATGGCAGAGTGGACTTGATGGGCCAAATGGCCTTACTTCCACTCCTATGTCTTATGGTCTTATGGTCTTAAGATGAATTTAATTGCAAAGATAATGTAGTATTTGTAAATGTTAACTTGTTTTGGGTTCAGACTCCTAATAAATCTCACATTTTCCCTCATTGAACTGTAGCTGAGAATATGGCTAATTCTCTTTTAAAGAACAGAAGTCAACTTCCTATTTACACAATGGTACTGCAGTTTGCTGTGTCATGGAGGGTACCCATGATCCGATTATATTTTTCTCAGTGATGTCAAGTCCATCTTCTTCGTGCCTCAGTCCCAGGAACTCAAGACTGTACAGGGACAGAACGACCATGAGGATGGGAAAATGCAACTGCACGGCACTAATGAAGAGGCATGTTTTGAGAAGGTTTGTAGCTCAGGTTGAGGTTCTGGGTGTAGGTTTGCTCACTGAGCTGGAAGGTTCGTTTTCAGACATTTCATCACCATTCTAGGTACCATCTTCAGTGAGCCTCCGGAAGAAACACTGGTGGTGTAGCCCTCTTTCTATTTATGTGTATGGGTTTCCTTCGGTTGGTGATTTCATTTCCTGTGGTGACATTATTTCTTATGGTGATGTAATTTCCTGTTCTTTTTCTCAGGGGGTGGTAAATGGGGTCTAACTTGATGTGTTTGTTGATAGAGTTTCGGTTGGAATGCCATGTTTCTAGGAATTCTCGTGCATGTCTCTGTGTAGCTTGTCCTAGGATGGATGTGTTGTCTCAGTCAAAGTGATGTCCTTCCTCACCCATATGTTAGGATGCTAGTGAGAATGGGTCATGTCTTTTTGTGGCCAGTTGATGTTCATGTATCCTGGTGGCTAGTTTTCTGCTTGTTTCTCCAATGTAGTGTATGTTACAGTTCTTGCAAGTTATTTTGTAAATTACATTAGTTTTCCTTGTTTTCTGTATAGGGTCCTTCAAGTCCATTAGCTGCTGTTTTAGAGTGTTGGTGGCTTTGTGGGCTACCATGATGTCAAGGGGTCTGAGTAGTCTGGCAGTCATTTCTGAGATGTCTTTGATGTAGGGGAGAGTGACTAGGGTTTCTGGGCATGTTTTGTCTGCTTGTTTTGTCTGGGAAATCGGCAGACTGTGCTCATTGGCTACCTGTTCTTTTTGGATACACAGTAGAGATTAGATTAGATTAGACTTACAGTGTGGAAACAGGCCCTTCGGCCCAACAAGTCCACACCGACCCGCCGAAGCGAAACCCACCCATACCCCTACATTACCCCTTACCTAACACTACGGGCAATTTTAGCATGGCCAATTCACCTGACCCGCACATCTTTGGACTGTGGGAGGAAACCGGAGCACCCGGAGGAAACCCACGCAGACACGGGGAGAACGTGCAAACTCCACACAGTCAGTCGCCTGAGTCGGGAATTGAACCCGGGTCTTCAGGCGCTGTGAGGCAGCAGTGCTAACCACTGTGCCACCGTGCCGCCCACTAAGGGGATTTTACTCTGCTCTACATAGTTCCTTTGTGCTGCAGTGTGTGTTGGTTCCTTGGAATAATGTTCTATTTCAGCTTCATTTGTGGATGTTGGAATGATTGCTTCTGTAGTTCAATATTTGGTCTGTATATGTTGTTTTCCTGTAGATGCTGGTTTGAAGTTCCCCATTGGCTGTTCACTCTACTGTGACATCTAGGAATGGCAGTCTGTTGTTTTATTCCTCCTCTTTAGTGAATTTATGCCAGTAAGGGTATCATTGATGGTCTTGAAGTTTCCTCTAATTTGTTTCATTTAGTGATGACAAAAGTGTCACCCAGGTAACGGATCCAAAGTTTGGGTTGGATGATTGGCAGAGCTGTTTGTTCAAATCTCTGCATTACTGTCTCTGCTAAGAACCCTGAGATCGGAGATCCCATAGGTGTTCTGTTAGTTTGTCTGTAGGTTTTGTTGTTGAAGGTGACGTGGGTGGTAAGGAAAATGTCCACTAGCTTGGCGATATTGACCTTGCTGATGAAGCTGGTGGTGTTTGGTGTATGTGTCTTCTAATAGTGTAGTCAATGTTTCCTTGGCCAGGTTGATGTTGATGCTGTTAGGTCAAAGGAGACCATTATTTCATCCTCTTCAACCTTGGTGTCTTTGATGGTCTTCAGGAATTCTTGGGTGGAGTGGATGGAGTGGGGTGAGTCTTCGACTAAGTGTTTTAGTCTTTGGTGTAGCTCCTTGGCAAATCTGAATGTTGGTGTTCCAGGTAGCAACACTTTGGATCTGGGAGGCAATTGCTCCTGGTTTGTGAATTTTGGGTAATCTGTAGAAGCGTGGTGTGTTGGATCTGTCTGGTTTCATTTTATGGAAGTCGGTCTTATTTATTTCTCCAGATTTCTGAAGTCTTTTGAGCAGGGCTGTGATTCGATTCTCTAGTTGTGGGGTCAGTTCTATTGCCACTTGTTGGCCAGTGTTGGTATCTGCAAGTAGTGCATTTGCTTTCTCAATGTAGTCACTTTGATTTAAAATGACTGTCAAGCACCCTTTGTCTGCAGATAGGATAACAATTTTTAATCTTTTCTTAGTCTTTCTAGTGCTTTCCTTTCTTGTGTATTGAGTGTGTTTTCTTCCTTTTTCCTGCTTAATGTTGGTGCAACTGTCTGTCTGGTGGCTTGCTGGGTTTCTTTGTGAGCTGGTTGTCTTTCGGTATTGTTTATAATGCTGCCAAGAAATGTTTCTTGTCCGCATACTGGAAGTTGTAATTTAATCCTCTTACTAAAATGACTTTGTCAGTGTCTGTTAAGGGTTGGTCAGATAAGTTTTTTCTCCATGCTTCTATGTTGTCAGTGTTGTTATTTTGTGTAAGTTTGTCTAGTTTTTTTTCTGCGGGTCTAGTTTTGTCATTTTCTGTGTTTGTCGCTGTCTAACGTCAATGACTTGTTGTAATGTGTCTGTCCATTCATGGTCTGTTGCATTAGAGAGTAAAGATTTTTGGTGAGAAATTTCCTGGTTGTATTTATGGAGTCTTGTTGTGGGCATCATTAATCATTTCTATAAGCATTCTGCGGCAGTTTTAGGGGATAGGGGATGTTTGCATTTAACACATTTAGGTTTCCTTAGGCATTTAGATTTTTTCCAGTGTGGAAACAGGCCCTTCGGCCCAACAAGTCCACACCAACCCGCGGAAGCGCAACCCACCCATACCCCTACATTTACCCCTTACCTAACACTACGGGCAATTTAGCATGGCCAATTCACCTAACCAGCACATCTTTGTGACTGTGGGAGGAAACCAGAGCACCCAGAGGAAACCCACGGAGACGGGAATTGAACCCGGGTCTCTGGAGCTGTGAGGCAACAGTGCAGGAAGTACAGCTGTTCCTGAGTTGCACTCTGCTGAATGGCACTGGTTTCCATTTTTGGACTAGTTTTCGCATATTGCGTCCATATGTGTTAGCGAGTTTTGAGAAGATTTGTAGCTCAGGTTGAGGTTCTGGATGTAGGTTTGCTCACTGAGCTGGAAGGTTCCTTTTCGGACATTTCATCACCCTACTAGACATCTTCAGTGAACCTCCAGATGAAGCACTGGTGGTGTAGCTTGCTTTCTATTTATGTGTATGGGTTTCCTTGGGTTCCATGCTTCTAGGATCCCATGCAGACAACAAGCAAAACTGATGACATTTACAAAATACCTTGCAAGAACTGTAACAAACCTACTACTTTGGACCAACAGATGGAAAACTAGCCACCAGGATACATGAACATCAACTAGCCACAAAAAGACATGGCCCGCTCTCACTAGTATATACATATGGGTGAGGAAAGATATCACTTTGACTAGGACAACACATCCATCCTAGAACAAGCCAAACAGAGACACACATGAGAATTCCTAGAAGTATAGCATTCCAACTAGGACACTATCAACAAACACATTGACTTGGATCCCATTTACCACTCCCTGAGTAAAGTGACAGGCTATGACATCACCATAGGGAATGATGTCAATGCAGGAAATGACATCACCAACCCAAGGAAACCAAAACACATAAATAAAAAGCGGGCTTCACCACCAGTGCTTCTTCCAGAGGCTCACTGAAGATTTACCTAGTATGATGATGAAACATCTGAAAATGAACCTTCCAGCTCAGCAAGCCAACCAACATCCAATAATGAAGAGGTCCTACCACTTAATTTGACAGTTGAAGTTACCAGCTCAGACACTGGCATTGCTCCCAACTTGAAGGCTTGTATTGGAACAGAGGAACATACAAGCAGGAGGAGGCCATTCAGCCCCTTGAGCCTGCTCCCTCATTCAATAAGACCATGGCTGATTTGTGGCCTAAGTCCATATGCCTGCCATGGGCCTATGTTCCTTGATGGCCTTACTTGTTAAAAATTTGCCTATCTCATATTTAAATTCAACAATTGTTTAAGTAATAGCTGCCAATGAGGAAAGACAATCCCAAACCACCATTATGCAATGTGCTTTCTAATGTTTCTCCTGATTGGCCTGAACCTAATTCAGAGACTAGAACCCGGTCTAGATTCTCTAGTCAGTGGTAGTAGTTTATCTTTATCTACCCTGTCTTCCCCTGTTAATATCCTGAAGACTTCAATTAGATCATCTTTTAACCCTCTAAATTCTAGCGAAAAAGGGCATAATTTGTCTAATCTCTCCTCATAACTAAAATCTTAAAGTCTGGACAACATCGTTGTAAAATTGCATTGAATTCTCTTCAGGGCCGAATCATCCTTCCTAAGTTTCTCAGAGATGCTCACAATACTCTAAATGGGATCTAACTAGGGTTTTGTGTTACTGTGTAACTGCAGCGCATTGTCTGCATTTTTAAATCCTAGCCCTTTCCATGTAAAGGCCTAATTCATTAGCCTTCCTGACTATTTTCTGCATGACATTTTAAAGAGCTATGCAGCTATTTTGTGCCTCCTAAAAAATGTTAGGCTGTTGTCAACACTGTCTATAATACAGCTAATTTTGTCTCATCAACAAATTTGGATAGCTTACTTTTTATGTCATTTTTCAAATCATTGATGAATATTGTGAATAATTAAGTCCCCAACACACTTGCAGGACACCACTAATTACTTCTGACCAATTTAAAACTTACCTATTATTCTAATACTCTGTTTTCTTCCACTCAACAATTTTCCTCTCTACGACAGTAATTTGTCCTCAGTTCCATGGGCTTCCACCTTGGCTAACAATTTCTTAAATAGGACTTTATCAAATGCCATCTGGAAGTTCAGTCGGGATCTGCATGTGGCGGGTCTCTGGGCATGAATGGGCTGCAGCCAAGTCAGGGACAAAGGATCGGTTCTGCGCCAGATCACTGGATGTGCAAGGTCACAGATGGGTTCTGCAACAAGAGAGCAAAATCAAAAACTCAATGAAGTAGGTAGAGGAGAATGCTGGTTAGGGAACACGTGGGGATGCTGGCCTGACAGACAACCTCCTGTCACCTCCAAAGTCAGTGGATGAATCTGTTCCAATTTGACCAACAGCATTGTATAAAGCTTGCCCTCCCAACAACCTTTACTCCAGCACCCCTTTGTTATGAAGAATCCAAGACAGTGAAGCAGTTGCAGTGAGAATACCTACCACAGTCTCTGTGTGGACAGATCACCTCATTTTCTACACTGTCAGGGAGGATGCTGTTTGAACACACTGAGAATCACTCTCTGTAAAATCCAGAAAGTCACAATAACACTTCCTAAAGCACTTCATAATATTTCCAGAGACTTTGCAATAGCAAAAGTCAATAAACTTCTAACTCACTTCAACTGCAAACTGGATGCCTGATCCTTTTAAACACATTATTACTGAGGAAAGCAGTGAAGCTGTGTTCCATGCTGAGTGAAATGCAAATGTATTGAATCAATCTGTGTGGAAAAGATTTGTGAACGGAACGCAAATTCAGCTGATTGACCTTGCTGCATCTGTTTGCAGACTGATGGCAGGGACAGGGAATGTCTACCTGAGCACACTCCCAATACAGCTAGGATGGAAACAATCAGAGGCACTTCACCACACACACACACACACACACACACACACACACTCAGAGCCTTCTTCGGCAATGCTATGGATCTAAATTCTGCGACCAAAAAGCTGACATGAAGGAAGAAATGGCTTTTGCAATGATGGTATGTCCCAAGAACTGCAAAGTGGTTAACACTGCTGCCTCACAGTGCCAGGGACCCAAATTTGCTTCCAGCCTTGGGTGATTGTTTGTGTGGAATTTGCAAAATCTTCTTGTGTCTGCAAGGGTTTCCTTGGGTGTTCCAGTTTCCACCAGTCCAAAGATGTGCAGGTTAGGTGGGTTAGCAATTGAAACAGTGGGATAATGGGGAGATGAGCGTTAGTTCTGGGTGGATGCCCTTCAAAGAGCCAGTGCAGACATGATGGTCTCTTCCTGCACTGTAATAATTCTAAGCACTATTTGACGTACTGTGATTATTGCAATATATAATACAGCTGTCAAATAGCACACAGCAAAATTTCACAAACAGCTTTTTGTGCAAAATGAGCAGATCAGCTGGTTTAAAGTACTGTTGACTGGGGCAGAATATTGGACAGGGCACCTAGGAGATCGCTACTGTTCCTTTTTTACATTCACAGGATCTTTTCTAAGTAGGCAGGACTTGACTTAATATGTCATCCAAATGGCAGCATCTCTTCACCCAGATTATATGCTTAACTCTCTGGAGCAGGGTTTGAACCTAAAATCTTCTGATTGAGATATGAGAGTGCTGTCAATTGAGTCATTGCTTTAAGGCTTTCATTTCAATTTAGTTTCAAATACAAACTGTTAATTTGCATAGATGAAGTATGAATTGAATTCAAATAAACAACTAGATTACATTACAACTGAACGAAATTCAATTACAATTAGAACAGAGGAATAAGGATCTCTTGCATGCTTCTTGTTTTATTTCTTGCTCTTTCAAATGGTTTCTTTTTGCTTTTTCCACGTATATACACAATATCCAGCACTCCTTGCCTGTGTACAGTATGACTGCTCAGTCCAGCTTTCTAGCTTATCTCACTGTGCAGTCCTGACGTGGTTCTATTTTTAGCCGTGAATGAAATTTCACTTGAATTGCTGTCAGAAATCACATGGGCCTCCAAACAAAAAAGTGACAGAAAATCACAAGCAATCTTGCTCAGCAGGGGAGAAAACAAGACGAGTAAGAAAAGGTGAGGCATAAAAGCCTCAGACTTGGCAGGCCCTTTTGAGAATTGGATTATCCGTCTATCAGATGCTTTTGTTTCTATTTATTGCAATGCATTTTTTTTATACGAACTGCTAACAACTGGGATGGAGAACCATATTTTGTGCTTCCAACAACTGCTAAGCCTTTTGGCTTGAAAGCAGTATTCAACCTGGGGTTATTTAGATAGCCTCAAATGTTTTCAGACCCCTTGAAGCAGTGTTGTTATCAACCCTTCACTGCTACTTCAGGCAGACAGTCTAAGATTAACTTCTTCACATGTTACTTACCCCTGGGAGTACATTCAGCCAAAGAATCATAACACTTTTTCAATAATAGATTTGCTCAGTTGACATGCCTTGCAATTGAGCACTTGATCTGGGATAACACTCATGGTTTAATGTTGAATATGTTTCCATTGTTTCCCTGGAGATTCAATAAAGCCATTATTCACACACCATGATGGTTGAGTTCCTTGTGGAGGTAGGTGTAAATCTATAATACTCTGCAGAGCATGATAAAAGAGATTGATTTTGATGTTGTCGAGTGGGGCCTGCAATGAGGGTACATTCAGGCCCAATAACCCAGGTCCGGGGCTCCTGGAGTCGCAGGTATTTGAGAGAGGGTTAAAGTCGCTGTGTTCACAGAGGAACCAAACCAGATAAAACACCAGGGCCTGTGATTTCTCACATGGATTCATATTTCTCATGTCATTTTTCCACAGATTTCATTGCTGTATTGCACAGCCTGAATTACAGCACACAGCTACTGCTTCTAAATTTGGGAGTCATTGTACTGCATTACAGGAGCTGCCTGTCTTTTAGCTGGAGCTGATGACCTAGAATGGGATCACATCAGCTTTCCTTCTGGCTATTCTGCAGAAATCAGCTGCTTCAGTATCAGTTCCTTTACCATGGTGGCATTAGTTGCCTGCTGGAGGAATACAGCTCTCTAACTGCTAAGGTGATGAGAATCAAAGGCATACGGGAAGCCAGAGAACCAGGCAGAGTGTATGTTCTGGGGTAATGGTCAAAATGATCCATTAAAAGAGGCACTTGCCCTGTCTACACTAGTTGTGAAATGCTCAAGAGCATAGGGCTGGTCTTTTTTAGTGTCAGCCCTATTGAGATAGAGTTTCTCAAAAGTCAGATACAGAAACCTCCTTTGAAAGGTTACATCTCTAAACTTGAGTTTTGCACTCAGCATGGAGGTCTCGGTCGGGTTGGTGATTGTATTCTTCACTTCAGATTGTGAAAGTTTGGCTGCCTCTATAGGCAGGTAGGTACCTGCGATGGTGACTAGATCCAGCACACTCAGTGTGTGATATACATGTACATAAGCATGCACCCCATTTAGCACCAACAGCTCTGCAACAGGGATGGGGTTGGGGTGAGGGGGTGGTGGGGAGCAATCTAATTCCAACTACCATTCCTTTCAAGGAGGCAGGCAGTTGCCAGTAAGCAGCCAGCCACAGGAGGAGTCCCTGTTGAAGGCCACGATGAGCTTCCTGGCTTTGTATTTGTGCTAAAAGGCAAGACAAGACCAAAGGATTACAAGCCTGTGAGCTCTGAATGAAACGACAAAAGGCAAAAACGCATGGCAAGGTACGGCAGAGAGGCTATGAGCATCCAAGTAGGTGTGATGTGAGTTAGTGTAAGAGCTTAAGCTAAGAGCCCTATGAAATACCCTGCTCTAATCCATAAGGTGGGTGCTTTTTCTTGCCTGGATGGTGTCCCAGAAGTAACTTTGTGATGAAAGGTTTGGTTGCACCTCAAAGCAGCATTGAAGGAGTGAACTGTATGCTCAGTGAGTGAGAGGTCTGCCATGATGACGTGATGAGGGGGTATATAGGATGGGCTGAAGGGCTAAAATTGTTGATGGTATTCGACAGCTCCATGATCTTGAATAAGTCCTGTGGCGAACAATTAACATTCCTGTACGTGCTGAAGATGGCACCATCAGTTTGTTTTTCTGTACTTTCTGTAGTTGTGTTTCTCATGGCTTGTTACACTGCATAAGAGAGAGAGTTTCATTCCAGGTTGTTGGATTTCAACTCCCACTGGGATTGCGGACAGTGCCAGGAAAAACCAAATACTCCTGAATAGCCGTCGATCGAGGGGTCCCAGAAGGGAGTGAGGCTTATTGTTTCTTTTTTCCTTTCTTTTTCATTCACTTATTAAATGTTCTTTTCATTTTCATCTTTTATTTTTATTCAATAAATGTTTGTATTTGAGCAAATTACTGTTGTCGAGCTTTCCCCTAACTACAATTAACCGAATCTGGGAAGAACCATTGGGATACACTCTGTAATCCAAACCAGAAGGTGATGCTAATTGCTGGGGATACGGGTGGTCATTATCCTTGAGCTGGCCAAAATGGACACCTAGATGAACTAGTTAGAGCTCCTCTAGAAGGGAAATAGCAAACGGCATATAACTGAGGCAAGAGTCAATAATAATGAAAGGCTTGTGCATGCAAATAAGGCCTTATGTCGCTCACTAGTGAAATTCTGATTTTGAATTCTTCAAACTTTGGGTGGAAAATTGGACTTTTTTCTGAACTTGAAGAATTTAATTTTCCAATCTAGCCATATTTACTCAACTGTCTTGTTAGTGTCCAAGTGTCTAGAAAAATTCAATCCTGCTCCTTTGCAGGATTTAGATGTCATTGTTTTCATTCTTAGATAACAGTTTGGTACGACTGAATTAGTCGCTAGGTCATTTCTCAGGGGAATGATGAGTCAGTCACCTCAGTGTTAGACTGCAGTCACTTATGGTGAGCTCAAACCTGTTTCAGTGTTGTTAATTGAGGAAGATTAGCCATGACACCAGGCAATCTCTCTGCTCTTGCTCAGAAAGTATTATAAGATTGTTTACTTCCAAGTGTAATAGAAGATAAGATAAGATCCTCAATTTCAGGTTTGAGACAGTGTACTCTGTCAGTACTGAATTACAATGTCAGCCTAGATTTTGTTCTGAAGTGTTGGGAGTGCTGCTTTACCACCCTGACTCAGCATTGTGAGTGCTATCAATTGAGAAAAAGCTGATATTTGAATTCCTTATGTATTTAGTGTTAAATCCTGGGGCTTTATGACTAGATACTTCCTATTTTCACGGCCATGCAGTCCACTGAGAGAGGAAGAAACTGAGGACTAACAAGGGAAAACAAAGCAATGTAAAATGCTATATCAACAATTCAATTAGGAATGGGCATGAACGAAGGAGAATAAAATGAATTGTCCTCCAACTCATTGAGATGATCGTAACTAATACAGGGCTATCACTTCTTAATTAATTGTAGAATGTTGACACCACTGGCAAAGTCAGGATTTATAGTCATGATTTGGAGATGCTGGTGTTGGACTGGGTTGTACAAAGTTAAGGATCACACAACACCAGGTTATAGTCCAACAGGTTTATTTGGAAGCACACTAGCTTTCGGAGCGTCGCTCCTTCATCAGGTGGTAGTGCAAGGCTCAATCCTAACACACAGTTTACAGCAAAAATTTACAGTGTGATGTAACTGACATTATACATTGAAAAATTAATTGTCTGTTAAACCTTTCATCTGTTAGAATACAGTGGTAGTTTCACTTCTTTCATACGTAAATCACAAAACCCTTTTTTAAAGTTGCATTCTCGGGTTAGTTGTTAACAATGGTGATAGCGAGACAATATGTTGAAGGTGTTAGCCCCCTGTGTTCTCTGTCTATGACCTGATGTTTAGATTGATTCTAATCTAAAAGGTGAGATAACAGAGTTTTACACGAATTCATGCAGTTTTTGAGCAAAGTACAATGTAACCCTGCAAGTACAAATTCACCCCACAAAATATATGTGTGCATTTGTGTGTGTGTGTGTGTGTGTGTGTGTGTGTGTGTGTGTGTGTGTGTGTGTGTCTATCTGACTGTCTGTGTTGGGGGTTGTGAGTGTGAGAAAGCGTATGTGTGTGTGTGTGTGTGTGTGTAGTGAGTGCAGAGTGTCTTAAGTCTGTGAGGGGGTGCACGTGAGTGTGGGAGTGTGTGTGTCTGTAAGGGGGTGTGTGGGTGTCTGTGCGCGTTTGTGTATATGTGTGTCCGTGCGTATGTGTGTCTAAGGGTGCCTGTGTGTGTGAGAGAGTGTGTTTGTGTAGGAGTATCTGTGTGTGTGTATAGTGCAATGATGTTCACCTGTAATGTGACATGAACCCAAGGTCCCAGTTGAGGCCCGCCCTATGGGTACCGAACTTAGCTATCAGCCTCTGCTTGGCCACTTTTCGCTGCTGCCTGTCCCGAAGTCCGCCTTGAAGGATGGTCACCCGATTTATAGTGATTTATAGGATTTATAGTGTTTGAGAAGGAGGGGGGTAAGCTGCCATCTTGACTTACTGAAGTCCGGTGTGTTGTAGGTACACCCAATGTGCTGTTAGGAACAGACATCCAGGATTTCAACCAATGACAATGCAATAATATACTTCCAAGTGAAAGTGCTGTGTGAATTGGAGAGGAACTTGCAGGTTGCTACTCCTTGGATGCTGCCTGAACTGCTGTGCTCTTCCAGCACCACTAATCCAAAATCTGGTTTCCAGCATCTGCGGTCATTGTTTTTACCTAGTATTTGTAATATGCCTGCTGACTAGATGATACAGGCCATATGTTGTCAGGAAAGCGACTTAATTTCTATACAATATAGCCTCTATTCCAGTAAAATCCGATCCAGCTCCCTTGGCAAGACATCCGGGGATTCAGCACCAACCACAGCAGGCACTATATTGGTCATGTATTTCACAGCTGCCTGTGTAACTATTGACTGCCATGTTTCCTATATTATAACAGTGACTATACTTCAAAATAATAACTTCTTCGGTTGTAAAGTGCTTTGTGACACCCTGAGATCATAGAATCATACAGCAGAGAAAAACAGACCCTTCAGTGCAACAGTCCATGCCGAACATAATCCCAAACTATACCAGTTCCAACCGCCCGTTCCTGGCCCATGTTCCTCCAAACCTTTTTTATCCATGTACTTATCCAAGTGTCTTGCAATTGTGCCCACATCCACCACTTTCTCTGGAAGTTCGTTCCTCAAGTGAACCACCCTCTGTTTAAAAAGAAATTTGCCCTTCATGTCTTTTTTAGGTACAATGTTAATACACATTTTCCCTTCTATTTCTCATTATGCTGAACATATTTCTCCATATTGTGCTGTCTTTTCTTCACAAGAATTGTTGTTACACACTATTGATGGCCCAACACCATAGAGGATTTTTATAATCAAACCCTGCATGAGATTCCCTAATTTGATCCAGTTCCAGATGGGATAACTCAAAATTATTAAACTCTAGGATGTGCAGGGCTGAATTGGCTCCACTTTGGTATTCACCCATGCTCTCTCACTCTCACTCACAAGAACATTAATTTAAAAATGATCCCTTTCCCTGTTTATCCCACACCCAAATGAATGTATATTTCAATTTGACCAACTTTCTAGAATTAACAAAACAGCAAGGTTATTAATTAATAAAGTATTAACACAACACACAGATACACAGAGTAGAAATAAAAGTCCAACATCTAGAGGTTTAAGCAAATCTATAGATTTTATTAATCTCTGAATTGTTAATGAAATACAGATAAGACAATATTGCTGTGAGCTGCCATTGTTGTATGGCATTGGTAATATTGACATCAACTTTGAGTAGTTAATTATGCAGATTAGTGGAAATTCTTTTTTATGATTACTCCCAGCAGTGAGTTAATTCTGTCATTCAGAGCAAGTGAGAGTATTTTGCAATAATTTTGCCTTAGTTTTACCTGCAATGCAGGGATTTGTTTAAAATAACTGCTCTCAAAGTTGTGGCCTCACAACTCTATAGTTCTCACACTAGAATATCGAATGAAAAGAAACACAGACTAACATTGCAGTCAGTTTTTAACTCCTTTTTTGTGTATTGCTGCGGAGTAATACAAACATGTCTATAAGAGGTGGCTGTGAGAAGGAATAGCCAGCTCGGTCATCATTTCTTCTTGTAAGGTTTATCCCTGTTTTATGCTTCCTTGACACATTACAGGCGTGACATTCTATAGGCTTTACATATAGCTTTAGTGGGTGACACGATGGCACAGTGGTTAGCACTGCTGCCTCACAGCGCTTGAGACCTGGGTTCAATTCCCGACTCAGGCGGAGTTTGCACGTTCTCCCCGTGTGTGTGTGGGTTTCCTCCTTGTGCTCCGGTTTCCTCCCACAATCCAAAGATGTGCGGGTCAGGTGAATTGGCCATGCTAAATTGCCCGTACTGTTAGGTAAGGGGTAAATGTAGGGGTATGGGTGGGTTGCGGGTGGGTGTGGACTTGTTGGGCCGAAGGGCCTGTTTCCACACTGTAAGTAATCTAATCTAATCTAATCACTTCACTAGTCACTGGATTTACATCTTTAGCTTTCCATCTACCAAAGTTTGTATTTTCTTAAAAAACATTTAAGTTAAAACAAAAACACTTTTGATGTTCAGATCATCATCATCATAACAAGATAATGGATTCAACATTGGGAAGGACTAAATGTATTTGAATCATAACTTCTTTCAGTTTACATGAAGAACATGAAGAAAATGGTCTGACTCAATTTACAAAATCTACACTCCTAACAATTTACAAATCTACAAACCATAGTTTGCACTCTGAAAATTTATCTTAGGCTTATTAGCAGAAAGAAAATGTGAACTGGTGATTATTGAGCCGAAACACAGATAGCTGCCAAAATTGTACACTACACGTAATATGTGGTTTGTTCCTGGCTAGTATTTGCTCTAATGAGAAATAGTAAATTGCCGAACTCAACTTCAAACAACCATATGCAACACAGAGTAGCAAACACCTGACATACCATGATTGATAACCTTTGGCTTGTTAAAATTGTGAAAACATATGTTAAGGTGCTAAAGCATGAATATTTTAGTGATGGGACACAGCATTCATTTAAAATAATTTGAATCATAATTTAAGGCTAATTTTAAATGGCATTTTCAAATAATCAAAAGATATACAACAGGTAACCATCAGCTGATAACAAAACTGGATGTTGGAGTGGAATATTGAAGTGGTTTCAAACAAGGCATCTCACATCTAAAGCTTGAATATTTAACATCCCTGTCATAGTAATGTGCAATATTACATGTTCAATCAAAGCAATTGTCTCAGTTTCTTTAGCAACCAGAAGAAAGTTCAAAGTGCAAATATGGTTCAGTGTGCAGAATTCAGGAGCTGGAGAAGTTTTGTTTTGATTGAGAACAAATTTGACTTTAATGGAAGTCCTAAATAATTTAGCTCTTGCTAGTGCAAAATTCATTCAATTGCACTGAACATTGTAGACTTCAGATTTTTTTGGGCGGACTATACTTGGGACTTTGAGGCACTGCACTACAGTCCTTCATTCCTTCAAGTATGATGCATATTGACAAGTGCCATACTGTGTTGGTTTACTCATTTTATATTTAAGACATTGAGTTGAATTTAAGGTCATGCATACTTATGAATTGCTATTCCCGAAACACCAACATTTAAGTCATAACTAACAGATTTAATTTATAATGAATAGACTTAAATTCTAAGTAATAAACAATGGTTGCATTCTTGATGTACTCATGGGACGAGATTATGTTTTTAACCTGCCTACTTACCTCTGCTATATTCCAAACATTTAGCAATTAACACTTCATTTCATTTACTGAAGCGTGTTTCCAGTCAGATGTATCATTTCCAGTATATTACATAGGACGAGTTACATTAAATCTCTCATTCTGTTTAAGAAAGCCTGAATCTTGTGACTGAATGTTAGATAATTTGTTTTTGAAGGACAGAGCAGGGCATGTAAGAAAGATTGAGGTGTCTAGACCACTATTTATCTACTAACCTCCAAATGCACCTCATACTAAGGGAGTTACGTGAGTGCTGAAATCGACAACCCACCCACCCTATCTAAATAACAATTAATGGTCAATTAAGCTTATTGAAAGCTCAATTTTCCTCAGTATTCCCTGCCACACTATAATATGGCTGGTGTGTGCAGATGAGTGGTTTGTGGGTAGCTTGTTTTATTTTAAAATTCCTAACAGTGCAGAAGGAGGAGTGCACTATACTTGGATGGGGCTCTTTGCCACTGCTGTCTCACAGCTCCTGAGACCCGGGTTCAATTCCCGACTCAGGCGACTGACTGTGTGGAGTTTGCACATTTTCCCCGTGTCTGCGTGGGTTTCCTCTGGGTACTCTGGTTTCCTCCCACAGTCCAAAGATGTGCGGGTCAGGTGAATTGGCCATGCTAAATTGCCCGTAGTGTTAGGTAAGGGGCAAATGTAGGGGTATGGGTGGGTTGCGCTTCGGCGGGTGGGTGTGGACTTGCTGGGCCGAAGGGCCTGTTTCCACACTGTAAGTAATCTAATCTAAAAGAAAGCAGGAGGTCTTATAGTGAAACCTGTTTGACATTGAGCTTATCTTCAAAGCTACATTTTTCTTCGCACTCAGCTTCATTGACTTTCATTCCCTTCCTAAATTCTTGTATCTGCCTACCCACTTCCCCATGATCTGATTAGATTCCCTACAGAGTGGAAACAGGCCCTTTGGCCCAACAAGTCCACACCGACCCTCTGAAGAGTAACCCACCCCCCTCTGACTACTGCACCTCACAACTGTGGACAATTTAGCATGGCCAGTTCCCCTAACCCGCATACCTTTGGACTGTGGGAGTAAAATGGAGCTCCGGAGGAAACCCGGACAGACACAGGGAGAATGTACAAACTCCACACAGTCGCCCACAGCTGGAATTGAACCTGGGACCCTGGTGCTGTGAGGCAGCATTGCTAACCACTGAGCCACCGTGTTGCTTCTTTTTTCATTATTACCACATTGATTTCAAACTTACTTACCCAGCCAGAATTTCCTTTTTTCCCATGGGAAGTGAGCATTGCTGATAAGGTTGGCATTTGTTGCTTTTCCCTAATTGCCCTTTCAAGACCATCTTAGTGGTCAGTTAAAACTCAACTGCATTGTTATGGTGCTGGAACAATGTATAGGCCAAAGTGCAGAGTCAAGATCAGAGTGGCACTGGAAAAGCATAGCAGGTCAGGCAACATCCGAGGAGCAGGGAAATCGATGTTTTGGGCAAAAGCCCTTAATATATAGACCACATTAGGTAAGAATGGCAGAGTAGTGAACCAGATGGGTCTTTACAACAATTATTAAAAGTTGATGTTAAATTTGACAAACTGCTGTTATGGGATTTGAACCCACACCCTCCGCCCAGAGCATTAGCCTGGTTTTCAGTCACACCATCACCATACCACTATATCTCCCCTTTTGCAGGGGATAGTAACAATGGGCGATAGAGAACAAATGTTTTACGCCATCCAATTTAATTCTGCATTGACTTCAAAGGCCAAAATGTTAAACAGTATTGGTCTCCAATCTGATAAGCTGTCGTCTTAACTTGATCTGCTTATTTTCAAATATATTTTGCACTACTCCAGAATCATATTACCTTTCTGTGCTTTTAAATGTTATACAAATGTAAAACTTTCTATTTTCTCTCTATATATACTTCTGATTTTCTAATTAATATTAATTGCCCAATGTATTTAACTCATTATAAAAGCTTAAGAGCCATTTAAACACCTACCTTATATGTCATTAGATCACTGTAGTTTGAAGAATCAAAATATTGTCATAGTTACTGGAGGTTAATTTATTTTGTAATGCTAAAATTTTAATTCATCACCTTACTTTCACAGGGTTTTCTTACTTGATTAGTTTAATTCCCATGAAAATTAGCAAAATTAAAATCCCCACAAAAATAATGAATTTATACCAAGGACAGAACAATTTGCAATGATTAAAATAAAACATAATCTAGGGACTTACTTTTTTCAGATGTTTTGGAATAAACTAAAATGCAGAAAAGCAAATCAATGGCCTAAAGAAATAATGGTTGGAGGAAAATAGTCCTCTATGTTAATGTGATTCAAATCAATTCAAAATGAGTCAAGCACATTGACCTCTAAGCCAAGAAAGCAAACACTAAAGAGACCGTTACACGTTCGTTGCCTGAGAAATGAATTCATGAATATGAATTAGGATGCTACCCACTGTATCTAAATAATCCAATGTAGCAAACTGTAATCACTTTAAACTACAGGCCAAAACTGTAAGATTGCTCAGAATAATTGCTCTGGTCTCTTATTGCTTCAGGAAAGGAATAGATGCAGGTGAACCATATCAATACGTCCATTGCTTGCACTGATCTTCCAACAGATATTTCCTACTAGCCTAAAAGATTCTCACCAGTCAGAAACCATAGCTTACAACTTTCAAGCACTACTTTTCTAACCTTCGTGCATTCAGATCTTGGGAATGCCCAGTGGAATTCAGGCAGACTGGGAGGACTAATGACGTAAAATGACTTTGTTAAAAATCACACAACAGCAGGTTACAGTCCAACAGGTTTATTTGGAAGCACTAGCTTTCAGAGGCGCTGCTCCTTCATCAGGTGGTTGTGGAGTATAAGATTGTAAGACACAGAATTTTTTTAAAGATATTTTTATTAGATATTTAACAATTTTACAAGTTTACAAAAATAAACAAAACTCTCAAATACAAACATTGATATACAATTAAATCAAATATACAATAAGTCAAAATTTAACAAAGGAAAAGAAGAAAAAAATACTGGAATAGAAAAAAAACCAAAACTCAACTTTCTACTAATCTAACCTACAACTAACCAGAGTGCATATTTAAGTCTCTTACATGCTCGGAATGTATTAACTTCCAATGTAATAAAACCCATATTCGTGCGGGATTCCTCTCCTAAGGGGCCCCGGAGCAGCCAGGTTTGTAATCTCCATTAAATAAAAGTCCTTATTGCTTTGATTTGAGCCTGCAAGAAGCTCCCCGGACATGACATTGTGGTGGTTATTTACCGTTTTTATGTGGCTTTAGATATCCAAACTATGTCAGTTGTGTGCAGGCACATTTTCAGGATGAAGTATGATGGAGGCAAACTTGTTAAAATAATTAATATATTAACTGAAGCATGCAGAGCAGGTGAATTGTTATGTTAGGCAATTTGCAATGCTGATTTGTCCCCAGTTTTAAACCTAATACCCCATCCAATGCTTGATCTTGAGCTTGTGCAGCCAAATATGTGTAAGCAATAGAAAGGACCACCACTCCTCCTCATCTGTGCTACTTAAAGGAACTATGAATGCAGAGATGGTTAGTTGCTGTTTGGTTTCTTTTGGCTGTTGCTACATTTCTGGACATTTCTGATTTCTGTTCTTGGTTGTTTCAAGTTTTGAAAGTCAAGAGGGAATTGTACAGCAGGTGCTGAAGTGTTTATCTCTGACTTCAAGGTTTCTAGAAACACACCCTGTATCAGATTGTTCCCAGGCATTCTTGTATTTGCAGACCTTCCTATTAGAATTGAGGATGATTCAAAGAAAGAGTAGGAAATATCAGGAAAAATCCTGATGAAGGGCTAATGCTCGAAACATAGATTCTCCTGCTCCTCGGATGCTGCCTGACCGGCTGACCTTTTCCAGCAACACACTCTTTGACCCTTCAAAATCCAAGCAAGATACAATCCCACATGTGAATGATATTACGGATTGTGGAAACTACTTAGGTGAACTGGCCAGTTACATCTCTTTCATTTATTTATCCCTTGAGTGTGGATATTTTTCTGCCTGTCTTTGTGAGAGCTTGGGGTTATAATCAAGGAAGAGTAGGCTTAAAATCATAGACCGTAATGAGATTACCATGTTTAACTTTGGTCTGCTACAGCTACTGTGTTATTAACACATTGTTAATTATTTTATTTAAGCAATACTCTTGGTATTCAGCATTGACTATTCGTAGAGACGGATTTGAAACTGTTGGGATCAATTTTGAGGGTCATTGAAAGCTTTAATTTTACTGTGCTCCATAGGGAGGCTAATGTGATTTGGCTATTTGTCTTTGTACTTTAACTTATTTTTTTGTTATTTAACTGCTTCTACGATATGCAGGGGCCTTTCTGTTTAGGAGGGAGAATGTTTAATTGTGAAGTGCATAAGATTTTGAAGATTTGATGCCTCTTATATTGGAGTGTTGCTTGTAGTGTACCTTTAATGTGAAATGAAAATTATCTGTGCCTTGGAGTTTGCCCCCAGAGAGGTGGGGTCCAGTGAAGTGAATCAGACAGGGCTAATAGTGAATAATTGCTGCAGCATCTCTGACAGTGCAGTGATTCCCTCAAAATCACATTGGAATATCACCCTACATTTTGTCATCAAGTCTCTGAGAGAGAAATCTGACCTCATATCTTTCAGACTCAGCAGTGATCCTGATATAGCTAAGTCACAGCTGATAGTTTCAGGTGACTGAAGTCAGGTTCAGGTGCAGTGTCTGGAAACACACCAGGCCATGACTGTTGTAGACAAACAGGGAAACCATATGGACTAAAGGATGCACTGATCAACATGTTAAGAAGCAGAGAATAATGCTGAGCTCAAATCCCTTTTGCTAGTGCTGAGAGGCTTCACGTTTGCAACTAGTCAATGGTGGGTCTCTGGAGAAGGATATGAAGCTGTTGACATCAATTAGGCATCAGAGGAGGCTATAGAGTCGCTTTGCTTTAGACAACCACATGGCTTTCCTCCATCACACTAGGATCACTACTGCAGACCTTCAAAGAGGATGGTGGCAAAAAATCTATCATATAGTATCGACAGCTTATTGACAGCAATATGAAATGCTCATTCAACACTGTATCGAGTGAGGCAGTTGTCATTGAGCTGTCTAGGTTGCATGTTGGCAGCAGAGGAGGCCTGCAGGTTATTTCAGAATTAGCTTTAAGAAGGTAGCTCCTGCAAACAGGAGGAAGAGCTGAATATTCGCAATCCCTACACAACAGAATCTTGTGGCAAGATTCAACAAAGCCCAACTTTCAGCCAATGGCAAAATTATTTCAGATCTGCTCAGAAACCATGAGATAATTCCTCACTCTCAGTCAGTTGCAAGTTACTTCAGCTGGCAGTGACTGTAGGAGCAATCCCAAGGTGGCATTCAGTCAGGAGAGTCAACAAACACTGGAGGGTGCATAGATAAAATCCCTGGTGAGAGAGGGAAATCTTTAAAAATGACACAGTTTTGCAAGTTCAGAAGGCAAATAGTAAGAGAAGGACAGTGTTACAGCTTAATCTGAGTGTCATTGATATGGCAAGTGGGCATCACAAGACATGGTTACAATAAGGGACATTGTTCACCACAAATAGTAGTTTATAATTCTGTCTCATACCTGCAAATTTCACAAAGCCAGAATTAAAGCAGCTTAGGGACATTTTGGAAGTTTACAACTCAAGGAAGAAGATAAGGTCTGATGGAAGAAGGAAGTTAGGAGACTATCGTAGTCAAGGAGAAAAATGGGAGATTCATTACTTACATTGGGAATAAATGTGGGAAGTATTTAACAAAATAGACAACAGAATCAATTAGGAAAAACTGCTGAAAGAACAGCATTAATCTGGAAATTCTTTAAGGAAATAGGAATTCCATGATTGACAGATTCATCCAAAGAAACCACAGATGTGATAATTGCAAGCACGGACTACTGATATTCAACTTCCATCATCTGATTGTTATGACTTGATGGATCAAAATTTGGCTTACAAATATGGAGCAAAAGTGGCTGCTGTGATCACCTGGCCACAGATTGAGGGAGGCCTGGGATTTGCACGTGTAATTGAGAAAGGCAGCTGGATTGAAATTCAAATTTTTGTCAAGAAGCCCAGAAATTCAGTGAGGCATTGAGAAACTCAATCTTGTGCCTCCTATTGATTCATAGCTACATAGAAATTTCACAGATTAAGAGCTGAAATGTTGCCTAAAACCATCTAGCTTGGAATGAAACTATGACATAGACACCGGATTCTGTAAAGGAACTGTATTTCAACAGCAGTCTTTAAACAGCAAATGCCAAATGAAGCAATATGGACTGATAACAGCAAGAATCCTGAAAGCTCTTTTCTCTCTCTCTCTCTCTCTCTCTCACTCTCTCTGCTTCTCAAAGGTTAGTGACCAATGAAAAACCAATTTGGAAACAACTGTTTAATGAGAACTCAAGATCTGCAAACTTTGCCACTGCTGAAGAAACAAAACAATCGCTAAATAGTTGGAATCAGGCCATCCTCAGATATCAAAGACAGTAGAAGCTTTAAACTACAATTGTCTTTCTCCCTCTATGATGTAGATATCCCTGCCCCCCTTTGCAACTTTATCACTCACATTCCTGTATGTGTTTAATGTTGCATTTTAAAATTTTTGTGGGGCGGGGGTCAGTAAGTAAGAGGATTCCTCTTCCTTCCACTTAAGAAGGCAGCATGGTGGCACAGTGGTTAGCACTGCTGCCTCACGGGACCTGGGTTCGATTTCAGCTTTGGATGACTGTCTGTGTGGAGTTTGCACATTCTCCCTGTGTCTGCATAGATTTCCTCTGGGTGCTCTGATTTCCTCCCACAATCCAAAGATGTGCAGGTTAAGTGAATTGACCACACTAATTTGCCCATCATGTTCAGGGATGTACAGGCTAGACGCATTACTTAGGGGTAAAGGTAGGGGAATGGGTCTGGGTGGGTTACACTTCGAAGAGTTGGTGTGGACTTGTTGGGCTGAAGGGCCTGTTTCCACACCGTAGGGATTCTATGAAAATCTTGGTATTGGCTTCCTTCGTTTTGATTGAGTTGGGTTATATTTGATTGGAGGTGTGATAGCTGCAGGATAAAAGCTAACCAAAAGGGGGAGCTCCTTCTCAAAATACAATAAAAGGACTTGATTTCTCCCAATTTACTTGAGAAATGTGGGAGTCACGAATTTGGCCACATAATCCTGGGAAACTCCTCAGTACATCTCTATAGAATAGCAGCTTTGCTACCTATGAAAATAAATGCCATTTGAGCAAGGAAAATAAAAAGTCATAATAGGATGATACACCACCACAGTGAGGAAAGAAGTTAAACCATTATATTTCTAACTACCCTCCATTCCCTTACCCTGGATTTACCTCTGACTCATGCACCTAACACTGTGGGCAATTTGACATGGCCCATTCACTTAACCTGCACATCTTGGGATTGCAGGAGGAAACCCACACAGTCACCTGAAGCTGGAATTGTACCCAGGTCCCTGGTTTTGTAAGGTAGCAGTGCTAACCACTGAACTACCATGACCTGGCCATTGGAGAGTACGGGCACAGACCCATTCATATTTGACAAGATGTCTTACTGCTATTAGTTATTTTTCATGGTGGATAGAGATGAGAAGTATGTATCATGATTATATATGTGGTTGTCATGGTCACATGAAATATTTGCAATGTAGGCCACCCTCGATGTGGCCGTGTTTGATCATGGATCACAGTTTATTAATGAATGCTTCATCTATTTCTGAATTTAAACATATTACCACCTCACCGAGACACCCACAGTCGAATGAAGAATCTGAGTATGGTGTCCAGATTGTCAAGTCCCTTTGAGAAAAAGGGTTGACTCCAAAAATGTGCAGGTTAGTTGGATTGGCCATGCTTAATTGTCCATAGTGTCCAGAAATATGCAAGCTAGGTAGATTAGCATGGGACATGCAGGGTTACAGGGATGGGGTAGGGGTGATGTGGGTCTGGGTGAGATACCCTTCAGTGTCAGTGTGGACTTGATGGGCTGAATGGCCCATGGATCCTATGATTCTACGATTTATACAGCATGGCTAAATTATTGGTCCTTCTTACTGGAGTGTGGTCTATCACTGTCAGACATGCTAATGGGTAAGAAGCTGCAGACTAATCTCTTTATCCAATCAAAGAGTTGGTTCTGCATTTACACCCATGGGATTATCAAGAGATATATATAAGAAGGAACAGTTCTATTGGGTACGGGAAGCTTCAATCTGTGATGGGCATCATTATGTGAGCTGATTGATGAGTTTGGATCAAAGATAGCAGTTTTGGCTCCAGGACCTTAACAGGAAAGCTACAGTTATTCAAGGAGCTGCAGACCAGCTGTGATCCTATTTTGTTCATAATGCAGAAGGAGTTGTACAAAGGAACAAATGGAACCCCATCCATTCTGGATCAATCACCCATGATAGTTTGACGAAAATAATCCTAATGAGAAGTGTCATATTGAAAAAGACTCATCAAATTTTCACAATCAGAAATAGAATCAAAGTCAACTACCTCACAGCTCCAACACATATTAATCATCCAAACATCGAGCATAGGAGTTGGGAGGTCATGTTGTGGCTGTACAGGACATTGGCTAGGTCACTTTTGGAATATTGTGTGCAATTCTGGTCTCCCTCCTATCAGAAGGATATTGTTAGACTTGAAAGAGCTCAGAAAAGATTTACAAAGATGTTGCCAGGGTTGGAGGATTTGAGCTACAGGGAGAGTCTGAAAAGGCTGGGGTTGTTTTCCCTGTAGCAACAGAGGCTGAGGGGTGATCCTTATAGAGGTTTATAAAATCATGAGGGGCATGGATAGGATTAAATAGATAAGGTCTTTTCCCTGGGTTATGTGAGTCCAGAACTAGAGGTTAAAGGTTTAACATAAGAGGTGAAAGATTTTAAAAGGACCTAAGGGTCAACTTTTTCACACAGAGGGGAGTGCATGTATGGAATGAGATGCCAGCAGAAATGGTGGAGGCAGGTACAATTATAACATTTAAAAAGCATCTGGATGGGTATATGAATAGGAAGGGTTTAGAGGGATATGGGCCAAGTGCTGGCAAATGGGACTAGATTAATTTAGGATATCTGGTTGGCATGGACAAGTTGGAACGAAAGATCTGTTTTCTGTGCTATAGATCTCTATGACTCTATGACTAAGTCCAAAGAAAACATGTTGTGAAAAGACAATGAAACCTCCTGAGTACCTGAAATTATGAAATCAGAGTCCTTTGTGGAGATTGTGAAGCTAATCATATACTCAAATGTATCATGTTAGTAATGAGGAAAGGGAGCATTGTTTTGGGGTGAACGTATCCAAAGGTGTAAGGCTGAGGACTGCCTCAGGCATCGCCCACTATGATATTACCATATCGATTTGTTTGGAGAACAGCTTGGGATCTCAAAGGAGTATTAGGGCTCCTCTTAGTCTCTGTGACAATGTCTGACACCTCAGTGTAACTTGAACATTGATAATATCTGATAATAAATTGCATCCTCGAGAGACTCTTCTCATTATACTTTCAACTGATTTTCCTCTACCACTCTAGACAATAGACAATAAGTGCAGGAGTAGGCCATTCAGCCCTTCGAGCCTGCACCACCATTCAATATGATCATGGCTGATCATCCTTAATCAGTATCCTGTTCCTGCCTTACCTCCATAACCATTGATTCCACTATCCTTGAGAGCTCTATCCAACTCTTTGTTTAATGAATCCAGAGACTGGGCAGAGCATTCCACACAGCAACTCTCAGGGTTAAGAAGTTTCTCCTCATCTCTGTTTTATTAAGCTGTGTCCTCTGGTTCGGCCCTCACCCATCAGTGGAAACATGTTTCCTGCCTCCAGAGTGTCCAATCCTTTAATAATCTTATATGTCTCAATCAGATCCCTTCTCAGTCTTCTAAACTCAAGGGTATACAAGCCCAGTCGCTCCAGTCTTTCAGCGTAAGGTAGTCCTGACATTCTAGGAATTGACCTCGTGAACCGACGCTGCACTCCCTCAATAGCCAGAATGTCTTTCCTCAAATTTGTAGACCAGAACTGCACACAATATTCCAGGTGTGGTCTCACCAGGGCCCTGTACAGCTGCAGAAGAACCTCTTTGCTTCTATACTCAATCCCTCTTGTTATGAAGGTCAGCATGCTATTAGTCTTCTTCACTACCCGCTGTACCTGCATGCTTACCTTCATTGACTGGTGCACAAGAACACCCAGATCTCTTTGTACTGCCCCTTTACCTAAATTGATTCCATTTAGGTAGTAATCCGCCTTCCTGTTCTTGCCACCAAAGTGGATAACCATGCAGTTTAATGTGGATAAATGTATCTGCCATACATCTGACCACTCACCTAACCTGTCCAGGTCACCCTGTAATCTCCTAACATCCTCCTCGCATTTCACCCTGCCACCCAGCTTTGTATCATCGGCAAATTTGCTAATGTTATTACTAATACCATCTTCCATATCGTTAACATATATTGTAAAAAGCTGCAGTCCCAGCACTGATCCCTGCGGTACCCCACTGGTCACTGCCTGCCATTCTGAAATGGAGCTGTTTATCACTACTCTATGCTTCCTGTCAGTCAACCAACTTTCAATCCAAGTTAGTACTTTGCCCTCAATACCATGTGCCCTAATTTTGCTCACTAACCTCCTATGTGGGACTTTATCAAAAGCTTTCTGAAAGTCCAGGTACACTACATCTACGGGATCTCCCTCGTCCATCTTCAGAATCACATCCTCAAAAAATTCCAGAAGATTAGTCAAGCATGACTTCCCCTTCATAAATCCATGTTGATTCTGACCTATCCTGTTACTACTATCCAGATGTGATGTAATTTCATCCTTTATAATAGACTCCAGCATCTTTCCCACCACTGAGGTCAGACTAACTGGTCTATAATTTCCTGCTTTTTCTCTCCCACCTTTCTTAAAAAGTGGTACAACATTAGCCACTCTCCAATCCGCAGAAACTGATCCCAAATCTATCGAACTCTGGAAAATAATCACCAATGCATTCATGATTTCTCGAGCCACCTCCTTCAGTACCCTGGGATGTAGACCATCAGGCCCCGGGGACTTATCAACCTTCAGACCTAACAGTCTCTCCAACACCAATTCCTGGCAAATATAAATTCCCTTAAGTGCAGGTCCTTCAGCCACTGTTACCTCAGGGAGATTGCTTGTGTCTTCTCCAGTGAACACAGATCTGAAGTACCAATTCAATTCTTCTGCCATTTCTTTGTTCCCCGTAATATATTCCCCTGTTTCTGGCTTCAAGGGCCCAATTTTAGTCTTAACCATGTTTTTGCCTTTCACATACTTAAAAAAGCTTTTACTATCCTCCTTTATATTTTTGGCCAGCTTACCTTGGTACTTCATTTTTTCTCTGCGTATTTCCTTCTTAGTAATCCTCTGTTGTTCTTTAAAAGCTTCCCAGTCCTCCATTTTCCCACTTATCTTTGCTATGTTATACTTTTTCTCTTTTAATTTTATCTGTTCCTTAACTTCCCTCGGCAGCCACGGCCACCCATGCCTTCTCCTCGGAGCTTTCTTCCTTTTTGGAATGAACTGATCCTGCATCTTCTGCATTATACACAGAAATATCCACCATTGTTCCTCCACTGTCATCCCTGCTAAGGTATTGCACCATTGAACTTTGGCCAGCTCCTTCCTTATAGCTCCATAGTTCCCTTTATTCAACTGAAATATTGTCACTTCCGATTGTACCCTCTCCCTCTCAAATTGCAGATTGAAACTTATTGTATTATGGTCACTACTTCCCAATGGCTCCTTCACTTCGAGGTCCCTGATCAATTCTGGTTCGTTGTACAATACCGGATCCAGAATTGCCTTCTCCCTGGTAGACTCCAGCACCAGCTGTTCTAAGAATCCATCTCGGAGGCACTCCACAAAGTCTCTTTCTTGAGGTCCAACACCATCTGATTCTTCCTGTCTATCTGCATATTGAAATCCCCCATAACAACTGTAGTATCATCTTTGCGACAGGCCAATTTCACCTCCTGATTCAACTTACATCCGACATCCAGACTACTGTTTAGGAGCCTGTAGATAACTCCCAAGAGGGCCTTTTTACCCTTAGAATTTCTCAGCTCTATCCATACTGAATCTACATCCCCTGATTCTAGGTCCCCCCATGCAAGGGACTGAATATCATTTCTTACCAACATGGCCGCCCCACCCCTCTGCCCGTTAGTTCTTACGATAGCACTAAATCAAGAAAGCCTTATATATCCTTACTCTGAAAGAAAATCGTGGCATCAAATCTACCTTATAGAGTGCAATGATCCAGATAGTTCACACAATGTGATAATCAACAATATGGATAACACATACAATAATATGTGAATAATTAGCACTGGGGTGGGGGGAGGGAAGTAGTCAAAGGATACTTATGTGCCCCAGCAAGGGAACATCGCCTCCAGGATATTTGTAAAATTGGGGAAAATGGGAAAATAGGCTTAAAATCAATCCAGTAAAATGCATTTTATGAAAAATTACATTGAGAACATCTTTCAACAAGGTATTTTATTATTTGGCATTTCTGTAGTGTTTTATTTTCATATCTATCATGTAGTGTGGCTTTAAACACTTACTTAGGCTATAGAGGAAAGAAAAGAGCTAGAGAAAGCTGCTTGGTTGAAGTACTGAGCATAGTTCATACATTTTTTATGTGGGTTTCTGTTATGAGACTTGTTTATTTAAAAGCAAAACCTATTTGAACTTTTTTTGCTTGTAAACCCTTCAGTAATTATTATTGGATATGCTGTACTGGGCAGTAAAAGTACGATTTGGAACAACAGCAGAGCTGGGTTTCAACTTTTGGTATCAAAACCATAAGCACAAAGATCAGCAGTACCTTCAATCTTTAACATCATATTAACATGAACAGGCGGATAGAACAGATGAACAATTGATGCATCTCTGCAGGGCTCATAGCTCAGGAGTTCTAATGCTAATGGGTGACTGGTAGGTGGGTAATCGAAAAGCCACAAATACAGTTGGTGGCCAACAGTTAAAGCAGCCATTATTTTATGCTTGAGAAGTACAAATGTACTGTGTCACTCTCCACCCTCATCTGTTATAATAATAGAAGGACCCCCTTCAAATTTCTTATCCACACACTAGCCCTCAGTGATAACACTGCCTTGAGCTTTACATGTACGCTAAAAACACTAAGCTCTATGGACAGTCCTTGAACTCTTCAAAGCCTCTGATTTTTCATGATGTTTATCTGACTATAAATTAAACCTCCCTGTCCACATCATTCCTTCCCTGAGTTGTTGCTGTATAATCTTCCTCTTTGACCAAGCTTTTGGTCATCTGTCCTGATATTTCTTTATGTGGCTCAGTATCAATCTTTTCTGCCCAATAACGCTCCTGTGAAACACCTTGATGTGGTTTTACAATAACAATGAGTGCTAAAGGAATACAAGCAATTGTGATTGTGTTAAAATTTCCCTCATTCGGAAAGCGTTTGGATAAAATTCTTTGGAATATATGTACCAATTCTTATATTGTTGAAGGAGAACCCTAGCTCCCATGATTATATGAGTACTTTCACTCCCAGACTGTGGCAATTCAAAGAGGTGGTTCACCATCACTTTCTCAAGGGTAATTAGGGATGGAGAAACATGTCTGACCAAGAGTCACTGGACTCAAAGCATTAACTCTGCTTTCTTCCCACAGTTGCTGCCAGACTTGTTGAGTTTTGCCAGCAATTTATGCTTTTTTGTTTCAGACCTTTAGTAGCACAGTTCTGTTTTATATTATGGAGAAAAAGTGTTAGCCTTTCTACGGATGCAAACATTTTGTGAGTTGAGAAAATAATGCTTAGTGAAATAGTAGAACTCTTGGGATATTGATTGCAAAAGAGAAAAGATTTGCATCAATAATGAATACCAACTTGGCACAATACATTTTAGCCACTTAACCTCGAAGCTAAGATCCTTTTCTAAATTCAAAATAATTTGTTAATATTGATAATTTGTTTGAAAACATGAATGGTCAAACAAAGTTTGATTTGATTGGTTAGTAAGTTTGAGGATGGCTCCAGAATTGGCGGCATAGTAGAGAGTGAAGAAGGTTTACTAAGATTATAAAGGGATATTGATCAAATGGGTCAATGGGCTGAAAGATGGCACATGGAGTTCAATCTGGGTAAATGCGAGGTATTGCATTTTGGTACAACAAACAAGGTCAGGGCTTACACAATTAATGATAGAGCCTTGGGTAGTTTTGTAGAACAGAGGGGCCTTGAGGTGCAGGTACATAATTTTTTAAAGTTTGCATCACATGTAGACAGGATGGTTAAAAAGGTATTTGGCATGCTTGCCTTCATTGCTTAGTCCTTTGAATACAGGAGTTGGGACATTATGTTGAAGTTGTACATGAAATTGATAAGGCCACGTCTGGAATTCTGTGTTTAGTACTGGTTTCCCAGTTGCAGGAAGGATATTATAAAGCTGGAGAGGGTTCAGAAGAAATTTACCAGGATGTTGCTGGGTATGGAAAGTTTGAATGATAAAGAAAGGTTGGATAGGCTGGGACTTTTTTCACTGGAGCGTAGGAGGTTGAGAAGCAACCTGATAGAAGATTATAAAATAATGAGAGGTATAGATAGAGCTATTGGTAGTTGGCTTTTCCCAAAGATGGGGAATTCCAAGATTAGGGGGTACATTCTTCAGGTGAGAGGAGAGAAATTTAAGGATAGTAGAGGAAAAGTTTTTACAAGAGGGTGGTTCGAGTGTTGAATTAACTTCCTGATGAAGTGATGGATACAGATACAATTATAACGTTTAAAAGACATTTGGATGGATACATGAATAGGAAAGGTTTGGAGGGATACGGACCAGGAGCAGGTCAGTGGGACTAGATTAGTTTGGGATTAAGTTTGGCATGGATTTGTTGCACTGAAGGGTTTGTTTCTTGTTGTATGACTCTAAGGCTATTAATTTATGTAATGAGATACAATGAAAAGTATTATTTTGAATGCTAATCAGGCAGATCCCTTGCCATAAGTGCATCAATGCCTATGTTAATTCAGAGTACTGCATGGTCACAGAACTGAAAGCCTTGGTATTCCTTATCTAACAGCATGTGGGAATAGTTTCATTGCTTGGACAGAAATGATTTAAAAGAAGATCCCCAATATCTTCATATGCACAACTCAGGGTGGGCAATTGATGCTGGCCTTGTATTTATTGCAAGAATAAATATTGCTTGCAAAAAAACATAAACTTTGATACTTATAAGATTAATTCTTGAACATTTACAGAAGACAGAACACAATAAATATTCAGCTACCGAAAATTGTTGGTACCATTATTTCAACTTTAAAAATAGAGATGACACTGAGGTGCTAGGTTGCATTGCAAATCCTGAAAAATCTTCTGATCATATAGGACATAAATTTAAGCCTTCTTCAACCTTTTCTTTCAGGTAAGCTTGTGTCTTCAAAATATAACACACTCATATATTGTTTTGAATATATCTATTGGATATGCTGATGGAAAGATATATTATTGACGGTCTCTGTACTGGTAGATTTTTCCAACCTAACAATGTATTATTGTTAAGTCCTAAAAGTTGTATTCAGTGCAATAGTACTTCCTGTGGGGAATGTTTGTCCATTTAGTTTCATTTGCTGCTTTACCTTGTAGTGATATGTTTAGTACCAGCAGAGTGCACTGTAGGCTGGATCAATACAAAGTCCTTAAAAAATTCAAGAACAAAATCACTTATGTGCTATTAGTTATCTGAAAATGCCTCAATATTTTGAACATCATGTTTGTTCTAATCATGGCAGTGAATGTGGTTGGAACTGAGGCATGACATATTTCCAACATCACGTGTCAGTAACAAGTACTCACAGATTAAGGGACGAAGAGTGAGAATCTTTCTCAGATCTAAAACTGGACAGACTGAATTTTCTTGGGGTAACAAATATGGGAAATCAGGCAGCTTGGAGTATTGTTGGTAAATTTACAAGTTGGAAAATTGGGCAGTTCCTTTTCAAGTCACTGCCCTGCCGGCCCAGTTTTCTGACATGCCCTTTGTGCTGTTTCATAGTGAACTCCACAATGCAACCTTTTCATCATAAGCAAAAGATGGCTGATTGGATCATAACCTAAGAGTTCCAACCTGACTGATTTGGAGACATGATAGCTGATAACAATACCGGAGAAATATTAATGGCATGTTAAATTTGCTGTGTGTATTTGATTCCTTTAAGTTTGCCTTTCTCATGGGAAAAGTTTAGGAAAGTGCCGTGTTTAAGAGCTATGATTCAGAAAGAAATGCATTCACACACCTTTGAGTTGTGGAAACAGGTTGAATGAGAGGTGTCAGTGGGTTGGGGAACACTGAGGTGGGTGCGTTATTTTGTGATACCTTGTGTATGATACCTGTTGCTTTCCACAATGAATGGAGAGATTAAACAATTTGTTGCCTTGTCTAAACAGGACTAACAAATCATTTAAATCTGTTGCTGTGGGGATGTTTCCATTCATTTTAGTGCATTGCAGGTTGTCTATTGAGAATATGTGCTTGAGCACAGCACAGTGATCAATTTAGTTGACAGGCTGACTTGTGAGCGAAAAAGGATTTCAGAAGTTCAATTGTTCCATCTCCTTTGTATGTAGAGGTAGAATAGAGTCATATGTGTGGGGTTAAGGCTTCAAATAGGAGATCAAAGAGTGGATACACTGTCAAAGGTTAATATGATAGTGATGAAGAGAATGTCAAAAGATACAATTAAATCAGCTCAGGGAAGGGATGTGATTTACTATTCATTTCTCATTTTTGAAGGGGAGAAGGGAAAATTGAGTACTATGTTGTATATCTGTCTGCTATCTGTGAAACCAAGAAGCTTATTTGCTTGAATCTGACCTCGTCTCATCCTCTTCAGGATTGAAAGATGAAAGAACTGCACCTGAGGGCACAAGTGAAAGACAATTCAATTCAAGTGATTGTGATTCCCAAGTTCCTAGGTTATTGTAGAAGTAGTCTTTCAAAAATACAACCTCTAAAGTTTAGAAGGACATGAGGTACAAGAGGACATTAATACTTCCATGCTCCACTGGAAGTCACACACCATCCCAACTTTAATTGCCCTTTTAAGGAGCTAATTGATGATAGGGAAGGAAGTCTATGAACACGTTTGCTGAATTAGTCAGGGCAGATTAATGGGAAGGTGGGGAGTCCACTGCCAGCTACCTGTTCAAGTGCCCCCACCCAACTCCAAATTCATCTTGAAGAGGGCATTAAAGGCTGGCCTGTGCTTGGGATACACAGTAGATGATACAAAAATCATACTGGATTGAATAAGACTGAGAACCTTAAAGGGGTTAATACTAAGAAAATGTTCTGGATAACATTTAGAGGGCTGAAATCATATCAGATAGCTTCTATCTAGGCAGAGTGCTTCCAGTCAGCATTGGTTACTGTCCATGCGGGTAATATCAATGGGGACATTGCTGAGACCCAATCCATTACTATTTCTCAGCTGAAATATCTGATCCTCCTGAAGCATTGATGGGGCAGTGCAGAAGTTCACAAAAAAGACTATAACTGCAAGAGAACACAAATGAGGACAGAACAATCCACCCCTTTCGTGTTAGTAGCAGTGATTTTCCAGCAGATTTTAAAGATCTAAGTTCCTTCAGTAAATGATTAGGAAATTAGGTGGGGTCAGAGTACAGGTCACATGAAATTTTATTTATGTATTCATTCATGCGATGTGTGCCCTGGTCAGGCCCATCCCTAAACGCCTCGAGGGTAGTTAAGAGTGGAAAGGCAAGTTGAAAGAAGGATACAAACAGTTGATAGAAAGATATTGAGAGGTTAGAGTCAGAGTCATACAACAGGGAAATAATGCCTTTGATCCAATTCATCTATGCTGACCAGGTATCCTAAATTAATCTAGTCCCATTTTCCAGCATTTGGTCCATATCCCTCTCAACCCTTCCTGTTCATAAACCCATTCAGATGTCTTTTGAGTATTGTAATTGTACCAACTTCTACCACTTCCTCTGGAAGTTCATTCTATACATGCACCACCCTCTGTGTGAAAACCATTAGGACCCTTTTGAATCGTTCCCCTCTCACCTTAAACCTATGCTCTTTATTTTGGACTTTCCTTACCCAGGGAAAAGACCTTGGCTATAAATTTTATCCTTGCTCCTAATGATTTTACAAACCTCTATAGTATCACCCTTCAGCCTCTGATGCTCCAAGAAAATAGCCCAACTACTCCCACCCTCTCCCTGTAGCTTGAGCCCCCTGACACCAGCATCATCCTTGCAAATCTTTTATGCACTCTTTCAAGTTGAACAACGTCTTTCCTTTTACAGAGAGACCAGAATTGGACGCAATATTCCAAAAGTGGCCGAACCAATGTCCTGTGCAGTTGCAACATGACCTCAGAATTCCTAGAGGTAAAAGCAATGACTGCAGATGCTGGGAACCAGATTCTGGATCAGTGGTGCTGGAAGAGCACAGCATATACTCAATGCACTGACCAGTGAAGGCATACAAACCAAAAGCCTTCATCACTACCCTGTCTACCTGTGACTCCACGTTCAAGGAACTAATTGCACATAAGTTCGACAAATGGAACATAATGTGAAGTCATTCATTTTGGAGGGGGAGAACAAAAGAACAGAGTATCATTTAAATGGAAAAACATTGCAGAAACCCAAAACATAAAGGGACATGGGGGTATCTGCGTATGAAACACAGAGAGCTACTGTACAGGTGCAGCAGAGAATCAGCAAGGGTAATGGCATGTTCACTTTTTATTAAGGGGGTTGGAGTGCAAATATAGGGAGGTCTCACAGCAGCTACACAAGATGCTGATAAGACCACATCAGGAGTACTGAGATTAGTCTTTGATTCCCTTATTTAAGGAAAGATATCATTTCATTGGAGGCAGTTCAGAAAAGTTTTTCTAGGATGATCCTTGGTATGGGGGTTTATCTTATGAACAAAGATCAATACTGTATTCCACAGAGTTTGTAGAATGAGGGGTTATCACATTGAAATATATTGGATTCTTAAGGGTTTTGACAGAATAAGTGCTGGGAGGAAGATGGCAGTATCAAAATGAAGGGCAGTCAATTTAAACTCACCTGAGGGGCAATTTCTTTCCTCCGAGGTTTAAGAGTGTTTGGAACTCTGTACAACAGAGAGCTGTGGGAGCAGAGCCCCTGTGTATATTTAAGGCTGAGAAAGATAGATTCTTGATCAGTCAGGAAAGTGAGGGTTACAGGGAAAGGTCAGGAAAGTGAGAAATGCTGGATCAACAATGATCCACCTGAATGACGAGCAGGTTTGAGAGGTCGCATGTCCTACTCCTGTTCCTATTTCTTATGGTCTCATGGTCCCATTCTCGTGCTGCCTTCGGTCCAAAGGATTATCATGCAGAGTGGAGGAGTGCTGGAGATTAAGGCTGTTGGGCGTATCTTTCCATTGCAGCCACCAACCTGTCCATGGAGGCAGGCAGATGGTCACAGGATTTCTTCCACTGCTGCAGCAGTGTCTGGCAGTGCATTATTGGACTAGCTGCATCGCTTCAGCTTCTTAGGAATGAGGACTAGTGCTGCCTGTATGTTAGTCTGCCACTGCTGTTCCTCCCTGTGCATTCTGCATGAAGCCACTCATCATGGAGATCATGGGGAGATCTCCTTGTGAGGGTTCAGCATGTAGACAGCCTTTGGCAATCCGTTGACTGAGGGCATTTCTCATTCAGCCAGCCAACTGTTTGTGTGTGTCATCCCACCCTCCATACACCTATGGACCTTGCTGAGAGGTTGTCATCTGTACTGCTGGGACGTCCAGAAGGTAGTCTTGATGATCATCCTGCTGATGTCTCACACTCTGACCTGTGAATGTTGAGGACCTTACCTCTGTGGGAAACAGGCTGGTCCTTAGAAGGATGTGTGTACATGGTGTTCAATTTTGCAATGACCTGAGTGTCACAGCGCAATAACATGTCATACCTTCTCAGGCGTACGAAAATAAATAGCTCCGTATCCTTGGAGGAGTGATCCCTGCCTTCTCTAGAGGATAATGCTCTTGTGGAAGAAGGCACAAAGGAAAAGATATCTGACAACACCCCAATTGTCAAGGATCACCCTGGGCTGTCATGGGCTATCTTTCTCTGTAGTGACAGAAAAGAGTAAGATGAGTAAGATATAGATGGATATCACAGCAGCTGGCCGTAATTTATGCAGAGAAAAAGTGTAGAGGTGTTCTCAGGGACAGGTTAGAGGTGTGGGAGGATGGGGGTACCTAGACTAAGCCAGGGCAGGTGCTACATGTAATGAAGTGGGTACCAGAGTATGTGCATTGATGGTAGGAGGGTGCCGTAACCAAGGTACAGTGAGAGATAGAGTGCATAAAATGGCACTCACCCTGATGGAGTCACTTTCTTCCTGCACTGCTGCCCAGTCTTCCAGACCTTCAAGATGGCATTGACCCAGGTGGCATTCTCTGTCTGGATCAGGCTGGCATAGTTCTGATGATATGGCCTCCTCTGCCAGTTTTCCTTGAAGAACACTTCTCTCCTCTTGATCACACTGTCCACCAAGACCTCCCAGAGAAGGACAGTGGCAGCCTCTCCTTCTCCAGAAACTGTCCTCACTCCCCTTCCATGACCAAGCAGGCCAGATCCCAGATTCCAGGTATGCAGCAGGCACCAACATGAAGGATGTTGGCTTTAGGCCAGATACCCGGTGAGTGGCGAGTTGTTCTGTGAATAGCACATGGTAAAGTGAAATAGGAATCATATGTTATATCCACTCTGAGGGCTTAAACACAAATTAATGTAGTAAGTTCAGTGAAATATGGTGAAGGAATGCACTGGCCATGTGGTGAGACCCAATCCACTGGACTCAGTCTGACTTGAACAATAAACAACATTAGGATTCAACCTGGTTTTGAATTGCTTAACATTTCCTGGGTAACTACTTACTCATCTGTACTACAGTTCTTTGGATTCTTAGAGTCAAATGGATGGTTTGGGAGCTTTACAGATTTAGATTAGAGTGGTGCTGGAAAAGCACAGCAGTTCCGGCAGCATTCAAGGAGCAGTAAAATCGATGTTCCTGATGAAGGGCATTTGCCCGAAACGTTGATTTTACTGCTCTTTGGATGCTGCCTGAACTGCTGTGCTTTTCCAGCACCACTCTAATCTAGACTCTGGTTTCCAGCATCTGCAGTCCTTGTTTTTTACCTAGCTTTAGAGGTTTAGAGGGATTAGCTATCAGAATCTTCAATTTTCTGGGCAACTCCCTCAGAGTCTGTAAACGTAGGCATTCCGCAAAGCCCTGTTGTGCAACTCCCATCTGCAGGAATGGCTACCTGGTCATTGGAGAATCCAGGTCACTTATTGATTCTCCAGAACAGAGAGTCAGTATCTGAACATTTGGGATTGATCAGTTAGGACTAAAATTCAAAGAAATTCCTTCACCAATAGAGTGGTGAGCCTGTGGTATTCTCTGCGACTGGAAGCAGCGGAGACCAATACATTGAATGTTTTGAAGAGAAGTTAGATAGAATTCTTAGGACTAAAGGAAGCAAAGAAATTGGGGAGAAAGTTAAAACAGGAGACTGAATTTGGATGATAAGCCATGATCACATTGAAAGGCAGAGTAGGATCGAAGGGCTTGATGCCCTGCACCTTTTCTTAATGTAACACCCCTCATGGCTTACTAATGCCCTTATCGCAGGAAAATCTGCCATCCTCCCCTGGTCGAGCTGTGACTCCAGATAGGGTGATGCCAGGAGGTGATCAGTCAGAGGAGGAACCACATTTTGGCCGCTTGTCAGTTTCTCTTCCATCTCCAGCCTACCTTCCCCCAGCAAACCCTGGAAGTTCAAACTGAGGGTGGTCAACTTGTCCCTGGTAGGATGATTCGCATCATGTCTGGCCCTTTGAGATCCAAACACGCCCAGGATCACCACACCAAGCCTCCAGGGTCAACATTCATGATAAAGCGCAGTCTCCCTCCATGTGTTTTCAGAGAGGGGGTTCATTGTATCACAGAGGGATGGAGAGGGAGAGAAAAGTGTATTAAAAAGTGCAAGGGGGCAATGGCTAATGTCATGCAACTAGTTTGCCTTCCCACAGACATATGCATAGTTCTTTCATTACACTGTCCCTTATTTTCCTCCATTTGAGAGATTGCCCCTGTCTCTCCAGAGCACAAACCTGCTTCATTGCATCCTGCAGTATCACCCATTGGGCATTAATGAGGTGCAATGGCTAAGGTTATACACTGAGTGCCAAGTTCATCATGTGGGAGCAGAGGTCTGACACCTTGTGCCACCCCCGTCCTTCAACATTGCTATTGCTCAGCAGGCGGTATTGTAGAAGTGTAGCTTTCAGGAGTTGCCCAGCAGTGATGGTGTCAAGTCCAATGCCACAGGTTTCTCAGGGAGTAGGCATCTGCATGCCAGCATATCAGGTTTTTGCCCCATCATTCACATTTTCATGCCCAGTGACTGGTTGCAGATGCAGCCCCCTCCCTCACTAAAGCAAATAGGGATATTGTTGTAGTAGGGGGATGTAATAATTAGGGGCATAGATACTGTTCACTGCAGTCAGGAGTCCTGAAAGCTGGCACTTGGGTTTAGGACATCTACCCAGGGCTGAGGAAGAACTTGCAGAGGGAGAGGAGAGATAGTTATTATTCACATTGATAGGATGTGAAAAGAGGCTTTGCTAAAAGACTTTGAACAATTAGGAGCTAAACGAAAAGACTGAACCTTTAAGGTAATAATTTCAGCCATAGGCTACCTGAACTACAGGCAAACTGGCATAGGGGAAAGAAAGCCAAGGAGTTAAATTCATGTCCCAAAGTTTGGTGTGGGTGGCACGGCTCTCAGTTCATGGGCACTGGCACCGTATTGAGGTGGAAGGGTCCTGTTCTCTTGAGATGGGACTATAGAAAACTGTTCTGGAACCAGTGTCTTGGTGAATTGAATGTAGAGGGCTTTCAACTGATTGGGGGAGGCAGGAGTGGATTGGAGAGAGGGGAAGTGGAGGTTTACAAAACAAGAAGGTAGGGGTATGGCAGCATTACAGGATAATGATACCCAGCGTGAGACAGGAATGTATACAAACATAGAAAAACAGCATTACGCTGGATAAAATGATACAAAAGGCAAAATTAATTGCTTTTCACTTGAATGGGCATGGAATTTGGGATACAATAGATGAATTAATTGCACAGATACAGGTTAACAGATATCCTCTAATAGCCACTACAGAGACCTGGTTACAAGGAGGTCAAAGCTAGGAACTAAATATGTAGGGATATGTGACATTTCAAAAGGACAACCAACAAGGAAAGGATAGTGTAGCATTGGTGGATGGAATAAGTACAATAGGATGAAATAACCTTTGTATTAGAAAACATACAATCCATATTTGTGAAGGTAAGAGATATAAATGGGAAGATGACACTGGTAGAAGTAATCTACAGGCTGTCTAAGAACAGCTATCTGATGGGAAAGAAAACAAAGCAGGAGATGGTGAGAGACCATGTAACAAAAGCAGTACATTAATTATAGGTGAATTTAATTTTCATATAAATTGGAATGGTTAAGTTCTCAGAGACAGACATGAGGAAGTATACATCGAGTATATTTGAGACAGTTTCCTAGAACAATAAATGGTAAATCCAACCAGGGATCAGGCTATTTTGGATCTGGGGATGTGTAATAGGCAGGTCCAACAAATGATGTCAGTGTAAGAGAGCTCCACAGAAATCATGACCAGAACATGGTAGAATTTTTCATACAGTTTGAGGGGGAGGAACTTGGGTCAGAAACAACTGCTAAACTTAAATAAGGATAATTACGAAAGAATGAGGGCTGGAGTGGACTGGGAAAGGAATTTAGTAGCAAAGTCAATGCAGGAACAATGGTATATCTTTAAGAAAATAGTTCATGGGTCACAGCAAGGTGAGGTAAAAGGATCTAGGAAGGTGATAAGTTAATCATGGCCAACCAGAGAAGTTAAAGGTAGTATGACATTGTAACAAAAAACAAAATGGCTCGGATTATTGGTAAACCAGTGAAATCTTTTTTAAAAATCAACCACCCACAATCAAGAGTAATAAAAATAGAGAAACATTAAGAGTAAACCTGCAAGTAAGTTCAAGACAGACAAAGGAGCTTCGTTGAGCATATTAAAGGAAAGAGAGGAGCTAAAGCAAACGTCCTCAATGATGGAAGAGCCCAACACATCAGTGCAGAAGATAAGGCTGAAGCATTCACAGCAATCTTCAGCCAGGGGCAGGGTGGATGATTGACCCTGGATACTGGTCTTCAGCCGGGGGCAGGGTGGATGACTCACCCTGGATACTGGTCTTCAGCCAGGGGCAGGGTGGATGATTCACCCTGGATACTAGTCTTCAGCCAGGAGCAGGGTGGATGATTCACCCTGGATACTGGTCTTCAGCAAGGGGCAGGGTGGATGACTCACCCTGGATACTAGTCTTCAGCCAGGGGCAGGGTGGATGATTCACCCTGAATACTGGTCTTCAGCAAGGGGCAGGGTGGATGATTCACCCTGGATACCAGTCTTCAGCCAGGAGCAGGGTGGATGATTCACCCTGGATACTGGTCTTCAGCAAGGGGCAGGGTGGATGACTCACCCTGGATACTAGTCTTCAGCCAGTTCAATCCACTCCACATAATTTCAGGGAATGTTTGGAGGCAACAGATACTGCAAAGTCTAAGGGTTCTAACAACTTCCCAGCAATAGTACTGATGTCTTGTGCTCCAGAACCTGCCGGTCCTGAGCCAAGCTGTTCCATTTCAACTACAGTGACATTTTCCAGACACTAGGAAATTGTCCAGGAATGTCCTGCACACAAAAAGCAGAATAAATCAAACTGGGCCAATTACCACTCTATCGGTCTACTCTCGATCATCAGTAAAGTGATGAAAGGTGTCAATAACAATGTTATTGAGCAGCACCTGCTCAGCAATAACCCGCTTAGTGATGCCCAGTTTGGGTTCCACTAAGGCCACTCAACTCCTGACCTCATTTACAGCCTTGGTTCAAAACATGGACAAAAGAGTTGAATTCGAGAGAGGAGGTGAGAGTGACAGTCCTTGGTGTCAAGGCTGCATTAGATCAAGGAGCCCTGCAAAACTGGAATTAATGGGCACCATGGATGAAAGTCCTGCTGGTTGGGACCATACCTGATATATGGGAAGATGGTCCTTCTTGTTGGAGGTCAATCATTTCAGCATCAGGACATTTCTGGGTGAGTTCTTCAGTGTTGGCCCAACCATTTTCAGCTGATTCATTAATGACCTTCCATCCATCATAAGATCAGGAGTTGGGATGCTCGTGGATTGCACAATGTTCACCACCATTTGTGACTCCACAGATACTGAAGCAGTTCATGTTCAAATGCAACAAGATCTGAACAATATCCAGGCTTGTTCTGACAAATGGGAGAAAGTGAGGACTGCAGATGCTGGAGATCAGAGCTGAAAAATGTGTTGCTGGAAAAGCGCAGCAAGTCAGGCAGCATCCAAGGAGCAGGAGAATCGATGTTTCGGGCATGAGCCCTTCTTCAGGAATGAGGAAAGTGTGCCAAGCAGGCTAAGATAAAAGGTAGGGAGGAGGGACTTGGGGGAGGGGCTTTGGAAATTCGATAGGTGGAAGGAGGTTAAGGTGAGGGTGATAGGCCGGAGAGGGGGTGGGGGCGGAGAGGTTGGGAAGAAGATTGCAGGTTAGGAGGGTGGTGCTGAGTTAGAGGGTTGGGACTGAGACAAGGTGGGGGGAGGGGAAATGAGGAAACTAGAGAAATCTGAGTTCATCCCTTGTGGTTGGAGGGTTCCTAGGTGGAAGATGAGGCGTTCTTCCTCCAGCCGTTGTGTTGCTATGGTCTGGTGATGGAGGAGTCCAAGGAACTGCATGTCCTTGGTGGAGTGGGCAGGGGAGTTGAAGTGTTGAGCCAAGGGGTGGTTGGGTTGGTTGGTCCGAGTGTCCCAGGGAAGGAGATGTGGCTGTGGTAGCGAGTCTGTTTGAGAACGTGGCTGAAGAGCTTCTGGGCAGAGGAGATGACCTGGGGTGTGCAGTGAGAGAGGGACATTTTGTTGGAGCAATTATCTCTCTGGATTCAGCCTCTCCTATTTAGCCTACCTTGTTCAGCATAACCTCTAGAGCCCTTGTGTGAGGCCAATGGGAAGGCCTCAGAGCTCCCGTTGGTGAGCCTTTTACCGTGTTGGTTTCCTCCTGCCTGCGTCTATTATTGGCTAACAGCCCATGCCTGCTGGCTGCTAATTGGCTGGAGACAATAAAAACCCAGAAAGTGACCCAGCCAACGAGACACATGACTCACTTTGGGCCCATACATCAGCACTTTGCCACTTTCAGTAAAATACCACACCAAGTTCTGGAACAGGGCTTGAAACCACAACATTCTGACTCACAGAGGAAAAGTTTACCAACTGAGCTACGTCTAATGAGAGATACAAAGTGATGAATGGAAGAGTTTTGCCACCTTATCTCTGGCAAGTACTTCAAGGCCTGTGCCACCAGGCCACTTATGTCATGCCAACAATGCTTTTCAGTTTAACAGCAACATACTTTTGACTTGGTAAATCGTCCCTCAACCATGCAGATTGGCACTACCAGACATAAACTGATATCAAACCAAAGAAGCGCAGCAGGTCAGGCAGCATCCAAGGAACAGGAAATTCGACGTTTCAGGCATAAGCCCTTCAACAGCCTTCCTGATGAAGGGCTTATGCTTGAAACATTGAATTTCCTGTTCCTTGGATGCTGCCTGACCTGCTGCGCTTTTCCAGCAATACATTTTCAGCTCTGATCTCCAGCATCTGCAGACCTCACTTTCTCACCAAACCAAAGAAGGAAACATAAGCGTGGGTGCTCAAAATCTTAGTCAATGTGGTGGGCTTTGAGGAGTGCCTGAAATGAGAAATAAGAGTCAGAAAGCTTTAGGCAGAGGAATACAGATAAGAATTATCAACATTCAACATAAGATTTCATATGTTTCTTATCAACATAAGAAATCAACATCCTGTGCAAGATAAAAGAAGAATGCCATTTTCTGTATTTTGCAACAAAATATAAGCCTGTGCTGGTTATTTATCTAAGGTTGGAGAGAGCCAGTACTTTATTCCAGTTCTCTGCATGGGCTCAACCAACTTTGACAGGTGATCTTGCTCAGAATGTAATCCCCTCGAGGTCAGAATCCTTACATGAAGCAGCACAGAGATAAAACCTACAAATTCTTTGGACAGTTGGTCCCCCCTCATCAAACTGACAATCTGAGGGAGTCATGGAGGGAGTGGTCTTTTCGGAATGCTGATAGGGGAGGGGAGGGAAATATATCCCTGGTGGGTCCATTTGGAGGTGGCGGAAATGACGACGGATGATACAATGTATATGGAGGTTGGTGGGGTGGTAGGTGAGGACCAGTGGGGTTCTGTCCTGGTGGCGATTGGAGGGGCAGGGCTCAAGGGCGGAGGAGCCGGAAGTGGAGGAGATGCGGTGGCAAGTAATGTTGGTGTCGCACAAATGCCAGGCAATGGCCACGTCCAATAAAAAGTTATGTAATCACTTCACTTTGAACAGTGATGTTGAATCTACCACTATTAACATCATTTACCTGAAACACAACTGGACTCACCAAATGGTGACTACAATAGCAGGTCAGAGGCTAGGAACACTGCAGCTGGTACCTCACCTCCTGACTCTACAAAGTCTGTTCACCATCTACGAGTGTGATGATGCTGTCACTTTATCAAGGTTCATTTGTTCTTATGTTTTTTTAAGAGAGGTCGTAAAGAGCCGAGTTTAACAATGGCAGGGGAGTGGCCAGTTCCTCCAGTTCGGTTTACTCTAGTTTCTTCTAGTTGTAACAATGAGAAGCTGCTGAAGTCCACAGAAAGGTCCATGCTTCATCAGATGATTCTTGACTGACTTTTCTCTGAAATCTCTCCTGCCTGTAAGAACTTGTGTTTGAATTTATTTTTTGCCTAAGGGTTTGTTTGTGGGATGTTACAAGAATTGGAACATCTCCTTGGGTAAGTTAATGTGTCAGATCAGTTAAGTTATTCTAAATTTCCATTTTCTTTTGCCCATGTTTCAACTGTGGTATTTAAATAAATTCTATTTTGCTACGACCGTGGTTTGACCAGTTGCATCACACCTGGAATATCCACTTCACATCTACTTTTAAAATAAGAAAAGGTTAGGGTCTAGGCTACCTTCTTAAAATATTTTGAAGTGATTTGGCCTGGTTATAACATAAGGCACAAGTCAGGAGTGTGATAGAATAATCCCCACTTGCCTAGATGAGTACAGCTCCAACAATATTCAAGAAGCTTAACACCACCCAGGACAAAGCAGCCTGCTTGATTGGTACCACATCCACAAATATCCACTCCCTCCATCTGATGGTCAGTAGCAACAGTGTGTACCATCTCCAAGATGCACTGCAGAAAATCACAGAAAATCCTTAGACAGCATCTTTCAAACCCACAGCCACCTGAGGAGGACAAGGGCAACAGATCTGTAGGAACACCTCCACCTTCAAGTTCCCCTCCAAGCCACTCACCATCTTGACTTAGAAGTATATTGCCATTCCTTCACAGTCATTGGGTCAATTCCCTCCCTAAAGGAGGGAACTAGGTGCTATCACATTTCTAGAAGGCTGTTCACCACCGTCTTCTCAAGGGCAACAAGGGACTGGCAGTAAATACTGGCCCAGCCAGCGATGCCTATGGCCGATGAGTGAATAAAATAACCGTCTGCCTGCAGAACCTGACTCTCCTCACTCCTGGGATGCCATAACCCTTAATACTGCCCCTTTGCCTGCCCTGAATGACATGCAATACTCCATAATTTGACCTCCTTCTCACCCTGCACACAACCGGATGGCATTCTATGGCACCCTGCTTTTCTGGCATCCTGCCCATTACTCACCAGGCACCCTACCTTCCTTTCACCCTGACTTTGTACCAACAAGAACTTTCAATGCAGTTGTCTGTGATGCTGGACATTTATATTTTAGTGTAAGACAACTACTGCTGTGATAAAGGAGACAGTTTGACTTCCTGCAACTAATATGCACTACAAGGGTCTATCAGATTGAAGATAGGCTCTGCATTCCTGAAGGAGCTCTGATTAGAATCTGCTGTCAGGAATGTGGAGCTCCTTCATAACATAAAACCAGAGTGAGAGATAATGTAAGCGCGATTGCCTTTCCTTGGAAAATCTAGTCCTATTCTTTTATGATCAAGTTTACAGAGAGGGACTTGTATAATTTAAACATCAGCTTTATTAATTGAATTTAAAATTGCCATGACAGGATTAGTACCCATGTCCCCGAGAATTAGCTTTGACAATTTATCCACTGCAATTACTGCTCAACTGTCTCCCCCAGTGAAGATTTGACCAAATACATTCCTGGAGATTAAAAGGTTGTATCATGATGAGATACCGAAGAGAATGGTACATCTCTGAAGATGAGAAGAATGAGAGGTCATTTAGTTGAAACAAAAATATTTGGAGAACTTATTGGTGTCAATGCTGAGAGACTGTTCTTTGTGACTGGAGAGTTCAGAACTCAGATGAAGGGTTGCCTATTTAAGACTGAGATGAGGAGAAGTTCTTCACTTAGAAATGAAATAACTCCAGAGGACAGTATCCCTTCACCAAGTCACCCTGTATTTACACATGAACAATCCCTGAATTTAGTACTGCCTCTTCATAGTTGGCTGTCAGAATGCCAATATCTCAGACACTCCCCTTTTTATTGTTTTTAAAGTGCATTCACAGGATGACAGCACTGCTGGCTACACCAGCATTTATTTCCATCAATTAATTTAAACTGTATTATCTGCCATGGTGGGATTTGAATCCAGGTCCCCAGAACATTACCTGGGCCCCACAGCTCAGCAATGATACCACTAGGCTACCACCTCCATCGCTCTCCTTTTTATTTAAAAAAAATTAAACAGTACAGTTTACAAACAATTAACATTAACAGCTGCATACAAAGAAACAGCAATTTACAAGGGAGAAGAGCAGCAAAGCCAGACCCCAAAAACCCACCTTTAAACCAGTTTTCAGGGAAATTAGGACAAACCTCAAATCCCACTTTGTCATCGTAAAAGTAGCAGCGACTCCCCTTTTTAAGCTGTCGGTCAGGACTTCCTGATTGAATCAGATTAACAGCCCCAAGCAGGAACTCATTCTATGACGTCTACCTGGCTGATCTCATTACAATCATTGCAAAAAAGGTAGTGAATCTCTGAATCTACACTCCGGAGGGATGCAGATGCTCAATCATAGTAAATATAAAATTGAGATCATTAGATTTTTAGGGCATTAAAAGGATCAGCTCATGCTTAGAGGGCCAGTGGGCCTATTCCTGGGCTGCAAATTTTCTTTGTTCTTTGATCAAGGAATTTTGGAGATAGGATAGAGAAATGAAGTTAAAGTGAAAGTTCAACCATAATCATATTAAATTGCTAGCAGTTAAATTTATACTCAAAGAGCAAGAAGATGGTAAATAAGGAAGCTCATATTTTTCAAGCCAGAACAAGAATTTGTGCCACTTTTGTTCACGAAAAAAATAGAAATATTTGCAACTGAAAGGAAAGCAGAAAATGTTAGAAATGTTTAATCGATCAGATAGCATCAGCAAGGACACTTCAACTCACTGACCTTTCATCAGAGCTGGAAGTGTCAGAGATTAACAAATTTTAGCAAGTGTGGAGCCAGGAATCAGGGGATAGGAAAGGATGATGGAGTGGGGGGATAAGAGTGATGACACAATTAAGGGATTAAGGTGCAAGGCAAAAGGGATCGATAATCAGGCAAGTGAGGATAGGCTGAGCCGAGGTTAAAATGGTTACAGCAGAATAGCAGAGGAGAGTGAAGCATCATAAATTTTCCAAGAAGGAAAGGTGCATGTGATCCAGGAATGGAGCAGGGAAGTTTTGCAACTGTTGCTTTGATTTAACCCCTGGGATTAGTTGCTGTTAAAACAATTAGGTTTTCACTGATTTATTTAGCTGAAAAATATCCAGATGCTATAACCCTGGTCTTTTTCTCCAGCCCACCTGATTGTGCCCAAGAGCAGTGTGGCACATTGAAAACTTCACAGCCTGCTCAAGCAGACCTTATTCCTACAGCAAATGTTATTTCCATCATTGCATACCGTTCTGGAAAAATGAAGCATTCAGTGCTTAAAACAAAACATTAGTGTTGAGTTAGATGGATCTCCAATGCATGAAGCAAAGCCAGACAAAATCTCAAAAGCAGCATTACTGCATCAGGTGTCCATTGCCATGGGGAATATGGTTTACAGCAGTTGTTTGGTTTAGAAATTGCAAAAATAAAACTCACATTTTGTTGCCTGTCCTTAGTGTAAGCTCTATGTATTTTTCCTGCAAAAATATGACAGAGCTGCTTGCTGTACTGAAAGAATATAACTCCCCATTGCACATAGTCTCTGAAAGAAGCAAAGCTTTCCAACCATTTCACAGCTTTGAGAAAAGATTTGAAGAACTGGAACTAATGGAAGCACGTTCACAGGCAGGAAGGGCAAAACAGCCTCTTTCTGATCACTGGAGGCTAACTTCATATCAAGCACAATCTCAACATGTACTCCCCTGGGAATGTATCACTCACGTCAATGTTAGAGTATTGTTCCATGTTTTGGTTGTCAGCTGGTTCCCAGAAGTTTAAAATAATCTCACTTCAGGCTTGGAAAGCTGAGACCTTTATTTAATTTTATCGGAAAGTGATGGCCTAGGGGTATTACTGCTAGACCATTAATCCAGAGACCACGGTAATATTCTGTAGTCCCAGATGCAAATCCTGCCATGGTGGGATGTGAATTCAATATGGTATCTGGAATTAGGAGTCAAATAATGACCATGAAATCAATGCTGATTTTGGAAAAACCCATCTGGTTCTCTAATGTCCTTTAAGGAAAGAAACAGCCATGCTTGCCTGGTCTGACCTATAGACTGCAAATATAGAGTAATATGGTTGACAATTAACTGCCCCTGGGCAATTAGTAATGGTCAAAAAAAATGCTGACCTAGCCAGTGACATCCATATCCTGTCAATAAATAAAAAATGTTCCGGCCTTGCCAGGGACCCTGACTTCCCATTCAAGAATAAAGAAAAAGTTATAATTTCCCATGCTGGGGAACTGCTTCAGATAACATCCTGTTACAAACTAGCCTGACCCTCCAGTACAGCCATATGGAACACATAACTAGTTCGTGACTAATTAATTCATACCTCTTTATGGACAGTGTAACAATGCTGAACATTGTACATAGATTTACACCATGGAAACAGGCCCACCCAAGCGGCTTTGACATCTAATGATAACTAAACAAATTTCTCCAATCGTATTGACATAGCCTGTCCCTATCTTTTACTCCATCCACCTATCCAACTTAATCTTGCATGTTCTACTTCAAGTATATGTTACTGGGGCTTGAGTCTTCAGGTCCCAGAGATAGTGTGATTGCTAAAGGTGATAAACATTGATTCAGGTGCATAAAGGCAAACCCAATTCCTGCTGCCTCACATCTTGCACAAGAATTAGGTTTTGGGATGCAAAGACCATGGCAGACTTGCTTGGCAGAATGCCAGTTAAAGCTCATAAGTGTTCAGCTAGGGACTATTATGACCCTCATCCTGTCACTACTGGGATTAATTTCTTCGAGAAGAAAGTGAGGTCTGCAGATGCTGGAGATCAGAACTGAGAATGTGTTGCTGGAAAAGCGCAGCAGGTCAGGCAGCATCCAAGGAACAGGAAATTCGACGTTTTGGGCATAAGCCCTTCTTCAGGCTTATGCCCGAAACATCGAATTTCCTGTTCCTTGGATGCTGCCTGACCTGTTGCGCTTTTCCAGCAACACATTCTCACCACTGGGATTAAGTCAACTGCAGTGGACCAACTAACAAGTATCTTTTTGGTAAGGAAAAATATTAACTTCTTATTGACATGAGAAGGAGCAGGAGGGGCTTTACCAGAGGCAATCAATGCCTCTTTAAGACCTTGTACACAGGGTGGAATAGAGGTAGCTGAGATTCACACTAGAGTCATCTATACGCATGAGACCCAGCTTTAGAAATGGTCCCAAACAAATTACCTACTTTTGGCCTGGGTCTTTGGCCTCCAGAATTGCATTCCTATAAGCAGACAAAGTTTTCAAAATGGAGTTGCCAAGTATAAACACTGCTAGCCATTCCCAATGTCTATTCCTAAATGTAACCCTAACCATCCTATTCATAAGCAATTTTTAAAATTTTAACCATAACTCTAAACTTAATTCTAACCATAACCCCAGCTTTAACTCTTACCATATCATAACCCCTACCCTTAATTTTCCTGATCCCTTTCCCTAACATTATCACAAACCCTATCCCAACCACTTCCTGATCCCTTACACTAACATTAACCTTATCCCTATATCTATCCTTAAACCTAACCTGATCCCCAACCCTTTTCCATTGCTAACCTTGTCCCTATCTCTAACCATATCAATATCTATTTCCCTAAACCAAACTCTGAATCCATCCCTTTCCTAACCCTAACTCTAACCCTATCCTGAACCTTAACCCTAACTCTCATCCTAAACCTAACCCAATCCCTTTCTGCAAACCAAACCTAACCCTTTCTTTAACTTTAACTCTACCCCCATCCCTAAAACTATCCCTTTCCATCACCCTGACCTGAAACCAAACCTTAACTCTATCCCTATCACTAACCCTACCCCTACCCTAAGTCTGTTGCAACCCTAACCCTATTGTTAACCCTATCCTTTATCCTAACATTATTTCTGCTGTTGCTGGGAGGGATTTCCCCTCCTGTGGAGCTCAGTCTTCCAGAATGCACACTGTTGTCATCTTGTTGCTGACAGACAGAATTTTTACTTTCAGAGCTAGCATGAGTCTCATCGCATATTCACACAAGGCACAAAACACCCACCAAAGTTGGAATCTTCTGTGTTTGTAATGGGAAATTATATTTTTCCACAAAAAAAACAACCTGATCTTGATGAAAATCTGCATTACAGTCATCAATTTGAATTTTGCCTTTCAAGTCGTCATAAACACTGATTGACAAATTCTGAAGAATAATTGAAACAAACAGAGCATCTGTGGGATATTATCCAAATGAGAGCCATGAGCTCACCATTAAATAAAAAAACTTTCTGGTGACCTGGTTAGCACCTACTGCAATTAGCACTTCAAGCTAACGTATCCTTTTCAGAGATTCAGCATGAATTGAATTGAACTGAACTTATTGTCCCGTGTACGGAGGAACAGTGAAAAGCTTTGTCTGGCAAGCAATACAGGCAGATCACAGAGTTAAGTAGCATAGATAAGTAAATACTAGGTAAACAGCAGCAAAAACAAAAACACATATACAGATGAATGTTAAGAGTTAGTGAGTTCATTCAGTATTCTAACAGTAGGGTAGAAAGTGTTACAAAACTGGCTGGTGCATGTTCAGGCTTTTGTATCTTCTCCCCAATGGTAGAGGTTGTAGAAAAGCATTGCCAGGGTGGGATGGATCTTTGAGAATGCTGGTGGCCTTTCCTTGACAGCGGGCCTGGTAGATAGATTCTGGAGATGGGAAGTTGGCCTTTGTGATTGCCTGGGCTGAGATCACCAGTCTCTGTAACTGTCTCCGATCTTGCATTTTACAGTTGCCATCCCAGGTAGTGCTACATCCAGACAGAATGCTCTCTATGGCACACCGATAAAAGTTGGCAAGGGTATTCACCATCAAGCCAAATTTCCTCAGCTGCCTCAGGAACAAAAGATGTTGTTGGGCCTATGTAACCAGTATGTCCACATGAAGAGTCCAAGAAAACTTATTGTGGATGACCACTCCCAGGTGCTTGACAGTCTCCACTTGTTCCACCTCTGTGCTGTTTATATGTAGGGGGGCATGAGTAACAACCCACCAAAAGTCAATAATGACTTCCTTGGTTTTGCTGGCATTGAGAGCTAGGTTGTTCCCAGTGCACCATTTTTCCAGGTCTTCCACCTCCCGTCTGTAGTCTGTTTCTTCACCATCTGAAATTTGACCGACAATGGTGGTGTCATCAGCGAACTTGTAAATGGCATGAGAAAGGCTTGCAGCAAATTTACTTCAAAATGAATTAAAAGCAATGTTTCCAGGAATTTAGTTGAGTGGTAATGTAATAAGCAATTTGAACAACAATATTGTAAAAGGAGCTGGGCTTTTAAGCAATGGTTTCCTCCGGGTGCTCTGGTTTCCTCCCACAGTCCAAAAATGTGCAGGTTAGGTGAATGGCCATGCTAAACTGTCAATAGTGTCCAGGGATGTGTAGGTTAAGTGCATTAGTCAGGGATAAATATAAAGTAATGTGTGTGGGTAAAGTACTCTTCAGAGAGTCAGTGTGGAGTTGTTGGGCCAAATGGCCTGTTTCTATGATAGCTACATAATGAAAATTCTTCCATCTAGTGGTGTTTGTCATACCTCAAAGAGTTGACATAAAAATATAAATGTTCTGTTGTTCCTTATCTCTCATTGACTGGCTGAAATATCACACATTTTTCAAAAAGTAACAAAACTGCCTCCCCTCATTTTTATTGAGAGGGTGAGGAAAGCATCAAAAAAGAATAAGCAAAGAGCATAGAATCACAATGTTTACCACTGTTACAATGCAGAGGTCAAATCTCTCTGCTAATAAAAACTAAATCACTCAGAAAAGCTTATAATCTGCTGAAAGTGTGAGTGAGTGAAAGAAAATTCCCGATTTCTACAGTCTAAAGAAAGACAATTTATTTTCCTAACTCTAACAGTGAACAATAAATAAAAACTATTGACAAAACCAAGCCCTCTTTTTCTTAACTAATCATTATCTGACCACAACTCTACCAAAATGCTGCTCCAATAACACAATTATTAAACATTAACTTAGTCTCTTATGCTGTCTTCCTTCTAGTCTCCTGAATCAGTTGTTTCCATCCATCCTTTCAATTCTGCTGTCTTCTCCTTCAGCCATTTTCTATGATTTTTCTTTTTTACAGTGAGTGTCTTTGTACAAAATTCCTTGGTTGCTTTAATAGGTGATGCCTTCAGAGACATTTCTTTGAGAGCATTGAGGTGCTTATTTCTTCAAATAGCAATTGACTCTCATGTTCAATGGGCAGTTAGCTCTGACTAATTTTCCAAATGCCCTTCCTTTTTCATATCCCCATGACTCAGACCATCTCATTGGTCCAATGTTGTCAATGCAATCAAATTCAAATTCAATTGGTTTTTGGTATCCTGGGCATAATTTAAATTAATTGGTTAAATTCAAATCCGGTTGCTTTAACATCAAAACACAACCCCAAGCTGATTGTTACATATGATCAATTCTCAGCACTCCCTGCACCTGTCAGACACGTGTTGTCACAATCGCTCAGCTCAGAAAAGTGACCTCTCTCTTAAAGTGACCATGCACTCTTTAAACTTTGCAACACCACACAGATAGAGGCCATTTAGTCTATTGTAACTGCGGTATCTCCCCCAAAGGAGCATTTTGCCTTGTGCCACTGCTTAGCTCATCCTCATAGGCCTGCTCATTCTTTCTTTCCAGATAGTAATTCAATTCCCTGTTGAATATCTTGATTGAATGACTACACTCCTGCATCTTCTAACATAGCCCATTCCAGATCACAACCAATCATAGTGTGAAAAGGTTTTCTCCATGCTACTGTTACAATATTTCCCCAATTTCATTAAATTTGTGTCTTCTTGTTCTCAGTCCCCCTATCAATGGGAACATTTATCCTTTACACACCTCTCATGATCTTGAAAGCTACTATCAAATCTCGTATCAAAATTTTTCTCTGTGAGAAAAACAGTTCTAAACTCGCCAAACCAAGTCTCTGAAGTTTCTTATCTCTAGCATCATTTTTTTGTGAATTGTTTCTCCATCACCTCTAATGTCTTCACATTTTTCCAAAGGCATGGTTTCCCAGGAATGGACGCAGTACTCCAGTTGAGGCCAAATGCAAGTTTAATATAACCTCAGAAACAGAAGTTGCTGAAAAAGACTCAGCAGGTTTGGCAACATCTGTGGAGAGAAATTAGAGCTAATGTTTCGGATCCAAGTAAGCCTTCTTCAGAACTGATCAGAACAGATGCTGCCAGACCTGCTGAGTTTTTCCAGCAATTTCTGTTTCTGTTTTTGTTTCTGATTTCCAACATGCACAGTTTTTTTTTAAATGGTGTCTGGTTGTTAAACAGGAAATAAGACATCTTTCATTTTAATTCTATTTCACTTCAAAGCATCATGAAGAATGAGAAATGGCAAATTATGAGTTTTGATACAGTTTGGTCATTAAACCATATTGCCAGCTGCACTCTACTGTAAAACTCTGAAGGGGCAATTTTGACTGTTGTGAATTGGCAGTAAAAGCTCTCTGTACACCTCTATATCCTGTTGACTTCATTGATTAAAAAAAGGTCATGATGAATGCAAATTACCTGCTGTATCTTAGCATCCAATGTCAAAGGTACGGCCTATAGCTGTATGCTACTTCACGGTAATGCCTGCTTTGTTGCCCTGATTACTTCCCTTTATATCCAATTTGGTCAGTAAAGGCAAAATAGAAGATACTGAGTTCATTTTCATCTTTAATCAGTGAGACCCAGCAGGACATAAAATCCCAAGCTTTAAAAACCTGTTCAAAGTCAAATTACCACAATCAACACCATTCACAACAAATGCCTTAACTGAAATGAGCTATGATGTAATGAGCATACAAGAAGACTAGTCATTTTGACCTAGATTTTTATTCCATCTTTCTGCCTTGCAGTTAAATTTGGGTTGGGTGAGGTGATGCCTCATAAAGAAGCCTTCGGCCTACTTTGTCTTATGTTTCCCCATCATTCCCCACTCAAGGGAGTGGTGGAGGCCGGTACAATTACAATATTGAAAAGACATCTGGATGGGTATATGAATAGGAAGGGTTTTGAGGGATTTGGGCCAAGTGCTGGCAAATGGGACTAGATTAGGTTAGGATAACTGGTCGGCATGGATGAGCTGGACCCAGGGATCTGTTTCTGTGCTGTACACCTCTATGACTCCATGACTGTATGATCTCTGTTTGTTTTCTCCAGCTGCACTTGAATGTCAGGGATTGTTCTATTGGTCTCGAGCAATCTGTTCCTACCACTTGGAGTCTCAGAGTCATGGAAATATCTGTGGAGATAGGAAAAATGTTTTGACCATTGTTTTGTGATTTTAGTACTTTAAAGTTAAAAATCACACAACAGCAGGTTATAGTTCAACAGGTTTAATTGGAAGCACTAGCTTTCGGAGAGTCGCTCCTTCATCAGGTGGTTGTGGAGGACACAATTGTAAGGCACAGAATTTATAGCAAAAATTTACAGTGTGATGTAACTGAAATTATACATTGAAAAATACCTTGATTATCTGTTGAGTCTTTCATCTGTTCGAATACCATGATAGTTTCACTTCTTTCATGTGTAAATCACAAAACCTTTTTTAAAAAAAAGTTGCATTCTCAGGTTAACTGTAACAATTGGTGTTAGCTAGACAATATGTTGAAGATGTTAGTACTTTAAAGATATTGACCTATGAATCTAACCCTGCAGGGCACCATTGTCCTGTGTTAAACCAATCCACTGGATCCTCAAGTCCACACCAACCTTCAGTTGAATGTGCACTACCTGTCGCATTGATTGCATACAAATAAGATTGCTCATGTTTGACTGAGGCCCCATAACAAGATTGATTTGTGCCAAGGTAGCTAGCACTGACAGGCACACTGTTTGGACACAGGGATTGCCTGCTGCATCTTCAATGAAGTGACATTGAACTAGCAACACCAAAATGTGCAATGAAAGCGTAATGGTCACTTAGTACTTTAGAATACTATTTAAGCCATTTAGTTGTGATTCCTACTTTGAAAGAATTATCTACTTAGTCTCGTTTTTCTGATCCTTCCCCATGACCTTGCAATGATCAAACAAACTTGCTCATTTCAGAGTTCACATTTGGTCGGGATTATATGCTTTCTACAGTGCCTGCTTTATTTTGTAACAGAGGAAACATTATTACGGTGTTGGACAAGAGCTGGTTAAAAAGACAGTTAATAACATGCATTTTCTGAGCTTTCAATCCTCACAACCATGATCAAACCTTTCTGCCTGTCAAAAACAATGAAGCCAGATGCCTTAAAATGTCTGAGTCCAACCCAAAGGCAAAGCTACAGGGACAGCTCATTTCAACATCAAGCTGGCTACTTTCTGAATTATCCTGTTGAGAATGTGTTCGTGATGTGACTCATGCCAACAACATAAGCTTATAACTTGTGAATTAACTAAAATGTTTGCACTGATTTACGCCTCAGACTGCATTTAGTTATCATATTCTATGCTTAGTACTTAACATAGCAGTTGCCTTTATATAGCATTCCACCGTGTTAAATCTTCTAAGGCACTTCATTAAATGACTTAAAAGAATGACATCCATTTAAATAAAATTTAAAACTGCTGGTGTCATGGTGTGTACTGTGATGTGTGTGGGCATCCATTTCAGACACTTGTTTGGCAATTGTTAGTCCCACAGCATTAGCACATTCTACCCTCGCCAACATTCACCACAACCCACAATACCCAGGGCCAGCCAGACTGGCCCCAGTGTTGCCAGATCACATTTATCTCGCTCTGACAGCACAGGGCCAACTGCTGTGAATGGCATCTTGAACTGCCGGCTATCTGATTGTTAGGCTCTTGGGGAAGGGAGGGAGGTGTGAGCAGTTGTCCCTGGCTGGCTGCTGTGGACATGATGTGCCTCTGGATCCTGCAGACCATCAGAGTTGGCTTGCCTCCTGCTTTCAAGGCTGTCAGCAGGAGTCCTCCTGCCAACTGTCAATCCAGCCCTTGGTCTTGTATCTCATCTGAAAGACATGACAGTGCAACAATCCTGCTGTGTGGTCTTGGAGGGTTGGCATAGTTTCTGTGTTGTGGAACGGCGCTTGAATTTCCAATAGCATCAACATGAGAGTGCACACAACTGAGTCACGACTGATCTGAATTTCTTTGTGAAACTTGATGACCGCCATCACATTGGCAAATCGGCAGCCGTTCTGGCACAAACAGCAGTGAGATCGATGACCAGCTAATCCATTTCTTTTTGGTGCTGGATGAGGAAAGAGCTCTGGGTGGGCCATGCTATGGGGATGAGGTTTACTGCGTTAAAAAAAACTGTCATTGTTGAGTTTGGTGCAAAAGTAGCTCCTCTGTAAGTGCCTGCTCCAACCAATAACCAAACAAAGAAGCATAAGATGGGATGTGCCCCAGTAGAAAAACTCAAGTAATCTACCAGCCTTCACCCAAACTTCTTCTGGTCATGTTCCCAGTTTGTTATGGCTCTCTGCATCACCTAGAGTAAGTGTGAAAGCAGCACATTAAAATAGGATTAGCTAGTGTAAAGGCCACCACTGTGTGCCTTTGGTTGCCACCTGCCTATAACTGCCAGAAGGTCCAGCACCCTTAAGCAGGGCAGTGAAGGAGGGAGACTCCAAGCAACACTTTTATGTGACCAAATCCCCCGGTCCTTGAGCAATGGAGGGGATCACTATTATTTTTGCAAATTGTCAACTCATAAAGCCAATCCACGTAGGCCCAATGACTGTCTGTAATCATCCTTTCATTCAGCTTACTGATCTTTAAGTGAGAAGGTGGTGGTGGTGATGGTGATAAAATTTTGCTGTTTACATGCTAGCTCAGAAGCTTCTGGAACTTTCTTTAGTTTTCCACAGTTTTCTTTATGATAGGAAAATGGGCTTACACATGTCTTTTCTTTTATTCAGAGGATTTGGGTGCATCTGACTGGCATAGCATAGGTTACTTATTTCTTTGAGAAGATGACAAGCCAATTAATGTTATGCAGTACTCATGAAAAATGTCAAATAAAGCAGTTACTTCACCATTAAGTCTTAACTTCTATACACACATGATTTTACATATGTATAATTTATGTATAAATATGTGGATAAGGGAATGATTAGATGCCCCAAGCAGAATCCAGAAATATATTAACCTGATACCTCCCAAGTGATAAATGATGTCTTGCTAGTGTTTTCAACCATCTTATTAGCTTCCTCAAGCAAATATTGACTACAAATTATTTCATCTTAAGATGCACTGATGTATGTTTCAGGCCAAAAATACCAAGACTTGGAGGGTAAAGTTCTGAGGGTGGGTTCCATAGATTAACCTTATGGCTCCTTGAGAGGTTGAGGGAGAGAATTTCAACATTCAGGGCTGGGCTAGCTGAAGGTACAGGATGAGGAAACACAAGAGACCAGTACGGGAGGAGTGCAGAAATCTGAAAAGATTGAGGGAGTGGCAAAGCTTACAGAAAAAGAAAGAAGCAAGGTGATGCAAGAATTGAACATCAAAGATGATGGTTTGAATTTTCAATGCCTGCCCCATGATTAAGAATGAGGCATGGGTCCCAGAGATATAAGTGGCATGTCATTTTCAGCACCGGTTATGCAAAGATGAGATTAGGCCTTGAATAGACATTTATGCAGATGGGCAGACACATAGGTGTGTTAAGAGCCTTATTAAAGCAATGTAGAGAACTGTCATGACATGACAGTGGACAGATCAACTGTCTGGAGGTGGACATCACTGAAAGATGGGGTGTCAGTGCATACTGTCTTTGATGCTTGCTTGGGTGTGCTTACAATCAAAGATTCCCTCCTCCCAGTCCACCATGTTGTCTTGGTTTCTATTTTGTAACCAATGATTTAAAACACTGTTGAAGGTTGACCTACTCTTGCAGCTACTTCCCTTAATTTGCAGCCAAGTGCTGCTCTGGTTACTGGGTCATCCTTTATTCTTAATATTCAACTTGTGTGGATGAAGTAGTAACAAATATCTGCTTCCAAAATTCAGGCACTGAAGGTATAGTCTATGTGGTGACTGAATTGCACTCCTGAAGTTGCCTTTTTTCCTTTTCACCCTTCAATCCAACCTCTTCAATTTCTCCCCTCCTCTCTTTCAGACACTAGTATTGAACTGCCCCACTATGTAGGTAATCATAAGTGAATACTTTTAATGAGAATGTCGGTCGAAAATTGCTTCTTCCATCCCCCCAAGCCTTGTCCTCATCAAAAGTTTGTTCACAAACATATGCAGAAATCAAGAGCAAGAATCCTTCCGAATTATATTCCTCATTATATTCTTGGAAAAAAAGGTTTATGATCCTAACCATTGTACTAGCTGGGTTTATGTCTGCTCTGTATGGCTCATTTCTATGCCATCATGCCACTATATTACTAAGCGCTTACATCCCAAATCCGAATGATTTGGCCTGCACTAGTAAGAGAACTTTTGTTTGTTTAATTGCACTCTGCGCTGATGGAGATGCTGTTGAATTGTTATGAAGCATCTGGCAGTACCTAAAAGTCAAGCAGCTGTTACTCTACTGAAGAAACACACCAGAGAAAGCAGGCAGGACATCATTATTTACACGCACTTTTCTATTTACCATCTGTTATTTCAGGAGAAATCTTGATTTATTATTTTATATATTTTTGATGTACAGCCTCTTTGCTGAGTTTTGGACATTGCTAAAGGTTAAGATATAAATCTTGGGAAGTAACTGACCTCCTGGTGGGAAGACAGTTGTTGCAGTTCTGAGTCAGGACCATGGGGATGTCCCAAACCAGCTGACTCCATGGAAATTGCCAGGGAAATTGAAATTGCTCATGTCTGGAATCCTCCAACTCTGAGTTACCGTCAGAAAGGGTTCTGACTGACTTAGTTTAGTGGTTACCCAGGAGAAGTTAGAAGAATAAAGCCTGCTGTAACTCCTGGGTAACTAATAACCTGAGCCCTACTCTGATTGATCACTGACCTTTATACCTAATCTCCCCTACAACACACACTGCCCATAGGTACCAGACATCTTCCACTCCTCAGATAACACTACTCACACACACCCCCACCCACCCCACCATCCATCATTCCCCCACGGTGACCCGCTCCCCTCCGATTCCCTGGGGTCCAAACCCGACCTGACCTGGCATCTCTACATTATCCCAGTACCACTAAATCCCAAACTAAACCCATACACCCCAACTACAAAATTTCTGTCAACAATTCCCAATTCCTTCTCCCTCAGCAAACTCGCATTCTGTCCCCTGCAATAATGCACCCTAAGTGGTCACCTACTTGCATTTTGCCCTTGTTTCTACCCACTTTTGCACACTTGCCATCCTGACTCCTTCACCCCCTGCCACCTTTGTCCTCACTCATCTGGCACCTTACCTTCTCATGAACCTTACACCTTTAGCTGTGAATGTGACTTCAGGACATTTGAATCCTGGAATACCACAGGAACCATTATGTAAAAGGGGTGCAAATTTAATGCTGATCCATTTACCTTTAGAGAAGTTCTCTTAATGAATGTCTGCGCCAGGAGCCTTTTCAGATGAAACAGTTTAATGTAGTTCAGGCATCCATTCAGCCAGCAAGAACGGGGATTGAAAATAGAGTTTCTGATCTGGACTGAGATACTGTAATGCAGCTTCCATTTCCTCATTGCTTTCCCATTGTAACAATCCAGTGTGATCAAAAAGCTCGAATTATTTGATAATCAGGATCAATTTATTTGCTTTGCATTTCAACTTTAAGAAAGATCATACAATAATTATTTTAAAATATTTCCAAATATTTCCCAGTGCCAATCTCTAGGGGTTCGTGGTAGGATCACAGCTTTTCTTGATCCATATGAATGACGTAGATCTGAGAATACACAGTAGAAGTTCTAAATTGAGGCACAACTCTTGGAAGTACTGTAAACTTGAGAAGGATAGTGATCAATTTCAAGATGACATAGAGAAGCTGATAGAATGGGCAGACAGATGTCAGATTAAATTTACTGCAGAGAAGTGTGAAGTGATGTATTTTGTCAGACATAGCAATATCAGCCAAACTAAAGAATATAATTCTGAAAAGGGGTTCATGAACAGAGAAAACTCAAATAATTGAAGGTGGTAGCTCAGGCTAAGAAATTGGTTAATAAGGCTTATGGAATCCAGAGCTTTATCAATATTTGATTTGATTTGTTTTGATTTGATTTGATCTATTGTGGTCACATGTACCTAAGTACAGTGAAAAGATTTGTTTGCAAGATCAGTACTGGCAGAATAAGCAAAGACATACAGAGCATAGTGTGCTTAGACAGAATGAGGCATACAGATTCCACTGCATAGGATGTGCGTGATCATTAACAAGATCAATGTTATTTGAAGTTCAAGAGTCCATCCATCAATCTAATAACGGTAGGAAAGAAACTTTTGGTGTGTGTGTGGTCAAGCTTCTGTAGCTTCTACCTGACAGAAGAGATTGTAGGTGAGCACAACCCAGGCTGGGAGCAGTCTTTGATGATGTTGGCAACCCTTTTGCAGCATCAAGAAGTGTAACTGGAATCCATGGACAGGAGGTTGGCTTCCATGACTGTCTGGGCTGTGCACACAACCTTCTGTAGTTTCTCACGGTCCTGGAAAGAGCAGTTGCTGTTCCAGGTTATCATGCACCTGGGCAGTATGCTTTCAATGGTGCATCTCTAGAAGTTGCTGAGGGTCCTAATGGACATGCCAAATTTCCTGAGCCACCTGTGGAAAAATAGGCATCGTCGTGCCTTCTTGACCATTGCATCTATGTGGGAACTCTATTTCAGGTTGTTGGTTATTTTCACTCCAAGGACTTGATGCTCTCAAACTTCTCAACCTCCATTCAATTGATGTTGATAGGAGCATGTTCTCCTTTCTTTCTGAAGTCAACGGTCAGATCTTTCATTTTGCCAACTTTGAGAGAGAGAGGTTATTGTCAATGCACCAGGACTCCAAGTCTTCTATTTTCTTTCTGTATTTTGACTCATCTTTGTTTTGACATAAGCAATGAAGTTATGCTGACCCTGAATTAAACATTGGCTCAGCCACAACTGTAGCATTGCGCATCCAGTTCTGGGCTTCTCACTTCAGTAAAGATGAGAAAGCGTTAGAGAGGATACAGAAAAGATTTCCGAGTATGGTTCCAGAGATGTGGATAGATTGGAAATACTGAGGTTGCTCTCATTAGAGCAGAACAAGTTGAAATGATATTTGAGAGAGGTTTTCAAAATGACAACAGACTGAAACAGAATAGATTAGATTACTTACAGTGTGGAAACAGGCCCTTCGGCCCAACAAGTCCACAATAACGCGCCGAAGCGCACCCACCCAGACCCATTCACCTACATTTACCCCTGCACCTAACACTACGGGTAATTTAGCATGGCCAATTCACCTAACCTGCACATTTTTTTTGCACTGTGGGAGGAAATCGGAGCACCCTGAGTAAACCCACGCAGACATGGGAAGAATGTGCAAACTCCACATAGTCAGTCGCCTGAGGCGGGAATTGAACCCGGGTCTCTGGCGCTTCAAGGCAGCAGTGCTAACCACCCACTGGTGGACTATTCCCATTGGTGGAAGAATGTGGAAACAAAAGACACTGGCTTCAGGTTAATTGGCAAAAGAACCAATGAAAACCAGGCATTCCATCTCTGGAATGCAGTGCCCAACTTGTTTGAAGACAGTAATATTTTTTAAAATTTTAATTGCATAAGCACCTGAAGAGAAAATAATTGAGGAGCAATGAGGAAAGGACAAATATGTGGAAGTAGCTGAGTTATTCTTCAGAGAACCATTGTGAACACGGTGGGTCAAACCATCTCCTTCTATCCTGCCAACCTTCCTTGATCCCATGACACAATTAATAAAGCAATAAATAACTTGCTTAACATGGCATCATGGACAGCCTTGATTTGTTCCAATAAGCACTGCAGACCCAAATATTTACTTTAGAAGTTGGCATTACATCCTAAACCACTTGAAGAATTCTGCGAATATACCTGCTTGCTCTTCAAGACTTCAATGCATACATTATTTCAAAACAGCTTGTCGAGCAAAAATATCCATTTAGTTTATCTAAATTGCTGTTATTTAAACTAAACCCGCCTTATGACTTTTTCATTGCAGACAGTATATGAATCATGGAAATTGCTTTCCAATCCACAAATTTTGCCTTTTAGAATACAAGGGAATATTGAGTTTTAATATATTCCCTTTGTTAATAATGTATGAGAGAAACATTCAATCCACATTAAATCTGATAGGTCTTCAAATATATCTCAAACTCTACATAGATTGAAGTAATGTGGCGACTTATTGACATTACTTTGTACGAATTCCAGCAACATAATTTGTTTCTTTGTGCTGTTTATAAAACTAATGCTTGTGCACACACGTTCAATTTGTTTTCACATACCCATTAGAGGGAGGAGTGAATGTATAGAACTGTATTTGTCCAAAAAAACTGAATGGCATGGAGCAAATCAATTATAGTTGCACTTAGTAAGGTTTTGTATTATTTCTCTAAGACATTGTAAGAAACAAGGATAACATCTTCACAGTCATAAGATTGTTACAGCACAGAAGGAGGCCAGTCAATTGTATCTGCTCTGCCTCTCCAATGGCCACTGTGACTTTGTGCCAATTGTCTGCTTTTTTCCCCATACTACTGAGTTTACAGAAGTCAAGTATGACTAACCACGATAAAATCAACAATAGCCAGCATTTATATAGCACATTTCTCATTGTCAAGCACCACAAGATATGTCACAATTACATTGTCTGACAGGGCTTTACATTAAGCCAAAATGAGAGATGTTAAGGCAGATTACAAAACAGGCAGATAGTTTTTCAGTAGGAAGAGAAGGTAAGTAGAGAGGCTGACAGATATCAAGAGAACAAAAATTAGACCTTAAGACCAACATACAAGACATTGGTACTTATGGCAGACTGATTAAAATTCCTGTGTGTAAGAGACCAGAATTGAAATAGCTCATGTATCTTTGATAGCTGTGGACATGGTTACAGAGATTGGGCATGTATGATATGCTTGAACTTCTTATTTGCGTAATTTGTAAGATAAACTCATTCCTTACACATATACGGAAATTTCCTCAAATGGGGTAGGGGAGAAATTCTCCCAATGGATCACCATGATCTAACAGATAAATGATGAAAACCCTGGATAAATTCAAAACCATGGAGATTGATTGGCAGCACTGCTGAAGCAATTATTATTCCTATCTGTAATTACAAACATACCTTATTGTAATCACAATATTATATGAATGCCAAACCCCTATTGTATCTTAGTGGAACTTTGCCTTTCCAGTGTGGTGTAATAGGAGTGATAGTGAATCATTAATGAGTTTCACATCTTTGCTGATTCTTATCTCCATAGCATAAGCTCTGGTAGACATCCTAGTACTTGCATTGAAAGGTTTACTTCCACTATCCATATCCCATAGCATTTCAGTCTATCCTTTTAACTGAAAGGTTAAACTGAGGCTCCGTCTGGAATGCTATCTTCCCAAGTAAAGGAGGTGATTTCTGGAAGTAGGTTTGCTTGCTGAACAGGAAGATTCATTTCAGTCGTTTTGTCACCATACTAGATAACATATTCAGTGAGCCTCCAGACGAAGAGCTGCTGGTGGTTCCTGCTTTCTATTTATACGTTTGGGTTTCTTTGGGTTAGTGATGTCATTTCCTGTGCTGGTGTTATTTCCTATGGTGATGTCATTTCCAGTTCTTTTTCTCAGCGGGTGGTAAAGGGGGTCCAAGTCAATGCGTTTATTGATAGAGTTCTGGTTGGAATGTCATGCTTCTAGGAATTCTCGTGCATGTCTCTTTTTGGCTTATCTTAGAATGGATGTGTTTCCCAGTTGAAGTGGTGTCCTTCCTTATCTGTATGTAAGGGTGCTAGTGAGAGAGGGTCATGATATTTTGTGGCTTGTTGGAGTTCATGTATTCTGGTGGCTAGTTTTCTGCCTGTTTGTCCAATGTAGTGTTTGTTACAGTTCTTGCACAGTATTTTGTAAATGACATTAGATTTGCTTTTTGCAACAACCAAATCACTGCTTTGTGAGATCTGTCGATGCATAAATTCACTGCTGTCTCTCCTACAGCTGTGCCATCATTGTGATAGAAGTACAGTACTGGATGCTGGAAATCTGAAATTAAAAATATTATTTGTGGAGAGAGAAACAAAGTTAACACTTTGAGTCAAACATGATTCTTCTTCATGTCTGCAAAAAAAATGCTTTATTCAAAATATCACTATCACTATCTACACATTTGGCATTACTATTGTGTAGCTGGACTCATCACAAACATAATCGCTACAAGAGCAGGTTAAAGGCTCAGAACACTGTGGTGGGTCCCTCACTTCTTGATTCTCCAATACCTGTCCACTATTACAAGGCATGTGTGAGGAGTGTGATGGAATACTCACCAGTTGCCTGGATGAGTACAGCTGTAACAACACTTGACGGCTGGAGGAGGAGCGCCTCATCTTCCACCTCGGAACCCTCCAACCACAAGGTATGAATTCAGATTTCTCCAGTTTCCTCATTTCCCCTCCCCCTACCTTGTCTCAGTCGGTTCCCTCAACTCAGCACCGCCCTCCTAACCTGCAATCCTCTTCCTGACCTCTCCGCCCCCACCCCACTCCGGCCTATCACCCTCACCTTGACCTCCTTCCACCTATCCCACCTCCATCGCCCCTCCCCCTAGTCCCTCCTCCCTACCTTTTATCTTATCCTGCTTGGCTATCTCTCTTATTCCTGATGAAGGGCTTATGCTCGAAACGTCGAATTCTCTATTCCTGAGATGCTGCCTGGCCTGCTGTGCTTTGACCAGCAACACATTTGCAGCTGTGATCTCCAGCATCTGCAGACCTCATTTTTTACTCAAGAAACTTGACACCATCCAGGCAAGCAACCACCACCATCAAAGCAACCCGCTTGATTGGCACCATATCCACAAGCACCTACTCCCTCCACCATGAATGCTCAGTAGCAGCAGTGTGCACTTTCTACAAGATGCAGAGCAGAAATTCACCAAAGCTCCTGAGGCAGCACCTTTCAAACCCATAGCCGCTTCCACCTAGAAGGACAAGGGCAGCAGATACATGGGAACGCTACCACCTGCAAGTTCCCCTCCATGTCACTCACCATTCTGACTTGGAAATATATCACTATTCCTTTACTGTCGCTGGATCAAAATCCTGGTATTCCCTCTCTAAGGGCATTGTGGGTCAATTTACAGCACATGGACTGCAACGGCTCAAGAAGGCAACTCATCACCACCTCCTCAAGGGCAACTAGGAAATAGGCAATAAATGCTGGTCCAGCAAGTGACACTCACACCCAATGAGTGATTTAAAAAAAAATCAATCTTGCTTTTCTCTGAATCAATTTCGCAACATTTTGGAATGCCCCATGTTGCAAATGATGTAATATGTGAAATATGGGCAGCACGGTGGCACAGTGGTTAGCACTGCTGCCTCACAGTGCCAGAGACCCACGTTCAATTCCTGCCTCGGGGGACTGACTGTGTGGAGTTTGCACGTTCTCCCCGTGTCTGCGTAGGTTTCCTCCGGGTGCTCCAGTTTCCTCCCACAATCCAAAAAATGTGCAGGTTAGGTGAATTGGCCATGCTAAATTCGCCCGTAGTGTTAGGTAAGAGGTAAATGTAGGGGAATGGGTCTGGGTGGGTTGCGCTTCTGTGAGTCGGTGTGGACTTGTTGGGCTGAAGGGCCTGTTTCCACGCTGTAAGTAATTTAAAAAATATGAGTTTCTCTTTCTTTGACTTTTTTCACCATCAGAGTTTGTTGGTAGCACACTTATTTTTCTAAACCACACTGCAAAACTAGGCAGACGTAATGTCATGGAAAATAGCCTACTGAGAAGTAATTATCATTATTGAAACGAATCACATGATCATTATATGTTCTTACATTACTGTATGCCTCAAGAGTCATGTATTTGGGTGCAGCAAAACTGTTTTTCAGTGGAAACCAACAGATCTTGGTCTGCAGTTTTCTACAATTGTTAATATCTGGAAAATCAAGAAAGCAGTAGTTCAGAATGGGGTAAATGTTAACTCACAAAAATTTACTTAGTTTAGTACATGCATTCATCTCCAGACTAAAGTTGCTCACAGATCTATAAAGGAGAAGATCTTATGGGTGTTTAAAAATTGTGAATTGGTCCAATTTTGTGTATTAATCAAAACACCACTAAACATGGCAAGCAGAGCTGTTTAAGATGTGAAAAATTATCCAAATTCTGATCATGTGGGAAGGCTGTGGACTGTTAGAACGGACATGTCAGGCAAAACAAAAGATAAGACACCAGAGGTTAAATCATTGGGGCAGAGCTCATGTGATGAAATCCCCAGGGAGAGGTTCGATCTGAATTGGCAAACATAAACTGAGAGTCTGCCTGTTGGTCCAGGTGCAGCTGGAGAGGAATTTTGGACATTAGGAATTCCTGATCTACAAAAAAGTCTGAGTATAATGGCACGAGTTTGAGAATGCAGACAAAAACTGGATTTCCTCAAAAAAAACCTCAAAATGTGACCCCTGATGAACTGAGCATGGCTCAGATGAAAATTCATAAAATTCATAAAATGTGGCCATTTCTATGACCGAGTAAAGGAATGTTTAATTGAGGTGACAGCTTTTTCTTTTGAGTAATTGCATTTTCAGACTTCTCAAACATTTATTTCATTTTAAATGTGATTTTCCGCCATTTCCTCAATCCACAATTTATTTTTTGAAGGTTATATATCACCTGAGGATTCTAGTCATGTGAGCAGTAGCATGACAGACACATTAAATAAATGACATGTCAGCCAGAACAATTAAGGACAGGTACCCACCTCATGCAAGTGATAACCATTATTCTATGACAAAATGAAATCACAGCCACACATTGTGGGTGGCACGGTGGCACAGTGATTAGCACTGCTGCCTCACAGCGCCAGAGACCCGGGTTCAATTCCCGCCTCAGGCGACTGACTGTGTGGAGTTTGCACGTTCTCCCTGTGTCTGCGTGGGTTTCCTCCGGGTGCTCCGGTTTCCTCCCACAGTCCAAAGATGTGTGGGGCAGGTGAATTGGCCAAGCTAACTTGCCCATAGTGTTAGGTAAGGGGTAAATGTAGGGGTATGGGTGGGTTGCGCTTCGGCGGGTCGGTGTGGACTTGTTGGGCCGAAGGGCCTGTTTCCACACTGTAAGTAATCTAATCTAAACATTAGCAGTTGTGAATATATTAGTCCCATTTTCAGCCTTATATAACCTTCTTTTGAAATAATCATACAAATTCTGCAAATGAAGCTAATGTATATTAGTAAAAGCAAACTAATGAGGCACACTGTGGTCAGAGGGGAATGGTAGCTAAAAACCACGAGAAAGACCAGGCTTCTATTGAGGAATCAGTATTTTCATTCAATCCTGTTATTATTAAGAAATGAATGCTGTCTCTCTAAAATGTATCTTCGACACATTCTCTGTGAAGATCAAGGCTCTGTTCAGAACGTGAGAAGCAAGCAGACTGTGGGGGCCTTGAGGTTCAGTTCTCAGGTTCTATAAATAGCGGGACTGAACATCTTTTAGAAATGCTACTGGTGTGAATGTATTTGACATCATTTGTTCCTTTTGAATGCTAAGCTGAAGGCTGCTTTGAATTCAGTGCATTCAAAATGGGATGTGAGAATGAGGCCTCATGCTGAGAACTAACAATAAATTGCCTACCACATTGCAAATGCAATGAATTTAGGATCTTGAGTGACCCCAGTCGACAAGGTCAGTTCCTGCTGATTTACTGGTTTACATGAGCAGGTGAAACTTGCCATATTAACCTGCACCAAACTCAAACTGATGAGTGCTATACAGTTGCACTCTGTTTACTCTGTTGCTGAAAGGATTATTGGAAGATATGTTATGACAGATATTGTATTTCTAATGAAGTTTATAATTAAAGATATGCTGAAATCCTAAAGTATGTGAGTTGCAATTATTAAGAAAACAGGAAGTGTCAATTGCATTCAGTTCATTACTTAAATCTTCTATCAGTGAATATTAATGAAGCCTGGAGAATTAACTTGCTGCTGTTTTATCACCAAGTATAGATCAACGATGGCACATTTTTATCAGCCTCTGTTGCTGTTCATTGTACACTATAGTTTGCTAGTTAATATTCATACCTATGTATCCCATTTCTGTAATATAAAATTGGTAAATCTGGGCATGCTCCTATTTGTCACACTTTCTGCATCACAATCAAACATTATTTTCTGGTTTCACACCTACAGTCATGATCCAGCATCATTCTCTGGTGTCACACTCTGCGGTCATTAATTGAAATAAATCAGGTCTGAAGAGATAAAAAAGCACATGAAGGGAATTTTAACCTGGAAGAGCAGGTTAATTTGACAGCAGGTGGTTTTAAAAATAGCTACAAAAAAACATCAGCATGAGGGGAATTCAGCTCCAACCTGTCAACCTCTGCAACTTGAGTTCATTAGTTTCTTGTATACAATTCCCTGGAAGAGGTTATTATCCAAAGATAATCTCTCAATTAGTGCGATATCTTAACTCATTTTCAAATTAACAGCAGATTTTCGAGGCTTCTTGAAAGTTTCTGGTGATCATGAGCCAAGAAGATAATGGGGATTGAGACAGGTTAATCAATCTCATGGAAGTACTGTCGTAAATATTCTCTTGCTTTCTTACCTGAGAATGGGAAAGGTTTTGTTCAGGGTACTTCACTGAGGGGTTATCTTCTACATTATAGAGGTTCTCTTAAACAAATTGAGATGCATGATATTGCTGCTACCTCGATTAGACTTCAGATAAAGGTTAACATGAACACCACCCGTACTAGCAGTGCAACTGAACAGCAGAAAGAGAAGAGCCACATAGACGGAAGGAGCCAGAGAGATGAAACGGTGAATAGAATAGCAGTGACAGGTGAAGCAAGGGGTTCTGCTCTTTGCACATCCTGACCTTGAAACAGAGTTTTCAGGCAAAAGCTGGCAGCTCTTAAGAGTAGTCTCTTGGAACACTTGAGTTATCATGTCACATGGTGACAGCTTCCTGCAACTGCGAGAGCATGTTCCCTACTGCCCCATGCATCAGGAGATGCTGTCAAGCCCCAGTCACTCACTGTCAATATTTTTGTCTCTGCTCTATCTGCTAGAGATTTATCTAGGATCATCCAGTCAATAGCCCACACATGCATATGACTTGTGGCTGATAATCTGGTTTGCAAGATCAGCAATTAAATCAACTTCACCAACGATGACACCAGTAAAAAGTGAGGGGAATCTGACAAGGGCTCAGAGCCTTTAAGGAATCATTGTTGGTCACATGCATGCAATATTGCTACATTTTGAAGGCTCTGTCGGAGACCATAGACCTGAATTAACCCTGACTCTGTAAGAATATCACACTTAGTATTATGAAGATGCTAAAATCAAGATTGTTATTGAGTTCTGTATCATATGTAATAACTAATTACATCACCAGGAGCTCTCCATCTTGCTGACATCAAAATTCCAGCCATTTCTAGCACTTCCTCTCTTTACTCATATATTGAAAACTATATGAAGGAACATTAACTGTTCTTTGCCTCCACTTTATATTCTGTGCTTATTTCTCTTGCAATGACAGGATGAACAGTGCTATGAGCGAACATAATGGCATGAATTTACCTGATAAATGGAATACCTTTATCAAGGATAACTATGAGGTAAATATTCTGAAATTATGAGAAAAATGTATTATATTCCATAAAAAGTTGAAAAATTGGTGCATTGGGTGAATGGGTATGGATATGAGCAATAAAAATGAATAGAAGGATGGGAGCAATTGCCAGGAAATTGGGTGCAAATCATGATTAAATGGAGGATGTTGGAGGAGTGAGTGTTTAAGGTGATTTGCACAGATCAGACAGATGAATGCACAACTGGACTTGCCTTTCCTCACTTGGTTAGCCCTTTAAAGCATTTGTGCACTCAACCTCGAAGAATTGTATTCCATTTTATACTAAATGCAGCCATGCTATCTTTATGTCAACAGTAGGCTTCTACTTCCTGTTGCTCAGGAATAGCATCTCCTCTCAACTCTTTATTATCCCCAATAGCACAGTAAGGGAGATATCTGTAAAGATGATGGGACACGGTGTTTTACCTGATTCCAAATGGACACTGCTCCCTCTTTTGTTTCCAACTCCAGCTCCTTCAGGTTTGATTTTAGCACTAGCTTTTTAGATAACAATGTGGAGATTACAGTGTTTGGGTTATCATCCAGGCCTCTGGCATGGATACTACAACAGTTCTGGAGTTCAAATAATAATGACTGTTCATTTACTTTTATGTTTTTGACATTATTTTGGATCCCTTCCCCCTATTCCCAACTTTGATCTCAATATGGCTTTGACTGACTATCGGGGCTACACTGGGAAGCAAAATGGCAAAACTACCAATGTATCTGAATGTTCAGTCATGAAACTTACCAATAAAAGAAGGCAGTAATATTGTTCTGAGTATATAGGTATAATTTATGAAAGTCAGGCAGACCCTTCTGGGAAGCATGAGAATTGAAGGGGCCAAATCCTTTTCAGATCAAGTTAACCTCTCCATTAAAATAACAAGCGAAGAAAAATTATGTTCACATGGAATAATGTTCATATCTAAAGGGAAAATAGTTCAAAATTCAGAGCCTGACACAGTATTACACCAGATTACAACAGATTGTAAGAGCTTTTAGTCAGCTGGTTTCACTCTTGCCTCTGAGGCAAAGAGTTGTGAATTCAAGTCCCACTCCAGTGGTTTGAAATCAAAATGTGAGGCTGATGTACCAGTGTAATACTGGAAGGCATAGCACTACATTATTGGAAGCGCTGTACTTTTCAGATGAGGTTCTGTGTGCTCTCTAAGTTGGATATAAAACTCCCATGGCAGCATTTTAAATCAGAGCAGGCATGATACTCTTGATGTGATGATGAGTATTTTGCCCTCAATTGACAGCACAAAAACAGTTGATTTAGTCATTATCATGTCACTGTATGTGGGAGTTTGCCATGTACAAAGTAGCTGCCATGCTCTCTACATTATAAACAATATAAATACTACACCTAATAGATTGTAAAGTACTTTGAGACATCCTTAATTCACAAAAGGCACTATATAAATGCAATTTATATTAACTCCGCTTTCTCTCCGGTGATGCTGCCAGACCAGTTGAGTTACTTTAGCAATTTCTGTTTTTATGTGTTTCAAATTTCCAGTATTTATGTAGTTTTCTAAAATTTACGGTAATGCAGCATCAAAGCATTACTATGTCTGGAGTGGTGATGCTCAGGGGTTAAATTGGGGAGAAGTACAGTGAAAGAAATAGATTGGATGGGAAAATGGGGATGATCAATGCCAATGGGGTTAAACGGGGTGGAGACTACTAGGAAAGGAATATGAGGATTTGGGACTGGGAGACTTAGTCTGTGACTCATAGCGTGAGTGCAACTATTTCCTCCTATTGCAAGCAGCCAGTGCATAATGGAACTGAAAATGACTGGTACCATTCCCTGGAGTGGGCAGAGCTGGTGTTTCATTCTGTGAGGGAAGGTGTTTCAGTTTTGTGTGATGTGATACCCTTCGAAGGGCAGGACCATTAATTAGATAACCATACTGTACAGTTGTGAGCACAAAATGCTACTGTTGAACCTTAGACATTCGCCTCATGTGTGGAACCCAATTCCTGGTCCCAAGCACTTGAGAATACATCATGTATCATCAGAAATCAATCCTACTAATGTCTTACAGCCAGCAAAGAATCATTCTGATTGACAAAGTAGTAATCACCTTCGAAGACCCCATGCTGCGTATGTGGTGCAGTAGCTACTTACCTTACATCTTGGGCCATTCAACATTGTGCAGTAGTAGGGATGGCTCGGCTCTGTACCTCCATTCTTGTAGTTTCAGCTTGAAAGACATTCACTGTCACAGCTGATGATGCACAGTGAATATATATTTATAAATGTGGGAATGTATTTGCAGTAAAGTTTTGGCTTGCCACTCATGTTCCCTCAGAAGGCATTCCAGTTTCTTTCCCACAGAAAATTTCATTTTTCTGTCAGTCAAGAAAACCTTGATTTGGAGAAGCCGGTGTTGGACTGGGGTGTACAAAGTTAAAAATCACACAACACCAGGTTATAGTCCAACAGGTTTAATTGGAAGCACTAGCTTTCAGAACAGTGCTCCTTCATCAGGTGATAGTGGAGGGTTTGATCGTAACACAAAATTTATAAGAAAACCTTATAATTGGCAACTTAGTACAGCATTTTCATGGAAGTCTAAAATAGAAGTCCAAAAATTAACAAAATGTGTCTTGCAGCCAACTGAGGATGGTTAAAAAAAGGAGGCCAAATTACCCTTCCTCACCTGGTCATAATACAGATATACAAATACACACACCTTCCTCCAAGCTGAAAAAGAAACTCCACAGAGTATTATCTTTTCTATACTTTAGTGAAGTTAAATTTGGAACTGATTGCCACATATCCTGGTCAGCAGTCCCTTTTCACACAAAACTTTGACACTTGGGTTGCTTTCCGAATCATTTACAGCTGGTTGTATTCTCTTTTCCTACAGACACACCCTTGAAATACAGTAAAACCTCGATTATCCAAACGAGACGGGCAGGGAGTATTTTGTTCAGATAACTGATCGTGCGGATAACTGATCTGGTCATAAACAAGCAGTAATTCATGAGCGCTGGTAATCGAACATGTCTCGGTTATCCAGTAATACACGCCATAATGCTATTTAACTAATAACTGATCTGGTCATAGACAAGTGGTAATTTATGAGTGCTGGTTATCGAACATGCCTCAGATATCCGGTAATACACGCCATAATGCCGTTTAACTAACAATGAAATCTGAGTTGCCTAATACAATTTTTACGGGGCCTTGAGATCTTGTTCAGATAATCCAAAATTTGGATCATTGAAATTCGGATAATTGAGGTTGTATCGTAGTCCACTTGCAATGATAAGGCCTTTTAATGAGATTTTAACTCACAAACATTGCTGAGAAGAATTTCAGAGAAAGAGATTGGAGGTTGTTTCTCACGTGGCAAGTTGTCTTTGACTGCTTACATTCAAAAAACATTCACAAGTTGAGTCTTGTGATCTCTGTTCCAAGCCCATCTTCATCATCCAAGTCGCTGCTTCTTCGTAAATGCAATAATGTCGCAGCCTTAGTCAGTATCGTCTACCTTGTGGTGACTCCTCTCTGACTCCTCACCTTCATCCCGCTATGCTCCCGGATCAATGAGTTCGACACGCGGCTAGACGTCAAGCATTTTTTCCGCTGCCTTTGCCTCTGCGCCTACTTCTTCAACCGGGACTCTTGTCCACCCTCTGACGACCTCTTCTCCCACTTCCAACATACCCCATCCACCTGGACATCCCGTGCTGGCCTCTTACCCACCCTCGATCTCTTCATATCCAACTGCCGGCGCGACATTGACCGCCTCAACCTGTCCACCCCTCTCACCCACTCCAACCTCTCACCCTCACAACACACAGCCCTCCACACCCCTGCTCCAATCCCAACCTCACCATCAAACCGGCAGATAAGAGAGGCACAGTAGTTGTTTGGCGCACCGATCTTTACACCGCTGAAACTAGATGCCTACTTGCGAACACCTTCTCCCACTGCCCCCCTGACCATGACCTCACCTCCCATCACCAAAACATCATCTCCCAGACCATACATAACCTCATCACCTCAGGGGATGTCCCATCCACCGCCATCAACCTCATAATCCCACAACCCCGCACCAGCCATTTCTACCTCCTGCCCAAAATCCACAAACCCGACTGCCCCGGCCGACCCATTGTCTCAGCCTGCTCATGTCCCACCGAAATGATCTCTGCATACCTCGACGCTGTCCTGTCCCCCTTAGTCCAAGAACTCCCCACCTATGTTCGGGACACCACCCATGCCCTCCACCTCCTCCATGATTTTCACTTCCCCCGCCCCCAATGCCTTATCTTCACCATGAGCATCCAGTCCCTATACACTTCTATCCAGCATCACAGAGGCCTCCAAGCCCTCTGCTTCTTCCTGTCCCGCCGACCCAACCAGTACCCTTCCACTGACACCCTCCTTCGATTGACTGAACTGATCCTCACTCTTAACAACTTCTCCTTCCAATCTTCCCACTTCCTCCAAACCAAAGGAGCAGCCATGGACACCCGCATGGGCCCCAGCTATGCCTGCCCCTTCATCGGATATGTGGAACAATCCATCTTCCACAACTACACTGGCACCATCCCCTATCTTTTCCTCCGCTACATCGATGACTGTATTGGCACTACCTTGTGTTCCCACAAGGAGGTTGAACAGTTCATCCACTTTACTAACACCTTCCACCCCGACCTCAAATTTAGCTGGACTGTCTCAGATTTCTCCCTCCTCTTCCTAGACCTCTCCATTTCTATCTTAGGTGACTGACTCAACACAGACATTTACTGACCGATTCACACAACTACCTAGACTACACCTCCTCCCATCCTGCCCCCTATAAAAGTGCCATCCCATATTCTCAACTCCTTCGCCTCTGCCGCATCTGCACCCAGGAGGACCAATTCCAATACTGAACAGCCCAAATGTCCTCCTTCTTCAAAGACCGGAATTTCCCCTCTGACGTGGTCGACGATGCTCTCCACCACATCTTCTCCACTTCTCACGCTTCCGCCCTTGAACCCCGCCCCTCCAATCGCCACCAGGACAGAACCCCACTGGTCCTCACCTACCACCCCACCAACCTCCAGATACATCATATCATCCTCTGTCATTTCCGCCACCTCCAAACAGACCCCACCACCAGGGATATATTTCCCTCCCCACTCCTATCAGCATTCCAGAGAGACCACTCCCTCCGCAACTCCCTCATCAGGTCCACACCCCCCACCAACACGACCTCCACTCCTAACACCTTCCCCTGCAACCGCAAGAAGTGCAAAACTTGCGCCCACACCTCCACCCTCACCTTCCTCCAAGGCCCCAGTGGATCCTTCTATATCCGTCGCAAATTTACCTGCACCACCACTCACTACATTTACTGTATCCGCTGCACCCGATGTGGCCTCCTCTACATTGGAGAGACAGGCCACCTACTTGCGGAACGTTTCAGGGAACACCTCTGGGACACCCGGACCAACCAACCCAACCGCCCCGTGGCTGAATACTTTAACTCCCCCTCCCACTCCGCCAAGGACATGCAGGTCCTCGGCCTCCTTTATCGCCAGACCCTGGCCACACGACACCTGGAGGAAGAGAGCCTCATCTTCCGCCTAGCAAACCTCCAACCACATGGGATGAATGCAGATTTCTCCAGCTTCCTCATTTCCCCTCCCCCCACCTTATCTTAGTGCCAACCCCCGGATTCAGCACCGCCCTCTTGACCTGCAATCTTCTTCCCGACCTCTCCGCCCCCACCCCCACCCCCACCCCCTCTCCGGCCTATCACCCTCACCCTCACCTCCTTCCACCTATCATATTCCCAGTGCCCCTACCCCAAATTCCACCCCCCCCCTATATTTTATCTCAGCACGCTTGCCACACCAGCCTCATTCCTGAAGAAGGGCTTATGGCCGAAACGTTGATTCTCCTGCTCCTTGAATGCTGCCTGGCCTGCTGCGCTTTTCCAGCACCACACTTTTCAATTATATTTTTAAATAATGCTTTCTTATAATATAAGATAAATGGTATATATGAAGTTAAAAACTAGGTCAGTATCTACTAATATTGCAGGGTAGCTTACTTGAAGAATCTTTTTCTGAAGTTAAGGGTTTCAAAACTTGAAATCAGATTCAGCAGCCGAGATGCCTCCTGTAGTTGAATAGGTGAATGTTACTTCCACATATGGATTGAACAGAGCAGGCTCTGGGATTGAATGAAGGTGACTTTGCTTCACTTATATGCCCCTACAAGGGGGTTGTGGCTTTCAGTAGCCTGGATACCTCGCTCTATCTCCCTGTTGGGAAGCAGTTGCTGTTTCAAGATATGTCTCCCACGGTGTTGAGGTGATGCTCCTCAGAAATATCTTTTTCAGTCAAAGAAAATTGCTGCAACTACTAATGTGATGAATCACCGTTGCACAAAGCAAAGTCAATTATGTTGGAATCACTTGTGATGATTCTACCATCTCCTGCTAATAACTGGAGAAACTTTTGAGTCCTTACAGTGCTTAGGAGTTCAATGGACAGTCTTTAAATTACTTCATGACTCTTTGTGATTGACTCATGGGGTACACTTCCCAACCTCAAGTTCCCCTCCAAATCGCACAACATTCTGAGTTGGAACTGCATTCCAATTCCTTCATTGTCTCTGGGTCAAAATCCTGGAACTCCCTTCCTTAGAATGTGATGGCATTTAGGATGTTCCTACACCCCAGGGCCTACAACAGTTCAAGATGACAGATTGGCATCAGCTTTTCAAGGAATGGGCAATAAATGTTGGCCCAATTAGCAATGCCCAAACCCCATAAAAGAATTTAATAAACACATTTTTTACCAGCTAATGTCAGCCTCTGTGAAAAGCACTTGTCTGAACTTTTGATAGCAGAGTCCAAGAAGGCTGTAAATCTGAAAGCCAAAATGATAAAGAAATAACAAAAGCTTCACTTGTATTAGAAATGAAGCATTGTAAGTTAAGAAAATATCTATTCTCAATGTATTGTTATCATTCAATTCTTGATTGAACAAATAATAGAAGTGAAATAAGCTTATTAATATATCTTGAGTACAAAAATCTCTTTTATTCTTAGCCGTACATATTCAGATTTGAATACAACTTTATCTCATCTAAACTTCATTAAGTATGAGTTGAACGTGTTTAATTACACTTTAAGTGGATGTTATTATCCATGTGTGCTTCGTTAATGGCACTATTTGCACATCATATACATTGTCTGATTGGATTTTTTTTTAATCAGTTCAATTGTGTTGGCCCTTTCCTATTTTTGCTGCTGCCAGGAACTTTGTAAAATGGTGAAAGGATGATGCTTATTGTCGACCTTGAAAAAATAGCATCCACAAACATTTAGCAATCCCTGTGGCAGGGAATTCCAAAGTTAATTCCAAATCAAAAGAATCTTCAAGTGTCACTATGTTGGATAAGCAGCCTATCATGTTATAGAATTCTCACAAAAAAAATTAAAGTTAAAATGCACTGTTTATGCCTTACTTTTTAAAAATTTGCATACAACATTGGATATTTAGGGCTAGATTTTCTCATTTTTTAACAGCGCTTTCTCATACACCATATCTCATTTTGATCTTAATCTGATTAATTATGGCATTGTTGTCTACTTTATGGAATCATACAGTAGGAAAGGTAGGAGTGCCCCCCATTGCTCGGTCTTTGCAATCTCCATGCTGCTGGCACCATATTTAACCTCCGGGGGGAGCACCACTTCAGATGCTGCAGGCCAGGAACTGTCCTTCCTGGTATGGTGCTGCACTGTCATCCTGAACAAAATGGTCTAGAAAGGCAAGTTAATTGCTGGGTTCGCCAACGAGGACCTGCAGTTGCGGGTGGGTGGGGTCATAGAAAGGAGTAGGTGCTGTTTTCTGTTGACTAGCAAGGGAGGCAATAGCAACTTACTCACTCAACCTAGACCTAACTGGCAGCCCAGGTTAGTGTTGTGTTCCAGGCAACACTCAAGAGTGCAGGGAAGATGTGAGTGGACCTCTGTGCTCCACCATTTGCTATTTTACAAGCGCAGGACTACTACCCATGGTAACTCTGCCACATTATTCTTACCAATGTCCACTCAACAGCTCTCACCCTCCTCACCCTACCCAAATATAAATTAAATGTCCAAGGTTATTTATATAAATAATGAAACATAGAATTTAGGAGTTGGAGTAGGCCATTCAAGTTTGTTCTGCCATTCAATATGATCATGGATGATTGTCTATCTCAAAACAGTATTCTTGCTTTCTCCCCATCTCCATTGGTGCCTTTAATTGTATCCATGATTTGGACATGCTGGTGTTGGATTAGTGTGTACAAAGTTAAAAATCACACAACACCAGGTAATGGTCCAACAGGTTTAAGTGGAGGCCACAATCACCTGATGAAGGAGCAACCCTCCAAAAGCTAGTGTGCTTCCAATTAAACCTGTTGGACTATTACCTGGTGTTGTGTGATTTTTAACTTTAAAACTGTATCAATCTCTTTCTTGTATATTTTCAATGACTTGGCTTCCACTGCCTTTTATAGTAGAAAATTCCACAGTTTCACAATCTTTAATGAACAAAAGTTTGCTTATCTCAGTCCTAAATGAAACCCCATATCCTGTCCCTTGGATCTAGATTCCCCAAACTGAGAAAATATCCTTTGTGCATCTGGACCATCCAGCCCTGTTAGAATTTTCTACGTTTTAATCAGATCCTCTTGCATCCTTCTAAACCCTAGTGAATACTGTCCCTGTCAAAGCAATCACTCCTCATCTGACAGTTCTGTCAACCCTGGTATCAGGCCCAGTTAACACTCTAGAAAAGTTAAACTTTTCCAGGAACTGGCAACTGTGATATTGCTGTGTACTGGAGAAATGTTCTCATTAGTTCAGTGATTTCAAAAGATTTACTGTATGTAGAGACTTCAAAGTGCACCCTGAAGAAGAAAAGGAAATCACTGAGAACAACTTCCTGATTTCTTCATTGAACTGTGCACGTAGAGACACTAGAGGTTGCTGTCAGTTTCACAGGTTAATGCTGACAAATGTTGACAGTTTTGCTGTCATTACAACATCTGGGCCACGAAGGTGTTCACAATATATACAACAGACTCTCTGGAGACAGAGTGAAAGCAGTTTGTATTGATTAATTCAGGTTCAAATTAGATAGAGTTCTTTCAGAAAGGAATATTTTAGTATTTGAGGATTATGGGTGTTTTGAGACAAGTTGATAACTGCTGCATGCTTGTAGTGAAGAAGAAGCTGACTTTGAATTTTTGGTCCCTGAGTTTCTCATCAGCTGAGGCTTTCCTTGTGTTACCTCTGAGCATGTGTCAACCATTCAATAGAGATTGATTGCTTTGATTAATCTACAATATTATATCATACAACTCACTAGTAAATGAACAATATTATTCTTGCTATTGTTCTGAACAGAGGCAATTCTGAGATCCTAGTGCAGAAATTAATTGCTGTCAGACTGAGATAAATTCTTTCAGTACAGATTAAGCCTGGACTCTTCCTCTTACAGTTATACAGTAATAGAATCAGCACAGAAACAGACCCTTCAGTCCAACTCTTCTACCAGGTTCAATTGCGAATTCTATGGTATATTTGTCTAATGCAACAGTAATGAGGTTAGAAGCTTATTTTCATTGAGTCCAACTAGGTTTCATTTTTTGAATTCAGACTTTCAATTGGTTAGAGATACCATAGGTGCAGTGGTAGCATCCATATATGTAGTCTTGAGCTCCCAAACCCACCATCAAGGTTATTTGAGCATGTGCAGTGTACCATAATGCAGCACAACAGGCTGATGATCAATCTGTAAATCCTTCAGAACCACCTATGGTAGATGGTAGGAGTGGGAGAGTTCCTTGGTCAGCCAGGACCAACACCCCATGTTAAAGGATTCCACATGCAGGCTCTTGGCACAAGCAAGTGACTTCCTTTTTCTGAATGACTATCTCTCACACAAGCACTCTGTTGGTTAATACATTAATAGTTAAAAGTACAAATGCAATACATGGAGAGCTGAGTATTTTTTTTGTTCCCTTTCTAAGATTCAGAGCAGAATATGCAGTAATAAATTTTGAAACAGTATTTTTGGTGAGCTACAAAATTCTCTCTGGTGGATTAGAAGATATCTAGTTATGAGTTCTAAATGTCAGAATTTTCTTCAGTGACATGCTGAATAGATGTGAGGTGTTTGCTTATCCAGAGGGAGGGAAAGTCAAAGTAAATGGCATCCAATGACATAGTCAAGCCCTTTCATATTGCCAAGTTACAGAGCAGCCAGGCTGAGGTAATCCGTGATTTTGTTAACTCATTGTGGGACAGTGTTTGGAACAGAGGTCAGGCTGAAGACAGAGTAGGGAGAGGAAGGGCTGGGATACATCACAATTGAGCAAAAACATAAAATGACTTCGATCCTGTTGCGGTCAGCACATTTATACCTAAAGAAATAGAACTGTGCATACCGTCTCTGCTTTGTTTCAATTACACAGATTTAAAGTCAGAACGTTGATACTTTAATTAGGATTATCTTTATACATTTTAAGGTGTTCATTTCTGCATGTCTAAACGTATGAGGTATCGCATTAGTTGTGCTGTGATGCATGCTGCAGGTCTTTTTTAAGTGGCTTTAAGGTAAGACCAAAACGACATCAATTGATAAATCAAATAATTAATGACTTTTAGAGACAAGGTGGTTGTGGTAGCAGTGTTCTTTCAAGGTCTACTACCACCTCCTCAGGGTAAGAAAGAGTGTGCAGTAAGTGCAGACTTTGCTGAACTGTCATTTTTTGAAAGCATGTTTGAAGGATAATTATATTATCCCATTAACAGTGCAGTAAGTGACTAAAACACAATACCGTTTGATTCTGAGACCTGTATTTGATTCTGACACATAGTGCCCTGGGTGCATTCACTCTGAGTTTCTTCAGCTTTGCGATGCTAATTTCCATGGCGCAAAGCTAAAGAAATAAGGACAGAGACGAGTCATCCGAGGAGCTTTGGTCCTTTTGCCTTGTCTTTATTCTTGCAGAGATTTTCCTCGGGTGAATTGTCTACGTCTCGAGTAAGAATTGAAATTGTGTTCAGTTGAACAGGTAGTGAAGTCATCTGCCTTAATTTCTTGGTTCATGATTTGCCAGACATGATGAAGATCCCTCAGCAACAATTAACTTCACCGGTTACACCAAGCCCTTTCAGATCAGGTAATCTCAAAGAGGGACATGGCCAATTAAAGACCCAAAAATCTAGTGTTGTTATCTTATGGCATTTGTTATCCCATGGCACTCAAGCATTGTCTTCCTGCTTTTTGTGAATCATTTTATCATTCAACGTTTTACTTAACTGTATATCTCTCAAAATTTTTAAGTATTTCACTCACCAACTTATCACGAGTTGCTCACCATGCAGCTCACTACATTGTATTCCCCTCTCAGTTTGTTCATCCCTTAAACTGATTGTCTCTTGCTCACTTGCTTTCTCCTTCCTTCTCTTTGCAGAGGAATAGAGAAACAGGAAAAGAAAATGGTCATAGATGGAATTGAAAGTACTGGTCACAGTGGAGTTCCACTTTGGGAGTTACATGATGAATTAGGCCAGCAGGTCATTTACTAGTTTAGCTATTTCGTTCTTTGCCTTTCTGTGTTCCTTACTGGTCTCCTTCTGTCCTCATTTGATTGTCCATCGTGCAGTCTGCCGGACACATGAAATTTCTCGGAAGTTAGGACTATTTTGTGTCAATGCTCCTTCTGGTACCATCGAACCAGGGATGGTCAAGTCACAGGCAGCCACTATTTTCAGCATCCAATTAAGAAAGGTAAGTGGGACTTGGCTGGAGACTCAATATTTAACAGGATATTGCCACCTGTATCCTGCATCCTCACTCCTTCCTCATGATAAATAACACCCTCAAAAATGATCGGCCATACTTTATAGATCTACTCTCAAGGCTTGCTCACTATAAAAGAGAAGTAATGGGCGGCACGGTGGCACAGTGGTTAGCACTGTTGTCTCACAGCGCCTGAGACCTGGGTTCAATTCCTGACTCAGCCGACTGACTGTGTGGAGTTTGCATGTTCTTCCCGTGTCTGCGTGGGTTTCCTCCGGGTGCTCCGGTTTCCTCCCACAGTCCAAAGATGTGCGGGTCAGGTGAATTGGCCATGCTAAATTGCCCATAGTGTTAGGTAAGGGGTAAATGTAGGGGTATGGGTGTGTTGTGCTTCGGCGGGTCAGTGTGGACTTGTTGGGCCGAAGGGCCTGTTTCCACACTGTAAGTAATCTAATCTAAAAAAAAGTAATCTATTCATAGAGAATTATTTGTTTTGAGTCCTTTTGGTCTATCCCAGGCTTCTGCTTGATTAATGCTGACCTTTGTTCTGATTGGTGTATCACTACTTAAATATATTATAGCATTCGGTATTTTCTCTTTGTATTTCCTGGATTACTCATTACATTATCTCAGGCTACCTCTCAGATTCCACTTTTCTTTACAGCCCCTCTTACTGTGGAACCATTAAAATACCAATTTACGCATATGCTTTATATCTCCACCTATGGTTTTCTCAAGTTGTATTTAACCCTCATTTAATTGTCCTGATTCTGAATGTTCTGCTGTGATTCCACCACTTTTATCTCTATAGGATTTATGCTATTATTAGGTTTATTGAGACACAAGCTGACCCAATGCCCAATGTCTGATTATCCTTGACTTGCACCATCAGAGCATTGAGTAGCAGGGTGTCAAAAGAGAATCCAAATGCAGCTGTGGAATTGCAAGCTTTTAATATTAACACCTCTCCAGCCTCCTGAATGGTGACTAGGAAGAGGAAGGGTGGGTCATAAGCATGGGGATGTTAATGAGCAACTGGCCCAGCATGAGTTTTGTAGCAGCCTGGAAGAACATTCCTGTCCTATCATTCCAAAGAAGCTTAATCCAATCTTATCTTAACTGAGTCACAATTGTACCATCTCATCTTCCCATTACACATTGGGGCAGCATAGAGAGTCAGTGGTTAGCACTGCTGCCTCACAGCACTAGGGACCCGGGTTTGATTCCAGCCTCGGGCAACTGTCTGTGTGGAGTTTGCACTTTCTCCCCATGTCTGCGCAGGTTTCCTCTGGATACTCCAGTTTCCTCCCACAGTCCAAGGGTGTGTAGTTTAGGTGTATTGACTGTGCTAAATTGCCCAAGTGTCCAGGGATATGCAGGCTAGGTGATTTAGCCATGGGAGATTCAGGGATAACAGGGATAGGGTGGGGGTGTGGGTCTGTGTGGGATGCTCTTTGGACAGTTGTTATGGACTTGATGGGCCAATTAGCCTGCTTCCACATTGTAGGGATTCTATGATTACGATTATATTCTAACTAAAAAAATGATTGGCCCCAAAAATGATGCTGACAGCATTTGGCGTGTGGCAGCTGCAGGCATTCAGTGGTCATCCACTTTCAAAATGGAGCTGATCTCTTTGCTGTTATTAACACAAGGGCAATGTCAGCAATATATTTGAGGATGTTGCTGCCCTAACCACCACGTATGATAAACATAAATATTGACCTTGCTGAGTATAGTCAAAGTATGTGTGTGGTAGTGCCCATGCCTCTAAGCCAGGCAATATCCATGTTCAAGCCTCACTTGCTTCAGAGGTATTCAATAATATTTCTAAATAGGTTGATTAGAAAATACTTAGAGGACATCTGTTATGGACTGGGCCAGACTACCCAAAACATTCCTGAGCAGGTAACTTAGCAATTTATTTTGGTAAGTGTACAGTGAGGATTACCCAGAGTAAGTTAGCGAGGTTGACTACTAGGTTTTAAAACAGACAGAAATTTACTCACTAAGTTACACAATGAAACGCAAAGAACAGAATAAAGAGCCCCTACAGAATGCAGTCTCTCCAAACTAGACATAATTATGCTGTTCTGAATATACACAACAGTCCCAATAAGCAAACCCCCTTAAAAACCAAATGCTTACGGGTTGAAGTTAGAAGGGCAGAAAGAGAGAGAGTTTCCATACAGTTCAGCCTTGAACTCCCAACTAGTTCTGGGCTGAACCACTCAGCTAGAGAGCTGAACACTCCCCTTTCGTTATACAGGTCACTTCTAAAGCATGAACACTTTGGCCTGAAGTTTCATCTATTTACACATGAACAAAAGGCCTCTCAATACCCTTTAATCTCTGTACCAGACCAGTCTGATCGGAGCCCAGCCTGGGTTATGACCCCTCTGAAAAAAATCAAGGACACAATATCCTTGAGAAAAGAAACAGCCTTTAGAAAAAAGGGACCAGCTTTGTGACACAGTCAAATCCGAATCTTACATAAGTTCAACGTTAAATGAGTTTTTTCATCCATGCCGAACTTTTCCTCTCTTCAAAATCTTTGTAAAACTCTCACTAATATTGTTTAATAAATAATGCAAGAGAAATCTGGCCTTTCTTCTGTTTTGCTATTAAGTTTGTTAAGTAGCTGCACTTAATTTTACTTGAGAATTTGCTAGATTGCTATACAACCTGATATCTCCTCGGTGCAGGAAAGCACTTTTTAGATTTTCAGCCTGCAATTGTACTCCTTCAAGATTTATATACATTTGTTTATCAATGTTGCGATGAGGCAGAATCAGCTAGAACAAAATGAGAATAGTTAGTCAGAAATGTGAATGCTGTGAATTGTCCGTGCAAAATTGTTTCAACTATAATAAATCTATTTATTTGGACTGCAATAAATTTGAAAATAAGTCCAACATAAACAGAATGCAGAACTTGTAGACCGAACCATAGATTACCCTCACCACCCTGTGTTTTCTGCACATTCACTCCACCAATTTTAATTGTACTGTACTTAAAAAAAAACATATTTGAGGAAGCCAACTATCAAACCATTAATGGATACATTGAAATAACTGCTACAAATAGAATGATTAAGGCATGGTGGAACAAAATGTATTTGTATCTGCATTAAATGTCACACTTCTTTATAGTTTGGTAGTAAGTCAGGACATTTAAATCCTGTGAGGGCTTTGAGTTAATAGCAACGTTATTGGAAGTGGGGAGGAATAGAAACATAGAAAATAGGAACAGGAAAAGGCCATTGATCCTTGGAGCTAACTCTGCCTTTCAATATAATCATGGCTGATCATCCTACTCAGTACCATACTTCTGCTTTCACCTCATACCCTTTGACTTCTTTAGCGCAAGAACTATATCTAACTCTTTCTTGAAAACACTCAATGTTTTGGCCTCAAAATTTTTCTGTGGCAGGAAGTTCCACATGCTCACCACTCTTCAGGTGAAGAAATTTGTCCTTATCTTTGTTCTGAAAGGCCTACCCTATATAATCAGTCTGTGATCCTTGGTTCTGGACTACTCAGTCATCAGGAATAGCCTTCATGTGTTTACCCTGTCTATGCTATTTTCTCCCCACCCCCACCCTCCTCTCATTTATCTCCTCAGCCTTCAGGCACTCTGCCTGTATTCCTGATGAAGGGCTTTTGCCCGAAACGTCGATTTTCCTGCTCCTCGGATGCTGCCTGAACTGCTGTGCTTTTCCAGCACCACACTACTCCAGAACCAGTCTAGTTCTGTCAGAATCTTATAGGTTTCTATGAGATTCCCACCTCATAGCCCTAACCAATCCAGTCTCTCCTCATATGTCAGTCCTGACATCACAGGAATCAGAGTTTAGATCAGAGTGGTGCTGGAAAAGCACAGCAGGTCAGGCAGCATCCGAGGAGCAGGAAAATCGACGTTTCGAGGAAAAGCCCTTCATCAGGAATGGAGCATCCTCTCTCAGATAAGGAAACCAAAACTGCACTCACTATTTCAGGTGTGATCTCTACAATACCCTGTATTATTGCAGCAAAACATCCCTTCCCCTGCACTCGAATCCTCTCATTATGAAGGCCAACATATTATTTGCCTTCTCACTGCCAACTGCACCTACATGTTTACCTTCAAGTGACTGGTGTACAAGGATTCTTGGCATTCCCTCAAGGCACATGAATTGTCAGGAACTGGTCTCCAGTCTTCCATCATCCTACCAGAAGACTATACATTTTATCTGATTTTAATTTATTATCATCTTAAATCTATTAATTAACATATTTTCATGGTAGGCCTCATTATGCCTCCCCGTTCCAAATCTATAGCCATTCAGAAAAGAATCTGCCTTCCTGCTTTTGCTACCAAAATGGACAATCTTATACTTTGTCTGGCATCAGTTACCCACTCATTTAACTTGCCTGAATCACATCAAAGCATCTCCATATCCTCCTCACAAGTCACTAAGCTTTATATCATCTGAAAACTTGGAAATATTATATTTAATTCCCTCATCTACATTATTAGTATATATTGTGAATAGCTGGGGGAAAAAGCACTGATTGATCCTTGTGGTACCCAACTGTTCGTTGGCTACCACTCAGGAAATGTTCTGACTGTTACCTGTCTGTCAGCCAGCTGTCTATCCATGTCAGTGCACAACCTTTGATCCCTGTGCTTTAGTTTCAATGCTCATCTCTCATGTGGGACCTTATTGAATTTACTCTGTAAGTCCAAGTAACCACATCCACTGGTTACCGCTTATCAACTCTGCTAGTTACATTCTCCAAAAATTCCAACTGATTTGTCAAGTCTAATTTCTCTTTTGTAAATCCATGCTCTATCCAATCCTGTCACTGTTTTCCAAGTAGGGAGGATGCAGAGGAAGCTGCCAATGCCTGGAATGCAGAGGAGCTGCTGAACTTCAGGACAGGAACTCATGATTATTACTTTTTTGTGACATTTCCTGCCTCACAGTCAACCAAATGGCCGAGTTTGTTGAGAAGAAAAATAAACATCAGACTAATGTCCCAGACAACACCGTCACCATTCCCACTTTGTTGGATGTAGCAACAGCGGGCAATAGTGTGCTGTATCTGGAGAGGTCTTTCTATTTGACAGCTTTGTTTAAGAATCTGCTCTTTCCTGTAGGTTGTGGTGGCTCTATGCAGTGGAAGGGGAAGGACCTTACACCTGATAGCAGCTTTATGAGGAACTTATCTATTATTTTATGTGCAGATGGGATAATAGGAAGTAGGGTGTATTGAGGGTTAGAATAGCTGTACCAAACAGCTGCTTTTGCGCTGCAAATTCTATGTAATTCTTCAACAACAATAGAAACTGATCAGGAATCCCATTTAGATTTAATGATACTGTTATCTTATGTAAGGACTAGATGAGAGAATTGATTGGACTTATGTGACAAGCTTCACACAAGCCTTTGTGTAATTGATTTTATACCACCCAAAAGAAATGCAGTATAAATAGAACTAAAGTCACACGTCTTTTCCTTCCTTCTGCGATATTCCTTAGGGAATGTTTCCAAAGGGAAATCTATCCATTTTGTGAAAAAAAAACTTGGAATATATTATTCTACTCTATTGTACAGTTGCTGCATTTCCATTTTGAGAGTCAGTTGAGGGAAAACTGTGAAAGCACAGATGCATGAGCACAGAAATTAGATTCATCTGTGAGATGGAGTAGCTTCCTAAACAGAGCAGTAACAGGAACATTGAGAGTGTGGAAATTCAGTGTAGAAGGAAAAGGAAATACTAAGTAACGTAAACCAAAGGGGAACTGTAAATATATAAATACAAACCAAGATTGAAAGGGATAAAATTAAAGTGAACTAGGTAGCAGATACTAACATTAAAGGGATCAGGGTTTCATTAAATAAAATTCTATCATAAATAATATGCTAATTAGTCAATATAAGATGATAATAAATTAAAAACAAATGAAATATGTAGCCTACAGGTAGGACAATTGGAGACTGGAATTACTGGTAATTCATGTGCTATGAGGGAACTCTAAATGTCCTGCATTATCGAAGAATCAGGCAGTGCCTCCAGGCAGTGGGAAATGTTCTGAAAGAGGTCACCCTGCTCTGGAAGGCAGTGTGTATGTGTGTGTGCGTATGTGTGTGTGTGTGCGCGTGTGTATATGTGTGTATATGTGTGTGCGTGTACCTGTATGTACCTGTGGGTACCTGTGTGTGCGTATGTGTGTGTATGTGTTAATATGTGTGTGTGTATATGTGTATGTGTGTGTGTGTGTGTGTACCTGTGTGTGCGTGTGGGTACTTGTGTGTGTGCGTGTGTGTGTATGTGTGTGTGTATATGTGTGCGTGTCTGTCTGTCTGTATGTGTACCTGTGTGTGTGTGTCTGTATGTGTGTGTGTGTGTGTGTGTGTATATATGTGTGTGTGTATGTGTGTGTGTGTACCTGTGTGTGCGTGCAGGTACCTGTGCGCGCACGTGTGTACCTGTGTGTGTGTATATGTGTGTGTATGTGTGTGTGTGTCTGTGTGTATGTGTGTGTTGTGTGTGTACCTGTGTGTGTGTGCATGTATGTGTGTGTGTGCATGCATCTGTGTGTGTGTGTATGTGTGTGTGTGTATACCTGTGTGTGCGCACGCGTGTGTGTGTGTGTATGTGTATATGTGCGTGTATGTGTGTGTGTGTGTGTACCTGTGTGTGCGCTCGTGTGTGTGTGTGTTTGTATGTGTGTATGCGTGTGCGTGTGTGTCTGTGTGTGTACGTGTGTGTGTCTGTATGTGTGTGTGTATATATATGTGTGTGTGTGCGCGTGTGTATATGTGTGTGTGTGTGTGTGTGTACCTGTATGTACCTGTGGGTACCTGTGTGTGTGTATGTGTGTGTGTATATATGTGTGTGTGTTTGTGTGTGTGTGCATATGTGTGTGTGCGTGTGTGTGTATACCTGTGTGTGCGTGCAGGTACCTGTGTGCGCGCGTGTGTACCTGTGTGTGTGTATATGTGTGTGTGTGTCTGTATGTGTGTGTGTGCATATATGTGTGTGTATGTGTGTGTGTGTCTGTGTGTATGTGTGTGTTGTGTGTGTACCTGTGTGTGTGTGTGTGTATGTGTGTGTGTGTATGTGTGTGTGTGTGTGTGTATACCTGTGTGTGCGCTTGTGTGTGTGTATGCGTGTGCGTGTGTGTCTGTGTGTGTACGTGTGTGTGTGTGTAAAGATACTAAGTACAAGAATCCTGAAGGATTGTGATCTCCAAAACATTTACCTTTAGCAAAGCCTTCACCTTTGCTATTATTCCTTAATAGTCCAGTGATAAAACCACTAGGCCAGCACCAACGTCCGAAATTACCACAGTCTTGATTAACAGCTGCAATGTGCCTGCTAATTAAAAAAATTAGCAAATAAAAATATTGTTCTTCATGATCTCATATTGATTTTCTTGTTCACAATTTAATAAAAACAGAACAAAACTAATTTAGCACATCATGGTGCAATCAACTGTCTGATAGGATATATTTTACTGTATATTTTAACAGTATTACTTCAAATGTACTTGAATGGGTGTAAAGTAATTTAGAACATCCTTTGTTGCTGAAAGAAAGCTTATAAGTGCACATTTCTCACTTTATTCTGGCATTAACACTCAGGAGTTAAAAGGAGGGAGTAATCATTGAAGGATGAGATTTTTGTAGTGAAAATAGTTGCTGACTACATGAGAAAGTGGGCATCATTACTTCCCAGCCAAGTGCTCGAGGTTATAAACCTACTCCAGGACTTCATAGCCCACGGTAAGCACATTCATAACATGACTGAACATGTTATTACAAACCAGCAATTCCTTCCAATGCCCTGGGCAGTTGGCAAAGGCAGAATGGTTTGCTGATTGGTCAGGTCTGTATGGTAGCTGCAGCACAACAGTCTCATAAGGTTAAAAGATTCTATGAGCAAGCTCTTGCCATGGGCTGTATTCTGTGGCATGCATCCTGTTCACTTTGCAACACTGCCAGTGAGAGACTCTCACGTTTCGGGCATGAGTTTCCTGAAGAAGGGCTCGTGCCCGAACGTCGACTCTCCTGCTCCTTGGATGCTACCTGACCTGCTGCGCTTTTCCAGCAATACATTTTCAACACACATTTGCCAGGCAATTTCAATTCACTCCATATCAGGGAATGGTTGGGGTTTGGGATACTGCAAAGTCTGTGGTCTGATAATGTTCTGATGAGAGTAATTAAGACTTGTGGTCCTGAACTTGCCATGCCCTGAACTAAGCTGTTTGTGTCCAGCTACAACACTAGCATTTACCCAACAGTGTGGAAAATTGTCCAGGTATGTCCTGTACACACAAAAAAAATTAGGACAAATTCAACTTGGCCAATGATCACCCCATCAGTCTACTCCCAATCATCAGTAAAATGATGGAAGTTGCCAACAATAGCGCTATCAGCACCTGCTCAATGATGCCCAGTTTGGGTCTTGCCAAGGTCAGTCAGCTCCTGACCTCATTACAGCCTTGGTTCAAATGTGGACAAAAGAGCCAAATTCCAGAGGTGAGGTGAGAGTGACAGCCTTTGACATCAAGATGCATTTGAACATGTGCGGCACCAATGAGCCCTAGTAAAATTAGAGTGGGAATTGGGGGAAACTCTTCACTGTTTGGAGTCATATCTGGCACATAGGAAGGTAGTTGTGGTTGTCAGAGGTCATTCATCTCAGTTCTAGGACATCTCTGCCAGAGTTCCTCTGGGTAGTGTCCTAGGACCAACCATTTTTAACTGCTTCATCAATGCCCTATCCTCTTAAGGTTAGAACTGGGGATGAGCTCTGATAATTGAATAATGTTCAGCACCATTTTGTGACTCCTCAGACACTGAAGCTGTCCATAAACTGCAGCAAGATCTGGACAAAATCTAGTCTTGAGCTGAAAACCATCATGTATAATTCACACCACATAAATGCTAGACATTGATCATCTCCAATTAGAGACAATCTCGCCATCACCCCTGACATTCAATAACATGACTATCACTGAATCACCCACTATCAACATCCTTGGGGCTACTATTGCCCATAAAACTGAACTGGACTTGCTATATAAGTACAGGTAGACAATCCTTTATCCGAAATCCCGAAATCCGAAAAGCTCCAAAACCCGAAGGTTATTTTGTGGAGGTTTTTTTCTCATTAACAAGGTTGTTTGGCATGCAGATGGTTAACCAAACTCTACACCCACTGGATGCATGTCACTCAGATGCGATGTGGGGGGTGTGTGGCACAGCACTGGCAGGCCTCAATTCGGTCTTGACCCGTTACTCACAGTGAGTCTGCTGCTCGGTAAGCGTTTTCTTTTAATTTCACCATTGAACTGTCACTTATTCCAAAATTTGAAAAATACCAAATGCTAAAAACCAGCTGGTCCCAAGCGTTTTGGATAAAGGATTGTGTACCTGTACTGTTAAACATTGTGGCTGTAAGAGCAGTTTAGAGGCTAGGGATATTGCATCAAGGAGTTCAATTCCTGACTCCCCAAAGCCTGTCCACCATCTACAAAGCACATTTTGGGACGCTGAGGGAATACTCCCCACTTACCTGGATGAATACAGCTCAAACAGCATTCGAGAAGCTTGACACCACCTGGGACTAAGCAGCTAGTTTGATTGATACCACATCTACAAACAACCACTCCCCCCTTCATCAGCACTCAGTAAGAGCAGTGTGTACTATCAACAAGAAATTGCAGAAATTGCTGCAGAAATTCAGCATAGATCCTTAGACAGCACCATTACCATCTAGACTGACAGGAGCAGCAAATACATGGGAAGTCCATCAGCTGCATGTTCTCTTCCAAGTCACTCACTATCCTGACTTGGAAATTTATTGCTATTCCTTCAGTGTTGCTGAATCAAAATCCAGGAATTCACTCCTAATGGCATTGGAAGTTCATCTGCACCAAATAGAGTGCAACTGTTTGAGCAGGCAGTTCACCATCGTCTTGTCAATGGCATTTAAGGGCGAGAAATAAATGTTGACCAGCCAGTCACATGCACCCATACCTTTTTAAAAAAATGTTATTTAATTTATGGCAACATGCACTTACATTTAAGAGACAAGACTCCAGAAGAGGCATATGGCCCAGTTCATTGTGTGGCTTTTGATGAAAAATGTAGCATGTTCTCAGAACAAGAGATTATCTCTAAAGAGGCCTTTTCACAGTCATTGTAACATCTCTGATTAAGTTTTGAGATTTTCAGTTACAATTGAGAACGTATTAAACAATATTCATATTCTTAAAGCTAGTTATTCGCCCACCAGAGGGAACACTAGTCCCTGACTATAGACCATAAATTGATTCCATGGTTACAATTTTTTGTTTAAAAACATCAAGAATAAAATCCTCTGTTTGTTCACTGAAAAAATATGGGAATGCAGTTTTGAAAAAGCATACAGCACCATTACAAATGACCTATTCTCTTTTCTTCATTGAAGACTATCATATTTTTAGTGTCAATTTCTGAGTGGAAGTGCTAATTAGTGGCAAATTATGGGCACTTTGGCTTGATGGACTTCTGCCACCTTCCAATCGGGTTCAAGCTGCCCTGAATCATTCCAAGTGGATGTTTTCCAGCTGGCAGATAAGGGAGCTTTGCAGCTGTCCATCAACTGAATCTAAGCCTAAGAGATGAAGGGACAGTATGCTAAAGTATTAACTTACCCAATTCAAGAGCAAGGTGTTAAATTCCTGGGGTCAACGAACATGCACAACAAAAACGAAAAGAAAATCCAATATTTATTTCACCGACATCAATGAGGATCAATGATTGTCAGAAGGGAACAGTTTTATTTTCCTTTCCATCCACCATCATGTGCTGAAAAATCATATCTGACATCCTTCCTAAGCAATAATATCGAACAAGGCAAGGATAAAGATTGCACAAAGGAAATTGTTACGTGTTTCTTGTCAAGTTTATTGCTCATTTCTTATGGTGGTGTTGTACTGTTTTGTACAACCGAAAACAAAACTTCCTGTCTGAATAGGAAAGAAAAATTTTACTCTGGATTTTTTTGAGGATCTGAGTAATTTTTCATCTTTAGTGGATGGGCAGTATTGTGGTGAAAGGAAGAAATCCCTGCCCATTACAGAAGCTGTCACTGAAATCCATGGAGTTAAAATCAGGCATGTTCTATTACAGGGTAGTTGACAGGCAAGAGAGAATGTAATCATTGACCTTTAATGTTAAATGACATTACCATTGTTGAATGGGCCACTATCAACATCCTAGGTCTGCCATTAACCACAAGTTGAACCAGAAGGGCTCTTCTCTCATTAGGGAGAAATGGCTGCCTGTAGTTTAACCCAAGGGTCACTAGGTGAGGGGCAAAATTGAGAAGGTGAGACCATCATGGCCAGTACAAGAAAATCTGTGCTATTTGCATCACTCAACAGTGCAAAGCAACAGTCCAACCAACTGAGCTACGCCTCCACCCCCTCCCCCCCACCCCTCCCGCCCCTCCCCACTCCCCACCCCACTGCCATATAAATATGTTGTTACATGATCAGGTCAGAGTCCAGGAATTGTGCAGTGAGTAACTCACCACGTGACTCCACAAAGCCTGTCCACCACTAACAAGGTCAGCATTGTGATGAACTACTGTATGTTTTCCTGACTGAGTGCAACTCCCCAAGAAACACAAAACCATCCAGGACACAACAATCCACTGAGGCTTGGAGCACCCTGTCCACCACATTCAACATTCACTCCATCTGGCACCAATGCAGCAGTGTGCATCATCTACAAGGTGCACTGCAGTAACTCATCAAGGCTTGTTCAACAACTCTTCCAAACCCATGTCCTCTGCCATGAGGAAGGACAAGGCACCAAATGCATGTTCCCTTTCATGTCCCACACCATTCTGAAGTGGACGCACATCGCAGTTTCTTGGTTGTTGCTTGGCCAAAGCTTGGAACACCCTTCCTGACAATGGTGTTGCTGTCCCTACACCCTAGGAATGACAGGAGTTCAAGAAGGAAGACCATCACCATCTTCTGTGGAACTATTGGAGATAGGCAATGAATACAGGCCTAGCCAATACTCATATCCCACCAGCACAGAAAGAAAAAAACATTAATTGCTATTTTCTGAATCTAAGCAAGTTTTGGCCAATTCAGTGTCATTCAGAAAATGGTGAGCTTGGTTGAAAATCGGGTCTTGTTAGTGTTGTTAATGTTTTTGTTGCTGCTTTTCAAACATGGCTTTGCTGAATGAGGCAATCCTTACTGATGGCAACAATCTTTGGAGACATGGTACTGATTTAAGCAACAATGCAAATTTACAGAAATTTAATGACAACTGAACAAACCAATTGAGCTAAGCATGGGTTTTGAAAATGACTTTATGTGAAATGTTGATATTTTTTCAAATGTCAAGGCATTCTCTAGGCACAGGCACTGCTCATACTTTATAGATGTGATGAGGTCCATCATCAAACAGTACAAGAAGTTTTACACAAAGCAGCAGTTTTGATAATATGTCTAATTAATGCTTTGGGACTCTCTTATGTATGCACAGTGGGCATAAAACACACTAAAGGAACCTTAGCATCTGCAATATTGATTTTTTTCTTATGAAAATATGTTGGATTACTATACTAGCCACCTGCTGTATGAATATATTCATGAAGGTAGAAAGCAGAGGCCCCTCAGGATAAAACAACAGCACACGTGGAAGAATCTTCCAGAATATTTTCCACTTCGACTTGAACACTAAATCTGTCATCACTGTGGAAAAACCCAAACTGAAATTGATATTGATATGGATAATACCATGATAAATTCAAGAATAATTTGACTGCATAATTGAAAATTAAGCCCCAGTAACACTGTTCTGAAAAAATAAATATTGGAATGGATTTTCTGGGCTCAAGACTGAAAATAATTGCTGTGGCACATTTGGCAGAAATGTTGGCCAGGGCTAATGTTGTGTGCAGTGGCTGCAGAACCTGGGAACAGGTGTGACAATGTGGGAGAAATGGCAGATTTAAACAGCATCAAAATTCATCTCCAGAGGTCATTCAAAAATAGGTGGTTGTAGATCCACCACACATTATATGCAGCACCTGTTAATGATTGCAATCTTTTCGAGAATAGCAGTTGGCTTAGTGTGTGCTTAAAGCAACTGAATGAATCAAACTAAAGCAAGAATTTTGGTTAACTCATCAAACAATTTTCCTGGCAAAAACAATGACGGCAGATGCTGGAAACCAGATTCTGGATCAGTGGTGCTGGAAGAACACAACAGTTCAGGCAGCATCCAACGAGCAGCGAAATTGATGTTGAAGGGCTTTTGCCCGAAACGTCAATTTCACTGCTCATTGGATGCTGCCTGAACTGCTGTGCTCTTCCAGCACCACTGATCCAGAACAATTTTCCTGATCAATGTTAACTCTTGACCAGAAAGTGAACTGGATTGGCCAAACAAATACTGTGGCTATATGAGAAAGTCAGAAACTTGGAATTTTAAAACAATAACTCCTTAAAATCTATCCAGCAGTCACAAGTCAGGAGTGAAATGGAATAATCTCCCCACTTGCTTAGATGGGTAACACTCTAACAACACTCAAGAAGCATGACACCATTCAGAACAAAAAGCCTGCTTAATTGGCAGCACATCCACTCTTTGCAATGCCAATGCATAGTGGTAGCAGTGTGTACTGCTTACATGATGCACTACAGAAACCCAACAAGCCTACTTAAACAGCACCTGTCAAACCCACAACCACTTCCTTCTAGAAGGAAGAAGGCAGTAGACACATGGGTACACCACCACCTCCAAGTTTTATACAAACAAGGAACAAGATTAGGCTATTTGGCTCTTTGAGCATGGTCTGCCATTCAACAAGATTATGGCTGATCTGATTTTAACCTCAATTCTACATTTCTGCACATTTCTGATAAGCTTTCATCCTCTTGGTAACCAAGAAGTTGTCGAACTCTGACTTGAAAATAACTAAGGATTCTAAATTGACTGCTTTTTGGGGAAAGGAATTCCAAAAACTCACAACTCTTTGAGAGCTTGCTCATCACAGTTTTTATTTGGCTCTGCAAATATTTAACCTGTGACCCTGAGCTCTAGATTTACCCAGAAGAGGAAACATTATTTCAATATCCACCCAGTGAAGTCGTCTCAGGTATTTTAGGTTTCAATTAAGTCATACCTAACTTTTCTAAACTCCAAAGGATACAGGCCTAGCCTTTCTAGCTTTTCCTCTTAAGACAATCTGTTAATTCAGCTCTAAACCACTGGCCAGGAGTTGTAATCTGACAGATCTATGGAAACTCCTTTTATTTACAGTAGTATACATGTTCTACTGTAAACAGATAGCATCTTTCTCCAGTACAGATTGTTTCTTCTCTCTTCTTGGAGTCTATGCTAGACTGTTGATGTCACTGTTACATCATTGTATACATTTAGTACTGTACATCACAGCACAGGTATAATCTCAATTTTATAACATCATTATGAAACCATTCCTTGAAATATTCATTCTCACCATCTCCCCTCAAAATCTGAACTTTTGTGGTGCCTTTACAGCTCTCCGTCATATTCATCATTTATCATCATTGATCAATAGTGATAGTCTTCAATTATCTCACTGACTGGATTACAATTCTGAGCAGCAATCGATGTAATCTTCCTGTCATCATGCCGGAGTTTGTGCCAGTCAAACTCATACACCCTTGCAGTCTCTAATAATAGTAGGTCTTTCTATTTTTCCTGAGCATTCCACACAGAGTTTGAATGAGATAGGATCATGGATGATCAGTTCACCTCAGATTTGTGTCTTCATTCTTAAATTCTATTTCAATAATGACACGTATGTTCTTACCATTCTGTCCGTAAGCCACTTTGCTAGTGAGAAAACATTGCTTATGGCTCATGAGGGCTAATCCCAGTCACTATTTTTAGACATTAATATTTTGATGGTTTTAATTACCTTCTCAGCCTTTCCATTAACCTACAGCTGAAGGGAGAGTTGGGAATAAATTCATTCCATTGTCTTCAGCAGGTTTCTTGAGGCATTCATTCATAAACTGTGGACCACTTTCCAAGACAATTTCACCTGGAGACCATTGGTTAAGAAGCCATTTTTATTATTGTTTTGGTTGTTGCAGTGTCCAGTAGCCACTTTGAATAGTAACATACAATAACCAAGTGTGTCTTTTCCTCCAAAATTGAAGTGAACTAGTCCAAAATCCTGCGTGGAAATCTAGATGGTAATAGAGGTTCTGTTGATGTTCGGCTACTTATTGTTCAAGTGTGGCAAAGCAACATTAAACTTTAATTGCTTTGGAAATACCTGGCCACCAGACAGTTTGTTATCTTCAAACTCTACAGTCTACTATTCCTATGTAACCAAATTTGATTTAGTAAAGAGTTTCTTCCCTCATGGATCTCATTATCACCAATCTCTGATAAAAGACAAGAAGGTTGAAGACTTCCATAAGATGCTTTCACTGTTTGTGATAAGATATTGAGAGCTGATCCATAAAGATTATTTCTCAACTCCCCTCCTTGGAAGAATTTCCTCATATAGATACGCTCCACATCTTCTTTCTGTGATTTCCCAATTCCTTCTAGCTTTCTCTTAGGGGCCGGTAATAAAGAAATTCTTTTGGCAGATGAAAATGCCTTCGGTCTAAGGGCTAAGTCTGGAGTTACTGATCAACAAGAGTTTTGAATAATGTGTCTGTTATGATCTGAGTTGTCCTTTGCACCTGCGTACGCTGTGGGAATCCTTGGCAGAATTTGTGTCCCCTTATCTTGCTGCAGGCTTCCTTTAAATACTTCTAGGATATCAGTTGTGTGCATGCGGTTTTGCTCAGTAAAGATGCACTGTGATTGCATGAGATCGAGCATGATTTATTGACCTCTTACCCTTTGTAGCTAAGTGTGGTCGCAATCAGAACTTTTATTGAGAGCTCTGTGCCAAATCAAGAATTGTTGAGGCATTAAAATGTGTTTGTGTTCTGTTCTCCAAGACCCATATTCCCCACTGTCAAAAGCTAAAACTCAGTGAAAAAATCAATTTAAAATAGATTTAGTTATTTGCACGCCAGACAAGGAGAAAGTAGGCAAGAGATGGAAGCTGAAAAATCTGACAACTTTAGGAATAATTATTATTATATTAGGTAGAGCTGAACAGGTTAATGTATTGACCAATACATGCGCCAATACTTACAGTAATCTGAAGTTTTACAAAATTTTGAATACAAGTCACTTGCTAGTATTATAGTCAGTAGCTGTATAATTAAAATGGATTAAAAACTAGTGACTCAGCTTATTGAGATACTCAACAAATGACTCAAAGCAGGATGCATACAGGTTTAATTCCAAATATACACTGAATTAACTAATCTCAGTGGAGGTCAGATAAGGTCTACAATTGATCTCAGCGCATTCAAATTAGGAGGATAAAAAGTGTGCAAGTTTCATGCATCCAATTGTTTATCGATGTATGTAGCCCCTAAAGTATATTACAGTCTTCAAAACAAAAGTGCTTCATTATCCTTCACTTGGTCATCCAGCTCCTTGCCATCAATAACCATCAGCGGAAAATGCAGACTATTTTGTCTACCTTGGTAGCTTTCTATCAAATAACTTAATTCTCTGTGAAGTCACTCAGCTCTGCATTCAGCATCTCAGCTCTCTGAGGGCCCATGCCTTTGAATATAAAGGGTGGATGTGTCTCTGAAAATGCCAAGTCTGTTGTTCTCTCGTCTCTACAGCATGGCCCTCTCTCCTGCGCTGTTTGCAGAAAGCATCAATTTCTTGCAACATGACCTTCAAACTCATCAGGATGATTGTAAAACCAATGGGGTAGTGTTTTAACTTTGATCACAATCAGGAAATTGTGACTAAAATACACCACAAACTACGTTGGTTAGATTAAAGTACAAATTTCTGTTAAAGGCTATTTGCATAAACATAAGCATAAATTCTTCCATGAAGTAACTCCATTAGAAAATAATGTTTCTTTTATGTCTCTAATAAGTATTCCTTTATATACATAAGGATGGGAATCAGCTGCAGTTTTAGTAATGCAGCTGAAGATGGATTTATTGCCAGTAAATAATATTTTAAATAAATGCCCAGTCCCCCTCTTACTGTGAGTAACCTGATTTAAGTTCAGTAAAAATGTTTTCAAAAATCTGTACTGACCTATTTAATAAGTCCATTGCTATTGGATAGCTAGTATTCTAGAAAGCAAAGTAATTTTTACATGTAAATACATTTTTGTGTTGGACACCAGAGTCTATGTGGTGAAAAAAATGAACACAATATGAAGTGGCCATTGTAAGCTTACCCTAATTTGGGTGACATGAATCATGGCGTAGAATAAAAGATTGCTAACAGCAGAAAAATAAGACATCTTGGAACCAATTCACAAGGATTTAAACTTCCTCAGTCTTTTGCAGATCATTCTACTCAAATTGTGCTGATGTTACCAATTCAAGAAACGTGGGATCTTTATCCCGAAGTTTTTGTCCTCTCAAAAACCATCCGTGTCAGATTTTAAGTAAATTGCACCTTTGCCAGTCTGGTCATATATGCCAAATATCTGATTCCAGGCTCCTAAATTAGCCATTCCATTTCGAACTGGTCTCCAGAAAAAGAGTTATAAGGATATAAAAAAATTCTAATTTGAAAAAAAAGTAGTATTAATATCAATACAAGAGAGGAAAGCATCAAAGGCTGCAAATGCAGTCTTCTGTCTGAAGGTACACAAGTTGGAATTGCTAAAGAAGATCAGAAATATAGACCGAATAAAGAATGTCAATCTGCTACAACTATATGACAGAATGTTGTTTATTTACTAGCAAAATATGTCTGTCCAGAATTTCTTCATAAAGTCATTCAAATATTCAGCAAAGAAATGGCAAATCTTTAAACTTCAATCTACATTTTATTTTTTTCATATTCAGAAAAAACTTTACTCAATATCAAGGTATTGCACAAACGAGAAAGCTTTGTGTGTGTGAAAGCTGGATGGTTAGTGTTGAATACCTTCACTGCCTCTGTCAAAGGTGACACCTCAAAACCGCCTACTTGGGTGAGTTGCTGGAATTACATGCATTGAATGACACACCAGGCAGGAACCAGGAATGAATAGGGGCATGGTTTTAGAAAATAAAGAAGGAGAAATGTGTTCTTATTATCTGTGAATCCAAGGCAATAAAACCTCCTGAAGATAACAACGCTTTAATATGAATAAAGAACAGAAATATACTGCAGACTGATCCAGCTGGGATCAGCTGTTCTTTTCTAGCTAGAGACAAGAACTGAAATGCCTTAAAGGTCAAAGTCAATGTATTATTATGGATTTTCTGGCACTATTACATCATTCTGGTGCAAGAATACAGAACAAAATGAAAGCAGTGTACTCAATTAAAGCAGTAGCACTTGTAATACAAACAAATGTTGTGCAGTAATAAACATGAATTGTTCCTCATCAAACCAACTTCTCCACAGAGCTTTCATAGCAGAATGCTTATAATTAGACAGGATAAAGCAGTCGACTACAGGGGAACAAAGTTTGAAGGTAAGATTTTGACTTGAGGCGCTCATCACTTGAATGAGAATTTTGCACTTTCTCAATTACTAGCTGCTTAGCCTAATGCCCTGTTAATTAAAACCTGCAAGAAGTAAACAATTGGCCCCAGCGATAGTACTTTCTCCTCGGGAGGTTGTCTGAACAATCCCGAAGTGCTGCACTATTTAAAGTTGGTACCTTCAGGATGAGATGGCTGTTCAGCTGAAAGTTAAAGAAATACCAGTACCACCTGAAGGCAACTAAAAGACATCTCCTGGTCAACTGACTAACAGTCACCACTTAGCAATTATCAATAAGAAACAGATTAACTTGTTATACAACACATCTGTTCATGAGTACACTTCAAACTTAATCTTAAAGAATGTTTGAAAGTTCTCAGAATGCAATATGTTCTCACATTAGTCCAAGTCTTTGCCTTTAGTGCTGAAATATTCACCTAATACATGAGGCTTAACAGCTTAACGTAATCCCCAGGAAAGGAATGATACAGTTTAATGCTGTCAACATTAGGACTTCTTGAACATTGCTGAAAAGTCAGACATGTTGCAGAATGCCAGGTTGTAGTTCAGGAGGTTTAATTGGAAGCACTAGCTTTCGGAGCACTGCTTCTTCATCAGGGGGTTGTGAAGTACACCATTGTAAGACACAGAATTTATAGCAAAAATGTCTTACAATGGTGTACTTCACAACCACCTGATGAAGGAGCAGTGCTCTGAAAGCTAGTGCTTCCAATTAAACCTGTTGGACTATAATCTGGTGTTGTGTGAATTTTAACTTCATACACCCCAGTCCAACACCGGCATCTCCAAATCGTGTTGCAGAATCTTTTTCTTGTAAACTCGTTTAGGTAAACACAAAAATTGCCAACTTTCCAATGGGTCACAAAATTTATACAACATGAGAGAAGCATGATTGGTTTATGGCTAGCACAAATGCAAATAGCTTTAAATTGAGGGGTGATAGATATAGGACAGATGTCAGAGGTAGTTTCTTTACTCAGAGAGTGGTAGGGGCATAGAACGCACTGACTGCAACAGCAGTAGACTCGCCAACTCGAACAGCATTTAAATGGTCATTGGATATAATATGGACGAAAATGGAATAGTGCAGGTTAGATGGGTTTCAGATTGGTTTCACAGGTCAGTGCAACATCGAGGGCCGAAGGGCCTGTACTGCGCTGCAATGTTCTATGATGGCAGGCCAAAGTGTTGTCAAGCATTAGCCAATGGGAAAGTATAGGCTGCCCAAGCTCCTCAGACAATTCAATAAATGATCTAGAACTTTTCTCTTTTTGTAGAGAACATTTCCCACTGTGCAAATGGATATGACCTTGAACAAGCATAAATGAACAATATTATGAGCTTAACTGTCTATCTTACATTATTTGTTAGTAGCTATTGCCTTACTCAGGATTGTTCAGCAAGTGCTGACCTATCACAGAATAACATCGAAAAGCTGATGTGTCATTTTGAATTTTTCAAGCATAAGCTGCTTGAGTATAGTTTGTATCCAATTACCCCTGACTAATGTACCTAACACTATGGGCAACTATGCATGGACAATTTACTTGACCTGCACATCTTGGGATTGTGGGAGGAAACCAGATCACCCGAAGGAAACACATGTAGACATGGGGAGAAGGTTGGCTGAGTTAATTCCAGGTAGGGTCTACTTTGGTGACATTCTCTTTTCAGAGATATGAGGAAATTTATTGTGCTTATAGTATGCTGTATTTAACCTTTAGGCAAATGGTAGAAGGTAGCATGATTTAAATATATGGATTTTTTAAAGGAGGTGATTGTAGGAAAATTGCTCCTACTCTATAGTTTTATTTCAAAATCATAAGACATAGGACATAGGAATAAGACCATAAGACATCTAAATCATCTAAATCAACATATTAGGTAACACACTGGAATAAGTTTTTACCTTTAATGCCACAATAGCAAATTTGCAGCTCATTTTTCCAAGGAGTTCCACTGTCATTGTTGGGGAGCGTTAGTAAAAGATTGACAGTGTTCACATGTGAATGGTTAGCATATATAAGAGTGATAATAGCATGTTTTCTTCTGAAGCTAACTTCAGGCACCAGTTGAACTGTTCTCAATTGATGGGCCAGGGTGTAATTAGAGAACATGAACAATGCTTGAGAGAGAGGTGGGGAAAACTGTCCTAGCTCCAGGAAAGTATGCAGAACCTGCTCCTGCTGCAGACAATGGGGGTCGATGTCATGGAGGACCTCAAGGAGGTGAAGGATCAGCAAGCCTTGCTCTTTGCCTCGGAGGCCTCCAAGATAATCTTCCGGTCCAGGGTCCGCTCGGTGGAGCAGGATGAGACGTGCTCACGTTTCTTCTTCCAGAAGGTGCACAAAGAGAGCTCTGTGCTCAGCAGCCTGAAGGAAGAAGATGGTACGAGAACGTCATCTCAGGCTGATGTCATGAGCATTAGTAAATCCTTCTATGCCAGTCTGTATGACGCTCAGCCGACCGACAGCGTGGTCTCCCAGTCGTTCCTGTGCTCTATCACAGAGGTCTTAGACGACAGAACACGTGAGAGGCTGGACCAGCCGCTATCTCTGGACGAGCTGACAAAGGCCCTCGAGTCCCTCGAAAAGAATAAAACTCCCGGAAGCGACGGCTTACCTGTCGAGCTCTATTCCGCTCTGTGGGACTTGATTGTCCAGGACCTGATGGAGGTGAATGTCAGTATGCTTCGGGCAGGTACCATGAGTGAATCCATGAGGAAAGGCATCATCACCCTCATCTACAAGCGGAAGGGGGAGAGGGAGGAACTCAAAAATTGGAGACCAATCTCACTATTGAATGCGGATTACAAAATTCTATCAAAGGTTATCACCAACTGGGTCAGGTCTGCTCTGGGGTTGGTGATTCACCCTGACCAAACCTGTACTGTACCGGGCAGGAAGATCGCTGAGAGTCTCGCACTCCTCAGGGATATGATCGCCTACATGCAGGACAGAGGGTTGGACACCTACCTGATCAGCCTGGACTAGAAGAAAGCCTTTGACAGGATATCACACATATATGAGAGATATTCTCTCCAAAATGAGCTTTGGGGAGGGAATCTGCAATTGGATCAGACTGCTCTACACCAACATTGTCAGTGCAGTCTCAATCAATGGGTGGGAATCAGATAGCTTCCCAGACAGATCTAGAGTCAGGCAGGGCTGCCCTCCCTCTCCTGCCTTGTTTGTGTGCTACATAGAGCCATATGCCGAGTCCATCATGAAGGATGCGAGTCTGAGAGGGGTGACTATTCCTGGCAGCGGGGGCCTGCAGATTAAGGCCTCCCTGTAGATGGATGACGTTGCTGTTTTCTGCTCGGATCCACTGTCCATGCACCGACTCATGTGCATATGTGACCAGTTCGAACAGGCCTCGGGGGCCAAGGTAAACCGAGGCAAGAGCGAGGCCATGCTCTTTGGGAACTGGGCTGACCAATCCTCGATCCCTTTCACCGTCAGGACCGACCACCTGAAGGGGCTGGGTATTTGGTTCGGGGGGCCGGGGCGTGTACCAAGACTTGGGAGGAGCGTATCAGCAAAGTGAGACAGAAACTGGCCAGATGGAAGCTACAGTCACTCTCCATCGTGGGAAAAAACCTGGTCATCAGGTGTGAGGCACTGTCATTGCTGTTATACGTGGCACAGCTCTGGCGTATTCCCAGAACCAGTACTGCTGCAGTCACCCGGGCCATCTTCCAATTTATATGGAGATCAAAGATGGACCTGGTCTGAACGAACTCTATGTATACAGATCTGGGCGATGGGGGGGTAAAATACACACAATGCCACCATCACCCTGTCGGCCACCTTTGTGTGTGGCTGCATCAAGCTGTGCGTGGATCCCCAGTATGCAAACACCAAGTGTCACTACGTACTGAGGTTCTACCTGTCCCCAGTGTTGCGAAGGATGGGCCTGGCCTCGCTGCCGCGGAACGGCATGGTGGCACAATGGTTAACACTGCTGCCTCACAGCATCAGAGACCCGGGTTCAATTCCCGCCTCGGACAACTGTCTGTGTGGAGTTTGCACATTCTCCCCGTGTCTGCGTGGGTTTCCTCCGGGTGCTCTGGTTTCCTCCCACTGTCCAAAAATGTGCAGGTTAGGTGAATTGGCCATGCTAAATTGCCCGTAGTGTTTGGTACAGGGGTAAATGTAGGGTAATGGGTCTGGGTGGGTTGTGCTTCGGCGGGTCTAATCTAAATGCTCCAAATAGTTTGGACTGTTCCATATCACCTGTCCTTCGTGGAGAAGTTTATGAAGAAAAACACCTTTGACCACAAGTCCATCAGGAAGTGGTCAGCACGTAGTGTCCTTGAGACCCTTCGGGAAAAGGAGAGGGCGGATCCTATCGGGCGGTTCCCTGGGCAGACTGTCAAAGTCATTTGGCAGAATGCCTCATCGCCAGAACTTTCCAACAAGTACCAAGACATGGCTTGGCTGGAAGTGAGAAGGGCTCTGCCTGTGAGATCCTTTATGCACGCCCGGACTCTCAGCCGCACCGCACGCTGCCCTCGAAGCGGCTGCGGGGGGGACGAGACCATCACACACCTCCTTCTGGAATGTGCCTATGCAAAGGAAGTCTGGAGAGGAATGCAATGGTGTTTGTCGAGGTTTGTCCTGAGCAGCTCCGTGCTCTACGGTCTGTTCCCCGGAACGCACACCGAGACGAACATCAACTGTGCCTGGATGATCACCAACTTGGTGAAGGACGCTCTCTGGGCGGTCCGAAACCTGTTGATCTTCCAATGAAGGAGTTGACCCCGACTGAGTGTTGCAGACTGGCACATTCCAAGGCCCAGGTCTACGTGTTGAGGGACGCGCTGAAGTTTGGGGCAGACCACCGTGTAACATCTGCCTGCCTAAGAAGAACAGGGGGCCATGCAGTCATTTGGGCTCTGCTGACCCCTCAGCTAAATATATGGACATATGATTGATAAATGTACAGACCTGTATATACAAATGATAAATTCTGATCTCTGTATGCAAAGAAATGGAATGTTTCCGTATGTATGGCATGACCAACTGTACAGACCATCAAAATATTTTATGAATAAAGAATACTTTTGAAATTAAAAAAACATGAACAATGCTTGGAATATTGTAACCTTTGAGTCAGGTCTGATGTCAGAGCTATAATTTGGCATCAGATAGTCTGAAAATACATATTTATGTGAGCCTGAATTACAGGGCGTCCTCCTCTTCATTGTTCAAGGCACGCTTTATAATAAAAGAAGAAGAAGAGCTGCTGATTGGTCCACCATAGCCTCATTCAAATGTTTGGTCCCTCGTTGGTGTTGGCAGTTTTCATCACCGGCATTGCTAATGAAGAGAAACGCAGGTGGACATAAGCAGACTGCTGCAGGTAAACAAAATAATAAAGTTAATAGATTTCATGTAAATCAAATCACCAAGTGCACACTATAGCGATATACATTAACAATAATTTTTGAGCATAAATTATCTGACTGTACAAAATACGTCCTCTACTCATTTCAGAATTTGACTTTTACATTGGGAAGCCAGGTCTAACAACAAAAAAGGTAATGATTCCAGAACCTTTCAATAAGTCAGAGAACAAACCTCCTCATGTTTGTAATGATGCAGCAGCCAGATAATCAGTGACAAAAAAAAAGCCAACTATCCCTCTCTTTTGGCAGTCAACCTTTGCTGTGCAGTTAGCCTTCCAATATCAAGACTTTTATTAATTTAGGGCATAATATTAGTCTGATCTGATCAGGAATCAGAAATTGCACAATTTCATTCATTGCTACTGCTTATTCAGTAACAATGTTGCTGTCCTTGCTGGTTTCCCATACCCCAGACCCCTATGTAAACCACAACTTGTCTAAATTTCATCACCTGCAGCTTTATCCTGCTTTCTCTCTGTGCTTTCCTTGTTGTCATCCATTGGCTCTCCCTGCTCCATTGCATGATAATCAAAATCATTCACCTAATTTTTAAACTCCTGTGTGTTCTCAGCTCATTTTATCTCTCATTTGTCTCCAGCATCGTATCCTCTCCTTCACCTTTACATTCTCTGTCTTCGGCCTTATTTGCATCCCCTATTCCTTCGGTGATATAGCCTGCAGCTGCCTGAGCCCTAATCTCTAATACCTCCTGCCCAAAACAACTCTGACTTCCAACTTTGCCATCCTTTTTAAAAAATCTGTTCAATCTCAATCATTTGACCAAGCTTTCAATCGACTCTCAATTTCTCTTTCTATGACTCCTATAACTGTCTTATCGATATCCACTGTGGAACATGGCCTCGGGAGCTCTATGCATTAACAGCACTACATACAGGTTAATTGTTGCTGCTGCTACTTTTAGATCACAGGAGAGCAATTGGAACAAACAAGTAACTTTGTAGATCCTTATACAGTACTAAAGGAACCCTTGATTTGAATCATGTAATGCTGCACCATGTTCTAATTGATGACCTTGCCAAGACCTTAAATAAAAATTAGCCTTTACTCTCACTTTTTGCTAATGTTGGTTCATTCAATTATTGCAGCAGTGGGAATCCTCAGGGAAGTGTTAAACAACAATAATAATCTGTTCAATTTAGCTCAGTGGAGCAGTCTTGTCTGAGTGTGGAAATTGTGAGCTCAATGCCCTCTCTGGGACATTGTACACAATTTAGTTTAGCATCTTGGTGGAAGAAAGACTTGCATTTATAGAACTACTTTCATAATCTCAAGGTGTCCCAAAATGATTTGCAACCAAAGAAGTACGCTTGAAATGCAAAACAGAAAATGCACCAAGTGATTTGTATACTGCAGCATCCTACAACAGCAGTGAAATACTGACCAGATAATTGTCTTGGTCATGACTGAGTTGGTGGCCTATTCCATGTAGCATCTGATATTTAATTCAATTGAATTCAATGGAACTGAAAATTGGTTGCATGTAACAAACAACCAATTTGATTGTGCCTGTAGGGGCCACCATACAATACAGACTTCAAGTCCAGTTTCTTTCAATGGTATCAGTTGAAGGACAAATATTAGAATACCAGGGAGAATTCACATCTGCTTCATCAAGTATCACCAAGGAATTGTAATATGCTCTCAGAAGATCACTGTGGTAATTGTTAACTCCTTTTGTATATGGTTGTTTGGGATACATCACCATAGAGCATCGACAAGAGGCAGTGTTCTTAGAAAACAAGAAAGTTTATTGCTTGATAGTAATAAGTACAGTCATAGCTGGAAGCTAGTGTATCATAAATACTAGAGGTACTAAGTACTAGATAATTACATACACCTTAGGAAGCTGATAGAGATGCATTTGCTTCCTCTGAAAGCTAGCATAGCATTCCTTTTCTCTACATACTACAGAATACATAGAGCCAAAGTTACATGAACATGGATGGTTTACACAAAATCAAATCTGCACTGCTCCCCCACCCCCTCCCCAACCACTTCTTCACCTTAGTTGACCTAATTTACAATCAGTTATACATCTATATTACATTTACCACCACCAATTTCACCCCAAATCCTTGACTTCACAATTGCAGGTGGTCTATTGTATGTTTTGCCTCAAGGCAGGTACTTAAGGCATGTTTGTGATATCATCACGATTATAGCATGTGATCTGACAATGTCAAAATCTCAGAATCCATCTCAGCAGAAACCACATCATGCTGATGAAAGCATGTGCTACTGTTTGTAACTGAATAGCTTAGTGTTAGCCCAGACATCAAAGTACCTGTCACTGTCATGTTTGAGGAGCTGTAATAAACTTCTAATGAATCTTTCACTTTTACATTAGCTATATGCAGTTCTAATGTCATGATAGTGAACAGAAGTTACCTAAGACCATAAGACCTAGGAGCAGAAGTTAGGCCATTCAGCCCATCGAGTCTGCTCTGCCATTCAATCATGGCTGATAAGTTTCTCGATGCTATTTTCCCACTGTAACCGTTGATTCCCTTGATACTCAAGAACCTATCTCAGTCTTAAATACATTCAATGACCTGGCCTCCACAACCTTCTGTGGCAATGAATTCCATAGATTCACCAATCTCTAGTTGAAGACGTTTCTCCTTATCTCTGTTCTAAAAGGTCTTCCCTTTACTCTAAGGTTGTACCCTTGGGCCCTAGTCTCTCCTAGTAATGAAAACATCTTCCCAACATCCACTCTGTTCAGGCCATTCAATATTCTGTATGTTTCAATTAGATCCCCCCTTATCCTTCTAAACTCCATCATGTATAGACCCAGAATCCTCAAATATCCCTTGTATGTTAAACTTTTCATTTCTGGGGCCATTCTTGTGAATCTCCTCTGAACACGCTCCAAGGGCAGTACATCCTTCCTGAGATATGGGGTTCAAAACTGCACACAATATTACAAATGTGATCTGACCAGGCCCTCAGAAGTACATCCCTGCTTTTATATTCAAGTCCTCTCAAACTAAATGCCATCATTGCATTTGCTTTCCTAATTACTGGCTCAGTCCGCAAGTTTACATTGAGAGAATCCTGGACTAGAACTCCTAAGTCTCTTTGCCCTTCAGACATCTGAATTTCCTCCTCATTTTGAAAATAGTCCATGTCTCTATTTTTCCTATCAAAATGCATGACCTCACCCCTTCCCACATTGTACTCCATCTGCCACTTCTTTGCCCACTCTCCTAACTGTCCAAATCCTTCTGCAGCCTCCCTGCCTCCTCAATGCTACCTGTCCCTCTCCCTATCTTTGTATCATCTGCAAACTTAGCCAGAATGCCCTCAATTCCTTCATTTGGATCATTAATGTATAAAGTGAAAGGTTGTGGTCCCAACACTGAGCCTTGCAGAACACCACGTGTCACCAGCTGCCATCTTGAGAAGGACCCTTTTATTCCCACTCTCTGCTTTCTGCCAGACAGCCAAGCTTCTATCCATGCTAGCATCTTGCCTCCAACATCATGGGCCCTGATCTTACCTTCTGTGCAACACCTTGTCAAAGGCCTTCTTGAAGTCCAGGTAGGTAACATGCATTGGCTCTCCTTGGTCTAATCTGCAAGTTACTTCCTCAAAGAATTCTAGCTGATTTGTCCGACATGACCTCCCCTTGATGAATCCATGCTGATAAGGTACAAGTCCACTATTGGAGGCAAAAGCCCACAAACATCATGCCAGAGCATATTGGCAGCATTGTGAGAAACAGCAATGGCCACTTACAAAAGAATCTGTGTTCTTTGTGGCAGACGCGTGGAATCCTTACTGAAGGTCAATTAGAATGACAGCTTCGAATCTTAAAACATTCAGAAGACTGACAGCACCAATTTCTGTGAGTATAGGTCTGCAAGTTAAATAGCCAAGAGGCAGACTTAAACTTTAATCAAAATGAAGGCAAGTTTTATCCAGGCAGAATCTCTGTGTTGTTTCAGAAAAAGAATTGTCAATTTAATTTCCTCTTTAAAAGTCAAAAGTCTTCATAGCATTAAAAGTCAAACAAAAGTAAAAGGTTACTCTCAGCTTAAATAAACCTTCAGATTGAATTTACAATCTCTTTACAACTGAAAAAAAGCATTTCCTGCCCTAAGGTAGATTGCCAATATGCAGGGGTTGGTTATATGCAACTTTGGATCCCAAATTTGGGATCAGAACAGAGTGAAGGCTTTGTGATGTTGTCACATTTTATTTGCTTTAAATAGAATCTAGTGGTTGCTCGAATGAGTAGAGTTCCAACACTCAGGAAACTTGACATCATACTTGATCAGCTTCATTTCCCCAGACATTGATTCTCTTCAACACCAATACAGAATAGCAGCGGTGTGTAACACCTACAAGGTGTATTGTGGTAACTCACTAAGGCTTCTCCAATAGCACCATTCAAACGCTGTAACCATTATCATCTCGAAGAACAAAGGCAGCTGATGCATGAGAACACCACAATCTGCATGTTCCTTTCCAAGCTACTCACCATTCTCACTTGGAAATATATCGCCATTCCTTCATTACCTCTAGGTCAAAAAGCTATAGCTCCCCCGAACAACATTGCGGCTGTTCCTGCACTAAATGGGCTGCAGCAGTTCCAGGTTTTAGCCTCCTCACACATTTGCAAGGAGATCTTCCAACTGCTAAATACCTGTTGTACAGAAGTGGCAAGAAAATGTATATGTTCAAATCTTTGTGTAACCACAATTCACAAGATTCAAACCACACCTACTGTGATAGCACAGGCTATGTGTGATCAAATTAAACTCATCATTATGTTTGCTGGATCTGAACCAGTATGAACTGTAATCGACAACTGCTGAGGATGAACAACAAGAAGAGTTGCAAAAGACCATTATCTAAGGATGGCCTAACGTTGTTCAGAAAGATCCTGAGAATGTTCTTGCATGTTGGCTATACAGACATGAACTTATATTTCTCAGCAAGTGATTCCCATGTCCTAATAACGAAAGCATTTATGCCAAAATATCAAGTTTGCATTACACAAATTCGTATGGATATAGAATGTACAAGACTAACAATGTGAATCTGAGTACTAGCCAGGAATGAATCAGGATGTTCAATGACTTGGGAGGCACACGTGACATGGCAAATGTTCTAACCCCAGCAGAGGAGGAAGCTTCAGTATCCACACAAAGTTCCAGCAATTTCTTGGGTGAAAACAGCAACAGGCTTATTCACAGTGTATGGGGAAGATTATATCCTTGTGACAGGTTATATCTGCAAAAAATTCCAATGTTTGATGATTTAGCAAATGGAAAGTGCAACCATCATTGAAAGGCTATGCATCATTTTCTCTTTTTTTTGGTTTACTGGAATGGGTAGTCTGAAAACAGATGACAGTTCAAAACCAAACCACTTTAGGATGTGTGCTATGCAAGTTGTGACCTATCTCACGCTGTCACCCTGCTATCCCCTTTCAAATGGTCTAGCAGAACATAAGGTAAATTTATCAAATCAGTGGTTGTGTTGAGGAACAAAATAAGGTTTTAACATTGCATTGCAAAATTTTTATGTAACCAAATGGTGAAGGGACTACCATCTCCAACATATCTTATGCTCAGAAAGCAGGTGTGAACAAATCTGCATAGCAACCGATTATCTAAACATTCTGAGAGAGAGAGAGAGAGAGAGCAGACTTCTTCAATGACAGAGGAGGATGGAACAGATACAGTTACATGGATCAGGTACAGAACCACCATTACTGGATATCAGACAGAGAGTGCAAGTCCAAAATGCTCTCACAAACACTGGATTTCAGGAAAATGTTTAAAATATGCAACCAGCTCAGATCGTATGAAATCATTACTGATGATGGTGCTGATTGGCAAAGGAACAGAAACCAGATCAAACCAATGTACGACAAGTCAATCCTGCATGAAGAGAGTAAGGAAGAAAACTCTGACAATGGTGCACTGCAGCCAGCAACAGCCAATCAAGTTGTCAACTAAAGAAATTGAGAATAACTCATACTTCAATCGACAAGTGTATGATGACCAGATCAGGATAAGCTGTCAAAGATCCAAAGCACTACTTTGAAGTTTAAACTGTTAAACATGCAAACTTCTTTTATATCTATTTATTTAATAATCAATTCAACATCATGTTCTCAAGCACAGCCATGTATATCTGTTTGAAATTAATTATGTTTTTTTTAGCAAGGGGGAATGTTGTATTATGTCTATTAGCTAGTATGCAGAAAATCTTTAAGAAACATGCTTGTGAAATTGTAGCCTAGCATATAACCTTAAGGTACAAAGGCCTCCAACTCCACTTTCACGTGGAGCCAAGATATCACGCCCATGTTACACCAAGGACAAATAGATATTGAGCCCACAAGAACACCAGAGTGTAAATCTATGAAGTGGTCAGGGAGGAATCAGGATATTCAATGACTCATGAATGTATATGAGGAATGTCAAACATATCACCCCCAGCAGCAATTGGAACCTCTATATGCACACAATGTTCCATCCATTCTTTGGACAAAAACAGCAATCGACTTAGTCACAGTGCACAGATGTATGCTGATGGACATATGCTACTGTTTGTAACTGAATGGTTTAGTGTTAACTCAGACATTGAAATGCCTGTGATTAGCTTACACATATCTTGCTTTTATGTTACTGAAGCTAATGTAAGTATTGTCACATCAAATACAAATATCCTGTTGGAAGTAAAAGTCCAAAATGCACTGGCAGATCAGTCTGAACATTTCACACCTCTGTTGGACTGCTGTCTTTTGCGTCGGAAGAATAACATGTCTCTTACTTGAGGAGTGTTGATTTTGATTCTGATCTGTGGACCATTTCTGCACTGAAGGATCTTTAATTTCCTAAACATCCTCCACCTAGAATAAGACCATAAGACATAAGAGTGGAAGTAAGGCCATTCGGTCATCGAGTCCACACCGCCATTCCATCATGGCTGATGGGCAATTCAACTCCACTTACCCGCATTATCCCCATAGTTCATGTGGATGTTGTTGGTGGTCGATTACATTATCTAGAGGATCCTTAGCCATCTAAAACACTCTCACAAAGGAATTCTTCTTTGCTACTTAAGATAATTGTCTATAACATGACCTTGAGAGCTTTTAGTTGCCTAAATGTCCATTAGGGATGACAGCTGATCTCTTGAAACTGATATTTACATCCTTCACAAGTTTAAAGTATTTATGTTCTTCTTCAGCCCAAAGTGAGTGATCCAATTCCTTCTTAAGTTCTAGCATCAAGGATACCAAGCTTCAAACAATGTGACTCACTCCACATGATATCAAAAAATGACTTACGTCATTGGAGTCAACAATGGCTGTGGGTCCTCACAATATTCTAGACACAGAACTGCAGGCTCATGTTCTAGAACTAGCTGTACCCCTACCAAGCTGCTCCATATGGCATCCACGCAGTAATATGGAAAGTTGTTCAGGTATGTCTTGTGCACAAAGTACAGGACAAATGCAATCCAATCAATTACTGCCCTACCAGTCTACTCACAATCATCAGTAAAATGATGGAAGGAATAATCAACAGTGAAATCCAGCAGATCTTGCAAAGAAATAATATGCTCACCAGTGCTCAGTTTGGGTTCCACCAGGACCACTTTAGCACAGCTTTAGTTCATACACCTACAATAGAACTGAATTCCCAACATGAGGTGAAGGTTGTTGCTGTTTGTTATCAAGGTAGCACTTGACTAAGTGTAGCATGAAGGAGCCTTTGCAAAACTGAAATCAATGGGAATTGAGGAGAAAACTCTCCATTGATCATATTGTTACAAAGGAAGTTGGCTGTGGTTATTGGAAGTCAATCATCCCATTGCCAGAACATCACTGAATGAGTTACTCCAAGTAGTTCCTGGGCCCAATCATCTTCAACTGCTCTATCACTTGTTTGCAAAAACATAGAAAATAGGAGCAGATGTATCCCATTTGGCTCTTTGAGCCTGGCATGCTGTTTTATCTTCCAACTCACTAGCCTGTTTCTGCTTTTCCCAAATATCTTTTAATTTGTTTAGTGCAAAGAGTTATATCCAACTTTTTGAAATCATACAATATTTTAGCCTCAGCTGATTTCTGTGGTAATAAATTCCACAGCGTTACCACTCCCTGGGTGAAAAAAATTCTCTTCACTTCCCTCATCACAGTCCAAAATGGTTTACCCAGTACACCTTGGATACTGGACTCTACACCATCGAGAACATCCTTCCTGCATCTACCCTGTCTGGTCCTGTTAAAATGAGGTTGTTCGCTGATGATAGCGCAAAGTTCAGTGACGATGTTACAGATACTGTAGCAATGCCCAAATGCAGCAAGATCTTGACAACATCAGTTCTGCTGAGTTTTAACTTCTGAACTGCCTTTGATGATGACAGGAGGGTTTTCCAGGTTTCCTGATGAAGGGCTCCTGCCCAAAACGTTCATTTTCCTGCTCCTCGGATGCTGCCTAACCTGCTGTGCTTTACCAGCACAACTCTAATCTTGACAATTTTTCAATTTGCCAAACCTGTATAATTGCCGATATCACAATGAAATTTGAGATCTTCAGTCCCTTTTAAGATCTGTGGACATCAAACCACTAAATGAGCCCTGACTCTCTACCCTGGTGTATCATTTTCAATAGAACTTCCCAAAGAGAAACAGGAATAACTAATGATAACTTGTCTATATGATTGTGAAATGCTATCCGTGCTCAGCATATGTTCTCTTAGTGAACCCACGGTATTTTTGGAGAGGCCAACTTTCAACATGATACTGGCAAATGGTAGTGTGTTGGTCTCTCTTTTCTTCTTGTCAAATCTGGTTGAGTTTCTTTTGGTTTGCTGGCCATTGTTTCTGTTAGCTATGTGATACATTTATTTGATACCATTGTAGCTAATCTAGCTTTACTTTGGGTTCTGCCATGAATCTTGGAAAGCTAATGAAATCTTCAGCAAATGACCCTTTGACTGGTTGGTTGACAATGATTTAATTTTGGACCAGTGGTTAGACAACTGTTTGTTTCAGGACCAATCATTTTCTTCAAACAAATCCTTTTACAAGTTGAAGTCCAAGGGTGCAGACTGGCTGAAACGTGAAGAGCTTTGTTTGCAAACTACATAGATATTTTGAACTCCCTACCACACTTTATGTAACCTATAGCATGCTTAATCTCTTGACGGTTAATTCACCTACACCATGTAGCCTCATCTTTGTAGGCTGTAGCCTCTGTTTCGTCAAGCTTAAATTGAATTGGATATCTGTTTTCATAAATGAGTTCTATGGATCCTGGGTCCTCTATGAGCTTTCTCCATGAATGCCTTAAGTATCTTTTCTAAAGGAGATTGCTATATCATTTTGAGCTCTATGCATGTATATGCTCTTCCTTTTCTTCAACTGTGTGTTTGTAATTACTTCTGCACCTTGTGCTTGATATTAAAACAATGGTGTATCTTAAGGACTGTTCACCACAAATTACAATCAGGTATTCAGAATAGTCCATCCTTGAATCAGGTAGGAAACATAAGATTTGTTCCATTTCTTCTCAACATGTTGAATAATCTTATTACTGTCAAGTAGTTTTAAATCTATATCATTGCATTATTATTTGTACTCTGCTGTTCCTTAAGCTTGTATTCTTGTCTCCACAAATGCTACTTTGAATTGAATTAGCTTAGAGCTTGCAAGATTCTGTGCAGGTTTTATTTGCTAATCCTTTTAAACTTTGTAAGACTCTGGGGCTGTTGTTAATTCTTTAATAATGCTTTGAATTGCTTTTTTAGCTATTGTGTAGTGATTTACTATTGTCGAGCTTTTTAAAATGGCTTTCTCCACAGAAGCAAAATAATATGGATGCCAAAAGTTGAAAATAAAAACAGAAAATGCTGGAGAGACTCAGCAGGTCTGGCAGCATCTGTGAAAAGTGAAACAAAGTTTGCATTTTGAGTCCAACCTCAATGTTGAGTCCTTTGGCCTCTAGGCTGCCCAGGCGGAAGATGAGGTGTTGTTCTTCCAATTTGCGGTGTGGTTCATTGTGGCAATGGAGGAGGCCAAGGATGGTCATGTCAGAATGGGAGTGGGAAGGGGAATTAAAATGGGTGGTGACTGAGAGGTTAAGACAGCCCCTGTGGGCCTGACTGAGATGCCCAGTGAACCATTCCCTAAGTTTTGGTTTGGTCTCACTGATGTAGAGAAGACCACATTGGGAGCACCTGATACAATAACCTAAGTTGGAGGAGAGGCAGGTGAACCTCCTTATCACCTGGAAGGACTGCTTGGGGCCCTGGATGGAGGTGAGGGCGGTGGTGTACTGGCAGGTTTTACATCTTTTCTGGTTGCAGAGGAAGGTACCTGGGGGTTCAGGGGGCTAGGTGGGGAGAGTGGTGCAAACAAGGACTGTTGAAGGAAATTGTCCTTGTGGAAAGCAGAGGGGTTGGGGAGGGGGAAGATGTTCTTGGTAGTGGGGTCTAGGTGGAGTTGGTGGAAGTGTTTAAGGATGGTGCATTGGTTGCAGAGACTGATGGGATTGTAGGTGAGGATTGGAAGACTCTGTTTTTATTGCGGTTTAGAGCAGTGGAATGGAATGGAGGTGGTACAGTGGAGGGCTGTCTGGATGACAGAGGGAGGAAAAGCACATTGTTCGAAATAAATGCACCAATAATACCAAATGCACCTAACATGCAAAATTCACTCATTTTGATTTTGTTCTTTTCTTTTTGGTTTTTATGATTTTGTCTCTTTGTCGTAAGGATCAGATTTGCACTGCTTCACCCATGTGATATTTCTCCAGATGACCACACCTTGTGGTATTTGCCACATCTACCAGCATGTGGTACTGGATAAGCATTGTTCGAGGGAATCCATTGCCATCAATTTGCTTTTGACTTTGTTTGATTTGGCCCACCTTGTGGTGGTAGAGATTGACTCATTTTGTGGCATAGGTACTGTAAGATATCTATAGAAGAGATACTATTGCTAAAAAAAAGGATTTATTGCATGATAACAGAAAATGCAGCTACCTTTTGGTCAGGCATAATGATAAAGACCTTAGGGAGCTGGTCCAGATACATGTGCTCCCTCTGAAAGTTAGGCAAACTCGTCTTCACACACATCACAATTATTATTTTATCCAACAGAGATCTTTTACATTAACCTAAACCATGGTGAGTTTGGAGCTGTGGTGAAAATCTGAGATGTGTTTGCCTATTGTGTGACTGTAATAGACCACTATTCAAGCAAGATCAGTGAGTCCTTCTCATGTTGTCAGACAATAATCATCCCATAACCAACACTGAACTGAATTCTGATGAAAGATCATTAATCTCAAATTACCTTGCTTCACTCTGCACCAAATTGCTTGATCTGGTAAGTATTTCCAGCCATTTCTGTTTTACTTTTTAAAGAAACATTAGTAGTCCATTTATTTAGTTGTTATTTAAGATGCTTCATTGCTTGCAAATTTACTGCGGCATTTGCCTAAATACCAACAATGGCTGTACTCAAAGTGTAATTAATTAACTACAGAATGTCTTGAGGTTAGCAAGATTCACCATGAAAGCAATCTCCTTTTTCTTCTAGACACAGCAGAAGTCACAATCATGTCAGTTTGGTTGCAAAATGAGTACAGTCAGGAGTGTTGGACACATATAGTTGATCAGAATTTTCAACATGTATAAGGTTAATGGGATCCATGACCCATTGCGCACATTCCCGCCTGTAAGGCAAAAAGCTTAATGAATGTTTTGCTCCAATGGTGTAGAAAATTTACACCCATGTTAAGCCTGCAACAAGAATGTCAAATTTGGAATAAATAACACCCAAACTCATCTTCCTACTTAGACATTTCACAGGCTGAGATAGGATCACCTTCTACTACTTCAATTTCCTTGCCGTAATTTACCTCTTCTGTTCAGCGTTGATACAATAATATTCACCACATACTTCTCCAGCCAACTTCCTTGCCCCTCCTGCAGGAAGAAGAGGTCATGACTGAGAAAGGAGCTGACAGTGTGGGAAATGAACTATCAATTTGGCTTGGTATTGTGAGCACGAACGTGAGGTACAAAATTGCTGAAACTGGACAAGAGTGGAGTTGATGCTGTAGCTTTGGAGTGGATTATAAAGGGTTGACATTGACAGAGTGTTGTGCAAAGCTGGAGGCAAAGATAATAGACTCTTAACAATTCAGTGTGCTGAAGGGTAATTATTGCTTTGGATGCTGTGGGCATAACCCAGAGTAACTCAGTCATCCTTCTGCCAGGTCAAAGACTGCAGTAACCATTGTATCTTATTCCACAGATCAAACGGGCTGTGAAACAATTTTCTAAAAGCAGCATTCTCTGGTGCTATTTCTAGCCTAAGTGTATTGAGTTTTATCCTGCTGTATTGTCAACTTAAACATATCAGAAAGACACAGATTCTACACCCTCTTCAATTATCGATGCCTTACCGACGCCTTGAGGTTTGCATAGTCAGCAACCGTTCAGGGTTACATAGAACATAGAACATAGAAGGATACAGCGCAGTACAGGCCCTTTGGCCCTCGATGTTGCGCCGACCGAATCCTACCTAACCTATACTAGCCCAATAACTTCCAAATGCCTACCCAATGCCCGCTTAAATGACCATAAAGAAGGAGAGTTCACCACTGATACGGGCAGGGCATTCCATGAACTCACAACCCGCTGTGTGAAGAATCTACCCCTAACATCTGTCCTATACCTACCACCCCTTAATTTAAAGCTATGTCCCCTAGTAACACCTGACTCCATTAGCGGTAAAAGGTTCTTAGTATCTACCCTATCTAAACCCCTAATCATCTTATACACTTCTATCAGATCTCCCCTAAACCTTCTCTTCTCCAATGAGAACAGCCCCAAGTGCCTCAGCCTTTCCTCACAAGATTTTCCTACCATTCCAGGCAACATCCTGGTAAACCTCCTCTGCACTCGTTCTAAAGCTTCCACATCCTTCCTATAGTATGGCGACCAAAACTGCACACAATACTCCAGATGAGGCCTCACCAGAGTCTTATACAACTGCAACATGACCTCAGGACTCCGGAACTCAATTCCTCTGCCAATAAAGCCCAGTACACCATATGCCTTCCTCACAGCACTATTTACCTGGGTGGCAACTTTCAGAGATCTGTGTACATAGACACCAAGATCCCTCTGCTCATCCACACTACCAAGTAGCCTACCATTAGCCCAGTAATCCATCATCTTGTTATTTCTACCAAAGTGAACGACTTCGCACTTAGCTACATTGAATTCCATTTGCCACATTTCCGCCCAGCTCTGCAACTTATCTATATCCCGCTGTAACCTACCACTTCCTTCCTCACTATCCACAACTCCACCGACTTTTGTGTCATCCGCAAACTTGCTTACCCAGCTTTCAAGTCCTTCCTCTAGATCATCAAATGCTGTTGCATCTTCATTCCTGCCTTGCCATTAATGACAAGCAAAGCTCTAGCCTATGGTTTCTGCTTCCTAGATTCATCCACAATTCAGAAACTAAGTGGTTCAGCATGCTAGAGAGGAGTTTTCTCTGATTTCTGAATTCACTATCAGATACAAACTCTGGGAGCAAAATGGTGCCCATAAAACCTGGCTCCAAAGTGCTCCAGATTTCTGAGCCACAAGAGACAGCAAACACAAATTAATTGTGGGGGAGCCATTCCAGACCACTGTCATTGTGACCTGTACTGACTATTCTGAACGGTGTAACTGAAGTCTTTCTTTCATGTGCTGGAAGCATGTTGTGTGGGTAGTTTATTCCGGCAGTCAGCACATAGCTCAAGTTTGGTGCCTGGGGTGTGATTTTGGACATTGCCAAGCCTCTCTTTATGTCCTCTCTTTATGTCCTCAAAAGACACACAGGTGAATGTACATCCATGTACTTCTGGGCACACCATTTCCTTGTTGTGGTTCTGTTCGCCGAGCTGGAAGTTTTTGTTGCAAATGTTTCGTCCCCTGGCTAGGCGACGTCATCAGTGCTCGGGAGCCTCCTGCAAAGCGCTTCTTTGATGTTTCTTCCGGTATTTATAGTGGTCTGTCCTTGCCGCTTCCGGGTGTCAGTTTCAGCTGTCCGCTGTAGTGGTTGGTATATTGGGTCCAGGTCGATGTGTTTGTTGATAGCTGAAACTGACACCCGGAAGCGGCAAGGACAGACCACTATAAATACCGGAAGAAACATCAAAGAAGCGTTTCGCAGGAGGCTCCAGAGCACCGATGATGTCACCTAGCCAGGGGACGAAACTTTTCCAACAAAAACTTCCAGCTCGGCGAACAGAACCACAACAACGAGCACCCGAGCTACAAATCTTCGCACAAACCTTGAACACCATTTCCTGCCACTTCTATTCCTGCTGCCAATACTATTGTAAACAATCACCACTCAGTCATTTAGATAAGGGTTTTGTATTTTAGCTGCTGGAGAGTTAGTGGCAACATTGTACTGTTAAAGTTGTTGCCAGGTGTTCGAACAGCCTAAGGAAGTGATATAGTCACCATTCCTCCTGAGCTGCAGAAAAAACAGAACAGTGATTCCAGAGAAGACTGCGGATGTGGGAGGAGAACTCTCCATGGAGAATGGTGCCCATCAAAAGATCACTTCTTTCTCAAAAAAGGGAGATCTAACAGGGAGCTCCAGAGGCCTGAATCCAAAAACAATCTAGAAGTATCATAGCCAGACATGGCATGCACTATTTTCAAAGGGGGAAGAATGGGGGAGAATTCCAAATTGCACATCCATTGTTCACAGATGCAATCCCCAATTAAAAATCAGTACCTGCCTCCATCCATGCCCAATTTTCATTATCCAGGAATGGGAAACATGACATGCACAGATTACATCTGGTAGGTGCATGTTTAAACATTGCAGAATGGCTTGGGGGATGTTGAAAACCCTTTGAGATTGGCCAACTACCTCGCTCGATGTGGTCTCGGGACATTCTTGGTGGCTGCCAGGAGCCCATTGGTCGAGGGAAGCTGCCTTTTATGAGATCTAAAGTGTCATTTGAGATTGTTAAAAGTAGTCATGGATATATATAAATATATATAAAAACAGAAGTGCATTGGAACCATCAAGCTATTTGGAACTGTGAAAAGAAGCTGTCAACAGAGCTGTCAAACGTAAATGTCAAATTGACTGTCAAATGCAACGATCAAAAACAACTGTCAAAAGCAATTATCAGGCTGTCAAGACATTTAAACTTCTTCCCTTTAAATTCTTTCCAAAAAATTAAATGTTAAAGAATACCATTGCTTGCTATGCCACTCTGTATATTGAATTAAACCATTGCTGCATGTTGATTTCATAGCCAATAATCATCATAGTGGGGTACCTGTCATTTCTCAGTTTGACTATGGCTCCAAATAGTTATAAATTCTGTGTAACAGAACTATTAATTCTACTGTTTGTTTTTACAAGGGCTTGAAGGAAGTAAAATTTAGCAAATAGGTTTTTACCAATGAATGTTTAGTTTGGAATTAGTAAATTCTTCAACAGGCATCTTGGGACTTTATTTCTTTTTGTAGTAAGTGGAACGATCAGCCACAGAGCAGGATAAAGTTGGTACTGCCAATGGCTGTTAAGATAACAGTAATTGTCAATTTCTATGTTAGCGTCTAACTGAGAGGATCAACATTATCAAAATTTAACAGCTCGCTGTCTAATTCTGCACCTGAACGTTAGCAAGGCCTTGTGCACAATAAAAGGGAACTTAGTTGTCCCCTCTCTAAGCAGAGTGAAGTAGGAGAGAGCTTGTGGTGATGCCAGAACTGAGAGCTTCTCCATTTTACAGGGAATAATTGACTGCATACACATGGCTCTGCAGTTGTCACACCTCAAGGGGAGGTGTACTGACATTGCAATTGATACCATTCTTTGAATGTGGAACTTGTGTGCAAACACATCCAAACCATCACATTGATGTTTTCCTGCTATCGCATCAGCCAGGGCAAGGGACAAGAATTATTAGCCCTGGTGCTTCTCCTATCGCTCATTCCCAATTGCAATTCCTCACCTTGTAAACCTTGTTAAGGGCAAATTGATTGCCAGAATTCCCTACCTAATGACACTGTCAACCAAAGTACTTCAGTGGCTGAAAAACACTTTTGTGAAGTTGTGAAAGACACTCTGGAAATGTGTTACTTTTTGCTTCTATTCAGAAATTCACAAAAATATGTTTGCATTTAAAAGTAAGCTGTGTCTAACATGTAGCAAAAGTACAGATAAAGGTATACAGAACACAAATTCCACTGAAGCTGAGCCACAATGCTAAAACTGAGGTAGTATAGACTGACAGTCCAAAAATGTAACAGCTTGAAGTGATGACTTGTTTGCAGATGTGCCTTTGCAGCCAGCTTTACCTATAAACCCAGAGATATCATAGTCCCAGTGCTGATATTTTGACGCAGAAGCAAGTGCATTATGGGGTACAAATGTGAAGATGTGATTTGTGCTCAACTGAAAAACTGATGGAAATCCAATAACCAAATTAACTGACTACGTAAAGAACAAGTCCTTAAAGAAGTATTGAAATAAATTTAAATTATGAAGGAAACTTATAAAATTAAATCAAAACGTAATTTTGATGATGTACCACAGCCATGTCGTTCCACCTGAACAGAATCACGAGTCATTTACAATCCACCATGAATGATATTCACATGAATCATAACCTGCCACATTGTAATCACATATGCTAAAAAGGAATCATTAATATATGAAGCATGTTTGACATATATTAACAGAAATGTAAATTCTGGCTTGCTTGATTTTTACATTTCTTTTATTGCTCATTGCTGGAGGCGAAGCACTGGTAATTTATTTAAGAACTGCAGAGACCTGCATGCTCATTACTAAGCTGCGCATTTTCTTTCTAACTTTGCTTAAACTTGCGACAATGCTTTCTCCACAGGAATGGAAAACATCGCCACCAATACATCAAAATAGATCAGTTCCAACGAAGAGACATGGGACTTGAAATTTTAACTCTGTTTCTCTCTCCCAGGTGCTGTCTGACCTGCTGAGTCTCTCCAGCGCTTCCACTTTTTTATTTCGGATCTCCAGCATCCACAGTACATTGCTTTTATTTTATTACCTTCAAGTTGCACCAACAAGGAACTCAATTGAACATAAAACATAAAGAAAGGAACAGGAGTAGGCCTTTCAGCCCTTCAAGCCTGCTCTGTCATCCAGCTCAAAACCATGTTCCTACTTTCTCCCAATATCCTTTGATCCCTTTAATCTAAAGAACGTGAAATTCTTCAATGTTTCGCCCTCAATAGTCTCTGGGAGAACTCTCTCACCTCTGTCCAAGAAAGCCTGTTCCTATTCCCAATTCCCAGTTATCAAGAACATCCTTCCTGTTTGTACTCCGTCTAATCCTGTTAGACTTTTAGTTGCTTCCATCAGATTTTCACTTATTCTTTAAAACACTAGTGAATATAGTCCTAACTGATCCAGTCCCTCCCTGTTCACCAGTCCCACCATCCCAGGAATCAGTCTGGTATACCTCCTTTGCATTTCCTCCATACTCCAGATGTGGTCTTACCAATTCCCAGTATAGTTGTAGCAAGGCATCCTTGCACTTGTACTCAATTCCTCTCACTATGAGGGCCAACATACAATTTACCTTTCCCATTGCTTGCTGTACCTGCATGTTTATTTTCAGCAACCAATGTCACCCAGGGCTCATTGCACATACCCTTTCCAATTCTATTACCATTCAGATAATTAGCCTGTCTATTTTGCTACTATAGTGGATAATCTCACATTTTTCTGCATTCGCCACACATTTGCCCTTTTACTTAACTTGTTCAAATCAGAATGAAGCTTCTCTGTATCCTTCCTGCAGCCCACATTCCTACCCAGTGTCATTTTATCATTGCAAACTTGGAGGAATGACATGTAGTTTCCTCACCTAAATGATTAATATATTTTGTGAACAACTGGATGTTGAAGCACTGATCACTGCATAACCCCACCGACGTGGTGGCTTACTAATAGCTGCCACAGAATAAGACTATTGTGACTAAGGTCACCAAAACCCAAGACAGAGGTATACAAAACACTCAACACCATACCGCAAGCTCTAAACATATTGTCACTGAGGTCACCACTCAGAAAAAGAATCATTTGTTCTTATTCTTTGTTTCCTGCCTATCAAAGAGTCAGAGTCATAGAGATGTACAGAATGGAAACAGACCCTTCGGTCCAACCCGTCCATGCCAACCAGATATCCCAACCCAATCTAGTCCCATCTGCCAGCACCCGGCTCATATCCCTCTAACTCCTTCCTATTCATATACCCATCCAAATGTTGAAATTGTACCAGCCTCCACCACATCCTCTGGCAGTTCATTCCATGCACGTACCATCCTCTGCATGAAAAAGTTGCCCCTTAGGTCTGTTTTATATCTTTCCCCTTTCACCCTAAACCTATGCCCTCTAGTTCTGGACTCCTCGATCCCAGGGAAAAGACTTTGTCCTATTCTGAATTGGATAGGACAGTCTATTTATCCTATCCATGCCCCTCATAATTTTGTAAACCTCTATAAGGTCACCCTCAGCCTCCGACGCTCCAGGAAAAACAGCCCCAGCCTGTTCAGTCTCTCCCTGTAGCTCAAATCCTCCAACTCTGGCAACATCCTGGTAAATCTTTTCTGAAGCTTCTCAATCCATTTCAGTACATGACCTCCGATCACATGTGTTTTAATTTTCCCTGCAAATCTCCTATGTGGGATCTGAAAGTCCAAATCAACCACATCCACTAGCTCCCCCTTATTACTTCTCTTTGTTACATCCTTTAAAAAAATGCCTGCAGATTTGTCAAGCACAACCTCCTCTTCTTAAACCCATGCTGACTCTGACCTGTCACTTCCAAATGCTTTGCTATTCCATCTCTAAAAGTGGACTCAATCATTTTTCCCATGACTGATGCTAAGCTAACCGGTCTGTAATTTAGTGTTTTGTCTCTGTCTCTCTTCTTAAATAAGGAGGTTACATTAGTACCCCTCCAATCCATAGGAAGCAATTGTATTACTTCTGAGAAAAACAACAGGAACGTTAGCTAGGGCTTGGCTGAGAAAAGAATGCAGTTACAGTCTTGTGCCATTGCCAAGTATTGCGTTTACCAATGGGAAGAAATTTAAATATTTTGTTTCCTTCTGTACGCAACTAAACATTAAATTTGCGTGTATCATTTAATTTGCAATGTATTTGAAATCCTTCTGTTCTGTCCTTGGAAATTAAAGAAGATTGAGAGGAAGTTACACAAGTGTTTCAAAACAACGTAGATTAATATTAAAACGTTAATTTGAGAAAGGAATTGATTTGCCCTGCATTTTTTACAAACCCACCGACTCTCACAGCTACCTGGATTACACCTCTTCCCAACCTACCTCCAGCAAAAATGCCATCCTGTATTCCCAATTCCTCCGCCTCCGCCGTATCTGCTCCCAGGAGGGCCAGTTCCACCATAGAACACAGCAGATGGCCTCCTTCTTTAGAGACTGCAATTTCCCTTCCCACGTGGTTAAAGCTGCCCTCCAATGCATCTCGTCCACATCCCACACCTCCGCCCTCAGACGCCACCCCTCCAATCGTAACAAGGACAGAATGCCCCTGGTGCTCACCTTCCACCCCACCGACCTTTGCATAAACCAAATCATCTGCTGACATTTCCACCAACTCCAAACAGACCTCACCACCAGGGATATATTTCCCTCCTCACTCCTTTCCGCCTTCCGCAAAGACCATCCCCTCCATGACTGCTTGGTCTGGTCCACGCCCCCCTACAACCCACCCTCCCATCCTGGCACCTTCCCCTGTCACCGCAGGAATTGCAAAACCTGCGCCAACACCTCCTCCCTCGCCTCCATCCAAGGCCCTAAAGGAGCCTTCCACATCCATCAAAGTTTTACCTGCACATCCACCAATATCATTTATTGTATCTGTTGCTCCTGATGCGGTCTCCTGTACATTGGGGAGACTGGACGCCTCCTAGCAGAGTGCTTTAGGGAACATCTCCGGAACTCCCGCACCAATCAACCACACCGCCCTGTGGCCCAACATTTCAACTCTCCCTCCCACTCAGCCGAGGACATGGAGGTTCTGGGCCTCCTTCACTGCCACTCCCTCACCATCCGACGCCTAGAGGAAGAACGCCTCATCTTCCGCCTCGGAACACTTCAACCCCAGGGCATCAATGTGGACTTCACCAGTTTCCTCATTTCGCCTTCCCCCACCTCACCCCAGTTCCGAACTTCCAGCTCAGCACTGTCCCCATGACTTGTCCTACCTGCCTATCTTCTTTTCCACCTATCCACTCCACCCTCCCCTCTGACCTATCACCTTCATCCCACCCCCATCCACCCAGTGTACTCTTTGCTACCTTCCCCCACCCTCCTCCCTGACCTATCACCTCCATCCCCACTCCCAGTCATCTATTGTACTCTATGCTACTTTCTCCCCACCCCCATCCTCCTCTCATTTATCTTTCCACCCTGCAGGAACTCTGCCTGTATTCCTGATGAAAGGCTTTTGCCCGAAACGTCGATTTTCCTGCTCCTCGGATGCTGCCTGAACTGCTGTGCTTTTCCAGCATCACTCTAATCCAGAAACTGATTTGCCCTGTCAGGTGAACATTTCAGAATATTTTCCAATAACGTAAATATTAAGATTGGAGGTTTGTGATTCAATATCCCGTCTTTAAACATCATTGTAACCTTTGATTTTTGTGTGTCATCTGGACCCACTTGTATACCATAGCATCATAATACAGTTACCAGTGGTTCAAAATGTTGCAGTGGAGTTATAAAGTTGCAATTGCTGGAGCTATATCCTCAGTGCACAATGCTGTCTGAGCCACTTAATTGTGCAATTGCTCGATAACACAGCTCACTGGCCCCATGGCTAAAAATATTTCGAGTTAAATTGTCAGATAGGTAAACGTGCGCAAACCATGTTGCAGCTGTTCGGATTATGGATATGCCAAAGCACTATCATCTCTGCAGCTATGTAAAAGGTATGACTTTTGGAATGCAGAGGGAGGTGTTTCATCTTGTTTACCTTGCACTGCAGTTTTGAAGAAAGCAACCTGGCACAATCCTCTGCCACTACAACAAAACACAGCATTAACAAGCAATAACCAGAATTACCATCCCCATAGGAAGCACATAAGCAAAGAACGGCTGGGGCAATCTGATGCATCTTACTCAGCGAATGACTGCTAGCCAAAGCACTCAATATGATATGTCAACTCTTTCTGCTGGATTGACTGCTCAGATAATGATTCTGGTAGTGAGCCTGGTCACTTTTAGAGCACGTGGTATGGTGTTTAGTGTTTTGTGTACCTCCCTGTCTCGGGTCTTGGTGACCTCAGCCACAATGATTTTATTCTGTGTCAGCTCTCAGCAAGTCACCAGGTTGAATCAGACAGTGGAATCACTCAGAGACGAGGGCGATTTGCTGTATACTTGACTGACAATACTGCTCCACCACCTGGCCACATCTGGAATGTGCTTCTGCAAAGAAAACCTGGGACTGATCATTGAAATCCAGAAACAGAGGCTACCACTTGAGTTATTGGGATGATGCTCTGAATCCTTCACAGGCCTGCAGCCATGATGGTGCAGCCCTTGTCATTAGTTCTCCAGCAGTGAGAGGAAGGGACTAGGCGTCAAGGACATCATCATTGTGAATGGCATATTCATTCCTTGAAGCAATTCGCAGATCACTGTTGCTGCATACTCATGCCACCACTGCCTCCTTGCAGCCCATCGCAAAGTCCTCTTGACCAAAGGCCTGAAATAAAAGACACTAATAGAGATCAATGCTATAACAACTTGATGCAACACTACCTCCAAAGCTCAACTCCTCACCCCTATGCTATCCCTTAGGGCCTAACCTACCTTTGCTAGGATTGGTTCTTCTCTGCAGTGCCACCCAATGGCTGCCAGAGAGCTGCTGACCTTCAATGAGGTAAACTGTAGACTTTCGGCCAAGCTACATTCAAAATCTCTGGGCATAGAGGGCTCTGTATCACCTTGGCGTGGATGGCAGTGATCCAGACTGACTGGCTGATTTGGCTGTGAGCTGAAAATGTGTTGCTGGAAAAGCGCAGCAGGTCAGGCAGCATCCAAGGAATAGGAGATTCGACGTTTCGGGCATAAGCCCTTCTTGGCTGTGAGACTGGTACAGTAGCATTGTTGAGAACCCAACTGCTTGTCAATCATAATGTCACTGCCATACATCCAAGGTACGACCTTTGCTATCGCAGAATTGTTTGGGGTACAGAAGGAGACCATTCAGTCTATTAAATCCATGCTCTCTTTGGAGGGATCTATTCAGCCTCACTTCCCCACATGATTCCTGTAGTTTGGAAGGTTTATTTCCTTCAATTGCCAAATCAATTTCATTTTCAAATCATTGATTGTCTCTGCTCTCACCACATTCATGGGCTGAAAGTTCCAGGACATTATCTTTAAATACACAAAAATGTTCTTCCTCATATCTCCCCTATATCTTTAACCTTAATTGTGTCCCCTTGTACTATCAACTAATACAAACAATTGATTTCTTGTCTACAAGATATACACCTGGAGTAATCTAGGACATCTCAATCCCCTTTGCTCCAAGGAGAAACAATGTCAGATTTCCTAACCTGGCCTTTTAAAACAAAATCCCCCATTCCTAGAACCATTCTGGTAATGCAGGAGCAAATTACTGTAGATGTTGGAATCTGTACTGAAAAGAACAAATGCTAGATGAATGCTCTGATGAAGAGTCATCTAGACTTGACAGGTTAGCTTGTTGTCTCTCCGTGGATACTGTCTGACCTGTTGTGTTCTCCAGCATTTGTCCTTCTCAGTACTTTTCTGGTAATGGTCCTCTGCACCTTCTCAAGGCCACACCCAGCCTTCCTAAAGTGTCATGACCAGATGTAGAGACACTAATCCAGTTGGGCTCAAATCACAGCTTCAGAAAGATTTAGCAATAACTTCCCTGATTTTATACTCAACACCTCTTTACATGAATTTGCCACAATATGTTCCATATGCTTTGTTAACCACTCTCTCAATTTATCTTGACATCTTCACAGACCTGCATTCTCAGGTCCCTCTGTATCTGCTCATGCTTTAAAACTATGCCATTAAGTTGAGATTCCCTCTCCCTATCTTCTGTGAAAATAAATAATCTCGCACTTCTCAATATTAAATTCCATCTGCCATTGGCCTGGCCATTCTGCCAGTCAATCGGTGTCGTGTTCCAGATGATTTGTATCCCCTTTACCATCTGTCAGACCTTTGGTATCAGCTCCAAGATTTGTAATTCTACTCTAAATTCCAACATTCAAAACATTTATATACAACAGTATTTAGCAAAGAAAGGAAAGATCTCAGCACTGACCTTTGGGAAAAACTTGTTTACCAACCTCTAACACTGAAAAATAACCATATAGCACTACCTGCTGCATTTCTGTCCAAACACCAACTTTTTAAAATCCAATTATTGATCCTTAATTTTCTTAAACAGCCTTTCATTGGAACTTTGCTGAGCCCTGTCTTCAACTTTATCCACCACATCCTCTTAAACAACCTTCGCTGTCACTCTATCAATTAGTCAAGTGTGATATGTCTTTTCCAAATCTGTGTTTAATTCACTCATATCTTTTTCATTATTACTTGCGAAATCATATATATATATATATTACTGATTTTTAATACAGTGGAATGTAGTAGGGAGGACTGTTTTTACATCCCTTTTTGAATAAGGGTGTGTCGCACTGTTCAATCTTCTAGCATTCTTCCATTTCAAAGCAAGATGATGACAACTCCTTTCATTGTCCATCCCCCCATCAATTACTACAGTCTCCCAAATTCATTCAGCAACCTGGGTTAGGAGCACTCTGGGCCAGGTAGTTTATCTAACACAGTCCTTCCATACTTCAACAACTTCTCCATTTTTGTGTCTCCATCATTCTCATCTCTGCATGGGATATTCTATCATATTCATCCTCCTTAGTAAATATCATTATAAAGTACACACAAAGTATTCTTAAAGTATACTTACCTTATTCTGGACCTGTAAGCATCACTCTGTCTCTGTCTTTGTCCCACCATGAGGTTCATTCTACCACCTACTTAGTACTTGGGTAGTAGTCAAAATTGTTTTTGACTTCTCTTTTACTTTGACTGCCACGCTATTCTCAGATTCTCTTCTTTTCCTCTTCACCATCCCCCCCACCCTTAACATATTACATTGGGTCTGGTTCACACTTGAAGAATTCACCTGGTACGCACTGTGCACGCTCTTATTTAGTTTCATTGCTAACTTGATCTTCCTCATCGTCTGAAGTCCTATTTTTGATTCTGTTGCATTTTGGCTTTATCTTTGCAAACTCTACAAGATAAATTGCTGGAAAAATTGAAAGTCACTCTGAGCTCTGGATCACACAACTTCAGTCCGTGCCTGGATGACCCCAACCTGATCTTAAATGGCAACTAGAAGAGATATTGTGACTTCAGTCTGAGCCATTGCAGCACTCAGACATTGGGAATGAGTTGGAATCACACTAGGAGCTTGGTGTCATTCCAAATCCTATTGTCTTATTATCTCAACCGGAATTAGGTTTGGGGCAGGAAGGTCCAAGGATGACCCAGCCGTCACCAATTAAGATGGTTAAGTGCTAATTAAGGACAACTGAGGGTTGTCAAAAGGCAGATTTCTGCTGAGAGGTGCTCACTCTCTCTTGCTTCCAAATTGGTGCCCCATCACCAAACAGTGTGCCAAACCCTCCCACCAATAAAATCAATTCCCTTACTCCTTGATGCTTCCAAATCCTGCACAATCTCTTCAGATGTCCTCCATGGTACTGTCAAGTACAAGAGCAACTGGCTTCTTATAGAATCAGAAGTCACATGACACCAAGTTATGGTCCAACAAGTCACCTCACCTGACGAAGAAGCAATGCCCTGAAAGCTTGTGATTTCAAATCAACACATTGGACTGTAGCCTGGTGCTGTACAACTTCTGATTTTGTCCAGATGCTAGACTAGAGTGATGCTGGAAAAGCACAGAAGTTCAGGCAGCATCCGAGGAGCAGGAAAACTGACGTTTCGGGCAAAAGCCCTTCTATTCCTGATGAAGGGCTTTTGCCAGAAACATCAATTTTCCTGCTCCTCAGATGCTGTCTGAACTGCTGTGCTTTTCCAGCACCACTCTCGTCTAGAATCTGGTTTCCTGCATCTGCAGTCCTTGTTTTTACCTTTCTGATTTTGTCCACCCCAGTCCAACCCTGATATCAGGTTTCTGATAGGCCTGCAGCTCCTGCTGGGTGGGCCTTTCATCCCTGGGGCTGGGTCATAATTCTGGGTGAAGGGTGTCAGCGATCTTGCCAATACCTGATTGGGATTAAATCAGCAGGCCTTTGCAGGAAGAGCAAGCATGGATCTCTGGTTGACTTTCCAGATGTCTGATAGGTGCTCCTTTGATCTCAAAGAGATTCCATCCTGGGTGGCTTCTGTGCTACAATGGAGGCTGAGACATCAGTAACTAGCCATGGCATCATCGCTGGGTTGCCCTGTTCTCATGACATTGGCCATTGTTACCATGCTAAAAACAAACTCTGTGCAGAACCAAGTGTCAAGTTGCACCTAGACCGCGCTGTGCTTCAAAACAGTGGCAAAAGGCTCTGCGACATCTTCTGATGCACTTAATCCCTCAGCATGCACATTTCTCAATGTTCCCTCATACACTGACCCATCGAAATCTTTATCTGGGTCCTCTTCAGCCAGATCTGTCTGCCACCTCCTTAGCTGGTGAGCTGGCTCACAAACTATCCTCTTCCCCAAGTCTGACTGCTGCTGCCATGCCCATGAACCAACACAGACTGACCCTGTCTCACTACTAGTCTAAGATGTGTACAGTTTCAATACGTGAGCTAGCAACTGTCAAAGGCAGGTCACGTAACTGAGCTGTTTCATCAGGGATCTAATATAGTTTCCACCCTTCATGCTGAGGCTGCAATGGCTAAGCCAAGGCAGTTCTTGGGTCTCAGAGTGACAGGCAGGTCAGAAAAATTGGAATCCAAGCATAAATGTCAAGTTGGATCCAAAATTGTCTCAATGGCAGGAATTGCAATTGTCGACTGATGCTTTTGTAAATGGAAGCCTGTTTCCCATTGGGTTCCACTGGGTTCCAGACTTAATCCTGTACTTTTCATAATCTATCGCAATGCGTTTGACTTAAATATAGGTGGAATAAAACAAAGAACTGTGGGTTCTGAAAATCTGAAACTGAAACAGAAATTCAAAGTCTAGAAGTGTCTGTGGAGAGAAAGCAGAGTTAATGTTTTTTGAATCCAGTGAGCTTTCTTTGGATTTCTGCTTTCTCTCCACAGATGCAGTCAGACTTGTGGAGTTTCTCAATCAATTGCTCTTTTTGTTTGTGTTAAATGTAGGTGGTATACAAAGTTTGTGCGAAGATTTGTAGCTCGGGTGCTCGTTGTTGTGGTTCTGTTCGCCGAGCTGGAAGTTTTTGTTGCAAACATTTCATCCCCTGGCTAGGCGACATCAGTGCTTTGGAGCCTCCTGCGAAGCGCTTCTTTGTTGTTTCTTCCGGTATTTATAGTGGTCTGTCCTTGCCGCTTCCGGTTGTCAGTTTCAGCTGTCCGCTGTAGTGGTTGGTATATTGGGTCCAGGTCGATGTGTTTGTTGATGGAGTTTGTGGATGCATGCCATGCCTCTAGGAATTCCCTGGCTGTTTTCTGTCTGGCTTGCCCTATGGTAGTAGTGTTGTCCCAGTCGAATTCATGTTGCTTGTTGTCTGCATGTGTGGCTACTAGGGATAGCTGGTCGTGTCGTTTCGTGGCTAGTTGATGTTCATGTATGCGGATTGTTAGCTGTCTTCCTGTCTGTCCTATATAGTGTTTTGTGCAGTCCTTGCATGGTATTTTGTACACTACATTAGTTTTGCTCATGTTGGGTATCAGGTCCTTCGTTCTAGTAAGTTGTTGTCTGAGCGTGGCTGTTGGTTTGTGTGCCGTTATGAGTCCTAAGGGTCGCAGTAGTCTGGCTGTCAGTTCTGAAATGCTCCTGATGTATGGTAGTGTGGCTAGTCCTTTTGGTTGTGGCATGTCCTCGTTCCGTGGTCTTTCTCTTAGGCATCTGTTGATGAAGTTGCACGCGTATCCGTTTTTGGCGAATACCTTGTATAGGTGTTCCTCCTTTTCTTTTTGCAGTTCTGGTGTACTGCAGTGTGTTGTGGCCCTTTTGAATAGTGTCCTGATGCAGCCTCATTTGTGTGTGTTGGGGTGGTTACTTTCATAGTTTAGGACTTGGTCTGTGTGTACCCTTGTGTACCCTTGTGTACCCTTGTATCCTGTATACCCTTGTGGTGAATTCTCCGTTCGGTGTTCTCTGTACTATCACGTCTAAGAAGAAAAGGATAGCCAACTCCCATTCCTAGACGTGATAGTACAGAGAACACCGAACGGAGAATTCACCACAAGGGTATACAGGAAAGCAACACACACAGACCAAGTCCTAAACTATGAAAGTAACCACCCCAACACACACAAATGAAGCTGCATCAGGACACTATTCAAAAGGTCCACAACACACTGCAGTACACCAGAAGAGGAACACCTATACAAGGTATTCGCCAAAAACGGATACCCGCGCAACTTCATCAACAGATGCCTAAGAGAAAGACCACGGAACGAGGACATGCCACAACCAAAAGGACTAGCCACACTACCATACATCAGGAGCGTTTCAGAACTGACAGCCAGACTACTGCGACCCTTAGGACTCATAACGGCACATAAACCAACAGCCACGCTCAGACAACAACTTACTAGAACGAAGGACCTGATACCCAACATGAGCAAAACTAATGTAGTGTACAAAATACCATGCAAGGACTGCACAAAACACTATATAGGACAGACAGGAAGACAGCTAACAATCCGCATACATGAATATCAACTAGCTACGAAACGACACGACCAGCTATCCCTAGTAGCCACACACGCAGACAACAAGCAACATGAATTCGACTGGGACAACACTACTATCATAGGGCAAGCCAGACAGAAAACAGCCAGGGAATTCCTAGAGGCATGGCATGCATCCACAAACTCCATCAACAAACACATCGACCTGGACCCAATATACCAACCACTACAGCGGACAGCTGAAACTGACAACCGGAAGCGGCAAGGACAGATCACTATAAATACCGGAAGAAACATCAAAGAAGCGCTTCGCAGGAGGCTCTAAAGCACTGATGATGTCGCCTAGCCAGGGGACGAAACGTTTGCAACAAAAACTTCCAGCTCGGCGAGTAGATGGTATGCTTAAGATGATGCAAAATGATGCAAAAAATGATCTGTTGGCTTGTAGTGAGAAGAGAACTATTGACTCGACAAAAATGTATGTGTCCTGAATTGGAGATTAGAAAAATGGCACGTGGAATTAAATCAGCATGAAGAAGAAAATGTAAGACTGAGAAATTTGCCAAAGTCAGCTGTGACATATCACATAGCCATAGGAAGAATGCACTATTGGAGATGGTTTATTTTCTGTTGTTAAAGATGATCATTACCTGGTACTAGTTCTGTGTGAATGTTCCTTTCTATGTGACAACTCTGTCATGAATATTATCCAGTTCTTGTTTCGAAAGGGCACTGACTGCTTCATTATCTGAGGAACTGCAAAAAAACTTTTCACTATGGAATCTGTGAACATCCCCTCTTCTGCTCTTAGAATGAAGCAGCAGAAGATGTTTGGGCTAAGATCACTACTCTGAGAAATTCCTGCAGAGATGTTCTGGAGCAGAGTTGACTGACATCCCCATAACCACAATCCCTCTCCTTCTTTACCTTGGATATGACTCCAAACAATGGAGGGTTTTCCTCCAGATCACCATTGACTTCAACTTTCCTTGATGCCACACTCGATCAAATGTTGCCTTGATGTCAAGCACAATTGCTCACACCTCACCTCTGAAATTCAACACTTTTGTCCATGTTTAGACCAAGGCTCTCAGCATCCAGATCTCATTCACCTTGACAGAACCCAAACTGGACATCGGCGAGCAGATTATTGACAAGTGCCACTTGATGGCACCATTGACAATACTTTCAATCACATTGCTCATGATTGAGAGGAAAGTGGTGGTTGCTGATTAGCCAGATTGGATTTGTCCTGCTTTGTGAACAGTACACATCTGGATAAGTTCTCACTTTTTTGTTTAGATGCCAATATTGTAACGAGACTGCAGCTAAGGTTGTGTTTAGTTCTGGAGCACAAACTTGCAGCATTACAACTCAGTTGTTGTCAGTGTTCATTGATTTTATTGAGTCATACACACTCTGTGTTTTGGTATCATTTAATATGAATCAAATTTGACCTAAGACTGCCATTAGTGACAGTAGAACTTCAGGAGGAAGATTATTCATTTATCACCATTTCTGGCCAAGCAGTATTCAGCCTTATCTTTACACTCAATCTCCGGACTTCCCATTGAGAATAGGCATATTTCAGGAGCTTCTTCTTCATTTACTGTTTAATTGCCAACCACAATTTATGAATCAATGTGCCATGTGACAACACTCTCACTTTAAAAAGGTTATTTTGCCCTGGCTTTTATTGAAGAGAGGTTGTAAAGGCAGAGGTAGCAAACTGGCTATTGAAAATGGCTTAAACAATTAACTTAAGATGCCTTTCAGTGTTTTTTTAAAACAGTTGTAACAATGGGAAGGAGTGGCCACCTTTCACAGACCAGACTTTCTCGTTTTATTTAGCTTTAACAGTCAGAAGCTGTTTGGAGTCCAAGAAGGGTTGGACGCCTCAGTAAAATTATTCCTCATTGCTACTTCCTCTGAAATCTCTGTTAATGTTGTTTTCTCCTGCATTGGAGAATTGCATGGAAGAGTCTGTGTCTGAGGTCATCTTTTTGCCAAGGTGTGTGTTTATGGAATGGTACTATATTCGAATAGTTAATTAGCAGTAGGTGCTGTAGCTATTACTCAGTTAAATTTTCCAATAGTTGAGTTATTCTAAATTTCTCTTTCTTTCATTTGTATTTTAACTATAGAGTTTAAATAAACAGTATTTTGCTTAACGATGATTAGTTTGACCAGCCGCATTACATCTGGAACAGGCACTTTACATCTGCCTTTGAAATAAAAAAACCTTAGGAAATAGTCTATCTTCTTAAAACATTTTGAGGGGCTCTGGTCTGGTTCATAACAGGCAAGCCTGCACAACTTTGGTCAGGTTATTGTGGGATCATTTATTTTTGTCTATCACATGCTGTTTTCACTTTTATGCATTGTTCAAATTTTGGTGGAATACAATTCGGATACTGCTGATGACCTAAAGCACCACATGTCTGTCCTGTTCTGAGCTGATCTGTTCTGAGCCTATTAGCATACTGGTGGCAGTGCCATACAGTACAATGGGAAATCCTCCCATTGTGAAATCCTCCATCCAAAATATATTGTGCACTCTTGTCCTTCCAGTAATTCTTTGAAATGATATACAACAGAACATTGCTTCATAATCTCCAGCTAAACCATCCTTTGTTTCTTTATTTGTCCCAGTATCAATCTCTTTTTTCATCATACCTGTTTGTCACTTAATCACTTCCCCACTGCCCTATTATAGACCTTTCCTTGTGCTCTTTTCCTGTCCCCTTCTACCTTCCTCTGTGCTTGCTTAAGAATTATCAATGTGCAACAGCTTCCAGTTTCAATAAAAAGTTCTCAACCTGAAAGATTTGAAGACATTTAACATTGCTGGGTGCAGGAAAGCTTGACTGCAGAAGCTTTCGGAGTGCTATAAGAAGATAGCTGCAATATTTGGAATCTCATGAATACCAGAAATTGATGCAAAGATAAACAAAATTTGGCCAAAAGCTGATTTCTTTCCAGCCCTGCTGCAGGACCAAAGGGACAAGGCCTTGACCATGACCTTACTCCTATTAGAATGCTTACAAAGAGTCCTTGAATAATACTGGTCCCTGCAGGATCGGGGATTGAAGTCCATTTCCTGCTTCAAGTGTCCAACTTCATTGTAACCACTACACCCACCCCCAATCCTCAGCTTCAGTTGGGTTAGAAATGGAACCAAACTGCTTCTGCAGCCTGTCCTGAGTGTCTATCACAAAACTGGAAGCCAAGCTTGACAGTTCTGTTGACTTCTGGGGTAGGCAGTCTTTCAGGACAAAAATACACTTACCACTTTCCTGTTTGTATCTTGCAAAAGTCAGCCCAATATTATGTAAGCTGCTCCAGCAAATATGCTGTGTCTCTGTGTCCAGATGCAACCTGCTCTGCTGAATGCTTTCCATCATTTGTGTTTTATAATTCAGTAAATAAGAGTCATCATTAAGCTTTTTAATTGATTCAAATTGCCTCAAACTTTCAGTTTACCACCAGTGGCACAATAATTGTGCATATGATCTGAATGCTCTAGTGCAAATCTACTTTAATAGCACCTTCCTACTCCAAAATGGACGAGAGTTGGAAGCTATGGGAACAGGATGCTTCCAAGTGTCCATCGTATTTATCCTAACTTGGGTACGTGTCATTGTCTCCTCATTGTCCTTGGATCAAAACCTAGACTTCACTACTATAAACCAATTCATGAAGACTTAACCTCAGTGAATTCAATGTTTCAAGAAAACCACTGTCACCTATTACAATGCAACTTTAGATGTTCAATAAAACTCAACCTTGGCTGCATCACATACAACAAGTGAAAATAAAATTAGTTGTAGATGCTTCTTATCCTGATGCTCCACTGATTGACTTTCTCCTCAACCAAGTTATGTTGCAAGATGCATTTACAAACTTGCAATTCATAAGCAATTCAGCCCATGCTATTCTATTTTCTTATTAACATTTCTGTTAATTTTAAAATAGAATTCTAACTGGTCAATTAATTTTAAATTGAATTATTAGATTTAAATTGGATGAAACTAGTTTGCTTTTACGAATTTGCACGGCTGGAGTAAAACCTTTATCTTATCTGTGCATACACAGTTTATATATAAAAGTTAAGTCTGTTTAATATTAGACATTGTTTATCTAAAGTGGTCTTCTCCTTTTCTTTTGATAAGGGGCCTTTCGTTTAAAGTCAATTATTTGTTCAAAAGATTGCCCTCTGCAAATATGATTATTATTGAAAATACAGCATGAAGAAAGAACTGTGATAAATTATATGACACAACCTCAGGAAATTCTAAATTGTTTCTTATCCAATGAAGTATATATTAATTCGATTCAGTGTTACAATATAGGGAACATTGGGAACCAATTTGTGAATAATCAAGGTTGCACAGGTGGCAACTAAATAAATGACCAGGCAATTTGCTTTTATGAGGTTGGTTAAGGGATAAATTCTGACTAGGACACCTGGAAGGCTCTGCACTGAAACTTTTTCTTTGGCTAAGTGCATGTTACATCTAGTTTTTTTTGGAAGTTTTTTTTTAACATGAGTTCTCTTGTCATATCTGTGAGCACAAAGGAATCTGGGTGTTCATGTACACCATTTAATGAAAGTAGACAGGCAGGTACAGCAAGAAATTAGAAAGGCAAATGGTATAATTGTTTTCACTGCAAGGGGATTTGATGTTCATAAGTAGGGATGTCTTATTGCAACAGTTACACAGGGCTTTGGTGAGATCACATCTAGACTAGTGTGTGCAGTTTTGGTCTCCTTACCTACTAAAGGATATAAGGATAAAGGGTCAGTGGCTCAATGGTTAGCACTGCTGCCTCACAGCACCAGGGACCCAGGTTTGATTCCAGCCTCAAGTGACTGTCTGTATGGAGTTTGCACATTCTCCCCATGTCTGCTTGGGTTTCGTCTGGGTGCTCCAGTTTCCTCCCATAGCGCAGGGATGTGTAAGTTAGGTGCATTAATCAGGGGAAATATAGGGTAAGAGAATGAGTCTGGGTGGGTTACTCTTCGGAGGGTCAGTATGGACTTGTTGGGCCATTGGCCTGTTTCCTCACTGTAGAAATTCTATGATAATTGCCTCAGAGGAAAGTTCACTTGGCTAATACTGGAGATGACAAGTGTGTCCTATAAAGAGAGATTAGTTCAACTGAGCGTGTATTCACAACAGTTTAAAAGGATGAGAGTGGATCTGATCAGAATTCTAACAAAGTTGGACAGATCAGATACAAGGAGGATATTTTCCCTGGGTCAGGAGTCTAGAACCAGGGGCCACCATCTCAGGATAAGGGGTAGACCATTTAGGACTGAGATGGGGAAAGCTGTCTTGACTCAAAGAGCGGTTAAACCTTGGATTTCTCTTATAGCAGGCTGTGGAGGCCAAGTCACTGAATATGTTCAAGAAAAAGATAAATTTTTAGATTTTAGGGGCATCAAGGAGTCTAGGAAGAAAGGAGGGAAATGGGATTGAAGAAAAGAGGATCTGATGTGATCCCATTGAATGTGAGCAGGCTTGAAGGGCTCAATAGGCTACTCCCAATATTGGCTTTGTTTATTTGTTTCCATCTTACCAAACTCTATTTAACTACCTATCCACTCCTGTGGCATCTCTCACATCTGATTCCAGCCCAACCCTACCATGTGCTGTTCCTGGAATAACTCACTACTCACCAGAATTCAAGAGTGCCCCTTGAGTCAGTGCCACCTTTGGAGGTCCATTATGTACTTGGAGAAACACTGTCCATTCACAGCTGCCCTGCACTGTTCCTGACATTTGCCCCTGACGGAGCAGACAGAGGGAGATCAGTGGTGTCCTACTTAACAGACAGAAAGAGTCAAGATGGCGGGTGGAAGGCTGCCTGACACTCATCTCCTACCTTCAACATGGAGAAGATTCTCTTTCTAACTGCTCTAAGTGGCTGACTGACCATGTCTGAGACCCTGGGCTGATATTGGAGGTTAGATTTATTGTGCAGGCACCCCTTACCAAAGGTTATCCACTTGACTTGACTCATCGCCTGCTGACAACCATGACAAGCTTCCCTCTTTTGTGACTGTGATAAATTACAAGTCAAGACAGAAGTAAAGTGCAAAAAGGCAAGTCAAGTCAATGCAATGCAGGGATGCTGCAAACATGTGGGTAGGCTCAGTATGTGATCATGATGAGCAGACTAAAAAAAAACCTGGTGATGTAGCCTGGTCCAATCCCTGAGCTGGGTGTGTGTCTCTAGTGCATTGTCCTTGCAAGACCATTATTACAATGATAATTGCTGACACTTCCTCTGGTACAGAATTAAATGTGGAAGTTCCTGTAAATATATTGGAGATGTGTCTTGAGAGTTCTTTAAAGCTGGCATATGTCTGATGCCAATGTTTGTAAACATTGGTGCATATGACCAATCCCTGCAGTGTGCCCTGAGAGCTTGGTGCCTAGAGTCCAAACTGGGGAGCCATTCAGAGCAATTGGTGAACTGAATTCACCATGGTTACTCATCTCATTTTCCTGATGTCAAGCTTGTTCCAGGAACTTGGCAAGATGGCAATCTGAATCAACTTGGACTGTTAAGTCATTTATCAATCAATCTACTTCAATCGCAAACTCACCAGGCTGCTGATAAAAAGCATAAGAGATGGCTGAGGTTCTCCTGCTAGGCTTACCAGACGTGTCCCCCAATTCTGCTGGACATCTTACTATAGGCCACATTGGTCAGACCCCCTACAAAATTCTGCACAAGAAAGGCGGCCATTCATCCATCAAGCCCATGTCAGCTTTCCACGAGTAATCTGGTGATGCCAATTCCCCACTCAATCCTGCAAGTTTATTTCATTCAAGAAGACATCCAATTTTGAAACCATTGATTACTTCCTCCATACATGGGTAGACAGTTCCAAATCTGTATCAGTTGGTGCATAAAGTCTTCCTTGTTATGACTGTGGCTCACTAGAACCATAAACAGAACATGAAGTAAATGAGAGCAGGGAATACTTTATTGTGCATCCTCTTAGCTCCACATTTATTCTTAGACTTACTCTCTAGCTCCTGTATCTGAGTCACCTGACCCACTCTCGAAAGAGGCAACACACCCAACTATATAGTTCCTCACATTCATTTCCATTCCTACTATAAAACCTTATATCCATGTCCCATAGTCCTTGTTTTTAAAAAGGAAAATCACTAAAATCTTCCCAGACCACAAGGCTGCTCTCAGAGAGATAATTGATAAAAGTTTAAGTGTCTCAGTTGAGGTGGAGAAGTTGAGAAAGAGAGCCCTTCATGGTTACCTCAGCCATTGCGGGAATTAACCCCTTACTGATAACATTGCTTTGCATCGCAAACTTGCATCCAGCCAACTGAGCTAAATGTGAACAATCTGTCCTGGTTCACCTCATCCAACCTGCCATGTCTGATCCACCATCAACTCTCCCGTCAAACACCTTTACTCCAAAGAGAAAATCTTCAGTTTCCCAATTTCAGCCCTGAAAACATTTTAGGGAATCTCTTCTATACCCTCCCAAAGGCCCACAAACCCGATCTGAAGCACAGTGACTAGAACTGAAGGCAATATTCTATATAAGGCCTAAATCAAACTTTACAAAGGTTCAGTGTCATCTCTCTGCTCTTATAGTCAGTCTTCATTTATGAAGTCTAATATATTAGATACTTTGCTAATCAAACTCTCAATATTCCCTTCAAAGATAAATGCTTATTCTCCCCTGGTTCTCCTACTTAGAGTCATAGTCATAGAGATGTACAGCACAGAAACAGAACCTTTGGTCCAACTCATTCATGCCAACAGATTTCCTAAACTAATCTAGACCTATTTGCAAACACTTGGCCCATACTCTCTTCAATCTTTCCTATTCATATACCCATCCAGATGCCTTTTAAATGTTGCAATTATACCAGCCTCTACCATTTCCTCAGGCAGCTCATTCCATGCATGTGCCAACCTCTGTGTGAAAAAGTTGCCCCATAGGTCCCTTTCATATCTTACCCTCTCACCCTAAACCTATGTCCTCTAGTTCTGGACTCTCCCACCCCAGGAAAAAGACCTTCTCTATTTATCCTATCCACGCCCCTCATGATTTTATGAACGTCTATAAGGTCAACCTTCCACCTCCGACGCTCCAGGGAAAACAGCCCCAGCCTATTCAGCCGTTCCCTGTGGCTCAAATCCTCCAACCCTGGCAAAATTCTTGTAAATATTTTCTGAACCCTTTCAAGTTTTACAACATCCTTTCAATAGGAAGGAGATCAGAATTGTACACAATATTCCAAAAGTGGCCCAACCAATGTCCTGTACAGCCGCAACATGGCCTCCCAACTCCTGTACTCAGTACTCTGGCCAATAAAGGAAAGCATACCAAATGCCTTCTTTATTATCTTATCTACCTGTGTTAAAAATCACACAACACCAAGTTATGGTCCAACAGGTTTAATTGGAAACCTAGCTTTTGGAGTGCCGCTCCTACAACCACCTGATGAGGGAGCAGTGCTCTGAAAGCTAGTGCTTCCAATTAAACCTGTTGGACCATAACTTGGTATTGTGTGATTTTTAACTTTGTACATCCAAATCCAACATCGGCATCGCCAAATCTTATCTACCTGTGATTCTACTTTCAAGGAGCTATGAACCTGCACTCCAAGGTCTCTTTTTTCAGCAACACTCCCTAGAACCTTACCATTAACTGTATAAGTCCTGTCCTGAATTGCCTTTCCAAAATGCAGCACCTCACATTTATCTTAATTAAACTCCTCAGCCCATTGGCCTATCTGATCAAGATTCTGTTGCACTCTGAGGTAATCTTCTTTGCTGTCTGCTACACCTCTAATTTTGGTGTCACCTGCAAAAGTACTAACTATATCTCCTATGTTCACATCCAAAGCATTTACATAAATGACAAAAAGTAATGGACCCAGCACTGATCCTTATGGCACTCCACTGGTCACAGGCCTCCAGTCTAAAAAGCAACCCTTCACTTTCACTTCTATCTTCTACCTTCGAGCCAGTTATGCACCCAACTGGCTAATTCTCCCTGTATTCCATGAGATCTCACTAACCAGTCTCCCATGAGGAACCTTGTCAAAAGCTAAACTGAAGTCCATATAGATCACGTCTACCTTTCTGCCCTTATCAATCCTCTCTGCCCTTATCAATCCTCTTTGTTGTGTCTTCATAAACATCTGCACTCTTTAGAATTGAATCGTTGTGTCTTTATTGCTTCTTCCTATCTCTTCTACAAAAATGCAGCATGTCAAATTTCATCTGCCACTTTATCTGCCTATTCTGCAAAACAATTTGTTATCCTTGCTGTTTGTCATATAATCCTGCAAGGTGGTAACATCTACAAACTTTGAAATTCTGCTTTGTATTTCAAGATCAAAGTCAAATTATATTTAGCAGAAAAGCCAGTTGAAAGTTTTAAAAATAAACCTGCTGTTTTCCTTTCTCTGATCTGAAAGATAGCCATTTATCAGAATAAATTGTTTTCTGCTCTTAAGTACCTCTGACTAGTGTAGTGCATTCAATATCTAAACAAGTTAGACAGGGGAAAGCTATTCCCATTGGTGGAAGTATTGAGAATGAAAGGGAAACTATTTAAAGGCAATTGACAAAGAAAGCAATGGAGACATGAGGAGAAACGAGAAAGAGTTCAGATCTGGACTGTATTGCCTCACGGTGTGATGGAGTTAAGTTCAACTGAGGCATCCCAGTGGGGATTAGGATCATTATCTGTGGAGGAAAAATGTGCAGAATTGAGATGAGAAAGGTCTAGGTGCATTGCTTATTAGTTGAGCTAACATTGACACAATAAGTTTATTTATTCCTTTTGGGGTTTTTTTTGTGATAGCTGCCTGTGCAGCTGAGTACAGCTTCAAATTAACAGAAATAAACAGAAACAAAAGCCAGAAAACAAACAATCACAATAAATAATAAAGAAAAGCAAAAAAAAATCAAAATAAGCTCCTGCTCAGTGGGAAGACACCAACAGCAGTAACACAATAGGTTTATTTGTCTCCTTCTGTTCTGGAACAAATGTGATTGAGATAATTAAGGCAATTTTTATCTAATTGGATATTGACTCCTATTCCATGGGCATCAGATTTGTTCACCGGTCTTTTTATGAACTTTCCTAAAATCCATTTAGACACCATCCAGTGCATTTCCTTCACCAATCTTCTCACCATCATTAAAATAATCAATTCGGTAAACAAAACATGATCTACCTTTTAAAAATCCATGATGGTTTTCCTTTGTTAGCTCAGACCTCCTGGTTGATTTAGCCCCTTTAATTATTATTCCTAAAACCTTACTCACTATTGATGTTCAACTAACTGGTCTGTAATTACGAGGATGCACTTTACATCTTTCCTTGAATAAAGTTGTCACATTTTCTACACTCCAATTTTCTTGCATATTCTCCATTTCCAGAAAAGTTTGGAAGATTATGGGAAACCCTTCTACTAGCACCACCCCTAGTTCCCGCACCACCCTAAATCCCCCTGGCATGCCTGCTGTCTGGACCAAGTGCATTTACCTATTATAGGTATAGCCATCATTTCTTTGCTTCCTCCCCCACAATTTTTCCTCTGTCCATTGCTTATCTCCCCTACTGCTTACATTTTCAGATTCCTCCTTAATAAAAACACATTTAAAATACTGATTACCTATTTTAGTTTTGTGCTGGACATCTCACCATATCGCCAGCTTTGTCCCAAATAGGATCCCTCCATTTTTAATAGCTACTCACTAGAGAATGTTTGTGTTCCTCTTATGTTGGCTACACTGATATTCTCATACTCTCTCCATTAGAGTCTTACTTTTCTCTTCATTACCTCTTGAGTATATAATCTGATTCTCACTAGACATGCACCGTACGCTTTCATTTTTCTCATTCTGCATACCTTTTAACTCCCTTGTCATTCACAGTTCTACTTTTGGCCCCATCTTTTTCTCATTTTGGAACCTACCTGGACTATATCTAAACCAGAGTCGAAAAGGCTTTCCTGATGAAGGGCTTATGCCTGAAAGATTAACTCTCCTGCTCTTCAGATGCTGCCTGACCTGCTCTGCTTTTCCAGTGCCACATTTTCCAACTCTGATCTCCAGCATCTGCAGCCCTCACTTTCTCCTGTATCTGAACCATTTCATTTTCTCATTTGCCAATTTTTTTGTCAATTTTTACCTGAGCGAGATCCCTTCTTGTCATATTAAAATTAATCCTTTTTCACCCAGGCATTCTATTCTATATTGTATCTTGTTTCTCTCCATTTAGTAATCTAAACCTGAAATAATAATTATAAATACTGTAAGTGTCCCCACAGACATAGTTGGATTGAGAATATAATGATTTAAGGAGTTCTTTTGAATGGGTTTCATAAATCTCTCCACAGTGCTAACCTTTATTTGAACTCTATTCTAATCAATGTTTAGGTAATTAAAATTTCCCAATGTCACCATTCGAATATATCTGATTTCCTTGCAGGTTTACTTCTTTCAATCATTCCCACTATTCTGAGATCTATAAAATACCCCGAGTAGTATAATCCCACCTTTTATGCTTCTGAGCTCTAATAAAATAGATTCTATTCCTTGTCTGCTCCAGGAAATCTACTCTTTCCATCATAACAATATCATCCTTAATAAGTACTGCCACCCCACCTTCCTTTTTCTCTATCTCATCTTTTTTGAACACACACATGTTATGCGCACTCTTCTCATCAGGTTTTGGCATTGCCTCCATGTCACACAGCTATATGTAGTGGATCAAGTTTACTCATCTACACTCTCTACACTCACATTTGTGCCTTAACATTCCCCTTGGCCTTTCATTACTCTGCTTTTATTTAATATGGAACTACTCCCTTGTCCAAATTAACAATCTCACTTTATGCATGTTACTTCTCTTTTCTATCCTATTTGGTTGTGCTCCCCAGCCACTCTTTGCAAATTTATTTTAAATCCTCCACACTATTTCAGTGAACTACATTAGTCCGAATCTCATTAAAGTGCGACTAGTCCTTGTTAAATTGGTGGTCCCTGACCCAGAACTGTTCCCAATGTCTCGAGAACCTGATCATCTCTTTCCTAGAAAAGCGTAGCAGGTCAGGCAGCATCCAAGGAACAGGAGATTCGACGTTTCAGGCATAAGCCCTTCTTCAGGAATGAAAGACAGACAGCATTGTGGCCTCTACAGTGACAATAAAGAGATAGCTCCCATCAGCTCTGCAAGCAGTCTTCCTGAAGAAGGGCTTATGCCCGAAATGTCCTTGGATGCTGCCTGACCTGCTGCGCTTTTCCAGAAACACATTTTCAGGTCTGATCTCCAGCATCTGCAGACCTCACTTTCTCTATCTCTTTCCTACACTATACCTCAAAGCATGCATTCATCATCCTTATCTTTCTATTTAGTTTCTGATGAGCATAAGACACTGGGAATTATCCAGGCATTATTATATTTTAAGTCCTACTCAGCCTTGCTTTGAAACAGTTTGAAATGGTGGGAATGTTTGCATTTACAGAGACGGAAAAGGAATTGGTTTTTACCCTCATCCTTGGCACTTCACTGCACATCAGTTTAGGTTGGCCATTAACTCTGTGGATTGGGACTTTAACCAATATCTTTCTAACTAAGAAGGGAAAATGCTATTACTTGTCCAGTATTGACACTCTGAAGGGCACTCTGTTGCTATTTTTTGCAATGTCTTAAATTAATTGGTCTATTGGGCAGCGATGAAGTAAAAATAAGAAAGACTGGCTGTCACTGTGCACAGCAGAATTAACTGACTTGTTTTTAATTCTTAGTAGAAAGAAGGAAAATCAATAGTAGCACTTGATAAAGCATCATAATGGAATAATAAAGCCTTCCTTAGATGAATAAATTAGCAATGAATCAAGCTTGCTTGGTGACTGCAGAGAGTTTACTTTAATCACACTGCGCCCATTTGAAAAACTCAAACAAACAGGATATTGAAAAAAAATTGATGCCAAGCCGGGTTTGAACTTTGCAGCCAATTGTTCCTAATGAGTGAAATTAATTAATCCGTGGTGCAAACTGAAATATCAGTTGAGAACCAGATTAGGATTCGGGTGCGTGTGCTTCTTTATGATAATATTTCATCTCGTCCTATTCCCAACCCCAGCACCAATCCTCCATTCAGAGGTTCTCATTTATTCTTTCCTGGAATGTGGCCATCACTGGCTGAGCCAGAATTTATGGTGCATTCTTAGGTTTCCTTGAAAAATTATGGTGAATTGCTTCTTGAACGAGTGCAGCTTATCTGGGGTAGTCACATGCTTCGTACTTTTGGAGAGTGAGTTCTAGGATTTTGAAAGTGTAACACTGAAGGAATAGCAATGTGTCTCCAAGTCTGAGTGACTTGGAATGGAATTTACTGTCTTTTATATCTACCATCTTCCTAAACTCATCTTAGAGATGTGCTCCCTTACAAAGCAAATTACTAAACTCCCTTCTTTTATCAAACAGTGTCTTTTACATCAGGGACTGGATTTTGTGCTCTCCTGTCACTGGGTGTGAAGGAAGTAGGGCACGTAAATGCCAGCAGGTGGCAGTACTGCTAGCCATAACCCTGGTGCCATTGGAGGGTGAGGGAGGTGCTGGCAGCCCATCTACTTGCCCTTGAGTCTATTGAGGATATTTATTACTGGCCAACTAAGGGCCATGGCACATTCTCAAGAGGTATTTTATCCAGAATCTATGGAGGTCCACTTCATGTGGAAGCGTGGCAGCTTTCACTGCACAGAATGGTGTCAGGCCCTGGATGATGAGGTAGGTGGATTTCCTTTGTAGATTCATAGTCCCCTTCAGAGGGACCAACCCCAGGGTCATCCTCCCTTTAACTCCCCCCACTGTCTCTTGAACATGCTGCCCCTAATCCACATTCAGAGTCCTCTGACCATGCTGGACATGTTAAGACTGCCTGCAGAGCTGATGGGAGCCATTTCTTCATTGTCACTGTAGAGACCACAATGCTGTCAGTCTTTCATTCGACATTACTCTAAGATTGGACTTCCTCCTGAGATAGAGATGAAAGTCGACCTTAAATCAATTAATGCTATTCCACCTTATATGATTTGCAGGGCAGATGGGTAGGCTGTTCACTGATGTTTTTGACAGAAAGCTTGGATCTCTACTGCCCTTGTCTTAACGTATGGCTTGTCCTGCTCCCCTATCGCCCCTATGCTTGATGACCAACATTGGCATTTGATCAATCAACAACCATTCTGATCTTTGTTTGCAAATTCTTACATTTCCTCACCCTCCTGATTTCTGTAATCTCCTCCAAATCTGTGCTTGCCTCATTTTGGCCTCTTGAGTATCCCTGATTTTAATTTCTTCCATGAGTAGTCCCACATGCCATCAGGTCGAGCTCCAGGTGCTGGAATACTCTGCCTAACCCTCCAACTCGCTGCTTCACTTTACTCCTTTAAATCACTTCTTTATCTCTTTGACCAAGCTTTGAATAATCTGTTGTAAGATCCCTTTGTGTGGCTTGGTGTCACACATTGTTTTATAATATTCCCTCTGAAGTGCCTCTGGGTATTTAATTATGTTAAAAGTACTGTATCAACATGAGTTGTTGTTGAACCTGGTTTTCTACGTTGTATTGCCAAGGGGCATTTCCAGACAAAATCCATTACATTCAGAGACACTTCGACAATCAAATCCCATCATCACCTGCATAATTTATTATTGGACAAGTTGGTTCTACATATCTTGCCAGAGGGACAATGAATATTGTAAAGACTTATAAAATACACGATGTCCGGCACCAATTTCTTTTACAACTTCAATATTGTGTTTTTTTTTCAATCTTTCTCAGTTTCAGATGGTAGTGATCATTCACAAATCTTGAATTTAATTCTGGCTGAGTTGGCAGTATTCTAGGCAGTCTTGTGGCGCAGTAGGTAGTGTTCTTGCCTGTGAACCAGGAGCTCTGAGTTTGATTTCCACTCCAGGATCTAATGGCTATGGAAGGTCTATCCATACCTGTGGCTAAAAAGTTTGAGTATCTATCTATAAATCATTTCCTATGTGTATAGCAGGTGATCAGCACCAGACAGTCTCATGGTCAGCATTACCTCCTGTGGAGTGGCACACCTCAAGCTACAACCTCTGGCAACCTCTTGGTGGAATGAGAGCCCAGTTGAGGTGCTTAAGTGAGCAGCTTTAGTGGGTGACACGGTGGCTCACTGGTTAGCACTGCTGCCTCACTAGGGTCCCAGGTTCGATTCCAGCCTCGGGCAACTGTCTGTGTGGAGTTCGTACGTTATCCCCGTGTTTGTGTGGGTTTCATCCGGGTGCTCAGGTTTCCTCCCGCAGTCCAAAGATGTGTAGGTCAGGTGAATTGGCCATGCTAAATTGCCCATAGTGTTAGGTGCATTAGTCAGAGGGAAATGGGTCTGGGTGGGTTACTGTTTGGAGGATCAGTGTGGACTGGTTGAGCAGAAGGGCCTGTTTCCACACTGTAGGCAACCTAATCATCATAAATCCTGGAGGATAGCAAATGTTGCCCTCTTGTTCAAGATGGGGAGTAGAGACAATCCTGGTGATTATAGACCAGTGAACCTTTCATCGTTTATGGGTAAAGTGTAAGAAAGGATTATAAGAGATCGGATTTATAATCATCTAGAGAGGAATAAGTGGATTAGGAATAGTCAACACAGTTTTGTGAAGGGTAGGTGATGCCTCACAAGCATTATTGAGTTCTTTGAGAAGGTGACCATGCAGGTGGATGAGGGTAAAGCGGTTGATGTGGTGTATATGGATTTCAGTAAGGTGTTTGATAAGGTTCCCCACGGTAGGCTATTGCACAAAATACGGAGGCTGGGGATTGAGGGTGACTTAGTGGTTTGGATCAGAAATTGCCTAGCTGAAAGAAAATAGAGGATAGTGATTGATGAGAAATGTTCATCCTGGTGTTTAGTCACTAGTGGTGTACTGCAAGGATCTGTTTTGGGTCCACTGCTGTTTGTCATTTTTATAAATGACCTGGATGAGAGTGTAGAAGATTGGATTAGTAAATTTTTGGATGACACTGAGGTCAGTGGAGTTGTGGAAGGATGTTGTAGGTTTCGGAGGGACATAGGTGAGCTGCAGAGCTGGGCTGAGAGCTGGTAAATGCAGTCTAATGTGGAAAAGTATGAGGTGATTCACTTTGGAAGGGGTAACAGGAATGCAGTGTACTGGACTAATGGTAAGGTACATTGGCAGTGTAGATGAGCAGAGAGATGTCAGTGTCCATGTACATAGATTCCTGAAAGTTGCCAGCCAGGTTGATAGGGTTGTCAAAAAGGCATACTGTGTGTTAGCCTTTACTAGTAGAGGGCTTGAGTTTCAGAGCCATGAAGTCATGCTGCAGCTGTACAAAACTCTGGTGCGGCTGTACTTGAGTATTTCAAACAGTTCTTGTCACCACATTATAGGAAGGATATGGAAACTTTGGAAAAGATTCAGAGGAGATTTACCAGGAAATTGCCTGGTATGGAGGGAAACTCTTATGATGAAAGGCTGAGGGACTTGAGGTTGTTTTCATTAAAGAAAAGAAGGTTAAAGTGCCTTAATTCAAACATATAAGATAATCGGAGGGTTACAGATGGTGGACAGTGAGAGTCTTTTTTCTCAGATGATGATGGCTAGCATGAGGGCATATACCTTTAAATTGAGGAGAGATCGATATAGGACAGATGTCAGAGGTAGTTTCTTTACTCAGAGTAGTAGGGACACAGAATGCACTCCCTGCAACAGTAATAAACCCACCAACTTTAAGGGCATTTAAATGGTCATTGGTTAGACATATGAATGAAACTGGGATAGTGTGGGTGAGATGGACTTCAGATTGGTTTCACTGGTCAGCACAACATCGTGGGTCAAAAGGCCTGTACTGCGCTGCAATGTTCTATGTTCGAAGTGGATATTATTGACCACTCACATGGCTCTCCTTCCTTAACCTCAATTTGAGACTAGTAGGAGATGCTCAGGTAGAGTGGAATCATGGCAACTCATCTCACAAGGAAGTGGACACCTCCTTTAAGTGTTCCCTTTCACTATGGGCAACACTCCCATCCCTATCTGTTTCCACAGATTGTTTCCATCGACACCAACATCCCACCCTAAACTTCAGCTTCTCCGTGAAAACTTGCAACACCTTCTCCCCAGGTACTCAAACCTTCCTGCATGGGAAGATTACTCTGCACTTACCTGGTCATGGGCCCTGGTGTGTGAAATATAGAACTGCTTTCCATCAATTGACACTGTAGGCACTGCAGAGCTGCTGCCTGCATGAGGGCCAGAGGCCCCATCCCCAGCTATTTAAGGCTCCTTGGAGCCAATAGGATCTTGGTGATCAGGAGAAATGTTTTCCTCAATGACTCTGAGTGGCAGAATGGGGCATTCGAAAAATTTTATTTTTGTTCTCTCACAGGATGTGGGTCTAGCTGGCTGGGCCAGTGTTTATTGCCTATTCTCAGTTGCTCTTTGAGATGGTGATGGTGAGCAATGTTCCCTCTGTGGGAGAAAGCGAGGACTGCAGATTCTGGAGATCAGAGTTGAGATTGTGTGGTGCTGGAAAAGCACAGTAGGTCAAGCAGCATCCGAGGAGCAGGAGAATTGATGTTTCGGACATAAGCACTTCATCAGGAATAATAGATGACCTGCTGTGCTTTTCCAGCACCACACACTCTCGACGATGTTCCTTCTGTGCCTAGCTGCTCTGATGTTCTACACATGGCGATTGCCAACAGCATACTGATTGCAGCATTGAGTTCCAATTTTAATAGTCACTGCAGAGCACAGACTTTGGAGACCCATGTAGCTAGAAAGAAAGGGAAGCTGGGTGGTGAGCTGCTTCTTAAACAGCTTGTTTATTTGTTATATGTTGACCCACAATACTGTTAGGATTTTGACCTAGCAACGGTGGGGGAATGGTGATATATTTTCAAATCAGGATGGTGAGTGGTTTGGAGGATACTCATACGTATGGTGTTCACAGATATCTACTGTCCTTCTCCACCTAGAAAGAAGCAGCCATTGGTTTAAAAGATGCGATCTCTATGGAGCCTTGCTGAAGTTTTGCAGTGTATCTTATAAATGGTACACACTTGTTTATCATCAGTTGTCAGTTGTGAAGTGAATGGATGTTTGTGGATGTGGTGCCAATCAAGTGGGCTGCTTTGTCCTGGATGGTATTAAGCTTCTTGTATTGTTGGAGCTGCACCCATCCAGGCAAATGGGGAGCACTCCATCATACTCCTGACTTATGCCCTGTAGATGATGGGCAGACTTTCAGGAGACAGGAGATGAGGTTACTTGCTGCAGGAGCTCGAGCTCTTGAAAGCATAGCTTTTTTACGATACTTTTATATGGATGTTTCTTATCAACATCCTGAGGATTACCACTGATGATATGAGATTCAATGATGGCAATGCCATTGTCATGGGGCAGTGGTTAGATAGTTTCTATTTGGAAATGATCATTGCCTGGCATTTCTGTGGCATGAATGTAATTTGCTTGTTATCAGCCTAAACCTGGATACTGTTCAGGCTTCCCTGCATTTGGACAAGGACTGCTTTGGTATCTGAGGAGTCGCGAATGGTGGTGAAGGATGTGCAATTATCAGTGAGGATCCCCACTTCTGGTCTTATAACGGAGGGAAGGACACTGATGAAGCAGCTGAAGATGGTTGGGTTTAGGACAGTATATGAGGAACTTCTGAGGAAGATGTTGTGCAGCTGAGATGACTGACTTCCAAAAATCACATCCATTTTCCAATGTATTGGGTATGACTGGAGAGTTTCTCCATGATTAAAGGAAGTGGCAGTGGAGGTAGTGTTCCTACCTTTCAGCTAGGAGACCTGGGTTCAAATCCCATCTGCTCCAGATGTGTGTATAATTTCATTAAACAGGTCAGTTAGAAAATAGATAACAATGAAACTTTTAGCCTCATTATCATAATTAAAGTTACAGTCTGCCACTTAACATCTGGCCTCAGTTAAAGAAAATTGATGGATTAGAGGCTGATCCAAATTAGGAACCAAACTTGTAATTTTTAATCTGCCACCAGACCCAAATCTGCCCATTTTTCTGGTTAAAATTTAATGCACTGTATCATGACAATGACGCTACTTCAGAGCATTTTATTCTTAAAAGCTAATTCTACTAAATTTCTTCCTGTTTTCCCTGCTCCAGCTCATATAGTTCCAGAATGTCAAATTCCACATCAAAACAACAGCTTCCTATCCCTAATACTATCTGCTGGACCTACAGAAGATGACTTCCATGGATTTGGTACACTGGAGTTTGCATTGGAAATCCCCAAACTGCACGTGTAACACAACTTATACCCAGGTATGACTTTAAAAAGATATTATGTGTGCTCCGTGGTCTTTTTCATAACACCAATATCCTCACAATCACTACTGACAATTTATTTACAAGATGAATTGTATTACCTCTTTCTTAGTGAAGTTTATAAAAGCCCATCTATTTTTCTGCTACTATCATCCAGTAAGTAAAGTTGTATTTATTGACCTTGAAGTTGTCATTTAATATCAATAAGTTCTCTATACATTATGGTTCATATTTTCTACACTTTAAAAGCTACCTTGAATCATGCCAATCATTGTATTAATGATAGATCAGTAATCTTAGTTTAGATTGGCTGATTATGCCCTTTATTTTGAAATGTATTTTATCTTATCTTCTTGGTTTCTTGTCCTTTTTTTATATACAAACCATTTTACCCCTCCCTCCTTCTCATAAGTAAAAAGATCCCATTGCTGGGAAGTGACCCATTTTTCTTGTGAATGCTAAGCAGTGAGTACTGACAGTGGGTACTTATTTGATTGCTGGCATTTGTAGCCTTACCCTGTGCTCACTCATTCTCTTAACATGAGTAATCAAGGAAAGGGTAGATACAATTGAGAATCTTCATTGGTTTTCCCTTCAATACAAGTATGTTGGACTCTCTACTGTCAGCTCATCACAGAAACAAAATGACCCTGTAACCTGACCAGTACAGCTACCTACTAAGCCTCCAAAGGAATTTGTCTTTTTAGATTGTTTTGGGCTTTGGAAATCCAAGTGTTATAATTTAAAACCCATGGTCGCCTTTCTTCCTATATTACATCTGACTTTTAACCAGCTATCCCCAACGGTTTATAATCTAGTGAAACCGACTTAATTCTTTCATTTAAACATTGGAAGATTTTCAGCAATATCAGAAGTGAAAACATTTGAAAGAATGCAATCAATTCTGTTGAAACCATGAACACGATTGTCTCTGGCCAAGGCTACAATAAGATGGGAATTTCCTTGCCCCTGTCAATTCTTTAAACCGATATCTGCTTTCTATGATATTAAATCTATTTTTATTTTAAAGCAGGCATCTTACAAGCTCATAGGATGTGTAAGTCTAAAACCTGATCCTGTCAATTCAATCAGATGAGCAGATCACCTCCAAAGAAATCAATGTGCAATTTAATTGTTTTTACTGAATCCTGTACGGGTATGAGATTGAACTCTGACTGTGAAATAGACAGTCTACAAATTTCTGAAGTTTCTCTTGATAGAAACTATTGAAACTTTCAAAGAAATAAAAAGGGATCTTGCATTTTGATGTACCTCAAGAGCTCTTGTAAGGCAGAAAAATGCATTTTTGACTCTAATTGCTGTTATAATGTTAGGGATACAATAAACAATTTGCATTGAGCGATGTTACAAAAATAGTTTCACTCCTCAGTCATCCCCAACACTCCATGCCCTTTCTCAAGGCACTTTTTTCATGCAAATGGAGGAAATATAACATTTGACCTTTTCAACCTGAATCTCCTCGCCCACTCTTCCAGCCTGTCCAAGTTCTCCCACAGCCTTCAAACTTCCTCAACACTACCTGTCCCTCCACCTATCTTTGTGTCATCTGCAAATTTAGCAGCATTGCCCTCAGTTCCTTCATCCAGCTGGTTAGTGTATAACATGAATAATTGCCCAAACACTGACTCCTACAGAGCTACACTAGTCAGTAGCTGTCATCCTGAGGAAGACCCCTTAACCTCTCTCTCTACCTTCTGCCAGTCACCAAACCAGTACCATGCCAGTACCTTGCCCCTAACACCATGGGCTCTTATTTTATTTAGCAGCTTCCTGTGCAGCACCTTGTTAGTATCTTCTAGAAATCCAAACAAATAACGTCCACTGCCTCTCCTTTGTCTAACTTGCTTGTTTCCTCTTCAAAGAATTTGAACAGATTTGTCAGGCATGCCTTCCACTTGATCAAGTAATGGTGACTCAGCCCTACCTTACAGTGCACCTCTAAGTACTCTGTAATCTCATCCTTAATAATGGTCCCTGCGGAAGACGGACAGAGAGGGGAGGGAATATGTGTCTGGTGGTGACATCATGTTAGTGGTGACAGAAATGGCAGCTGATAATCTGCAGGATGTGGGTGCAGGTGGGAGGGTAGGTAAGGACAAGGGGAACCCTGTTGCTGTTGTGCGAGGGAAGACGGGGTAAGGGCAGAAGTGCAGGAAATGGGTCGGACCTGATTGAGAGCTCTGTCAACAATGATGCTAGGGAATCCCAGGTTGAGGAAGAAGGTGGACATTTCGGAGGCTTCACCTTAAGCTCCCTGATCAAGTCTACCTCATTGCACATCAACAAATCCAGGATTGTCTATTCCTCTCATGGGCTCTACCACAAGCTGCTCCAAAAAACCACCTTGTAGGTATTTCAAAATTCCTTTCGTTGAGATCCATTACCATCCTGATTTTCCCAGTGTAACTATATGATGAAGTTCCCCATGATTATTGTAATAGTGCCTTTCTTACATGTCTTTTTTTAAGATTAGATTAGATTACTTACAGTGTGGAAACAGGCCTTTTGGCCCAACAAGTCCACACCAACCCGCCGAAGCGCAACTCACCCATACCCCTACATATACCCCTTACCTAACACTACGGGCAATTTAGCATGGCCAATTCACCTGACCCGCACATCTTTGGACTGTGGGAGGAAACTGGAGCACCCGGAGGAAACCCACGCAGACACGGGGAGAACGTGCAAACTCCACACAGTCAGTCGCCTGAGGCGGGAATTGAACCCAGGTCTCAGGCCCTGTGAGGCAGCAGTGCTAACCACTGTGCCACCGTGCCGCCCACATCTATCTCTTGGACTTTATTTTCATCCCCACATTCTGACTACTGATAGGAGTCTGTATATAATTCCAATCCGGGTCCTTTATTTTCCTTTGCAGTTCCTCAATCCTACCCACACAGAGTCTACAACTTCAGACTATATCACTTCTTACTATTGATTTCATTTCATTTCTTACTAACAAGGCACTCCCACCACCCTGCCCATCTGCCTGTCCTTTCAATCGGATGGGTATCTTTGGACATTTATTTTTCAGCACTGATTCCCTTGCCGCCACGTCTGTGATGCCCTCAACGTTGTACCTCCCAATTTCAATCTGTGCCAGAAGCTCATTTACTTTGTTTCATATAATACATTTATTGAAATACAAAGCTGTCAGTCCTGCATTGATTACTCCCCCTCCTTAGATTTGTCCCTTATCTGCTGTGCTGAAGTTAGATGTCTGGCCTTTTCCTTACTCTCTCCCGTTATTTCTTAATAATCTCTGCTGAACCCTGCACCCCACCTCTCCACTTTTCTCTTTATATAATTTAAAACCCTATCTACAGCCGCAGTTATGAGATTCACCAGGACTCTGGTCCCAGCTTGTTTCTGGCATCACCTTCCCATGAATTCAAAATAAAAACTAAAACAGCTGTGGATGCTGGAAATCAGAAACAAACCAGAAATTGCTGGAAAAGCTCAGAAAGTCTAGCAGCATGTGGAGAGAGAAACCAGAGTTAATAATTCAGATTGAATGACCCTTCCTCAGATCTAATGGTAGCTTGGAACCCTTGAATTCAAACTTGCTTCTCCCACACCAATCTTTGAACCACATGGTAACCTCTTTAATCTTGTTGACCCTGTGCCAATCTTGCTCATGCAGGAAGAAAAGGTATTTTATTAGTTGTCATGATTGTGTACCTGGTCCCCATCATCTCACTCCTTCCTCCAGTAGAATTATTTTGAGCAAGATAACAGTGAACGTTTCCACTTTTGCCATTAGTAGAAGTGATCCATTGATGACTGCCAAGGGATCTCATCTCTCCACCACTGTGATTCATCCAGTCACAAATGAACTTGTTGCTATGGAACATGCATGGCAGCTAAAACCAGGTGATTGACTCACTTGTTGCGTTGGTTGTGGGAGGATTAATGTGAGCAGTGGTTCCTCAATCAAAAGCATTTGGTATCTGACTGAGAGACTAAAAGTCTGGAAGACTCACTCAGAAAAGGTCAATAATTACCCATCTGTCAGTATAATGGTAAAAGCTTTGCCTATCCCATTTCACTGCAATCAAGGTCACCCTACTTCCTATGTCATATTCCTCATCCTATTTCGCACTTCATTGTTGTCTATAACTCACTTGTAGCTATACATTGATGTGTTATCCAACTCTACTAGCAATATGCATGTTATAAATGTTACAAGGAGGCAGTGGTTTGATATTTTAGTTTCAATGTGAAATAGGGAACATTGTGAAAAGTGGGAGAGGTTTATACTGTTGGATATTGTCCATTTCACATAAGGTCTTTTCACACTGCAGCTGGCATTACAGGGAATCAGCCCTCTGTCACATGTGGTCACAATCTAGTCAATCCTGACAGTCTCCTTTGGGGAAAACCTCCACATTGGGCACCCCAAGGTCAACTCTTATCTCAAGAATACAAATTGGGAGGCATGCCCACTGACTGGGCAGCATGGTTAAGTTGGGCCAAAGGGCCTGTTTCTATGCTGTAAACCTCTACGTCTCTTAGTCAGTCATTGGCGTGAACTGTGAATGATTGCTGTTGTAAACTATGAAAAAATACATAACACTAATAATTCATATTAATTTGGGATTGTTTATTCGAATGAATGATTTATACAAGACTGGATGACCAACTCTCAGGAAGTAAATTAAAGGACATTGACAAACCTAAGTGTCAAAGCTGAGTGAGCTGGGGAGGGTTCGGGGTATTTTTACTGGTGCCTAAATGCGAGTGGAATATTCCTGTCAGCCTTTCAGAAGCAGCCACATTCAATGCAAAATTGTCCTACCCTCATATCCTTGCTTAGACCAGACTCCATTCGTCTTGTTCTGAGAGTCATTCATGCTGTCTCTCAGCTGGGTGCAGTTCCAGCAATGGCCTGTTAGTGCTAGTGTAATGTCAGGTGACCTTTGTAAGTATCAAGACCCCGAAGCACAAGCCAAGTAGCTGCCTGGAGTGGTCAAGACGGCAGCTGGGATTCTTCCAAATGGTTGAGGTGTGCTTGTACTCAGGTTTCTAGCTTGTGTCATTAGTTGTCCAATGTCTTCAAATTTTAACCCATTGTATGCAATTTATCATATTCCCCATATTACACACTCCAATGGTGTGCTTTTGACACATGACAGCAATTCTACAAGAGCTCTGTAGATCCCTGTACTAAAACGTAAAGATTAATCTTTGGGATAAATGAAAGCCCAGAGATTCTTGGCACACTTGTCATTCTTAGGCAATAAATATTGGTCAGTCAGCTGCACCCACATCGCACAAATGAATTTTAAAAATCACTAAGCTACTCCCACTTTAGCTCCATCAGAACAAAATGCAAATTTGCTTTGGTTACCATAGCGACCAATAGCTTCTAAAAAGAGATGTGAACTTCCTGTTACTTGCTGAAAGAATAAAGCACAACAAAATTTCATCTGTTAAATCTTTTTACTGTAACAAATAACGAAAAGAAATGCACTGTTGACTAAACACTTTTCATTCTTTCTTCCTGAAGTGTTCACTGTCTCAGAAGGTGGGGAAGGCAGGTTCATTAAGTATTTTTAAGGCACAGGTTAATAGATTCTTGTTGGGCGAAGGGATCAAAGATTATCGGGGTAGGTGGGAATGTGGAATTTGAAACAACATCTTAATGATTTGGAGCAGGCTTGATCTATTCCTGCTCCTATTTCTATTTTCTATCCCATTTGTAAACAATTTATTTGATAAACATAACAGAACTTCCCCCTGCATATTTATTACAGATTGCAATCTCCACAGATTATAATGTTTGTAGCAAAAGCCCAAAGTTGACCCCAGCTTCCAGTGGCTTTCTATCTCCATTTCACTGAGCAGTAACTTTGAGTGACCATCTCCAGGCACTTGGCACACTTTTCAATGATCGATAAATCCACCATTGGTAGCAATTCCTGTTTCGATGATTCTTCTTATCCTGGCCATGCCAAGATGAATCTCCTGGAATTTTTAGCTGGCTGAAAAATTGATCTTTTCAACTCGAACATTTCCCTTCTGTCTGTAAATATGGGGACCATTTCCCTCAGACCACAGGTCTGTCTGAGATCATCATTGATTTGTGAAAAATCCTCTGCCCTAATTTCAAAAATGGCTTCCTCTACCTTCTTTTCCATCATAAAGTAAAACGCATTAACTATGCATTCAATTTAGAAATCCTAATTAGTTGTCTGGAATCCCTTCATGTTAGAAGTAAATGAACAGCACAACTGTTTACAACCTGGTACCTTAAACAACTTTTTAGCATGTCAGGAAGGCCTGTCTACTTTTGGTAAACTCGGGGACTGTGGGCATTATTTCCCTGCATAAGGACTTTACACTTGCTTTTCCATAAGTCAATCTTAGCCTTTTGTTTCATCTCAAACAAACCATCCTGGCACACTGTCAGCCAGACTGCAGAATTAATTACGCAATTCCTAATTTGAAAGTTCAAAACATCATAATCTTATAAGTCTCATAACTGTAACAATTAAACCAGCATGTAAGTTATAAAGTGAAACTTTGGGTAAGATTTACTGACCCTCGGTGTCAGGTTTGGAGCTGGGGGAAGTGTGTTTAATCAGGCCAGATGGTTTGTCCATCACTTTCCTGCCTCCACATCAATATTTCAGGGCAGGAAGCTCATGAACTGCCTCACCTTGAGGTCCTTAGCTGGGCATAATTGCCCACTGCAGAGCCTTATCCCATCACCACTGATATCCAGCAGTTCGGGCAGCATCAAAGAACCAAAGTTAACATTTCAAGGCAATGACTTTTCATCAGCGCTGGGAGAGGTGAGAGAGGTAATAATTTTTAAAGCATGTGAATGGAGTGGGTCGAACAAACAACAAAAGAAGAGATCGTTCAGAGAATGGAAGACTAAATGACATAAGGCCGAGGATAAGGGTACAAATAAAGAAAACATGAACAACAGAACCATAAACAGTTGCTTTCCAAAAAGCCAAAACGAGATAAATTTCCAGTTTTATGATTTTGCAAAAGAGAAAAAAATTGGGTCAGATCCATTCTGCCCAGGTGACTAGGGAACAATTTGCTCCAATGTGACATTGACTCACGCTTTAAGGTTAAAAGTCTGTAGCAAAACCCTCAAAGATAAAATCCTTTTAAAATTTAGATCCAAAAGCAACGCTAATGCTACCGTATCTAAAACTGCAATCACCAAGCAGATCGGTCAAGAGCATAGTTAACTGTCTATAAACATCCTAGGAGTTTTAACCTTATTTTTGAACTAATATCAATATAGCTCTTTTTAAGAAGTGGATCAGCATAAATTAACTGCTTTTAATTATTTGACATTTAATTATTTTGTAAGGAAGGATAGATTTTGATTGTTTTTCATTATAACTTGAAGTTTGTTAGTATTGCACACATCACTTTCATCAAAAAAAGATTGAAATGAAATAATCTGCTTCATCAATGCATTGCTTGACTTCAGCAATATGAAAAATGGGGCAAGACATTGCATGCTTTTGGCAGGGGGCTTGTAAAATAAGTGGGACACCTAGCCCACCTCCTTACCCCTCACACTCAACCCACTGCCATCATTCACAGGTGCTGTAATTGGCAACCCCAGTATCCATACGCACATAAAACATTCCGAGTCAACTGAGCTTTTCAAAACTCCAACTGATCCTGACAAAACGATACGCATGCTATTGAGCAGATGCTGTGGTCAGATATGTTGGAGTGGGATCTCTGATGTTTTCTTTTGAGTTTTAAAACAGTAGGAAGGTAGGGGACTCTGTCTGCTGCTGTCATAGAAGATAGTACCCTCTTCTTACCTAAGACCTATTCCCCACAACTCCTGACCCTTCTCTAGGATGTCAAGAAAACTGTGCCCACAGCTTCCTGATTTAATTTGATCTGAGACGCACTGGGGCCCCTTCCTCAGATAGCCTACCCTCAAGGCAGTGCCCACAATGTAGCTCTAGTGCTGCCAGAGCTAGTGATCCTGCCAATCAGCTCCAGAGGAAAGTCATTCTCCCACTGAGAAGCATGTACCCCACTGCCCCATGTCCAGTATTTTATTGCAGTCAGGCAAGATTGTTACTGGTTTGTCCACTCGCTACCAACATTTTCCAACTCAGTGGGGAAGGGGAATGTCTGGGGGTATATCATCAGCCTTCCCTTTTAATTTTATGCCCTTGGATTATATGCCAACTCCATCATTCTACATAGAGAGGTAATGTATTCAGTGCTATAAAAATCACCCTTGTCATGTTTCTTGAAATCCTCCAAAGTCACTATTGCATTACTGAAAGTAGGTTGTCAAAAATTGCATTCAATATTCCAAACATGAGTTTACAAACATACAACTGATTGTACATTACAGAATACCTGGCAGAAAACATGCTGACACTGCATGTTGAAATCAATGGAAATTAAGATCAGATAGTTTTTATAATGGATGACCGATCCATAACGTGAGTTTAATGCCGTGGAGGCAAGTTGAATATCTGCCTCAGCAGGTCATTAAACAGTTGCTTGGCAGTCACTTTAATTAATCCCTACCTATTACTTGATGTTGTCGCATATCTCTGCTTAATGCAGAGCACAGGGGATTGTATTCATCAGAATGCAATCTGTCAAACTGGAAAAATTACCATCACATCGAGTGAACCCAAGGTAAATTAGAACAAATAATGTTGGGAAAATCCCAAGAGGTGGGGCAGCACCTTTAGAGGGGAAGACAGTTCATGTTTCATGCCGATAACCTTGGCATTGAAATATTAAAACCTGCTTGGGCTCATGTGTAATTATTAAACTGGCCATTACAAAGATCGCGAACACCAAAACTGGATGCCCTTCAAAACACCCAGCCTGACTGCTCCTTCCTCGACACACTATCTCTGTTTTCCCCTCCCCTGAACACCCAACTCTCTTGCACATGCTTCTACCCCATCCTAGACACATCGCCACCTCTCTTTCCCTGTCCACACCCTCCTTCCTGACTCCCCCTAAACTCTCACCCATTTACCTGCCACCTGCACACCCTCACTTTACCCCACAACCACCTACTAGCGAACCCACATGCCGTTCTACCCCTCACCTACAGAACTATCCCCATGTTCCCACTGCCTGATGTGACAAGCTGTCTCCCATCACCCTACTCACCAAACATTTGCACCCTACCTTCCCCTCACTCAGCTAACACCGTACTTACTTACCAAAACCTGACCTTGTATCAAGACTATGTGTTGCTGGAAAAGCGCAGCAGGTCAGGCAGCATCCAAGGAACAGGAAATTCGACGTTTCGGGCATAAGCCCTTTATCAGGATTCCTGATGAAGGGCTTATGCCCAAAACATCGAATTTCCTGTTCCTTGGATGCTGCCTGACCTGCTGCGCTTTTCCAGCAACACATTTTCAGATCTGATCTCCAGCATCTGCAGACCTCACTTTCTCCTTGTATCAAGACTAGTCAATTTACCAATTACTAGAAGATCCACAACCCGAAAGATTGACTCAGCTGTTCCGGTCCAGAATGAAATGCTTATTTCTGATGCAGATCAGATAAGAACTTACCCACTTGCCTTCAAAAGATAGTTCAGGCCCAATTTCCTGTGTAGGATTCTTCCCAGCAGATGTAGTCCAGCCAACCAAGTAGGCAGCATCAGAGTAAATCTTCACAGAGGCCATGTCCACATTTTATTTTCACAGCAATAGGTGGAGTAAACACAGTTTAAACATTCTGATACCTTTTAGGCAGCTCCTGAGAGAAGGTCAGTGTATAATGTACATGGGAGAAGGAGGTAGGGAGGCAGGTTTTGGTAAGTGAGCATGGTGCTAGCTGGGTGAGGGAGAGGTAAGGTGCAAGGTGCCGGGTGAGTACGGTGGCAGGAGACAAGGTGTCAAGTCAGGGGTTGGGGATATGGGGACAGTTTTGTAGGTGAGGGGTAGAAAGGCAGGTGGATTCGCTAGTAGGTGGTTGTGGGGTAACAGTGAGGGTATGCAGTGGCAGGTAAATGGGTGACAGGTTAGGGGGAGTCAGGAAAGAGAGTGGAGACAGGGAAACAGAGGTGGTGATGTGGCTGGGATGGAGTGGAAGCATGAGTAAGAGAGTTGGGTGTTGGAGGAGGGGGGAGACAGATATAGGGTGTCTGGGAATGAGGAATCAGGTGTTTTGAAGGGAACACAGTTTTGGTGCTTGTGCCTTTTGTAATTACACAAGAGCTCAAGCAGTTTTTAATATTTCAAACATTTCCCCGTAACTGTTTAGGTAATTAACTAGCTGAAGTCCCTGAATTTCACTCAGAGATGTGAACTTTTTCAGAGGGCTCCAGAGATCATATCCATCAGAAGATGAACCGTACCAGGTGATTATCACAATGTGCATCTTTCATGGCCTGTCTGATCTCCAACTCTCCACAGATCCAGGTCATTAACTCTCGTTCTTTCTGTACATACTATCCGCCCTGCTGAATTCTTTTTTTCACCAGCTTTTGTTCTTTTTCAGATTTCCAGCATTATCTTGCATTTATTAAAGGCACACTAGCTTCGCTGGGTGTAAAGGCATTTATGGAGATCGTCCTGTTGCTGAGAAACCGGACACACCCAGGCCTCCATTTTGTTGCGCAAATATTAAAGCAGGTCTTAAAGATCAAATGTATGTTTGAGGTTCAACACTGATCCACACAGAGCTGAGGATGCCTGAAAGACACTCTGCTAATACTCTTGTGTTCCCAAAAGACCATAGTCCATTGGCAAATCATTCCAAGTACCTGCTGGGATTTGAGCTCTTCACCACCATGTCCACATGGCACACACCACCTTCCCTCTAACTCAGTGAGGCCACAAGCACAGTTTCTTAACCAATATGCATGTAAATTAGTTAGCTGAGCTTGAAGCTTGAAGCAAGCTGACTTACATACTTTTAATCAAACTGTGCTACCAAATCTTCTCAAAAATTGCTCTCAATCAATATCTTTGAAAACCGACTTGAGTATATTATGGAAACAGGTTGCCATTTACACTTGAACTGTTTGGCTTCTTTTAAAGTGAAAATTAAAATCTTCCATTATAACGATCTTTCAGTTGCATGTTTCCCCAAATTCATGCATCAGTTAGTATGTTGCACTCTGGCTTCTGATTGACACAGTTAAATGTCAGTCTGGGCCAGAAGACAAACAATCAGGCTGGCCAATGTGTTTTTGAGTGCTGCACTGTTAAAGGTTCTGTCTTTCAGATGTGATATTAAACTGTGTCTGTTCCCTTAAGATTGTCATAAAGGATCCCAGGGCACTATTTGGAAGGAGGGTTATCCCCAGTGTGAGAGATCATTTTTGTCCCTGAATCAGCATTAAAATACTGAGTATCTTATTCAAGTTATTTTGCTTATCAGAGCCCGCTACATAAAAATCTCTATATCATTACAGTGCCTACATTTTAAAAGTACTTCATTGTCTGCAAAACCTCTGTAATGCCTGGTGACCATAAAAGATATTATATCAATGCAAGTCTTTTGTTTTTGTATTGATATAGCTAACCATTGCATTAATTCATTCAGGAAGAATGTACACAGTCAGTTGTGCTATAATGTGGTTGTTCCGTTCTCATGCAACCCCATGTCATAAGAAAATTGCACAATAGAGCACCATTTAAACTACTGATACACACTTTAAACGTTCGTGCTATAGAAACAGTGTCCTCAATTCATCAATCATGTTATAGTGAATTTGCGTTAATGAAACACGCATTATGGCAGAATGACCTGTACAGCTTCCACCACATTCTTGGATTCTTTGCAAACTTCTTCAGCTGGAAGTGGTGGTTGGCTGATCCACTTTGACTTTCTCCTGTGGTCTCCTCCAGCATAGACTCAAGTCTAAGCCAATACAATTCACTCTTTGCGATATCAAGAAAAGACTGAAAACACTCATACTGTAAAGGTTGTTGGTCCTTTCAATATTCAGGCGATGGTGTGGAGTCTGTGTGCTCTGGGATTAGCCACATCCCTAACCAAGCTGTGCCACACAGTGACAACACTGACAACTACCTGATAATGTGAAAAACCACCAGTGATTTTCTATTTACAAAATGGAGGACAACTCTGATTCTCCATTTGGTTTCTGCCTTGGCCAGGCAATTCTTGGTTTCATTACTGACTTTGTCCAAACATAGAAAAAGACCTGAACTTGAAAGGAAAGGTGAAAGTGACTACCCTTGACATCCGACACAATTTGACCAAGTGTAGCATTAAAGAAGTTAGCAAATTTGATGTCAATGGGAATCAGATGGAAGTACTGTACTGGTTGGAGTTACACGTGTTCAAGGGGAGGGAAGACAGAAAGGAGGAAACTATAGACCAATTAACCTAACATCTGTCATTGTAAAAATGCCAGTGTCCATTATTAAATGGCAAATAACAGGTCTTTGGAAAAGCTTAACCCAGTCAAACAGAGTCAAATTTGATTTTGTTAGAGGGAAGTCATAGAGTTCTTTGAGGATTTGACAACAGAGTTGAAGGGGAACTGGTAGATCCAATGTCTTTGGATTTCCAGAAGGCACTTAAGAAGGTACCACAAAAAATGGTTGTGGCATCAGGGATAATATATTCGCATGAGTGACATGTTAAAACATAAGACAGAGGGCTAAATCTTACATTTTATAGTGAAGTTGGGGTTAGTTTTTTGGAGAGATTTCCATGATGAGGCCCAGTGAGGCTCTTATCAAACTCACCACATTAACTAAACTAAAACAACTAACTGCAGATGCTAGAAATCTAAAGCAAAAATTAAAAATTGCTGGAGAAACTCTGAAGAAAGGTCACTGGACTCAAAAAGTTAACTCTGTTTTCCCTCCACAGATGCTGCTGAGCTCCTCCAGCAATTTCTGTTTTCACCTCATGTCCCATTCTGACCCTATTTTACCATGAGCCATTCCCAGAATAACCTGCCATTCATTGGATACTCACTGGCATCTCTTGTGCCAGCTCTACCTTTGAAAGTCTGTTGTGTATCTGGCCAAGCAGTGTCCTGCAGCAACATTCTGCCCTGCGAGGTGTCTGACATTTACCCCTGACATGGCAGACAGGGGCATATTGGCACCACACCTTGCGAGCAGGGACTGGAATTCCTGCTGCATGGAGGTGGTAAAACATTGGGTTGCCTTATTCCCCCAGGGTCAGGGGTAGAGAACTATCATTAGACCTTGCCAACCTGGACCAAGATTGCCACTCAAGTCGAAACACTCTCGCCAATCTGGAAGGGTGCTCTACATCAATTATCACTTCACTCCACCAGCATAAGCATCTCTCCAATGCCCCACACTCACTCTCTCTCTGTTAGATGACCCACCTTCCACAAAGGCTCATGATCTCCTGCTTCCAGAACTGCCTGCGATGTCACTTCTCACTGTCACCCACCCGAATCCTCATCGTGCCCACTGCCCTGCCTTCTCACTCACTCAGGATAGCTCCCCATCAATAACAAAAATAACAGCTATGCTGCTGACTTTCATCCCTCTGAATTATTGCCTCACCCTCATTCCAGGAGGAAACAGTTCCCACAGGGCAGTAAGAGTCCAGAGGATGGTGTTCAGCCTAGCATTCAGCACCGCACCCCTGAAGTGTACAACATCCTAACTCTGACTGACCCAAGTGGCTTTCATAACTGTTTCCCTTGACTGACTGTCAGGAATCCCTAAGTGAAAGCTCATTAACTACCTAAACCTCCTCCTTGACTCGACTGAGGCCTGCTGATAACTATGACATGCTTATTTCCTCTCTGCACAAAATGGCAAGACATGACCATGTAATATAAGCTGTGTACCGCCGGCTGAAGGGGCAAAGTGCCAGAAAGCAAGTCAAGGCTGTGAGCATCTAGTCAGGCTTGGAGTGAGTGACAGTGACCAAAGAGCCCAGTGGTGTAGCCTGGTGCAGTCCGAGAGCTGGGTGCACGTCCCTTGAACACACAGTGTGCTTGCACTAGCATTACAGCTGCCAGTGTAGACATGGTGCAGCAATGAATTGTAGAAGCACCCTGTATGCTGATTACAGGTGTGCCATGAGGGTCCTTTGAAGCTGGTGATGCTAATGTTTGTGGACTTGGGATGGACGAGGTCAATACCCATGGAGTGTGGTGTGAGACGTTGCTGCCTGAAATCCAATATGGAGGCTCTTTGGAGCAAGCAGCCAAGTACATTTGACAGGTACCCACTGTGATGTCCCCTGTTGAGATTTTTTGATGCCCACCTTATTCACTCAGATAGAAACCTGAATATTAATGAAGCAAGTTGGGCCATCAATAAGGCATTCAACAAAGCGACAACTCATCTCTTCTGCCCAGAGACACTGCATTTGTTGAATCTTAAAGGGCCCTACGCAATGTAGGCTATGGCAAGATTTGTAGCAGAATCGGACCTGACAGTACAACAAGGCCTGACTTGGCCTGGAGCATGGTGTGTCATCTTTTGTGGCTTTGGCAAACACTGTGGCAAGATTCTCACTTGGCAGTAGTTGAGTTGCCAATTAAGGAAGATTACTAGTTGCTAAATGCACTGTTAATGGCCCAATTTGCCTCATTAATATTCAACTTTCTATCTTACCCAATAGTCCATACAAGGTAGACATCGAGAAAACTGGATGTAAAATGCTAGCACGGGTGCATGGCAGGTTCAGCTCTCCACTATCTGAATGATCTCCAGGATACCCACAACAAAATGCATCTCAGGACATAATCCATGGGCAACATCTGCATGTACTGTTTGTCCACAGATATTGGCATCTGCCAAACTCTCATCACCAACAAAGCAATTCACTAATGCATTGGGAGGGTGGTCTGGGAGCGCAAATGTGCATTGCAGGCCACAGCAGTAATTAGCAGAGGGAGGCTGCTGCAGAGACACTTTGTGCACATGGACAGGCACCCAGGCCATAGCCTGGACCCGGCTGCATTTCAGTGCTGCTCACTTGCTCTTTTAGTGTTCTTTCATTCAGCACCTACCCACAAGCTCTCAGTATCTGTACCTTGCCTTGCCAGTTAGCACTGGCAGCTTGCTTTGAAGCTCAGCAGTCCTCAGTCAAGAATGTGTACAATTATGGCCTACAGAAGTGCTTTATGTCAACAGCTTACCTGTACCACATACCAGTAGCTTACACTGCAAACACAGTGCACGTACAGGAAGCAAGCAGCCATAGCTCAAAGTCTTCAGTGACGTCCAGAAGGCACTTGTCAGAGGGAATCAGTATAGCAAGTCCAGGACAACATCTGATATCAGTCAAACATTCAGTCTGGGTGAACTTCGTCAAGGGGATGTGTGCCTCTGCAGTCCAGGAGGTGGATCAAGGTCAGCCCTCTGGTTGGACTGCAGCCCAATGGGGAGACAGGGGGAGGTAGGGCTAATACAGTTGGGAACAGTACAGCCACTTGTCAGTGGGCTGGGCACTTCTCAACAGCTGTCCAGTTGGTATGGGCCACACTCAGTCCATCAGCTCTATTGGTGGAAACTAAAGGGAATGTGGGGTTGGGAGGGGAGGGAGAGAGGAGGCAATTGTGGCTAATCTTGAGGGAAGGAGACTTGACAAGTTTGTCTTCAACACTTTAGGCTGGAGGGAAGGAAGTAGGAAAATGTGAAGAGGGCCAACAGCATCAGTAAGTGGGGATTTGTTTGGCGTGCTTGGGAAGGGAGTCATGTGGGAGGGCGCTTCATCAATAGCCAGGAGCACATCTGTTTCAAAGGAGCAGGGGTGGAGGGTCAGTGAATGACCAGACCTTGTGTGCCAGGGGCTGGGTATGATAAGTTGGCAAGGACAGGTTCATAAAATGGGTGTGACCTGGGGAGGTGTGAAGTTTACGGGTTTTGCAAGAAGGTCATTCAGGAGTGGGCTTTGGTTGTTTGGGATCTCACTGACATCCCCTTCTGGCTCAAAGGTGTCTGAACTTTGTGGCACAATGGCTCAATGGCTGGCACTGGTGTCTCATTATGCCAGGGACCCAGGTTTGATTCCAGCCTCGTTTGACCATTTGTGTGGGGTTTGTACATTCTTCCCCTGTGAGCCTGCGTGGGTTTCCTCTGGGAGCTCCGGTTTCCTCCCACACTCCAAAGATGTGCAGGTTAGATGGATTGGTCATGTTAAATTATCCAAGAATGTGCAGGCTAGGGGTTTAGCTGTGGCAAATGGCGGGTTATCGGGATAGGGTGGGTGGATGGAATATTCTTTGGAGGGTCACGGCAGACTCAGTGGGCCAAATGGTCTCTTTTGGGACTGTAGGGATTCTATACTTCTTCAAGGTTGTATACCACTAGCTGAGGAGCATTCACTATCTGTCATCTTCCACCATAATGGTGTGAGAACATAGAACATTACAGCGCAGTACAGGCCCTTCGGCCCTCGATGTTGCACCGACCTGTCATACCAATCTGAAGCCCATCTAACCTACACTACTCCATGTACATCCATATGCTTGTCCAATGATGACTTAAATGTACTTAAAGTTGGTGCATCTTCTACCATTGCAGGCAAAGCATTCCATACCCTTACTACTCTCTGAGTAAAGAAACTACCTCTGACATCTATCCTATATCTATCACCCCTCAATTTAAAGCTATGCCCCCTCATGTTTGCCGTCACCATACTTGGAAAAAGGCTCTCCTTGTTCACCCTATCTAACCCTCTGGTTATCTTATATGTCTCTATTAAGTCTCCTCTCAACCTTCTTCTCTCTAATGAAAACAGCCTCAAGCCCCTCAGTCTTTCCTCGTAAGACTTTCCCTCCATACCAGGCAACACCCTAGTAAACCTCCTCTGCACCTTTTCCAAAGCTTCCATATCCTTCTTATAACACGGTGACCAGAACTGTACACAATACTCCAAGTGTGGCTGCACCAGAGTTTTGTGCAGCTGTAGCATAACCTCATGGTTCCGGAACTCGATCCCTCTATTAATAAAAGCTAAAACACTGTATGCCTTCTTAACAACCCTGTCAACCTGGGTGGCAACTTTCAAGGATCTGTGTACCTGGACACTGAGATCTCTTTGCTCATCTACACTACCAAGAATCTTACCATTAGCCCAGTACTTTGCATTCCGGTTACTCCGACCAAAGTGAATCGCCTCACACTTGTCTGCATTAAACTCCATTTGCCACCTCTCAGCCCAGCTCTGCAGCTTATCTATGTCTCTCTGTAACCTACAACATCCTTTGTCACTATCCACAATTCCACCGACCTTAGTGTTGTCTGCAAATTTACTAACCCACCCTTCTACACCCTCATCCAGGTCATTTATAAAAATGACGAACAACAGTGGACTCAACACCAACCCTTGCAGTACACCACTGGTAACTGGACTCCAGGATGAACATTGGGAAAAAGTGAAGACTACAGATGCTGGAGACTAGATTTGAAAAGTGTGGTGCTGGAAAAGCGCAGCAGGCCATGCAGCATCTGAGGAGCAGGACAATCTCCTGCTCCTTGGATGCTGTCTGGCCTGCTGCGCTTTTCCAACACCACACTTTTCAACTCCAGGATGAACATTTCCCATCAACCACCATCCTCTGTCTTCTTTCAGCTAGCCAATTACTGATTCAAACTGCTGTATCTCCCACAATCCCATCCTTCCACATTTTGTACAATAGCCCACTGTGGGGAACCTTATCGAATGCCTTGCTGAAATCCATATACACCACATCAACCGGTTTACTCTCATCTATCTGTTTGGTCACCTTCTCAAAGAACTCAATAAGGTTTGTGAGGCACGACCTACCCTTCACAAAACCGTGCTGACTATCCCTAATCAAATTATTATTTTCTAGATGATTATAAATCCTATCTCTTATAACCTTTTCCAACACTTTACCAACAACTGAAATAAGGCTCACTGGTCTATAATTACCTGGGTTGTCTCTACTCCCCTTCTTGAACAGGGGAACCCACATTTGCTATCCTTCAGTCTTCTGGCACTATTCCTGTAGACAATGACGATTTAAAGATCAATGCCAAAGGCTCGGAAATCTCTTCTCTGGCTTCCCAGAGGATCCTAGGATAAATCCCATCTGGTTCAAGGGGCTTATCTATTTTCACACTCTGCAGGATTTCTAATACCTCTTCCTTGTTAACCTCAATCCCACCTAGTCTAGTAGCCTGTATCTCAGTATTCTCCTTGACAACATTGTCATTTTCTAGAGTAATACTGTCGAAAAATATTCATTATGTGCTTCCCCTATCTCCTCTGACTCCACACACAACTTCCCACTACTATCTTTGATTGGCCCTAATCTTACTCTTGTCATTCTTTTCTTCCTTAAATACCTATGGAAAGCTGTAGAATTTACCCTGATTCTATCCGCCAACAACTTCTCATGTCTCCTCCTGGCTCTTCTGAGCTCTCTCTTTAGGTCTTTCCTGGCTACTTTGTAATCCTCAAAAGCCCTAACGGAGCCTTCACATCTCATCCTAACATAAGCCTTCTTCTTCCACTTGACCAGAGATTCCACTTCCTTCATAAACCACGGCTCCGGCGCTCTACAGCTTCCTCCCTGCCTGACAGGTACATACATATCTAGGACACATAGAAGCTTTTCCTTGAATAAGCTCCACATTTCTAATGTGCCCATCCCCTGCAGTTTCCTTCCCCATCCTATGCTTCCTAAATCTTGCCTAATCGCATCATAATTGCCTTTCCCCCAGCTGTAACTCTTGCCCAGTGGTATACACCTTTCCCTTTCTATCACTAAAGTAAACATAACAGAATTATGATCACTATCACCAAGTCTAACACCTGGCCGGGCTCATTACCCAGTACCCTAGTCTAATGTGGCTTCGCCCCTTGTTGGCCTGTCTACATACTGTGTCAGGAAGCCCTCCAGCACACACTGGACAAAAATAGACCCAGCTATTGTTCTCGTACTATAGTGTTCCCAGTCAATATTTGGAAAGTTGAAGTCCCTGGTAGCCATGGTTTATGAAGGAAGTGGAATCTCTGGTCAAAAGGAAGAAGAAGGCTTATGTTAGGATGAGATGTAAAGGCTCAGCTAGGGCTCTTGAGGGTTACAAGTTAGCCAGGAAAGACCGAAAGAGAGAGCTCAGAAGAGCCAGGAGGAGACATGAGAAGTTGTTGGCTGATAGGATCAGGGTAAACCCTAAGGCTTTCTATAAGGCTCAATGTGAAAAAAAAACAAAAATCCCAAATTCATTGTCCTTTATGACTCCAAATTTGGTACAATTCACAAACTTACTGTCCAATCTTCCAAATTGTTTATATAAATGAAAAACAACAGTGGATCCAGCATTAATCCTTACAGAACACCACAGGTCTCAGGCCTCCAGTCTGAACAACAACCATCTACCACCACCCTCTGTCTCCTCCTGCCAGGCCAATTTTTATCCAGTTGGCCAGCTCTCCCTGGATCCCACGTGATCTAACCTTACTAATCAGACTACCATGCAGAACCCTGTTGAAGGCTTTGCTAAAGTCCTTGCTGAATCTAAACGTCTACTGCCAGAGAGATAATGCATATATGGAACAAACTGCTTGAGGAAGCAGTAGAGGTGGATATATTTACAACATTTAAATGACATTTGGACTGATAAATGGATCGGAAAGATGTAAAGAGATATGGGCCAAATGCCGGCTAATGGGACTCGTTCAGTGTAGAAAACCTGGTCAGCATGGACAAATTGGGCCGAAGGGTCTACTTCTAAGCTGTATGACTCTATAACTGAAGATACTGGAAATCTGAAGGTAATAAAGAATTTCTGGAGAAATGCAGCCAGTCTGGCAACACCTATGGAGAAACAACAGAATTCCCATTTTGGGTCCAGTTCTGGAGCAGGGTCACTGCCTTTCTGAGATCTATGCTTTCTAATATAATTGTGTTTTTTACCAGTATTGTCTTTCCTTTCCATATTTGCATGTCCTCTGCACAACTGGTACTAACAGCCCCCAAAGTTGGAAGAATCAAGAATAAGAGCTCCTAGAATTAGGATCTGCACATTCAATGCTTATAAAAATCAGGATCCCTGACCAAGAGCTATTGACGTTATGTCAATTAAACATTTAGTAACTGAGGTTAATAGACTTCTGTTTGGCAATAGTTTTAAGGAATCATCCTGGGTAAATGAAGTTAGGTACAATTCTACAATCATTTGGCCGACAGAGAAAACAAGTTTGACAATCTGAATGATCTATTCCTACAACCTGAACTTTATCATGTGCTTCATGATCCTGATGTTGGGACCAGATAGGAGTGTGACAGCAGCATTTTCTGTGCAACAGATTAATGGAGCTATTGTGTTGGAATTGGCCTCCTAACTGGCTGACTCTGAGCTTCCCATTTCCCTTCACGTGTCCCCTGCTCAGCTAGAGGGTCACCTCCGCAGTCCCACTGGGAGAGCGCCTGGCAGCAGTCTGTCAAAAGTTTGAGAAGATGCTTTGACAGACTCAGAAGCATAAAGTTAAAAGGATATGTTTGGAGTTGGTCAAGGGGAAATCTCTCCAGGTGACCTTTCGGGACAATGAGGGGTTACCTCCCCCATTTGCAGACCCCCTCTTTCAGGGATGTGCCTCTGACACTGATTGCTTTCCTCAAGCTGCTGCTGGGAAACTGCTCCATGTTGCTGTGGTGATGAGGAAGTGCTTGACCATCAGCAAGAAAACATCAAGTGCAGGAAATGACTCCTAATTGGGGGCCTTAAGTATTTGACTTGGTTCCTCTCCTCCAATGAGACTGCAGATCCACATTCCATCCTGGATTTTTCTATTGTCCAGAATGTGTGGGGAGCTATTCCAACTGCACTCACCACTATTTTCCTAGCATCATACCTTCAAATCTACTATTCTGGGACTGGGAACATCTGTCCTTCATCTTTATGTTCCTCAAGCTCAAATGCTGACAGTCAGATGATGCTTGAGTTTACTGCCAGCTGGCTTTTCAATCTTAATATCAGTGGAAAATCATACTGCTCCTCATGTAAACCACCCATTATTCTTGAACAGTAATTCATTTTAAATTCTGCCAGTTATTGTAAGCCATTGCACTACATCACTGGGTCAGGTCATTTGTCAAATACCATGCCGATATCCAATTAATTAGTATGTTAAAGGATGCATGAGCCTTGTTTTGGTACATAAAAAAGAAAGTTTTCATTTTAAAGTTCTTCAGTTGTTAGAAAAATCAATATGTAATATTTAATAAAATGCCTTCTGCACTAAATAATATAAAAGATTTTGCCTACATCGTTATATTGTGGAAAGTTGTCTAGCATGTTTATTGGTTTATATTGATTTTTTAAAAATGGATTTCTGCAGCAACTGCTAAATAATTTGTTTTATTTAAACCAAAGCCAGCTTATTCGAAGAATGATTAATGGTGGGCATACAAATTTGAGTGCATAACTTACAACAGTGCAGTCAAGAAACAGTCTTTCATTAAGTAAACAACCAAGCCTTTTTAACCTATCACTGGTACATGTGATCAGTACACACCCAAAAATGGCAATGAGTGTTCTTTACAATTTAAGGAGGCAATGGCCTCGTGTTATTATCACTGAACTGTTAATCCAAAGATCCAGGCAATGTTCTGGGGACCACAGCAGACTGTAGAATTTGAATCCAATAAATATCCAGAGTTAAGAGTCTAATGATGACCATGAATCCACTGTCAATTGTCAGGAAAAACCCATCTGATTCACAGATGTCCTTTAGAGAAGGAAACTGCATCCATACTTGATCTGTCCTACATGTGACTTCAGGTCCACAGCATTACATTCGACTCTTAACTGCCCTCTGGGCAATAAATGCTGTCATATCCAGTGACACCCACATCATGTGGATGAATAAAAAGAAAATTACGAGAGGCCTATTATCTGGAACACTGAGGTTCTTTGGACTGGCAACAGTATATGCTTTTCAAAATCAGCTGATAGCCAAGTTCGGTACCCATGAGGAATTCCTCAACTGGGACCTCAGGTTCATATCACACTACAGGTGACCCCACTGCACCACTCTCTCTCTCACACACACACACATGCACACACATTAATCTATGGATGAATTAGCATTTGTAGAATTTATTTGCAGATACATTCTATTTCGCTCAAAAAGCACACAATCTGCAGGCAGTCAATCCATGTGACATTTTATAAATTCCTATTTTGGAAATAGAACCAGTCTGACTCAAGATTGGGATACAGACAGACTCTAACCTCACAATATTAATGCATTGTCTGAGCTGAGATGTTACTTTTTTAATGTAAAACCTTAAGTTATCTCAAAAATGTGACTTAAAAGAAGTTCTGGGATTTAGATATTAATGAACTGAAACTTGCAACCCATTCTAAAAGAGGAAAGACTTAACAGCAATCTAGGTTTGTTCAATATATCATTTCAGTTGCATGACACTGTGACCTTTTGCTATAAATTCTGTGTCTTATGATCCTGCTCCACAGCTAACTGATGATGGAGCAGTGCTCTGAAAGCTAGTATTTCCAAATAAACCTGTTGGACTATAACCTGGTGTTGTGTGATTTTTAACCTTTTAAAATTGAGTTGACTGGTTTTCTGAGGTGGATAACATTACTGAACCATTTTTGAGGCAATTATCGTCACTCTGTTTGTGACTTCTGAAATCCATAGAAATTTGACACTTACATTTGCAAAGAAAGGATACACTTAGAACCTTAATCAAAGAGGCTACAAGTTAGAACAAAGTGTCACAGAAGATAGAAAGTAATGAAGAGATGGAAAATGTCTGTGTGAAATATATCGATTTACTACTTAAAATAGTTTGACACTAACAGGCTCCCAATTGTCCATCAATTATGTAAAAGAACGAGGAAAAGTAGTGCGACTGAGTGATGGAGAGTAGAAATAAATAATCATAGTGTCTTGCAGTGTGCATATAATGGACATTTGGTCAGGAAATATAGAGTGCTAACACTTACAGCTCCCATTTCAATGTCTTATCATCCCAATCTTATTCATGTTTTTGTCAGTTACTCTGCTGTAAATCATGCCAAATATCAAATCAAGGAACATAGAAGGAAAGCTTGCTTTTATGTAGGACCTTTCACATCCTCATAATGTGAGAAAGAGAATCACAACTAATAAATTAATTTTTAAATATGATCATTGCTGTTGTATTTATGTAGCATCTTGAACATAATAGAAACATTCCAAGATACTTCATAGGCTATTTTCAGACTGATTTCGACAAGTGAGTTAGGTGAGATATTTGCCTAGTTCTTGGTTAAAATGGGACATGAGTGCGATTTAAAAACAACATACTCATCATGATTCCCAGTGTCCTGACCTCATTTCTGAGATTTCCACTTTTCAAGAGTACCTTTTATGATGGAAAGGTCTGGTTTAGGCCATAAGCCAACATTCTGCACTGCTGAACAGACCAGGCCTTTAATATGGATCAGCATGTCCTAGTCCTCTGCAATAGTCATGGAATTAAACCAGCTTACCAAGAACTCATCTGCATGAAGGACATCTTGAAAAGTATGTTCATGAGTTACTCTTCTTGTCCCATCGGACCAAGCTATGTGATTGACAGAGTGGACAAGAGAAGCAGAGCTGCAAATCAGCCAATTTGATTCATTGCATATGATAACACACCTGAAGTATTGTGCTCAGTTTTGGTCCCCTTATTTGAGAAAAAATGTAGTGGCATTGGAGGCAGTTCAGACAAGTGTTACTTGATTGTTCCCTGAGATGAGAGGTTTGTCATATGAAGTGAGATTGAACAGTGTAGGCCTATACTCTCTGGAATTTAGAAGAATGAAGGGAGATCAAATTGAGATATTCAAGATGTTAAAAGGTAGAGATAAAATAGACGTGGAGCAGATGCTTCCTCTGGTGGGCCACTCTAGGCTATAGTCTTAGGATAAGAGGGAGCAAATTTCAAACAGAGTTGAGGAGAAACTACTTCTCTCAAAGGGTTGTGAATCTATGAAATTTGCTATCCCAAAGTGCAGTGGATGCTTGGACAGTGAGTAAATTTAAGGAGGAGTTAGACAGATTTTTAATCGTTAATGGGTTGAAAGGATATGGAGAGAAAGCAGGAAGCTGGGGGTGAGGAACATATCAGCCATGATTGAATGGTGGTGCAGACCTGATGGGTCAAAAGGCCTAATTCTGTTCCTATTTCTTATGAACTCATGAACTTATATCAAGAAATGTCTGAAGGTATTGGATACTCCAAAACCTATGGGCCTGGGCAATATTCCAGCAATAGTACTGAAGGCCTGTGCTCTAGAACTAACTTCATCCAAAAGAAATTATTTCAATTCTGCTGCAAAACTAGTATTTACCCAGCAATGTTGAAAATTGCCCAGGTATGAAATGTCCACGAAGACCAATAGAAATCCAACCTATCTAACTACTATCCTTTCAATCTACTCTTGATCGTCAGCAAAGTGGTGGAAATGGGCAAATAGGCTGAATTCCAGGGACATGGTGAGAGTGACTACCCCGATATCAAGTCAGCACGTCATTGAATATGATATCAATGAGGTTTACTAAAAACTGATGTCATTGAGAATAAGTGGGAAAACTATCCATTGGTTGGAGTTCTACTTCACGCAGATGAAGATGGATATGGTTGTTGCAGGTCTACCATCTCAGTGCTGAAATCCTTCAGGTAGTGTCCTGGGCTCAAGTATCTTCAGCTGCTACATCAAAACACATTGCATTAACGCATTAAAGATGCTTCAACAGCAACTTCCAAACCTGCTCCTCTATGACCAAGAAAGACAAGAGCAACAGATGCACAGGTGTTATGAATTGACTTCGGGCAGGTTTCTCCAAGTTGTCGCGGTTCCAGACAGATTTCTCAAAGCACTAAGCTACCAGAAGAGGAGGATGACCAGGCTTCCCTTCTGTATTCACCCACTCCCTTCTATTGGTCAAACAAAGTTAATTTGAAAAGCGGTCCTCACTAATGGATACCTTTCTCACAGAACAAATTAATTTCTATTTTAGAAAGGAACATATTCTTGAGTTATCAGAAGAAGTCTATTTGTTACTAAATACAAAAAGCAATAATGATACAACACACATGCACAAAGAAATAAGGATTGAGTCCAAAAAAGAATGATAGAAATTAAAAGATGTAAGTATTAAATTCTCTGAGTGGATTGTGAAGAGTCAATAGCAGATTATTAATAGTAGAACAATCAATTTCAAGATTTTTGGTTTTGCAGTTAATTAAAATTATTTTGCCATATGTACTTTTTGTGATTATTGTCAGGCATCATTCAAAGTGAGAGAGGGCTTTGTGTGGCCCTGTTGCCTTTTCAATGGATAAGTTGGCTTCTGGCATTCAGAATGAGAAAGTCCTTTTGCCTGCAGTGTCTGGGTGACCAGTGGATGATTCTTCAACTGTGACATTCACAACACATTAGTGTTCAAACCCATACTAGTACATACAAATGTCTTCATTCACCAGCATGCTTTTTTCCATTAATACATTTACTTCTCTTACCATACACACACCAGATTTGCTGTCAGTTTTAACCTTTTTTTGGACATTGGGAATGCGATTTGCAAAAAACAAAATCCCCAATAGATAGCTTTCTGCTAGGGAAGAAAATCAGACAGTCATGATCTCTTTCTGTCATGTCTTAGTCTCTGTTTGAACTATACTTAAAAATGTGTTGCTGGAAAAGCGCAGCAGGTCAGGCAGCATCAAAGGAGACAAAGGGCTTATGCCCGAAACGTCGATTCTCCTGCTCCTTTGATGCTACCTGACCTGCTGCGCTTTTCCAGCAACACATTTTTAAGCTCGGATCTGCACTCCTCACTTTTTCCTCTGTTTGAACTTTCCCTAATACAGGTGTGACATTCCTGACAGCACTGAATTTACACACGTAGTCTTTTCTTTGTCTGGAACAATCCCCTTTATAAAAGAAATTTTGGAATTAAAAGTTAATGTCTGCCCTGCTTTAGGGCTCTGATCATTCATTGAGGCAATAAGAACACCATAACCTGCAGCGCCCTCCCCTTCAAGATACTTTCCTGCCCTAATAATAGAGGTTGGCTCTCGACCCCAAGAGCTGCAGCAATTCAAGGAGGCTTTTTTTTCTACAGTTCAATGAGGGGTGGGCAATGAATTCTAGCCTAGCCAGAGATGCACACATCCCGTAGGAATAATAAAAAAAGTATTTCTCTTTGGGCACAGAAGGTTCAGCACTCTAGTCGATGCCTTGGCTCGTTTCCATACTGAGGTTTAGTTTGGAGGAGCTGGTTTTGGATTGGGGTGGACAATGTTAAATATCACACAACACCAGGTGACAGTCCAACAGGTTTATTTGGAAGCACTGGCTTTTGGAGCACTGCTCCTTCATCAGGTGGTTGCTTGGCTGAGAGCCCAGAAATTTATTAGTCTGCAGAAGCAGCTGACTCTCAGGGAAAACGTAGCTGAATTGGCAGCTCTGGCTCTCTTATATCGGTTACACTATGTTTAGTTACACTAGTGCAAGAAGCTCCATGTGCTTGTGGGTTCTGCTATTGATAATTTAAAAGGTGTGGATGATTGACATTTTGTTAACAGAATTGTTAAAGTGAAAAATATTTCCTTTTAGGGAAGTGAAAAGTCATGCATTAATCAATTTTCCATACTTTTACTACATCCTCTTGTCACTACAGGATCCATTGCTTCTGTACAGTGTATGGTTGGTGAAATGGCACATAAGTGGCTTAGTCAGATATGGTGACCGTGAAGGACCACAGAGGATGGTTGAACCAGAAGGAGGTAGCATGGATGGGAGATGGGAAACGTGAGGGGTGAAGGCCAAATTAATGTTTCCCATTATAACTGGGACAAGGGCCCACATACCCTTTTAAACAGTTACCTTACCACTCAGTCGGTTCTGTTGCTTCTTCAGACATCTTTTATCAGTCGGCTGGCCTGATTGAAGCCCACACCTGGCGTATTATGTATGATGCCCAGTGCTCATACTGTATTTTAGTGAGTGTGACTGGTGGCTGGTGCTACCACTAATCTTCCTTTCTTTGTTAGCCTCATTAGAATTATTATTATTGCTGTTTAATATTATTATTATTTAATATTAATTATTGTAGTTCAATAGTCTGTGGTGGATGATTGACCATGAATAGGAGTTTACAAAAGGAGGACTTGTCTTAGCTAATAAGATATAATTTATGAAATCTCACTATGTACATGCTACATTAACTTGTGGCATATGAACTATTCCTAGCAAGAGCTAGGTAAGGCATGTCTGCCTCCATTAGGAAAACTTGCCAGAGTTCACAAAGAACATGCGGCATCATTAGACTTGCCAGAGCTCAGCAGAGCTCAAACATTAACTCGTTCAGATCCATTGCTGAGGCTAAACGCCAACTCGCGGACACCTCCTCCTACTGCCTCCTTGACCATGACCCCACCTCCCACCAGCAAACCATCATCTCCCAGACCATCCATAACCTCATCACCTCAGGGGATCTCCCATCCACCGCCTCCAACCTCATAGTCCCACAACCCCGTACCACCCGTTTCTACCTCCTGCCCAAAATCCACAAACCTGACTGCCACGGCCGGCCCATTGTCTCAGCCTGCCCCTGCCTCACTGAACTTATTTCTGCATACCTTGACACGGTCCTGTCCCCCTTAGTCCAAGAACTCTCCACCTACGTTCGGGACACCACCCACGCCTTCCACCTCCTCCATGATTTTTGCTTCCTCGACCCCCAACGCCTTATCTTCACCATTGACATCCAGTCCCTATACACCTCCATCCCCCATCATGAAGGCCTCAAAGCCGTCCACTTCTTCCTTTGCAGCTGAACCAATCAGTACCCTTCTACTGGCACTCTCCTTCGACTGACTGGATTGGTCCTCACTCTTAATAACTTCTCTTTCCAATCCTCCCACTTCTTCCAAACCAAAGGAGTAGCCATGGGCATCTGCATGGGCTCTAGCTATGCCTATGATAATGTGGAACAGTCCATCATCTGCAGCTACACTGGCACCACCCCCCACCTTTTCCTCCGCTACATCGATGACTGTATCGACGCTACCTTGTGCTCCCACGAGGAGGTTGAACAGTTCATCCACTGTACTAATACCTTCCACCCTGACCTCAAATTTACCTGGACCATCTCAGATTCCTCCCTCTCTTTTCTAGACCTCTCCATCTCTATCTCGGACGACCGACTCAACATGGACGTTTACTATAAACCGACTGACTCCACAACTACCTAGATTACACCTCCTCCCACCCTGCCCCCTGTAAAAATGCCATCCCATATTCCCAGTTCCTTCGCCTTCACCGCATCTGCTCCCAGGAGGACCAATTCCAATACCGAACAACCCAGATGGCCTCCTTCTTCAAAGACCGCAATTTCCCCTCAGACGTGGTTGATGATGCTCTCCACCGCATCTCCTCCACTTCCCGTTCCTCCGCCCTTGAACCCCACCTCTCCATCGCCACTAAGACAGAACCCCACTGTCCTCACCTTCCATCCCACCAACCTCCAGATACATCCTTCGTGATTTCTGCCACCTCCAAACGGACCCCACCACCAGGGATATATATTTCCCTCCCCTCCCCTATCAGCGTACCAGAAAGACCACTCCCTCCGCGACTCCCTTGTCAGATCCACACCCCCCACCAACCCAACCTCCACTCCCAGCACCTTCCCCTACAACCGCAAAAAATGCAAAACTTGCACCCACACCTCCCCCCTCACTTCCCTCCAAGGCCCCAAGAGATCCTTCAATATCTATCAGAAATTCACCTGCAACTCCACACACATCATTTACTGCATTCGCTGCACTCGATGTGGCCTCCTATACATTGGGGAGACAGGCCGCCGACTTGCAGAATGTTTCAGAGAACACCTCTGGGACACCCACACCAACCAACCCAACTGTCCTGTGGCTGAATGCTTTAACTCCCTCTCCCACTCCACCAAGGACATGCAGGTCCTTGGCCTCCTCCATAGCCAGACCATGGCAACACGACGCCTGGAGGAAGAGTGACTCATCTTCCACCTAGGAACCCTCCAACCACAAGGGATGAATGCAGATTTCTCCAGCTTCCTCATTTCCACTCCCCCCACCTTTTCTCAGTCCCAACCCTCAGACTCAGCACCACCTTCTTGACCTGCAATCTTCTTCCCAACCTCTCCGCCTCACCCCCTCTCCGGCCTATCACCCATACCCTAACCTCCTTCCACCTATCACATTCCCAACGCCCCTCCCCCAAGTTCCTCCTCCCTACCTTTTATCTTAGACTGCTTGGCACATTCTCCTCATTCCTGAAGAAGGGCTTATGCCCAAAACGTCGATTCTCCTTCTCCTTGGATGCTGCCTGACCTGCTGCACTTTTCCAGCAATACATTTTTAAGCCCTGCATTCAGCCCAATGAGTCTATTCCACCATCCAATAGTTAATGTGATAATCCTCAAATCCACTTTCCTGCCTTTTTCCCTAGAACACTTGAATCCCTTCCTGATTGAAAATCTGTCTATCTCACCCTTGAATATACTTAATAACAGAACCATGACAGGCCTCTGTGGTAAAGCATTCCACAGATTCATAACCCTCAGAGATAAAATTCCTTCTCAACTCTGTCTTAAAAGTGTGACCCCTATTCTGACATTATGCCAATTGATCCTAGATTCTACCACCAGGCAAAACAACCTTTCCATGTCTATCCTGGCAAATCCCTCTAAGAATCTCATAATTTTCTATAAGATTGTGTCTTGGTCCTCTAAATTCTAATGAGTGTATGTCCAAACATTTTGACCTCTTCTCATAAGAGGATCCCTCCATACCAGGGATCAGCCGAGTGAATACCTATTCCATCTGTGGTCTGACAAGTGCCTTGCGTAGTTTTAGCAAAAACCTCCCTAATTATATACTCCTTTCCCTTTAACATAGGGCGGCACGGTGGCACAGTGGTTAGCACTGCTGCCTCACAGCGCCAGGGACCTGGGTTCAATTCCCGCCTCAGGTGACTGACTGTGTGGAGTTTGCACGTTCTCCCCGTGTCTGCGTGGGTTTCCTCCGGGTGCTCCAGTTTCCTCCCACAGTCCAAAGATGTGCGGGTCAGGTGAATTGGTCATGCTAAATTGCCCGCAGTGTTAGGTAAGGGGTATATGTAGGGGTATGGGTGGGTTGCGCTTCGGCGGGTCGGTGTGGACTTGTTGGGCCGAAGGGCCTGTTTCCACACTGTAAGTAATCTAATCTAAAAAAAAATTAATGCTAACAGTCCTAATGAGCATGGATGCTGTTCACAACTCTTCCAAACTGCTACTTCCTCATCAACCACACTACCCCACTCCCAAACTGTGGGGCTGGAGGTTACATGTTTTGGGTGGGAGTGGCACATTAAATAGTTTGGGTGCCCAGGCCTTGCCACCCATTCTCAAGCTGAACTCCCTCACTCAAAGTCAGCAGCCCACCCACCTTATTTACAGAAATCAATAAATAAAGGTCAAGGCACCATGTTACAAGCTCAGTTAATCCTAATATTATCTGTCCATGCCAGAATCCTGAGGTCCAGTTTTTATCCCACAACTGACGTTACTGAGAAAGAAATGATCTGGTTAATGCTTCATTGCTGCTTACAATTTGACTGCCTTTTGTTCCAACTTTAAAACAGTTAAAACATGTCAAACATACTTCAATAGCTACGAATCAAACTGGAATGTCATGAAAGGCACTACAAAAATGTAAGTCTTTCTTTTGAATAATTATGCAGGAGGTCTAAGTGCAAACTCTGCAAGGACCAACATTATTTTTTGTGGCAGCCTGTTACAATATAAAGATAAAGTTGTCGAAGTATAAATTTTTATAGTCACCTGCCAAACACTTCTAAACCGCAAATTAATCACAGAATCCCTACAGTGTGGAAGTAGACCATTGAATCCGCAACGTCCTGAAGAGCATCCCACCCAGACTTACACGCCTAACCTATCCCTGTATCCCTCCATTTCCCATGGTTAATCCATATAACCTAAGCATCCTGGACACTGTGGTCAATTTAACATCACCAATCTACCTGACCTGCACATCTTTGGACTGAGAGGGGAAACCGGAACACCCGGAGGAAACCCATGTAAACATGGGGAGAATGTGCAAACTCCACACAGACAGTCGCCCAAGGCTGGAATCAAACCCGGGTCCCTGGTGCTGTGAAGCAGCAGTGCTAACGACTGAGCCACAGTACTGCTCCAGCCCACTCCCCTATATATACCAACTCGCACCATTTATATCAATTCAAAGATGTGCAGGTTAGGTGAATTGGCCATGCTAAATTGCCCATAGTGTTCAGGGATGTGTAGGTTAGGTGCATTAGTCAGGGGTAAATGTAGGAGAATGGGTTTGCGTGGGTGGGTCGGTATGAACTTGTTGGGCCAAACAGCCTATTTCCATACTGGGGATTCTAAGGATATCTTTCGAACTGTTAATCACTTATCCATATATATCAACCAATTATTCGCTATTGCAATTTAAATAATGAGAATGTACCATTAAAATCAAGGCAGTTAGGCTTCCTCCAATCAGGTTTGTGTTGTGCACTATATACTGTAAACTGGAGTAAATATCAATCATCCCTTTAATAAATTCCTTAGCTGTTTTACAGTGACTTATTTCATATCTACATGTATCAAGCTTTATATAACTCAACAATTATCAAGATATTTCATCTGAAGACACATCCAAAACAATCCATTACCTGATACTAAATACCTGTTAATGCCATTTCCGTGCTTACATTAACTTGTATTTTATACAGCTGTTAACATACCAAAGCCCCTCATGGTGCTGCACAATTATTATCAAATAAAATTTGGCAAGACTCACATTAAGAGCGATTATAGCAGAGGAAATGATTTAGAGAGTTGCAGAGGCATTTGAAGGATATTCTAAAGTTTAGACCCCCAAGCAGCTGAAGGCACAGCCATCAATGGTGGTACAATTAAAATAAGACAGCTCAAGACATCAGAGTTAGCAGAGGGCAGCTATCACAGAAGGTTGTGGGGCTGGATGTATGGAAATGTAAGGCCAAGCAAGGATATCAAATCAGAGATTAAACACTTGCAGATTGAGATGTTGCTAAGCAGGAGCAAACACGTAGTCAGCAAACATAGGGACAAATGGGGGAACAGAAACTGGAGTAAGTTCAGATTCTTTCAGCAGAGCATTGGATAATCTCAGGTTTATGAAAGATACAACACTGGAACTCAACCAGGAATGGACTGGAATAATCAAATCTATACAGGAATGGATAAGTGCTTCTGCAACAGAATTGAGGCAAGTTAGAGTTTGACCATTAGAAATTGCTGGAAAAGCTCAGTGTCTGTCTCAATTCAAGTTCTGAGGAAGGGTCACTCAGTTTGAAATGTTAACTCTAATTTCTCTCCACAGATACTGTTTCTGATTTACAGCATCTGCAGTTCTTTTGTTTTTTTTATTTAGAATTGCATCATGCTGCAGAAGAGGGAATAGGTGAGCTTAATCATGGAACAGATGTGTGGTCAGAGTTAGCCTCACTATTAAATTTGAATTAAAGTTGCACACGGTCTGGAATATTCAACAGGCAGCCAGGGTGATGGACGAAATGGCAAAGGAACAGAGCTGGGGCAGACGTGAAATGGAAAGATGTTATGATAAATTAAGGAAAGTGAATCAGACAAGGATCCTCGCTTCGGAATGATAGCATTGAATTCTCAAAATCTTCAACTTCCATGTCCTCACTGCCTTTTCCTGTAGCAACAATGCCATTCGTTTACATTGCACCTATATGTTAGTAAAATGTTCCAAGGCACTTCACAAAAGCGATTATCAAGCAAAATTTGACATTGAGTCACTTAAGGAGATATTCAGACACGTGACAAAAAGCTAAGTCGAAAAGCGATCTTAAGGACCATTTTAAGGAGGAGAAAGTGGAGATGTTTGGGAGGAAATTACAGGGCATAAAGGATTGGGGATGCTCAAGAAGACAAAAGCAAAAAAATATTCAGAATTTACAGAGGGTATAAAGTCAAAGAAAAGACATGTTACACAGAGAGCTTTTCACCACTAACAAATGCAGCACAGTGCTCATCATTTTCCTGGTCTACGGCAACATTAATATTAATCAACAAATCTTTCAAGACACAGACTTTTCATGAATCTTATTTCTAGGTTCATTTTCTATTAGTTTCACATCCCAATCTAATGGTGAATGAAATGGCACATTGTTCAGAATGATCTTATTCTCAGCTTGAATTCTGCATGATGTGTGATCTGCCAGAACAGAAATACCTGCCAAAACCAATCTTGACACAGATGATGCTTCAATGCATCAATAATATATAAAAAAAACTACCTCTTACCAAGATAGTTACAATGCCATTAATGGCCCTGGGCATATTGGAGAATCTCAAGGAGGATATTCATTGAGTTACATTGAGCTGACTCTAGCCAGGATGCTGTTGATGGTGGAATGACAGGGAAGGGTGGGTGGAAGATGCCAAGAGTAATTGAGAAGCCAGAGTGAGGGGATTCAGTTTAAAAAAAAGTGGTCTCCTTTTAATACTGAGATTAAGAGAGTGCTTTTTTCTCTGAGAGTATCAACAATCTGTGGAATTACTCGCCTCATACAAGAATATAGGCTCGTCACTGAATACATTCAAGGCTTTTGGTTAACAAGGGATTCAAATGTTATGGGAAGGCAGATAGGAAGTAGGAGATAAGGCCACTATAGATTAGCTGTGCATCTAATGAATAGTACAAGATGATAGAGGGGCTGAACAGCCTGTTTCTGTTCCTAATTCTTGTGTTCTTGTGTTTTATCTTTCATTGTATTGCCAGTTCTACCTGCAAGTCCATAGATTCACCAAAACAATGCCAGAGATAGAAGCCAAAGGCATAAGGAGAGACCTGACATACAGGCACTATGTTCCTTGAAATGGAGAAGGCTCAATAGAACTTTAACAGAGTTTTTGCTCAAACCATGAACAGTTTTGGACAGAGTGATTAACAGAAGATCATGGGGTTACATTTAGGCCAACGTTCCCCTGGTAGTTCTGCCAAATCCCCTAAACTGGGATCAGAACTGTATTTGAAATAAAACGGTGTGTACTGAAGTAGGAAGACTAATAGCTATCTCTCATTTTCTGAATATAGTTTTACCTGAGATTTATGTCAAAAGAATAATAAGCGACATAACTTTGATGGAATATGTCTACCAATCATCTCAAATGCTCAATGGTTACCTTCTTCCATGGAAGATTAATGGAAACAATGGAAAACAGTCGAACTTCTAGAAGATTAAAATTGTCACTGAGGAGATATTGGGGGAGAATGAATCTTTTTACGCAGGTGTGGAATATGGAAAACTTTGCTAGTTGTGGTGGATTTGTGGAGGAAAATTTAAGGGAACTTTAGGTAACTTCTTGAAGCCAAGAAAGATACAGATTATTGAAAAAGAGGCAGCATTGAGATATTTTTGGATTTTAAAGAACCAGCACAAACATCGTGTTCTGACTAGTCTCCTTCCATTCTGAAAACCTCTATGCTGTTGGGGGTGATTACTGTAATTTGTAGTGTATTGTTAATTTTACTGTGTTTTACAGATAATAACACAAATTTTTGTCTTCCAGAGGAGTTTTATGACCTACAGACTGTAATCTCACAATTAATCTCCATCCCACATTACAGCAGCGGTACACATTGGTATTCTATTCATCAAAGAGTACCCAGCAGAAATCTTTACAATAGCCCAATTTATCTATCATTGAAGGCAAATGACCTCTATGTTCAAGAAATCTGTTTATTTCAATCTCTTTTGCTCTGCTGAATGTAAATTGAACCTCTCATAAATAGCTAATGAGAATTTAAAATGGTAGGGAGACATATTACATCAAAGTTACATCGCTTATTATTCTTTCAGCATAAATTTGCAGGTAAAACTATTTTCAGAAAATGGGAGATAACTATTAGCCTTCCTGCTTCAGTATAAACAGTGTTATTTCTAATACTGTTCCAATTCCAGTTTAGAGGAGGCCAGAAAATGAAAAAAAGAGAACTTGTCTGTATAAGGGCATAGCATAAGAGCAACTCAACGTGCTTTATAGCCAATTACATACTTTTGAACAATAGTCGATATTGTAATATAGGAAATATGGCAGACGACCTATGTAAAGTCAAAGTTCACCCTACCACGTCAAAGTAAATGTTCAAGAGCTCTTCTGCTCCTCTTTGACTAGTGCCAAGGAAGCTTTTCTGTCCACCTTGAAGGGATGCATGCTTGTACAGTTCAGAAAATGCCACCCCCAGCTGTGTGACACTCCCTGAGTACTCCACTATGGCACAGTAGATAGCTGTGTTATGTACTCAAGGCTTTTAGATTAGATTAGATTCCCTACAGTCAGGAAACAGGCCATTTGGCCTAACAAGTCCACACCAACCCTCCAAAGAGCAACCCACCCAGACCCATTTCCCTCTGACTAATATCCCTGAACACAGTAGGCAATTTAGAATGGCCAATTCACCTGGCCTGCACATTTTTGGACTGTGGGAGGAAACTGGAACACCTGGAGGAAACTCATGGGGAGAACTCCACACAGACAGTCGCCCGAAGCTGGAATCGAACCTGGGACTCTGGTGCTGTGAAGCAGCAGTGATAACCACTGAGTCACTGCGCCGCCTGATGGGTTTTACAATGGGACTCATTGAGGCACCAAACACTCTCAAAGATTTTGGCTGTAAAGAAAACAAAGCTCTTGACCTGGATCAAGGATAGAGGATGGATTTAGAAGCTGGCTACAATCTGCAAATAAGACTGAAGGTGTTTGCTACACTCTTTTTCCATTTTTCTGGCAAATTTCAAGTTGCTGGAGGTGTTATTGCAGGACTCATGCAATCCAAAAATATTGTGCCAATTATTTGTTCTTTCCAAACCCAGAGAGCAGCAACACAAAAAAAAGTTAGATTGGTGAGAACTGTACTCCTACAAGCTTCTCTGTATTATCTAATTCTCCCTGTGATAATCTGTGGATTCTTTGAGTGTAGGAGTTGGGAAGTCATGCTGAGGTTGTACAGGACTTTGAGGAGGCCTCCTCTGGAACACTGTGTCCAGTTTAGGTTGCCCAAGAATATTATGAAGGATATTATAAAGTGGAGAGGGAACAAAAGAGATTTACCAGGCTGTTGCCAAGTATGGAAGGTTTAAGTTATAAAAGAAAAGGCTGGGTAACCTGGGGACCTTTTTCACTGTAGCACAGGAGGTTGAGAGGCAAACTGATAGAAGATAATAAAATAATGAGGGGTGTAGATAGAGTTAACAGTGGTTGTCTTTTCCCTAGAATGATGGATTTCAAGATTAGGGGGCACATTTTTAAGGTGAAAGAGTTTTAACAAAGACCTGGGGGCACATTCTTTACACAGAGGGTGGTTCATTTGTGGAATGAACTTCCTGGGGAAGTGACAAATGTGGGTATAATTAAAACTTTAAAAAGCATTTGGAATACGAAACATTTGGAAGGAGATGGGCCAGGAGTAGGCAGGTGGGACTACTTTAGTTTGGGATTATGCTCAGCAGGTTGGAGCGTAGGGTCTGTTTCCATGCCGTATGACTCTATGACTGTATGACCAGTTCTATTTCACAGTCTGAAGATACTCAGACAGTATGTGAATTGCAAAATATTGGAATATGTATTTTTGTGTTGCTATGGTCATAGGGAGGTGTAAAAGAAAAACTTCAGGATCAGGCCACAGCTTCATAAGGTCTGATCCACATCTTTTAAATATCAAGAATGATGTATCAGTGAATCTATTAGAAGTGATCCACTGAAAATGAACCAAGCCTTATTCAAATATTACAATGATCTATAAATTCCACCATGCAATTCTTTAATGTAACAGGCCACAACTGTGCTCTTCATGATACTGGCAATGGATAAACAGAGATATCCTGTATGCCTGAAGCGGGTATTTGATCTTTTGTATAAATCATAAGCTCTATTGCCTGTTTGAGGTCCCTCTGCAACACTACGTTGCTCAAAAAATGAACAATCATGAATTTGTCAGTCAATATAGTTAAACAAAGCCTTGTCTTGCTTGTAGTCTCACTCGATCCAGATCATGCTTGTCAGGGTTACATTTGAAATTCTCATAAATGTGAGAGTGCTAAAACAGTCAAAACCATTAGCTATTATTTATTCCAATTTTGCAACATGGTATTTTTGGTGTTTAAGCTGTTGGTGTTTTAAAATATCCTGATGTGGAATGTGCACCAGCCAAGATTGTTGGCTAATTTGTGGGAATGTAGCACGTTATTAGAACATTCTTTGAAACAGGCAGAGCTGAACAGAATATAAGACTTCCCAGAGTGGTCTAATGCTACTAACTTGGACCATCTTGGAAGCAACAAGACCTTCGTATAAGGTGTCTAAGGATGAGTAGTGAGTCATATTGCAATTGATGATGTAGATCAAATGTGAATGTGAAATTTAAAAAAAAGGCAAAGTTTTCCCCCCCATAGATGTGGTGAGAAAGAAATATGAGAAAGGAAAACAATTGAGTGATTTAGCTCTGGAGAGATCCTCACCCACTTTGTGCCATCTCATCAATGAAGTTCTTGGTAAGGAGGCATTTTGGACACTCAGCTCACTAGCTATTAAAGTCCCTAAGTGGTCAATTACCAATTAGTTAAGAGCTTCAACTGACCACCGTCCCAGTCCTGGCAGGCAAGAAAAGTGGCTAGTTCCCCCAATGGGTGAGTGTCGTGTTACCGTTCTTTGTCAGTATACCTTGAAGGGCCATGCTCATGATACCATTACTATAACAAAGCTTTGAAATCTCATTTAATATATTAACTGGAATAATTTGTAGCATAATGTGCTAATGGAAGAATCCTGCATTTTGCAACCTAATAACTTTCTATGAGCTCAAATACTCATGTGTCATGGCATCATAGAGATGTACAGCATGGAAACAGAACCTTCGGTCCAACCCGTCCATGCCGACCAGATATCCCAACCCAGTCTAGGCCCAGCTGCCAGCATCTGGCCCATATCCCTCCAAACCCTTCCTATTTATATACCCATCCAAATGCCTCTTAAATGTTGCAATTGTACCTGCCTCCACCACTTCCTCTGGCTTGTGCATCTTTTGTTTGTATATTTCGGGAGCTGCCTTAAATGTCTGCTGGATTCTTCAATACCACATTATCCATGCTTAACTAAGACTCCATGCTAAGACTCCAAAATCTTTCTGGCAGATATTTAGAAAACTAATTGAAGACTAATTGGATGACAGCCATCAATGAATTCAGACAACAGTATCTTCAATTCAGCTAGCCATACAAATCTCTAGATAGGCCTTTATCTAAACAGAAAGCTGGCTAGATTTTAAACAAAGGAAAAATTATAACTCTTGTAAGACGTAAGAAAGCTCTGAATCCCTTTTTTTTAAATCAAATAAAAAGGCTAAAGTTACCAATACAATACCAGACAAATTTTTGTTTCTTTTTTTTTAGGAATGAGAGTCAGCAGATCTTGACATCATAGTTACAAAATACAGTTTTTAAATAATTAAAAAAAAAGTTTGCTATGCTCAGAGGGCTTAGCTGTTTCCTGGTATTTGTTACTACCAACATTTTCTTTCTTTAAATTGGCAAAAAAAATCAAAATAATGCCTCATGATGTCATCACTCCTTATTTGGTGCAAATGCAATCGCGAGGCAGAAACCTGCAACTGTAAGCTTGCAATTCTTAAAGTACAAGTCGTGAGTTCTTAAACTAACATCCTCAAAGGGCCCAAGACAGGAAAGGAATGGCAACAGGGAACAAAGGGAAACACAAGGATCGGTGCTGGGCCCTCTACTTTTTGTCATTTACATAAATGATTTGGATGCGAGCATAAGAGGTACAGTTAGTAAGTTTGCAGATGATACCAAAATTGGAGGGGTAGTGGACAGCGAAGAGGGTTACCTCAGATTACAACATGATCTAGACCGGATGGGCCAATGGGATGAGAAGTGGCAGATGGAGTATAATGCAGATAAATGCGAGGTGCTGCATTTTGGGAAAGCAAATCTTAGCAGGACTTATACACTTAATGGTAAGGTCCTAGGTAATGCTGCTGAACAAAGAGACCTTGGAGTGCAGGTTCATAGTTCCTTGAAAGTGGAGTCGCAGGTAGATAGGATAGTGAAGAAGGTGTTTGGTGGGCTTTCCTTTATTGGCCAGAGTATTGAGTACATGAGTTGGGAGGTCATGTTGCGGGTGTATAGGATATTGGTTAGGCCACTGTTGGAATATTGCATGCAATTCTGGTCTCCTTCCTATCGGAAAGATGTTTTGAAACTTGAAAGGGTTCAGAAAAAATTTACACGGATGTTGTCAGGGTTGGAGGATCTGAGCTATAGGGAGAGGCTGAACAGGCTGGGGCTGTTTTCCCTGAAGCATCGGAGGCTGAGGGGTGACCTGATAGAGGTTTACAAAATTATGAGGGGCATGATTAGGATAAATAGACAAAGTCTTTTCCCTGGGGTCAGGGAGTCCAGAACTAGAGGGCATAGGTTTAGGGTGAGAGGAGAAAGATATAAAAGAGACCTGAGGGGCAACTTTTTCATGCAGAGGGTGGTACATGTATGGAATTAGGATGTGGTGGAGGCTGGTACAATTGCAACACTTAAGAGGCATTTGGGTGGGTATATGAATAGGAAGGGTTTGGAGGGATATTGGCCGGGTGCTGGCAGGTGGGACTAGATTGGGTTGGGATATCTGGTCGGGATGGACAGGTCGGACTGAAGGGTCTGTTTCCATGCTGTACATCTCTATGACTCTATAACTCTATGAAAAGTAACGAAAATGATAAATGAAAGGAAAGAGAATCAAAATCATTGAAAAAGTAAAAACTGCACTGCACTCTACTTGTCTCCTTGGTCATCACTGCAGGTGTTAGATCGGCTTTCTTGAGAGTGAACCCACAGAAAGCAACTGGCCTGGATGGAATCCCCAACTGTACATTCAGATCCTGCGTGAAGCTGGGTGTAATCACAGACATCTTTTACCTCTCCTGACTACAATCTGAAGTCCACATCTTCTTCAAGAAGACCACCATTGTCCCAGTGCCAAAGAAAAATCATGCAGCATGCCTCAATGACTACTGCCCAGAGGCTCTGACCTCCATAATTATGAAGTGCTTCGAGAAATGTGTCATGGCTCATATCAACTCCAGCCTCCCAGATTGTCTTGATCCTTTGCAATCTGCTAATGGCTCATCAGGTCCATGGTAGATGCTATGTCCCTGCCCCTATATTCATCCCTGGAACATCTGGACAACAAGAATACATATGTCAGACTCCTATTTATTGATCATAGCCCCACTTTTGACACCATAATTCCAAACAAGCTCATCTGCAAACTCTGTGAGCCAGGAGTAACTGGATTCCCGACTTCCTGACCCACAGATCGCATATCAGTAAGGATAGAATGAATCACATCCTCCATGATAACCTTCAACACCAGTGCCCCGCAAGGTTGTGTACTCAGCCCACTACTGTTCTCCTTATGCAGACACAACTGTGTGGCCAACTTCCGATTCAATTCCATTTACAAATTTACATAATTGCACAACCATTGTAGTGCGGATCTCAAACAACAATGAGACAGAATACAGGAAAGAGATTGAGTGTTTAGTGGCATAGTGTAAAGACAACAATCTCTCCATCAATGTCAGCAAAACAAAGGAGCTGGCCATTGACTTCAGGAAGCAGATAGAAGGCGCGCCTCTGTCTGCATCAATGGTGCTGAGTTGGAGATGGTCCAGTGTGTCAAGTTCCTGGGAGGGATGATCACCAACGATCTGTCCTGGTCCACCCATGTTGATATGATAATCAAGAAATCACAACAATGTTTCTACTTCCTCAGGAGGCTAAGGAAATTCAGCATGTCCACAAAGACTCTTACCAATTATACAGATGCACCAGAGAAACCATTCTATCTGGATGCATCACTGTGTGGTTTGGCAACTGCTCTTCCTAAGACTGCAAGAAACTACAGGGAGTTGTGAACACAGCTCAGTCCATCACACAAACAATCCTTCTATCCAATGACTCCATCTGTACACCCTGCTGCCTCAGGAAAGCAGCCAACATAAGCAAAAGACCTCTCCCACCCAGGTTATACCCTTTCCCACCTTCTTCAATTGAGCAGGAGATATAAAAGTGTGAATACACACAAGAAAAGATTCAAGAACAGATTCTTCTCCACTGTTATCACACTTTTAGATTAGACTTACAGTGTGGAAACAGGCCCTTCGGCCCAACAAGCCCACACCGACCCGCCGAAGCGCAACCCACCCATACCCCTACATTTACCCCTTACCTAACACTACGGGCAATTTAGCTTGACCAATTCACCTGACCCACACATCTTTGTGACTGTGGGAGGAAACCGGAGCACCCGGAGGAAACCCACGCAGACACGGGGAGAACGTGCAAACTCCACACAGTCAGTCGCCTGAGTCGGGAATTGAACCCGGGTCTACAGGCGCTGTGAGGCAGCAGTGCTAACCACTGTGCCACCGTGCCGCCAGATCTCTGAAATGTTAATGTTGAGTTCTCTCTCTGCACCTTCTCTGTGGCTGTAACACTGTATTCTGCACTCTGTTCTGGTACCCTGAAGCACTTTTTATGGTACAATCTTCCTGCATACCATGCAAAACAATACTGTTCACTGTACCTTGGTATGTGAGACATCACTAAAACAAATCAAATCAAATGAATGATTATTGCCATGTCCAATTAACCCTCAACAATCTGGTTCAGAAATATCATTTTTAAGCCTAACTCTATATGCTCACAAATTCATTTTGGAATCTGATGAGGGCATTGCTTCATCAAAGAAGTTTGCGGCATCACAAGCAGCTCCGTAGTTCAGGAGGAGAGGAAGAAGAATGGAAGAACAATAGGAAGAAGAGATTCATTAATTAGGAGAACAGACAGGCATTTCTGGGCTGTAGACCTGATTCTACGCTAGAAACCTAGTGCTAGGGTCAAGGATGTCACAGTGTGGCTGCAGAGCATTCTTCTGGGGAAGGGTGAACAGCTAAAGGTCGTGATTGAGTGATGCTGGAAAGGCACAGCCGGTTAGGCAGCATCTGAGGAATAGGAAAATCGACGTTTCCGGCAGGAGCCCTTCATCAGGAAGCCTCGGGGGTGGAGAGATAAATGGGAGGGGTGGGGCTGGGAAGAAGGTAGCTGGGAGTGCAATAGATGGATGGAGGAAAGGGTAAAGGTGATAGGTTGGAGAGGAGGGTGGAGCGGATAAGTGGGAAGAAAGATTGACAGGTGGGACAGGTCATGAAGATGGTGCTGAGCTGAAAGTTTGGAACTGGGGTAAGGTCGAGGAGAGGAAATTGTCCATGGTCCATGTTGGCATCAATTCCTTAGGTAGGGAGAGGAATGTAGACCTCCAATCAGACTTTAGGGACCTAAGTAGAAGATTAGCAAGCATGACTTCGAATATAATAATTCCAGATTACTCCTAGTGCCATTTCCAAAGTGTGTTCAGATATGAAAGGATATGGTACATGTGTCTGTAAAGATGATGCAGGAAGGGCAGGCTCTGTACAGGCAGACTGATTGCTCTGAACTTGCACTGATTTCCTTGTGAGACATTTTGCTAGAGCTCTTGGGAAGGTTTTACATTAACTTGGCAGGGTATGGAAGCCAAAAATGAATATTCAACAAGAATACCAGTGTTCACAAAATACCTGAAGAGACAGGTGACATTAACATACAAATAGCACATTCATAGATGAAGTTGGACTAAGGGAACAATTTAAAAAGTTTCAAATGCTGACAGTTAACGCAAGGGGGAATCTCAATTCTTCGACAGGCAAAAAATAGTAAATGAGTAGCGAAAGAAGGACTAGGATGAAGTAGGAAAGATAAGAGGGTATAGACAAAAAGACAGGGAACATAGCTGAGAAATTAAATTAATATTCTGTATCTGTCTTTACCAACGAGCCTTTACCCTGGCCACAGTGACAATGAAGGAAACTTTTCAGGAGCAGAGTTCAAAATTGATAAAGAAAAGGTATTGTATAGACTGTTAACATTTAAATTTAGCCATGATGTGGAGATGCTAGTGTTGGACTGGGATGGACAAAGTCAGAAGTCACACAGCATAAGGTTTTAGCCCAACAGGTTTATTTGAAATCACAAGCTTTCGGAGTGCAGCCCCTTCATCAGATGAAGTCACCTGACAAAGGGAGCAGCGCTCTGAAAGCTTGTGATTTCAAATATACCTGTTGGACTAAAACCTGGTGTCATGTCACTTCTGATTGTGCTTAAAGTTAATAAGGCTTCAGGACTAGATGGGATGCATCCAAGGATTTTGTCGGAAGTAGACATTATAGGGACACTAATCATTATATTTCAGTTTTCCTGACCCTCAGGGGAGGTGCCAGAAGACTATACAATTGCAGACACCACACCCTTGTTCTGAACAATGTTGTAAGGTTAAGCCCAGCAATTATAGAGCAGACAGTTTAACTTTAATGATTGGACCATCCTATAAAGAGTTATTCAGATAGTCTATAATCATGTCAATAAGGTTGGGTTGAATAGGAAGTGCCAAAATAGATTTCTAAATGAGAATTCATGCTTGATTAATTTGCTGAATTTTTCGAACAAAATAACTGGAAGGATGGATGAGGGCAATGCTATTGATGTGATAAACTTCCAATCAGCATCTGGTACAATGCCACACAACGGACATGTGAGAAAAAAAACATAATTTATGAATAAAAGGGTCAGTAGCAAAATGGATACAACATTGCTTGAGGGATAGGTAATGAGGATTAATTATCAATAGATTTTTTGGGGGGCTTGAGGAATGTTTGTCATAAATTTCCCCAGTGTAAAAACTGCATTTATTTTCTATATTTTTGATTATGGACCAAATCGGAAATAGTTCTGTTTTAAAGCCAAAGACTGTGGAAAAAATTGCTGCGCATTTGAAAATTTGTTACTGAAACTCATTGTGTGTGATATTTACACTGTTGCTATATTCAAGCAGTAGGAGAGGATGTTTGTCACTGAGATACGTGTGCAGAGTGAGGTTGATTGGGTGGGCAGCAAGTCGCTAATTGGTTTCTATAATTGTGACTAGTCATGGATGCCAAAAGTCATCGGTCTGGCTAAGTTCCTGGGTAACTACACAACATGTGGCTGTGAACAATAAGGTTCAGACTGCTTGAACCTCAGGTTGCGTGCTTCTCCAATACTTCCATAAAAATACCTGAAGCTGGAAGACAGTCAATTATTTTCTCCTTCCAGTTGTTATAAAGCTGCTGCCTTTATCCAGTAACAATTAGACTTTGTAGTTACTGTACCAATTACTCTGTGCCTCCTGCAAAGAAGTAAAAGAATCAGGAGAAAAGAGACTGAAGAACAGAAAGTGCTGGAAAGCCAAAAGGAACATCTCAGTGAACTCTGTGGATTGGTGCTATGGAACTGTGTTGCCCAGTCTTTTTCTCATTACTCATAAAACCAATTATCTTTATTTGTGTGTGCACATATGTGTGCGTGTTTATGCATATGTGTGTGTGTGCCTGCATGTGTGTGTGTGTGTTTTGTGTGTTTGTGTGTGTGTATGGCTTTTAAAAGAGGGTTAAAGTTGTAGAGCAATGTGTTGATAGTTCACAGATGATTAGAATTTACTTATTTATAATAAATAATAGTTTATGTTAAGTACAGGAACCAGATCAGTGTTTTCTGTTAACTTGATTCCAACAATGAGGTAAATGGGTATATTGTATCCTTTGATTAAATCATTCACTGTTGTGGTGATCCCAGGTGGAATTGGACTTGAGAGTCAGTGCATTTATCCCAGTGAATCGTAACACCAGAGTTCAGTATTGGGACCCTTGCTTTTACCTATATATATGTTCTAGTTCTTTAAACTTGTAGGTGTGAACAATAAGGGGAGAGGCCTTCAGACTGCTTGAACCTTAGGTTGTATGCATCTCTAATATGTATGCAACCACACAGAATATAGCAAATAAGACTTGGATATTACAGGCTTAGATTGCCATGGGGAAATATGATGTTGTGACAACAACGAAGACCTGGCTTGGGATGGGACAAAACTTTGAAGCATTGTAATCTATGAAGAGGATAGTGTAAGACTTCTGCAGTACATAGACAAGCTGGTGGAATCAGCAGATTGTTGGAACATAAATTTAAATGTGGAGATTTGTAAGGGGATGCATTTTGGAAGGGAGATCAGGGTCAGACAATAAAATAAGAGGTGCAATTCTAAAAGGGGTACAGAAGCAAAGAGTCATGGACATACATGTGCACAGATCATTGAATGTGGCAAGAAAGATGGAGGGCATATTTCGTAAAGCATGTAGAATCCTGGACTGAACAGAGGCATAGAGTTCAATAGCAAGAAAGTAATATCAAACTTGTCCAACAAACTTTTTTAGACTTCAACTGGATGTTTGCGTACAGTTCTGGGCACCAAACAAAAAGAAGGATGTAAAGGCATTGGAGTGAAAGCAGAAGAGATTTACAGGAGTGATTCCAGGGATGAGAGACTTCCGTTATGAGAATTGATTGGAAAAGTTGGAACTGTTCTCCTTGGAGAGAAGAAGGCCAACAGGAGATCTGATAGACATTTCCGAAAATCATGAGGAGGTTGGTTAGAATTGCTAGGAATAGCTCCTGCTTTAAAAAAGATCAAGAATAAGAGGGCACTGATTTAAAGTGATTTGCAAAAAAAGAAAACAGGTGAGAAAAATCATTTTCATACAGTGAGTGGTTCCGGTCTGGAATGTACTGCCTGGAAGTGTGGTTCAATCAAGGCATTCAAGAGAGAACTGGATAATTATTTAAAAATTTTGAAAATGTGCAAGCATATGTGAATAGCCTGGAAAGTGGCACTAACTCATAATGTTAATGCGGAGTCAAACACGATGGGCCAAATAATCTCTTTCAACATTGCAACACTTCTGTTTTGAACCATATATTCATCTTCCAAAGAAATGCAGCATGTCCCTTTGGAAAAGCTTCAAGCAGGACTGAATGAGTCAGAGCACAATGGAATTATTCAGAAGGTAGATGCAAAGACTACACCATTGCTCGAATGATGAGTGTTATGTTCAGTTCAGTCATTGTCCCAAATTAGACAGTGTCTGACAGTTCTGGACTGCAGTTCACTGGCAAGCCACTTCAAAACATGTCAGCTAACTGTTAACAACCCATCTCTCATGGTCACCTCACTATCCATGCTCAAACAGCTAGCAGATTTTACTGAACCCACAATCAAATCAATGATCATTAAGTGTCAGACCACAAAACAAGATTATTGCATTGTATTGCTGCAATCTTCCACAATACCATGAAGAATGGATTATCATCTGCAGCACTCAGAGTGAAGAGGATGTCTGATACTCCTGTTTACATCTGTCAGCCAGGACTCTCTGATTGGACCACATTAACAGCCCCAATCAGGGAACTGGGTGGCTTAGTGGTTAGCACTGCTGACTCAGAGAGCCAGGGACCCAGATTTGATTCCAGCCTTGGGCAACTGTGTGGATTTTGCTCATTTTCCTTGTATCTGCGTAGGTTTTCTCCAGGTGCTCCGGTTTCCTCCCACAATCCAAAGATGTGCAGGTTAGGACATTGGTCATGCTAAATCAGGGATGTATAGGTTAGGTGTATTAATTATGTGTAACTGTAGAGTAATAGGTTTGGGGAATACATCTGTGTGGGTTACTCTTCAGAGGGTTGATGTGGACTTGTTGGGCCGAAGGACCTGTTACCATACTGTAGGGATTCTATGGATTTATGTCAGAAAATCAAGTAAATATGGCTTTGCCCAACAACCAACTATCTAACCATTCTGAGACTGAGGACATTCTTCTTCAAGATACAAAGATCATTTGGTTATTTTGAGCTGGGGACTTAAAAATGGGAACATATACTGCTTTAAATCGAGGAAACTGTGGAAGGGAATGTTGCAGTTTTAACAATAAGTTACTGCAACTCATTGTGACTTTTATCTGCAATGTTGCCATATTTAAGCAGTGGGGGAGGATGTTAGACAATTTGTCTGCGTCTATGTGTGCTCAGGGCAGTATTTCACAGAGTATTTGTTTGGTTGCTGTCGGCTCAGCATAGTAACAGCCACTATTGGTTCCTGGGCAAGTGATTACAGCACTGCATGGGGCCAATAGAGCAGAAACAACTAGCCTGTGAAGAGAAAATGCCCCAATCTCTCACTCTCCCTCCTTCCCCCCACAAAAGTAACAGAAAATCCCCAGGTAATTTTTCCCACTCACCTTCTCCATGGAAATTACATTTTCTGCAAATTGCAGTAATGATAGGAGGAAAGGGGGAAAAACACCTTCAGAGACCCTGAAAGGAGCAAATTCTTAACTAGTGAATGAAAAAGAATATTGTTGTACAGAAAACCTTATCTCATCAGCAAAGAACTGAGAGGAGATGGAACTGAAAGAAAACAACTCATCAATTCTTGTAGCTATGATTGGTGCTATCAAACTGTTCCTTCCTGTTGTATTTTTCTTTTCTCACTTTTAATATTTTTGTTTTGTTTTATTGTTTGTCTGTTTGCATGTGTATGGGAATGTCAAAGAGCGGTTGAGTTTACATTACAGTTATACAACAGCAATTCATGTTCTTTTCTTGCGTTGACTCAAACAGCTTGATAAGAATAGAAACTTAGAAAATACGAGCAGGAGTCGGCCATTTAGCCCTTTGAGCCTGCTCCACCATTCAATGGTGATTATACAGTTCAGTACCATGTTCTTGCTTTCACGCCACATGTTTGACCCCTGTAATCCCCAAGGACTTCTAAGAACAAATAATGATTTTCTTATTAATAAAAAGACCCAGTGTGCATTGTTGGAGGGAATCCTGAGGGACAAGATGTACATGTATTTGGAAAGGCAAGGACTGATTAGGGAGAGTCAACATGGCTTTGTATGTTGGAAATCATGTCTCACAAACTTGACTGAGTTTTTTGAGGATGTAGCGAAGAGGATTGATGAGGGCAGAGCAGTAGATGTGATCTATATGATTTCAGTAAGGCGTTCAACAAGGTTCCCCATGAGAGATTGATTAGCAAGGTTAGATCTCACGCGATACAGAACTGGCTCAAAGGTAGAAGACAGACGGTGGTGGTGGAGGGTTGTTTTTCAGACTGGAGGCCTGTGAACAGTGGAGTGCCACAAGGATCGGTGCTGGGTCCTCTACTTTTTGTCATTTACATAAATGATTTGGTTGTGAGCATAAGAGGTACAGTTAGTAAGTTGACAGATGATACCAAAATTGGAGGCGTAGTGGACAGCCAAGAAGATTACCTTAGAATACAACAGGATCTTAACTAGATGGGCCAATGGGCAGAGAAGTGGCAGATGGAGTTTAAATCAGATTAATGCAAGGTGCTGCATTTTGGGAAAGCAAATCTTATTAGGGCGTATACACTTAATGGTAGTGTCCTAGGGAGCGTTGCTGAATAATGTCACCTTGGAATGCAGGTTCATATCTCCTTGAAAGTGGAGTTGCAGGTAGATAGGATAGTGAAGACGACGTTTGGTATGCTTTTGTTTATTGGTTAGAGTATTGAGTACAGGAGTTAGGAGGTCATGTTGCGGCTGTACAGGATATTGGTTAGGCCACTGTTGGAATATTGCATGCAATTCTGGTCTCCTTCCTATTGGAAAGATGTTGTGAAACTTGAAAGGGTTCAGAAAAGATTTACAAGGATGTTGCCAGGGTTGGTGGATCTGAGCTACAGGGAGAGGCTGAACAGGTTGGGGCTGTTTTCCCTGGAGTGTCAGAGGCTGAGGGGAAACCTTATAGAGGTTTACAAAATTATGAGGGGCATGACTAGGATAAATAGACAAGGTCTTTTCCCTGGGGTTGGGGAGTCCAGAACTAGAGGGCATAGGTTTATGGTGAGAGGGGTAAGATATAAAAGAGACCTAAGGGGCAACTTTATCACGCAGAGGATGTATGGAATGAGCTGCCAGAGGATGTGGTGGAGGCTGGTACAATTGCAACATTTAAGAGGCATCTGGATGGGTAAATGAATAGGAAGGGTTTGGAGGGATATGGGCCGGATGCTGGCAGATGGGACTAGATTGGGTTGGGATATCTGGTCGGCATGGACGGGTTGGACCGAAGGATCTGTTTCCATGCTGTACATCTCTATGACTCTATGAATAATCTTTTAACCTGAGTTAGATAGCTATGTAAAATAGTGCAATTTGGTGGTTTAATCAAATTTTCACATTTGTGACCACTCTGGGTGTAGTGATTGTAACAAGGTCAACCAGGTGGACCTCACAGAATATGAGTTTCCTGATTGGATGATGAATGGTATGGGGCTGTTCTTATATGCCAAAGGCTATTTATCTTCAGGAAATACTCAAATTCCCTGCTGATCAATGATGGCCCGATGTCTGTGACCAACACTTCCAGGAGTCCATGTATTGCAAAAGATGCTCACAGCTTTTCTATCGTCGTCCCTATATTTGACAAATGAATTCTATGCACGTCCGACCACTTTGAGCAGACATCCACGATGACTAACAGCATTGAGCCCATCAACAGGCTGGCATCGTTGACGTATAATCAAGTCTAGGGTTTACCTGGCCATTCCCATGAATGTGATGGATGTACGACCTGAACTCCACCAAGGTCATCCCTGGGTTTCCAAAATGGAGATGTTGGTGAGAAGTTATGTCTGATAGCCAGGATTAGATGCTGACAATCCCGCTTTGGTGGAGCAGTACCCACAATGCCAGCAAGGACAAAAACTACTGCCAGCAGCTCACACACAGTGGGCCACCATTTACCAGCTGGAAATTCAAGTATTTTCTAAAGTTCATTAAGCATACAAGGGCAGCTCCATACCATGCATTATTGATTGCTTGAAGGCAGGCTTAAAGAAACAGTTTCACTCAATATCAAACTGTCCCAGTTCTTGTTTGATTATCAGACCAACCCTCATGCAGCTACAGGGATAGCTCCAGCAGAGTTGCTGATGGGGAGAAGATGCCACATCAGATTAACGCTGACCTTCCTGGACCTGGAAGGGAAGGTGAAAGAGCATCAGGAATGCCAATGCTGGACGCAAGATTCTTCTAAGTGAGAGAGACAGTTTAGTTCAGGGGACAACGTTTGGTACCAAAATGATGAAAATGGCCCTGCATGGGTGAGAAGCGTGGTCGACACTAGGTCAGGTCCCGTGACATACAAAGTTTGGGTAGGTGAGGCGGTCCTGAACAAGCACACGGACCACATGAAAACTGCAACCCCGCAAACGGAGCAGGGGTAAAACATACTTGGCCCATCAAAATACAGTCAAGGCTGTCAGAACCGGTCGGCTTTCCCTCTCCATCTGGAGTTAAAGAAACCTCAAACTGTGAGATGGATGCAGCCTCATTGCCTTTACTGACTGAAAAAGAGAATGAATATCTCATGAGATGCTCTGGGTGCAATAGGGCTGGTACATTGGCTGACAGATATAAACAGGAGATTCAGAGTCTCCTCAGTTTAGGAGACTGACTCTGTGCTGGCTGGTGTTCCAGTCAGTAGGTTACTGTTTCTTTATTTTTTGGAAGGGAGGAAAAACCTGATTCCTGAACTGGCTGAATTATTTAGCCAGTTTGTTAACTGGCATTCCTTTTAGTGAGGACTGATTGTTAAACTCCTGATGCACAGAATGTGTTTCAGGTGTAACTCAGTTCTCATTAGGGGATTGTTGTTTCACTGGCTGGTTACAGCCTGTGTGTTACTCTTTTCTTTACTTTTTTTTAAAGAAAAGGGCAATGTTACTTTTATGGTAGGGCTTAGCCCTTGGACTCTAGTTTTTTGTTTTTTGTATGTATTTTCACTTTTCATTGGTGGTTGGACTGAGGCCTTGTGGAAGACATACATTTTACCAGAGGAGCTGTTCCTGAAGGGAGGCCTAGCCTTGGGACTGGGCCTCTGAAGATTGAACACCTGTGTGTGTGCTGGGAGGTGAGCAGTTGCTGTATCCTGGAGTTTGGGAGAACACCTTTCCCTCAGGAGTGGACCAAATTGCTGTGAGTTAACTGAACCTGTACAATGTACTGTTCCTGTGAGTGGGCCTGGTTTTCCAAGGCTGGGCTCGGACTCTGGAGACTAAACAACTGTGTGCTGTGGGATGTGCATTTGCTGCCTTCAGGAGTGGACTCTGCCCTTGGTTGCGGACTCTTTTTAGTAACTGACTCTGCAATTTGGAGCGGACTCATTTCCGACCCAGTATGTCGTATACTGGAGTGGACTCTTCCTGGCAATGGATTTTATATCTTGAAGACTCTTATGTATGAATTTGGACTGTGTACCAGAAAGGACTTTTTTTTTCATTGTGGTGTTTCCTGTATCTACCACCTGCACTGTCTTGTGTCCCTGGGTCTGGCAGGCCTTGTCATGAGTTGGGAGGCTCATGCGTCGCCCTGAAAGCTGTCACCCTGAGAGCTGGAAGGTGGGTAGGCCATCCTGTGAACCTGAAGGTTGGTAGGCTGTCCTGAAAGCCAGAGGGTGGGTAGGCCACCCTGATGCCAGTCACCCTGAGAGCCAGATGGTGAGTAGGCTGCTCTGAGCGCTGTCGTCCCGATAAGGCGTAATCGGGACGGGCTGTCCTAGAGGTGGTCGAAAGGTGTCAGAGCAGCCGAGAGCCAGAAGGCGTGTAGGGGCGGCTGAGATCCAGAAGGCTTGTGGGCTACCCTACACGCTGTCGTCCCAGGGAAGGGGACGGGCTGCCCTAGAGGTGGTCAAAAGGTGTGCTAGGATAGCCCACTGGTCAGAGGCGCAACAGGGTGGGTGAGTGCCCAATGGTACGTAGGGGCAGACCGAGAGCCAGAAGGCGGGTAGCCGTCCTCAGCGCTGTCACCCCGGGCAGGTACCGGGGCGGGCTGCCCCAGAGGTGGTCGAAAGGTGTGTGAGGGCGGACCGAGAACTGGAAGGGGCACAGGGTGGACCGAGAACTGGAAGGTGGGTAGGGGCGGGCTGCCTTAGAGTGGTCAGAAGGTGGGAGGGGTGGGAGGCTTGCTGGGTCTGTATTGTCTGCACTTTTGTATGTAACCGTATTGTTTAATGTTCAAATGTCATTGTTGATGTCTCCTTATATATTTGTGAAACTGGGATTTGAGGTTTATCCTCACGTCCCTGTAAACTGTTTGAACGGTAGGGTTTGGAGCCTGGCTTTGCTCCTCTCCCTTGTAAAATTGCTGTCTCTTGTATGCAGCTGTAAATGTAACTGTTTGTTGTAAACTGTTTTTTTGTTTTTGCAATTTGGTTAATAAAATAAAATTTAAAAAATAACCAGGAGTGTCGCGATACCTTTACATCGAGCCTCCTCCTAGGTGGTGCGCCCTGGCGACGTATTTTTTCCGCCAGGTGCGTAACCTCAACTACGACACGCAGCTCCTGTTCGTCGATCGTGACGGTTTGGAGGTCGCCCTCAAGGTGCTGCCTGTCTTTTACCAGGACCTGATCACTGTCTGGAACATGGTCGAATCGCGTCACGCCTACCCTCCGGCAGGAGTAGCGGCTGTCGTCAGGGAGCCGTTGCTCAGGAATCCTCACCTCCGTGCTCGCGGGTTCGAGTGGCTGTCGGAGGGGAGGGCCGTGGCAGCGAGGGTTACCAGGGTCGGGGACGTGCTGGGTGCCGGGGGCCTGGGCTGGACGTTGCCACAAGACATAGCGAGCAGGGCAGCGGTAGACGTCCGGTATGTGGCCACCGGCATCCGACGCCTTAAAACGGCGGTGCTCGGACCCGACGTAGTGCACCAGTTGGAGGACGCTCAGGTGTGCGGTGGGATCCCGTCCGCGCTCACCCCTGCCCGGACGGAATTTCACATCGGCCCCAAGGTCCCGTACTTCCCGCGGGAGCCTGTGCCCCACAACCTGAGCCGCCTCCGAAATTTTAATTTTGTCCCCTTCAAGGACGTTAAAAGGCGGGCCCTATATCAACTGCTGCTGCACACCGTCCACCTCTTCTCCCTCATCCACCGCCCGGACACGCCCTGGTGTGCCCATTTGCCACCGGGCGGTGGGGATCCCCAGTGGAGAGCCCTCTACGCAGGAATCCTTCCCCCTTTCTCTCGGGGATCTGGGGTGGAGGGTGTTGCACGCAGCAGTCCCCTGCAACCGCAGATTGCGGTGGTTCACGGACTCCCAGCCAAACTGCTTGTTCTGTGGCGCTGTGGAGTCCGTGGACCATGTGTATATTGGGTGTGGGCGTTTGCACTCCCTTTTTGATTTTCTGAAAAACCTTCTCCTCTGCTTTTGGTTGCACTTCAGTCCCACGCTCCTGATCTTCGGGCACCCGGTGCGGAGGAGGGAGGGCAGGTCTGAAGACCTCCTCGTGGGTCTGCTCCTGTGCCTGGCCAAACTGGCCATAAACAGGTCCAGGCAGCGGGCCGTGGAGGGGGTCGTGAGGGCTGACTGCCTGCCCCTCTTCCGCGGTTACGTTAGAGCCCGGGTGTCCTTGGAGAAGGAGCACGCGGCGTCCACCAACGCCCTGGAGTCGTTCAGGGAGAGGTGGGTGCCACAGGGAGTGGAGTGCATTATTTCCCCCCCAACTCTATTTTGATTTAGTCCCTGCCCTCCCCTTCACTGTTTTGATCACACAGCATTGCCCTTTGATGTGAAGGGCACTGCTTGTCACAGGCCACTCGGGTGTTTTCCCAGTCAGGCGTTGGACCAGTGGCAGTGTGTGCCTGTGGAAGAAGAGGAAGAAGAAAGAAGGAGGTGGGAGCTTTGAGTTCTGGGCCTAGCGTTTGAGCTGACCGGGGGCCCACTCCCACTGCTGGTCTCTGGGACCCCGCCTGGGACTGCCTCCACCACCGCAGCCTGGGAATTGCCTGAGGCCACTTCCCACAACTTCCACCACTGCTGTGACCTGCGGCCCACCTCCACTGCCGCTGCCTGGTACTCGCCTGGGAGTCCCTCCCCAACAGGTCTGCCTCCACTGCTGGGACAAAGGGCCAGCCTGGGATTCGCCAGAGGCCTGCCTCAACTGCTGCCGCTGCCAGAGGCCTCCCTCCACCACCACTGCCTGGGAGTCCCTCCCTAACTGAGGGCCTGCCTGGGACTCGCCAGAGGTCTGCCTCAACTGCTGCTGTCGCCTGAGGCCTGCCTCCACCACTGCAGCCTGGGACTTGCCTGAGGCCACTCCCCACAGCTTCCACCATTGCTGCGACCCGAGGCCCACCTCTACCGCTGCTGCCCAGGACTTAATTTTGGGGCTGCCTGGGATTTGTCTTGGGGACCCTCCCCAACAGGCCTCCCCCTACCGGTGACCAAGGGCCTACCTGGGACTCGCCCGAAGCCTAACTCTGCCTCTGCCACTGCCGTTGCCGGAGGCCGGTTTCCACCGTTGCTGCCTGGGACTCTCCTCGGGTGACTGGCTTTGGGCATGACCCCAGGACTTCCGCCACTACTACAGCCTAAGGTCCACCTCCAGCAGCAGAATATGGCGAGCCCGAAGGTCGCAGGGCCCAGCCGGACCTACGCCGGGGTAGCCGCTGCCTTAGGCTCGGCTGCCCCAACCCCGGCCGCAACCGTATCCCCCTTCAGGCACCCGACCAAACGCCTGGGGGTAAAGGCCTATCCCCATCCCAACATGACCATCGAGGCCTGCAGTAAGGCCATGGCTAGTGTGGTCGGCCCACTGGCCATCGTCGCTGCGGCCCGCATGTACGGGAAGGCCGTCTTCTTCCTGAAGACCGAGCAGGCGGTCCACCTGGCCGTGGAGAGGGGGCTCACTGTGGGCGGGACACATTTGCCCGTCGACCCTTTGGAGGTCACGGCTCAGAGTCGTGATCTCCAACGTCCCGCCCTTCATTGCCAGTGAGCTCCTTCTTCCCCACAACACCTTGGGGGAGATCCGGTCAGGTATTCAACTGCTCCTGCTCGGTCTTAAGGACCCCGCCCTCCGTCACGTATACTCCTTCCGACGCCAATTGTTTATTTGCCTGGCCCAGGAGGTGGTCACGGAGGGCTCGTTCACTGTCCTCCATGAGGGCGCGGCATACCGCGCCTTCTGGACGGCGGACGGCGTGCGGTGCCTCCTGTGCCGCGGGGTGGGGCATATTAGAAAAAACTGCCCCACCCAGAAGGCTGCCCAGCCCACACCAACGGCTGCGGGTGGTGCCGCCGCACCCACTCCCCCTTCCCCAAAGTCAACACCACAAGCCCCGGCTCTGGGGGCTAAGCTGGAGGCTCCCAATGCCTCAGCCTCTGGCAGGGAAGGGGGTGAGCGTCCAACCGGACGGAAGGCACCCAGGAAGACTCAACGCGTCAAGCCCGCCCACGGGGAGACTACGCTATCCCCATCCCCTTCCCCTCTACGTAGCCCACGACCTGCCCCGCCCTGGCACGACAATGCCCCTGCAGCCGTGCCAGCGTCGCGCCAGCGCGGGAACCCTGACCCCCAAACCCGTACCTGATCCCGGTCCTACCGACCCCAACCCCCACCTCCACCTCCACCTCGTTACAGGAACACCTGGGGCAGGAAGTGACACGACTGACCCTCCCCACCCTGCCCACGCCCCCTGCCTTCCCCCAGCCAATCGTATTCTGGGAAAGGCTGGGGGGAGGGACCCCGGACCCCATGACCACCAAGGCGGGCGGGGAGTGGAAGACCCATAAATTTCCCCCGTCTCTCTGGGGGAGAGGCGCCGGCCCTTGGAGGGGGGAGAAATCCCATCAGTGCGCCGGTGGTGCTTCCCCTCTCCAGGGGATGAGCCGACGGTGTCTCCCCACTGTCCTGCACCATGGCCCGACCTGCCCAAACCCCCAGGGACGACAGCCGGGCCTTCCACCGCCATATCTCCTCCAGTCCCTGGGGAGGATTTTAATAACAACACGGGCCATGGTGCAGATGACAGTCTTTTATTCACTGCTGGGTCGTTGAGCGGTGGAGGTGAGGAAGGTGTTATCCTCGCTCCTCCCTCCCAGACTGTTTTTCCGGGGGCCTTGGCCCTGGGGGAGGACCTTTTCCCCGAGGAGCCGGGCGTTCCGGTGTCGGGAGAGGAGCGGGGCCCCGAGACTCTGCCGCCCGGCGACCCAAACTCGGGGCATTCCGGGAAGGGGTGCGCCGAGGAAGGTACTGAAGGTGACCCTGGGGGTGGGGTCACTGGAGGTTTGAGACCAGTTGGCGGTGCCGGACCAGCCCCCATCCTCTCGGTGGGGGAGGGGTCGGTGACCGAAGGCGACCTCCCGGAGGAGGGTTCTGGATCGGTGGCGGACACCGGGGACGACGCGGAGTCCGTCTCCAGCGAGATTTTCGAGTCCCAGGTGCCCCCCACCAATCTCCCCCTCATCCCCCTCGAGGAACTCCAGGAATTTGTCGAGGAAACTCGGAGTCGCCGGGATAGAGCCCAACTGGTGCTCGACCGCTGGAGCTCCTTTGAAAGAGTTTACTGGTCGGCCCACGCTGCGCGCCAGGCGCCCGGGCTTGACGTGAATGAGCGAAAGCGAGTCAGGAACTTCCTGGGAGCACTCCTGGTGAGGGCGAGGGACTTTTGTGCCACTCTCTCGTCCTCCCAGTAAAAATGTATATAGTTTTTGTTAACTGTTTACTGGTGGTGATTGCACTATACTTCTGACATGGAGACAACTATAGCCAGCCTCAACATCAACAGCAGCAGGGAGTCACAGCACAGATTCCAGACCCCCTCGGTCCTTCGGGACGGGAGGTATGCGGTGTGCTTCCTGCAAGAAACCCACACTACCCCGGGAGACGAAGCTACCTGGCTCCTGGAGTGGCGAGGGGGGGGTCTACGTGAGTCACCTCACCCGCAGATCTGGCGGGGTGGCTATCCTGTTGGCCCCGCAATTTCAGCCGGAGATCTTGGGGGTCAGGGAGCCAGTGCCAGGCCGTTTGCTTCACCTGACGGTTCGGCTGGGGGGCGCGGTGCTTCACTTGGTGAACGTCGACGCTCCCCTGGCCGGCCCGAGGCAAGCGAGCATCTTTGAAGAAGTGTCCGCTCATCTCGCTTCCATTGACGAGAACCAGTGCGTCGTCCTCGGGGGAGATTTTAACTGCGTCCTCGAGGACAGGGACCACGGCGGTGCCCGCACGAGTTCGGCGTCGGGGAGGAGGTTGGGGGACTTGATCAAGTCCTTGGACCTGGTGGACGTCTGACGGAAACTCCATCCTGACTCCATCGCCTTCACCTTCATGTGGCCTGGGGTTGGAGCGTCCAGAATCGACCGCCTGTACGTTTCGCGGGCGTACGCCTCCTGTTTTCCGAAGGCCTTCACGCGGCAGGTGTTGTGCATGGACCATCACCTGGTGTGGGCGGAACTCCTTCCGTTCGGCGCCAGGTCGGGCTCCGCATACTGGCACTTTAACAACCTGCTGCTGGAGGACGAGCGGTTCCGGGACTCGTTTCGTCGTTTCTGGGCCGGCTGGAGAAGGAAGCGGGGAAGCTTCCCCTCCCTGAGGCTATGGTGGGACGTGGGCAAGGCTCACGTCCGCGTTTTCTGTCAGGAGTACGCGAGGGGGTCGACAAAGAGGCGGAAATCCAGGATCGGGGAGTTGGAGAGGGAGATGCTCGACCTGGAGTCACGCCTCGGTCAGCCCGACGCGGACCCGGCCCTGCGCGGGGTGTACGAAGAGAAGAAGGCCGCGCTCCGGGACATGCAGCTCGTTGGGGCTCGGGGCGCGTACGTGAGGTCGCGGCTCCAGTTCCTCCAGGACCTGGACCGCGGCGCCCCCTTCTTCTACTCGCTGGAAAAAAGGCGTGGCACCCGTCAGCAGCTCCTTGTGCTGCTGGCCGACGACGGGTCCCTCGTCTCGGATCCGGAGGATATCAGGGCCCATGTCCGATCCTATTACACGGCCCTGTTCTCTCCGGATCCGTCCAGCGAGGATGCTTGCAGAGATCTGTGGGAGGACCTGCTGCAGCTCAGCCCGGAGGACGCCGGAAGGCTCGACGCTCCCGTCACCTTAGAGGAGCTGACCGGCGCCCTCGACCAGCTCTCGAGGGGCAAATCCCCGGGGCTGGACGGGCTGACTGTGGAGTTCTTCAGGGCGTTCTGGGACGTCCTGGGGAGCGACTACGCACAGGTCCTGGGGGAGTGTCTAAATGCTGGAGAGCTGCCCCTTTCTTGGCGCAGGGCAGTCATCGTCCTGCTGCCAAAGAAGGGGGACCTTCGTTCGTTGAAGAACTGGCGTCCGGTCTCCCTCCTCAGCACGGACTACAAAATCTTCGCCAGGGTGTTGTCTTCTCGCCTGGCTTCCGTGCTGGCCCACATGATTCACCCGGACCAGTCCTACACGGTCCCGGGCCGGAGGATACAAGACAACGTCCATCTGGTCCGGGACCTGATCCATTTCTGTCGACGGGCTGGTCTGCCGAGCGCCTTCCTGTCTCTCGACCAGGAGAAGGCGTTCGACAGGGTCGATCACGAGTACCTGCTCGGGACTCTGCGGGCGTTCGGGTTCGGGACGCAGTTCGTCGCCCAGATCCGACTTTTGTACGCCGCCGCAGACTGTCTGTTTAAAGTTAACGGGTCCCTGACGGCGCCACTTCGCTTCGGGAGAGGAGTGCGTCAAGGCTGCCCCCTGTCCGGCCAGCTCTATTCCCTGTGCGTGGAGCCTTTCCTGCGCCTCTTGCGGAGGAGGTTGTCGGGGCTGGTTCTGCGCGGCGCGGGCACGGGGGTGGTCCTTTTGGCCTACGCCGACGACGTGCTCCTCACTTTCACCGACCCGGCTGATCTGGGGAGGATACGCGAGTGCCAGGCCGTGTACTCGGCGGCGTCTTCCGCCAGGATCAACTGGGCCAAATGTTCCGGGCTACTGGTGGGTCCGTGGCGGGTGGACTCCCTGCCGGAGGAGTTTCAGGGGTTCAGCTGGAGTACCACCCATCTCCTCTACCTGGGGGTCTACCTCAGCCCAACCGTGGAATCCTGGCCGGCCAACTGGCAGGAGCTGGAGGCCAAAGTCTCGGCTCGCCTAGGCCGCTGGACAGGACTGCTCCGAGCGCTATCTTACAGGAGCCGAGTGCTGGTCATAAACCAGCTGGTGGCCGCCATGCTGTGGTACCGGCTGGTCACTTTGGTCCCTCCTCCTGGCTTTGTCGCTGACATCCAGAGAACGTTGGTCGACTTCTTCTGGGACAAAAAGATGCACTGGGTCGCTGCGCAGGTTCTGAGTCTCCCTATTGAGGAGAGCGGTCAGTCGCTGGTGTGCGTCCGCACCCAGGTCGCGACCTTCCGCCTTCAGACCTTGCAGCGTTACCTTTACGTCGAGCCTCCTCCTAGCTGGTGCGCCCTGGCGACGTATTTTTTCCGCCAGGTGCGTAACCTCAACTACGACACGCAGCTCCTGTTCGTCGATCGTGACGGTTTGGAGGTCGCCCAGGTGTCCTTGGAGAAGGAGCACACGGTGTCCACCAACACCCTGGAGTTGTTCAGGGAGAGGTGGGCGCCGCAGGGAGTGGAGTGCATCATCTCCCCCTCCAACGTTATTTTGATTTAGTCCCTCCCCTTCACTGTTTGATCACACAGCATTGCCCTCTTTGATGTGAAGGGCACTGCTTGTCACTGGCCACTCGGGTGTTTTCCTATTTTTCCTGGTGGTGGATATTGAATAAAGATTTGTACACTTTGTGTCTCTCACTGTAAGAAATAAAAGAAAAAAAAACCAGGAGTGTCAGAGGTTCTCGTCCCCCTGAGAGCTGGCAGTGAGGGAGCTGGATCAGCATCAAGTGCGTTGCATGTGTAAATAAAGGGTGACAAAATCCCACCCTCTGTGGAGTTATTTCACTGGGAATAGTGGCACTTAATTTCCAGCACATTTCTTCAATGAGTCAGACCAATTGTCAGAGGAGCATGAAGAGATAGACATTGAGAAAGCAAGAGAATTCCCAAAACACAAGGTGGCGGCAGAGTAGGAGTGCTGAGCCTGGCGTTCATCTGCTCCCGTTGGCTTTCTTTCATTTTTTTTCTCTACTTTTCACTTTGGCTTTTCTTTCTTTATCTTCTTTTTTCTTTGTATCCTTCCATTTAGAGTCTGGAGAGTGGTGGGTGAATGAGAAGACACCCGATGGCAACAATACCAACTCTAGGATAAGCCAGTCACTGCTCCACCCCAGCCTGGGTTCTTCCAATGGGCAAGGAGCAGATCCAAGGCTCATTCCATGGCCCAGACTCACGGGCTGGGCCAAGGCTGCAGGTCTGCAGCTAGGCCCGGGTCCCTGAAGTTACAGAAGCATCAGTGATAAGGATGGATGTTGGACTGGCTGCAGTGTCTGGAGGAGCATCAAATGGGGAACAGGATGTACAGAGCCCGCGCATCTGCAGGCACACAGCTGCGGCTCAGACACGGCTGTCACGGGAGTGGTGATGGGGGAGGCCACTAACTGAGACACCGACAGAACCGTGGGGCGGCACAGTGGCTCAGTGGTTAGCACTGCTGCCTCACAGTGCCAGGGACCCGGGTTCAATTCCAACCTCACACAAATGTCTGTGTGGAGTTTGCACATTCTCCCCATGTCTGCATGGGTTTCCTCCAGGTGCTCCAGTTTCCTCTCACAATCTAAAGATGTGCAGGCCAGGTGAATCGGCCATGCTAAATTGCCCATTGTGTTCAGGAATATGTAGGTTAGGTGCATTAATCAGGGATAAGTATAGGGAATGGGAATGGGGGCGTTGTTCTTCGGAGGGTCGGTATGGACTTGTTGGGCCGAAGGTCCTGTTTCCACACTGTAGGGATGCGATGATGAACCCATTGCAGACACCCAGGAGCCTGTTTCAGCAACTCCAGCTGATGTCAAGCAGCCACTGGAAGCACAGAGAAGGAGGACCAAGATGCAGAGAGAAAGATGAACTCTACTGCAGTAAAGTCTTGCATTATATTCAGTGTTTCAAGATGACACCAGAGCGTGGTGACACTTTGCATACAACATGCAAAAAGAACTTCTCACTGTATCTGTTTGTACATGTGACAATAAATCTAAATCAGAGAATACCTCCAGTGTGGAAACAGGCCATTCTGCCCTACTGTCCCACACCAACCCTCCAAACAACATCCCACTGAGAACCATCCTCATACTGTATCCCTGTAACCCTGCATTTCCCATGGCTAACCCACCCTGCCTGCACAGCCCTGAACACTATGAGCAATTTAGCATGGCCAATCCACCTGACCTGCACATCTTTGGACTGTGGGAGGAAACCGGAACATCCGGAGGAAACCCACACAGACATGAGGAGAATGTAAAAACTGCATACAGACACTCACCCGAGGGTTGATTCAAACCTGGGTCCCTGGCACTGTGAGGCAGCAATGCTAACTACTGAGCCACCAAATCGAAATCTAAATCAATGCACTGGGCAGAGAGTTCAAGTTAGAGAGAAAAAAACCTTGGACACCAGGTTATACAAAGTCGTTCGTGATAATGATACTACATTGAAAAGGAACAGAAGAGACCTCAGACCAATGTACAACACACCAATCATGTTTGTGAAGAGAGTGAGGAAAGTGACATTTGTTGGGGGCAATGCTGAATGACAGCAACCAGCAACAAGTCAAACAAGTGCAGCGCTGAACAATTCAAATCTATCCAAATAGGCATGTTATCTCCAGTAAAAAATGAGGTCTGCAGATGCTGGAGATCACAGCTGAAAATGTGTTGCTGGTCAAAGCACAGCAGGCCAGGCAGCATCTCAGGAATAGACAATTCGACGTTTCGAGTATAAGCCCTTCATCAGGAATCCAGGTCAGGAATGGGGAAGGGGGAGGGGATCCTCTGAAACCCACTTGGAGAAGGCTAGAATATTGTAACAGAACACAGCAGAATGGATGTTCAATCAGATTTGGATTTTCCAACATGGCAGGAGGCCAACAGCCTTTGATATTGTGAAAAAGGTAACCAGGCAATGAAATTTCCAAACCAAAGCAATTTCTTTATTTGTTCATGAGATGTGAGCATTGCAGGTCGGGCTCGCATTTATTTCCCATTCCTAGTTGCCTTTGAGAAGGTAGTCATGATCTGCCATCATGAACGATTGTGGTATACCCACAAGGTCTTAAGTTTTGACCTAGAGACTGTAAAAGGATGGTCAGGAAATTGAGTGACTATGAGGGGAGTTGGCAGGTGTTAGTGTTCTATGTATTTGCTGCCCTTGTCCTAGTGGTCATGGGTTAGAAGGTTCTGTCTAAGGAACCTTGGTGCAGTTCTTGCAGATTCTACTGAGCGCCACTGGTAAAGGGAATGGATGTTTCTAGATGTGGTGCCAATCAAGCAGGTGTTTTCTTCTGGATGGTGTCATGCTTCATGTTTAAGAGTTGCACCCATCCAGGAGAGGCAGATGTTGCTTGAATGTTTTTGGAATGTGCATTGGAAATGTGGGTCTTCAGAACCTTAGTAGGTATGTGGAAGCAGCAAGCAATGCAGAGCTGATTCCCTGATTCAATTAACAAGTATTAGGTGCACCACTACAGCTAGGGAGTGAAGGTAGAGCATTGTGGGCAGCAAATAACACAGTTAGGAACTGGGGCGAAGATGTCAGGATTGAGTATAGCATCTTCAAGAGTGCCTCCTGGGAACTGACACTTTTGTGAATGAAACAGGGAATTGGAGGGGTCAGGTTGGGATGGTGAAGGAACCCTTTTAGCCTTAAGCTTTGAAATCTGAGTGTGTCTACCTGTAATGAGCATCATGCACTCAGGAGGTGAGACCTTTCTGGAGGAGGATGGCAGAGTGTTGATTGTAGCTACAAACAGAGGGACAGCTATAATCTCCTGGCCAACAACAGTGCCAGGCTCAAGGAGTGGTCCAGCAAAGGGGAATTCGAGCAGTCTCCTGACCGTGGAACAATGTACCTTGCAGTGAAGTGTTGAGTGACCTTCAGAATTCCAAGCAGCAGTACTGCTCTCCAGGGAGTATGTCACCAGATCCATGTGCCTTGACGGCTGATGAGCTGAAGTTCACGGTGGTCATGGTTACTCCAAACATCACCACAATGCTAAACCTCTCCACCTCCAGCTCTTTCCAGGTTCTTAGTGGAAACATATAGAATCTCCAGGTTTGTGGCAAGTCAACACATCAAGATACTGACTGGTACCCTCTACCAGGTCAGTCAATAAATTCATTCTCACACCACTTTGAAGAGTCAGGATGAGAGAATCTTTGGATTCACGGTCATTGCTGGAAGATCTTATGTGCTTGATTGCACAGAGATGGCCAAGAAGGTTAGATTCCCAGGGGGTACCAATAGAAAAGGATTCCACTCAATTCATGTACAATCATACTCATTAATGAGTGATTGTCTCCAAGGACTGAGAGACAAGAAATATCCAATGATGAGATGTTTGTCTATCTGAGAACACCAAGCACAGACACAGAGGAGAGATTGGTCTCCTGAAGATGTGATTCCCATACCTAGATTGATCCAGTGGCACTCTTGAATATGCCTCAGTAAGGCTTCATATTGTGAAGGCAGCGTGTTCTTCAAACTACCTGCTGCTGTAACAGAGTATGGATCAAAGAGGATGGGGGAGTGTGAAAAATGTCACAGCCACACTTACCAACTGGATTCATTCCTCCTATTGACCAATCAGGTCATATCCTCTACCTGGGTTCACCTATCACTACTTCCCCACCCTCCCTCCGCCATTCCCTTTATCTGCACCGCCCTTTGCAACCACCCCCAATCCTGAAGGAAGGTTAGACCCAAAATGTTGACTTCTCCACCTCCTGATACTTGCATGTTCTTCCAGCCTCCTCTGCATATTGTTGTTCTGTATATTACAACATGTTTGCACTTCAGAAAACCCAACACACTCTCAGCTGTAAGTTTGAGAATCCTGAGGATGTGGAAGAGGTTATATAAAGGCACCTTTATTTTTCAAGGGATTACTCATGACTGTTAGTGCAAAGACAGTTTATGAGTAGCTTCGTGTTTGAAAACATTGACAGTGTTAATTCCGTTCTGACATGACTGTATTTAATATTATTTTTACACCAGCATACAAGTAAAGAATATGATGGTAATGTGAAATTGTATTGGCTGTAACATTAAAATAAACACACCAGTTTAAACAGGAATATAGGTTAATGTTGTTCAGGGTAATTTCTGTCATCTGTAAATATAGGTTTTTGCTGATGAATAGGCTAATAGAATGTTGGTTGAAAAACTGGTCTCTATAATGAAAGCATCCACTCTATTTGTTATAGCCTCAGTTAATCTTGTCAGAACTCAATTTGCGTTTCAACCTTAACAGCGTGCTTAGCACTTCTGCCCTAAAATGAGTAATAAAGTTAATCCTAATCAGTAGCCGAGGTCATTTGCTGCCTGATGGTCTTTACATCTTTCTCGCTGTTGTAATTCTGAATTTTACAGTCATGAAGATAAGGGCTGTTGGTGCTGGTGAATGCAATATTTTCTCTCTTTGTAGAGTCATGAATCATCCAGCATAAAGGAGGCCATTTGGCCCAGCAAGCTTCTGCAGAACCCACTGAAAATGTTACCTTTTTTTGTAGCCTTGCAGATGTTTCCTCTTTGGACAAAATTTGCAAATTTACTGTTGAGTCTCTTTCTATCATCTTCACAGGCAGCGCATTCCAAATCAAAACGCACTGTGTTAAAAAGAACACTATCTCCTCATCTTCATCTTGGAATTTTGTTGCTAAATTTTACCAGGTACTCGTTTACAAATGATAGCATATCTGTAACCATTGGCAGATGTATCTTCTGTGCAGCAATATCCACAATATTTAAATGTTGTGGCATTTCCGAGAGGAGTTATTATAACCTTTGGAGTTTTGTTCCACACTGTTTGTATTTTTAATTAACAGATTTTCAACTTTGAGGTTCGTCTGAATGACAGGTTGCCAGATAAGAAATGACACAGAAGGTATCATGGCCCAGGACCAGGCAGATTCAGAGCTTCTTGAGCTGGAGCACAGAGGGTGTGGGGTGGAGTGGGGACAGGTGAGTGGTTTAGGAAGGGAGAGTTGGAGGGCTGGGAAAAGATCAGAGAGATAGAGATTGGGGACGCCAGGAGTAGGAACAGCACAGGAACAATCGTGGAATGTTGGAGAGCAATCAACAACAGAGATAAAGATCTGTGGAGAGATCAAAATGAGAGATGGGGTCTTCGGGGAAGATATTGGAGGAAGGAATGAGGGGCTGGTGAGTTGTTGAGGAGAGAGAGAGAGAGAGGTGGGCTAATTGGAAGGATTAATAGGATGGTGAAGAAATATCAGAAGGAGAGGTGGGGAAGTTCAGTGAGAGTTGATGATTTTGGAGAGGAAGTCAGTGATTATGGTGGCATGCTCATGAGGGAATCGGTGATCAGAGATGTTGGTGATTGTTAGGGAGGGGTTGGCGGGGGCATTTGAGAAACAGTAACCACAGACTGGAGTCAATAATCATGGGGTGCAGTCAGGTATTACATGAGGAGGGATTATTACTGGCAAGGAGTTTGTTGGTCCTAAGAGGAGAGGATTGTTGATCTCTGAGGAAGTGTGTGATTGAACAATGGGAAGTGAGTTTTGGACCATAGGCTCAGTGAGTTCTGGATCACAAAGGGAGTGGGTTATGGATCACTGTGGTGTGGCTACCCAGGTTGTTTGGAAGGTTAATAGATTTATTTGGATGTCCAAGAGAAACATTCCTGTTCCTAACAACAATGCTAGGAAAGAGATTAGTTTTCCACACAGCTCGGAAACAGATACAGAAACATGTTGTACCATTAAAATAGTTAATTGAACCACCCATTTCCTGAGAACAGAGCTACTTTCCTTGTATCATGTCTCTGTTACACTTCAAGGAGGTTCCCATTCATTATGGAAACATTTAACCTTTGAACATCCCATTAGTGGCAGCTGTCCACTAAACTGAAATAAATGTGATTGCTGAGCATCTGAAATTTAAAACAGGAAAGTGATGAAACTAGACGGCATCCTAATGATAAGAAAAGAAAATGTTGACCTTTTAAGTGTAAACAGTTTGTCAGAAATATTGTTTCATCAGCATTTTAAGTTTGTATTTCAGTGCATCCGTTCTGTTCTCTACAGCTGCTGCGCTGCACCATGTATTACTCACTCAATTCTGAATGAGATGTTGTTTCAACATGATCCCATAAGTTTGGGAATTATTACCTTCCATTAAGCATTTCAACAACTACGACTATCCTTCTGTCTGTAAGCTCATATCTGTTTCTGTGCACCAGGTCTTTCTAGTAATGGTGTTAGATATTGACTGACGTTGCATGATGCGAGCAAATCTTTCCCCAGAGTCTGATGAAAAGTCTGAACCTGAAATATTAGTCTGTCCTTTTCTGCTTTTAAATACTGCCACTGGCTGTCCACATCACCCTTTCGTTTCTGCATAATCACCTGTTTCATTTTTAAATTCTTAAAATGTCTTTAACAATGAATTGATGAATCATTTTCATGCCTGACCTCCTATATGAAAGAATCCTTTCACATATTATGACATGGAAGTTAAATTAAAGTAGAGCAAATCAAAATGCCTAACCTGCTATTCTTTTCTTTTTACCTTGTGTGAGAGATAGCAAAAAGAAACAGATGCAAAATTCCATGGAGAAGATTAGGGCATGTTTTCTATTCTGTGACATATACCAGTGGATATCATAGTAGTCTTAATAAATGAGTGCAGTTTATTCTTAGGCAGAATTATTATCAGGCAACAGATGCTCAACATCATCTCCTTAACCAATGCAAACTAGCTGTAATATTACAACTACAATTGATATCTGCAGCATTCATCTTGAGAATGAAAGCTACTGAACAGGTTTTGGTTCTTCTATTGTTCTTGTACATGTTCATTTTAAATCTCAAATTACAACCCCTACAACTACTTTATACATTAACTATCTAATAGCAATCTGAGAACAAGTTATACAAAAAAGGAAGTGAGCATTTTTCTGCAATTATCAGTAAAGATTAGCCTTTTGTTTCTCATTCAATGCAAGACTGCCTGAGAAGGGTTTGAAATCCTTCAATGGGAGAAAGCACAAAGCATAGCTGTCTTGACCAACTGAGAGGATGATATATCAATATCCTGTCGATTCTACCTTTATTACAAGTGTTTGTGTGTTTTTGTGCACCAGGTCTTTCAAGCAATGATACATTAGGGTATTAGCTCGTTACTTGCTCATTAGTATTAAGCATGGTGTTTGATGTTACAGCCAATTTTCAGTATATACATACATCAGCTGTGCGTGGTTGTGGTCACCACACTGTAGGAGGGGTGTAGAGTCTGTAGAGAGGGTGCAGGGGAGGTTTACCAGTATGCTGCCTGTATTGGAGTGTATTAGCTATAAGAAGAGGTTCAACAAATTTGGATTGATTTTATCAGAGTGGCAGAGGCTGAGGGTGTGACCTGATGGAAGTGCATAAAATTGTGAGAAGCATGAATAGAGTGGAAATATCAGATACTAGGATGCATAGGTTTAGGATGAGAGTGTCAAAGTTTAAAAAAGATGTGCGAGGTAAGTTTTTACACAGGGTGGTAGGTGCCTGGAACACGGTGCCAAGGGAAGTGGTGGAAGCAGATATGATAGCAACATCTAAGAGGCAGTTATGTGAACAGGCAGAGAATAGAATGATATCTACCACATGCAGGCAAATGGGTACAGTTTAGAATGGCATCATGGTTGGCATAGACATAGTGGGTTGAAGGGCCTGTTCCTGTGCTGTACTCTTCTATGCTCTATCAGTCTGGGAAAGGTAGAAGCTGTCCAGGGACTGATTGTTTTATTTGAGCAGAAGATGATTTTGTTTATTTATAGAGTTGTAGAGTTGTACAGAACAGAAACAGACCCTTCAATCCACTCATCCACCCCAACCAGATATCCTAAACCCATCCAGTCCCATTTTCCAGCATTTGCCCCATATCCCTCTAAACCCTTCCTATGTACTCATTTAGATGCCTTTTAAATGTTGTAAATGCATTCACCTTCACCACCTACTCTGGCAGCTCATTCCATAAATACAACACCATTTGTGTGAGAAAGTTGCTCCTCAAGGTCTTTTTAATCTTTTTCCTCTCACCTTAAACCCATGCCCTGTAGTTTTGGAATTTTCTACCTATGAGAAGGACCTTGCCTATTCACCCTACCCATGCCCCTCATGATTTTATAATCATCTACATGGTCACCCCTCAGCATCTGACGCTCCAGGGAAAAACGCCCCAGACTATTCAGGCTCTGTCTATACTCAAACCCTCCAATTCCGGAAATATCCTTATGAATCTTTTCAGAAATATTTCAAATTTAACAACCATCTTTCCTATAACTGGGAGACCAGAACTGAACAAAGTATATTGAATACGGTCTCACCAATGTCCTCTACAGCGACATCACCTATACTCAATGTACTGACCAATGGCTTTCTGAAGAGAGGTTAAGACAGGAGAGTTTTGTCATAGCTGTGTTTTTAATGCAAGATATGAGGATTCATAGATCCATAAAGATGTACAGCATGGAAGCAGACTCTTCGGTCCAAATTGTCCATGCTAACCAGGTATCCCAATTCAACCTAGTCCCACTGCTAGCACCTGGCCCATATCCATCCAAACCCTTCCTGTTCATATTCTGGATCAGTGGTGCTGGAAGAGCACAGCAGTTCAGGCAGCATCGAAGGTGCAGCGAAATCGACATTTCGGGCAAAAGCCCCTCATCAGGAATAAAGGCAGTGAGCCTGAAGCGTTTACTTTGTTTTTACTTTCCTGTTCATATGCCCATCCAGATGCTTTTTAAATGTTGCAATTGTACTAGTTTCAACTACTTCCTCTGTCAGCTCATTCTATACACATACCATCCTCAGCATGAAAACGTTGCCCTTAGGTCTCTTTTATATCTTTTCTGTCTCAACCTAAACCTATGCCCTCTAGTGTTGGACTCCCCCACCCCAGGCAAAAGACTTTGCCTATTTATCCTATCTATGCCCCTCCGGATTTTATAAACCTCTATAAGGTCACCCCTCAGCCTCCGACACTACAGAGAAAACAGCCCCAGCCTATTCAACCTCTCCCTATAGCTCAAATCCTCCAACCCTGACAACATCCTTGTAAATCTTTTCTGAACCCTTTCAAGTTCCACAACATCTTTCTGATAGGATTCAAAACAATTATATCTGAAAACTTGAAGCAACCAAACAAGTTTGATTGAAATTGCAAGGGGGCTTTTTCAATTGTCAACTCATCTATACTAAAATAGGTATATGGGCAGATATTTTCTCACCAATTACATATGAACATGCAAACCACCTTTGAAAAAGGATTTAATGAATTTACAGAAACTAAGTCACAAAAGCTATTTCTTCGGATGATCTAGTACAGAGGAAAGGGAATTGGTGTTAAATTTGATGGCGACCATGTATGACAGACATCATGAAGCATGTTTCCATACAAAGTATACAATGGAAAGCAGAAACTCTCAGTCCAGACAATGATGTGGGTTTAGAGACAGTTGAACTTTTCATAACTTAGTTTGACAGATTATTTTCCAGACAAGTTGGGGAGGGGAGGAAATCAAGGGCTACGGTGATTGGAGTAAAGACATAGATCAAACCGAATGAACAAACCCAAAAGATGAAAAACCTTCACTTGTCCCAATGTTTACACATTACCTGTTCGAAGCATTTATCAAGTCAGTTAAATCAGACAGTGTGTGAGAGTGTGTGTGTGTTTGTCTGTGTATGTGTGTGTGTCTGCATGTGTGTGTCTGCATGTGTGTCTGTGTGGTACAGGGGGCATGTATCAGCCACTGCTGTTTCCTGCATTGAGTTAATTATTTCATAAATTTTGGCTGACCAATCACAAATATGCTGACAAATGCACATGCATTGTGTAATCTATTAAGGAATGTTAAACCAACTCTGACAATATGCCTCCCTCAATAATAGCTGACAGAATGTGCCTAAATAATGAAAACACTGGAAAAAATATTTCAATCTATTCATTTAAAAGCAATGTCATTCTCCTTCCCAAATCTAGAATGTGTTGGGGTGATGTGATGTGACTTCAGATATTATTTCTCACAGAAGACTGTTACTTGAGCCCTCAGATAATCTCTGCAGCCCTGGCTACTCAAAACTGTGCCCCTTCACTTGTAAGGAAAGACAGCACAGATATAAAGTTTTACACTTAAAACTAAGTTTGACATCAAAAGCATCTCTACAGTTTTGGCTTTCATACATTGTAAACTTAATTAGATGTGTTTACAACTGCTACCTCACTTTAAGAAATAAATGTGAGTTTTAAATGTAATCTCCAATTATTCCTCCAATAAAAATCTTGTGTTTTGTGACTTCTATAGTTATGAACCAGGCCAGATCCATTCAAAATATATTAAGAAGGTAGCCTATTCTTATTTCAAAGGTAAATGCAAGGTGTTGTGTTCCAGATACAATTCGATTGATCAGAGCACTTTGCACTATATCTCTCAACAAATAAATCATTCATCATTCAAACTAACTGATGTTAAGCAAAACACAATTTATTCATACACTATTGTTAAAATACAACAAAAGTAAGAGGAACTTGGAGTAACTTAACTCTATTGGAAAACTTAATAGAATAATAGCTTATTTTACTACAAAATAGTAACTATTACAATTTAATAACATCCCATAAACATATCCTTTGGCAAAAAGACTAATTTAGAAATCAGATTTTCTCACATGCAATGCCTGCAATAGGAAAATAAACCCCAGCTTTTAGCTGTAACTGAGAGAGGGGGAAATACTTTCTACTTCTTCAAAACTAGCAGTTTCTGCTGAATCTAAAGTGGTAAAAAAAAACTAGAAATCCTGGATTGTGAGAGATGGCCACATCCACCCAGACTGCTTCTATTGTTTCAACTATTTTAAACGAATCCAAGGCCTCACGAGCTGTTTATGTTACTGGAGATTTCTCATTCAGCCTGTCTCTTAAAAAGAAACCAGATCAAAATACATCTCTTTAAGCTACAGCATCATCACAATTGAGAATGGATTGCCAGTTGATATTGAGATCAAAATCCTTGGTCTTCTATGAGGAAGACCTTTGAAACTAGGTTTTAGAAGCCCACGCTGCCCTTTTTTTGTTAAAGAATAAATCTGGCATATCTAAAAAATTGACTCTCTGTGATTCTAGGGATTAGTAAGTAAAATAATTGTTGAAGGATTCTCTTGAGTTACTAGTTTACCTGCAGTGGATGGCTGGTAGAACCCCGAGTGACACAGTGTAACTGAAACATCTTTTCTTGAAGTTATTTTTGCCTTTCTCCGTGTGAGTTATGCTGATCTTCTGCTGAATTTATGGCAATGAAGTGAGAAAACCCGTCAGAAAATTTACACCATGTGTTTAAAAAAAAAGTCAGGTCTTTTAATTGCTTCGAGCTGTGGAAGCTGTCGCTAATGGTAACACCTCGGAGTCACATTTCTGACATAGCCAATTAGGGCAGTCCATCTCATGATTAAACGTCTAATTTCAGCATAAAGCTTTGCAAGTTGCACAAGATGAATTAAGTGTCAAAAAACATGCTGATTAAGGCTCAGGAACTGGCACAGTGACCAGACGGATCTTGATCCTATGCTGACCTTGGCAGACTGCTGTCACATCTGCTATGATAACCCAGGAGGTAGGAAAAGCCTGTACTATCTTCTATGCAATTTTTAAATAAGGATTAAATTGCAGAGTATTCTGAAAAATAGTTAATACTTTTTGTGATCATGACTCTAAGAGATGCCCATGTGATCTGAAGTTGTCACAGGATGAATAGCTAAGAAGGAATGGGTAAATAGAAATCTAACTGCCATGGGGTTGGATTTGCCAATGTTTTCTGCTTGGCAATTCAGAACAAACTGAGGCAAAAATCTCAGGGCACACGCTGTTGCATATAGCCATTCATCCGAAAGTAGAGGCAGAACTGATGAGATTGTAAATACCCGTGTATTTGAACCGTGAACAGCCAGTGACTGGGCCACCCCAATCTTACCCATTTTAAAATATGACAGATTGATCCAAATCTGTGGTGTCTTCAAAGTTACTGTTAATCCAGTGCGATGTGCCAACAAATACCCATTGTCTTCATCAAAGGTCTGTTTAGTAGCCTGGCATAAAGGTGAATCTTTTGCAGATGAGAGTGGCTGCTGGATCCTTACACCTGCTGACTATTGTAATTCCATCAGGGCTTTTCTCACTATTTAAGGTTCCACTTTGGGATCACATTCAGCCTGGGCCTCATAACAGAGACATATAGACGGAATCCTAAGTGGACTAAAAAGTTACAATGCTATCTCAATGATATTTTAATCAATGAGTCCACAGAGGAAGAGCATTTGAATCTCTGTAATGGTTGCAAACACATCGGTTGCAAGTGAAAAAAGAGAAATGGGATTTCTTCCAGAATTCGACTGAATGCTTAGGGTCCATAATTGACAGCAAGAGGCTTCTCAAGACACTAAAGAAAATGAAGACAATCACGGAGGCTGCTCAGCCTATTAATGTGATTCAATTGATATCTTTACTAGGTCTCATGAATCATTATGCCAAACCTATTCCAAATTTCATGAACGTTTGAAACTACTGTACAGTCTTCTACTTGGACCACGTGAAAGCGAACCCACTTTGCTGTCAAACAGGTATTCCAGAAATTAGACATTTGGGTCCACTTCAACCCTAGGTTGCTCTTGCAATTGACATACGATGCCACATCCTACGGACTTGGTGTAGAGGTGTGTTGCACTCAATGGATAGGTTAGGCGAATGGTTTCGCTTTGCGCTCTCTCACTAATGGAGAGCTGAGATATGCCCAATTGGAAAAGGAGCCCGTCTGCAGCATTTTATGTGAGAAAATTTTACCACAACTTATACCATTACTTCATTCCACTAACAGATCATCAGGCCCTCATGGCAACTTTCAGCCTATACGTAGGGAGTCCATCAATGGCGGTCAGTCAAATACAGGGGTGGGCATTACTCTTCTCAGTGTACTCATACAATATAAAACACAGGCAGTTGGAGTGAGACTTAAATTCAGACGCATTATTCAGGATGTCTTGCCTCTCTGAATGGACTATTGAATGGACTCTCAAACTCTTAAAATTCGTCTGTGTTCTTGCATTTGCTGCTATTTACCTATTAATTATATCTATGCTACTTAACTATATGATCTGCCTGTACTGCTCACAAGCCAAAGTTTTTCACTGTGACTTGGTACACGTGACAATAAATTCAATTCAATTTAATTCTCTCGAGTGGAGGAAATTCCGTTGTGAGTTGGTGGATGTCCGCTTCTCCCAATCAGAAAATAGGCCAGAGACAGCTGCACAAGAGCGGAAAGAGACCAGAAATGACCCTGTTTGAAACCAGATGATGGACCTCGCTCTAAAAGAGAAGGCTCACAGGTGTCACTCAAGCCATCCACATCCCAGAGTTGGGAGTGGTCGGTTAAGAGTGGCTGTCCACACTGGAGAGCGAGGGTTATCATCCCTCTGAAGTTATGATGCAGAGTGATGGATCATTTGCACCAGGGCCATCCAGGGGTAGTGAGAATGAGACGTTTAGTGGCTTCGCACAATGATGGATCTTTTGCACACCTACCTGCAGATGTGAGTGGCTGTTGGATCATACCTGCTGATATAGTGATTCATTGGGGCTTTTCTCACTATTTCTCACCATCCCTTTGGGATCACATCAGAGGGCCTATGGACCAAAGTTCGAAGCAGACTATAAAGGTTGCAACGCTACCTCAAAGCTATCCTGATACCTAAGAATATAAGAACTAGAAGCAGGAGTAGGCCGTCCAGCCCTTCGAGCCTGGTCCACCATTCAATAAGATCATGGCTGATCTTTTCATGAACTCAGATCCACGTACCTGCACTCTCACTGCATCCCTTAATTCCTTTACTATTCAAAATAAAATCTACCTTACCTTTTAGAATGTTTACTGAAGTAGCGTCAACTACTTTACTGGGCCGGGAATTTCATAGAGTAACAACTCTCTGGGTGAACAAGTTCTGCTGAATTCAGTCCTAAATCTGCTCCCTCTAATCTTGAGGCTGTGCCCACTTGTCCTCCTTTCACTTGCCTGTGGAAACATCATCTCTAATTCTATCTAAAGATGTTTATATAACATGTAAACTCCATAATTTTATATGTTTCTATAAGATCCCACCTCAATCTCTGAGTTCCAGTGTAGATAATCCTTGTCTGCTAATACTTTTCTCATAAGCCAACCCCCTCAACTCCAGAATCAACCTAGTGAACCCCCTCTGCCCCCCTCCAGTGCTAGTACATCCTTTCTCAAGTAAGAAGATGAAAACTGCACACAGTCCTCCAGGTGTGGCCTCAGCAGCACCTTGTACAGCTGCAACATAACCTCCCTGCTTTCAAACTCAAACCCTTTAGCAATGAAGGACAGAATTCCATTTCCCTTCCTAATTATTTGTTGTACCTGCAGACCAACCTTCTGTGATTCATGCACCAGGTACCCAGGTCCCTCTGCATAGCAGCATGCTGCAACTTTTAATCATTCAAGTAATAATCCTTTTTATTATTGCTCCTTCCAAAATTTATGACTTCACAATTACTAACATTGTATTCCATCTGCCAGACTTTTGCCCACTCACCCAACGTATCTATGTTCCTTTGCAAAGTTTCACAGTCCTCTGCACACCTTGCTCTGCCACTCATCTTAGTGCTATCTGCAAACTTTGACACTGTACATGTGGTCCCCAACTCCAAATCATCCACATAAATTGTGAATAATGGTGGTTCCAACACCAATCCCTAAAGCACATCACTAGTCACTGATTGCCAGCCAGAATATCACCCATTTATCCACACTCTTTGCTTCCTGTTAGTCAACCAATCCTCTATCCATGCTCATACTTTACACCGAACGTCATGCATCCTTATCTTATGCAGCAGCATCTTGTGCGTCATCTCTTCAAAAGCCTTTTGGAAATCTACGTACAAGGGAACCTCTATTATCTAAACGACACAGGTGGGGAGTCTTTTGTTTGGATAATTGAATGTTTGGATAATCAAATGCCAGATACCACAGCTCAGCCAAGCATTGGGACCTTGCAATCTTGTCCGGATAATCCGAAATTCGGATAATTGAATGCCGGATAAGTGAGGTTCCTCTGTACACCATCCACTGGGTCCCCATTGTTCACCTTGTTTATAATATCTCCAAAAGACTTGTCAAGCATGACCTGCCCTTCACGCTGTGTCTCCCCATCAGGATACTTTTTATCAAGATGCCTTGACATTTCTTCCTTGATAATAGACTCAAGCATCTTCCCCACTAAAAAAGGATAAGCTCACTGGTCTATAGATTAGATTACCTACAATGGGGAAACAGGCCATTAGGCCCACCCAGTCTACACCAACCCTACAAAGAGAAATCCACCCAGACCCATTTCCCTCTGACTGATGCACCTAACACTGCGGGCAATTTAGCATGGCCAATTCACCTCACCTGCACATCTTTGGACTGTGGGAGGAAACCGGAGCACCCAGAGGAAACCCACGCAGACACGGGGAGAATGTGCAAACTCCACACAGAGGATTGCCCAAGGCTGGAATTGAACCTGGGACCTTTAATGCTGTGAGGCAGCAGTGCTAACCATTGAGCCACCGTGCCACCTCAATAATCGCCCATCTTCTGGATACCTCCTTCTTTAAATAGCAGCACCACATTTGCTGTTTTCCAATCTGCTGGAACTACCCAGAGTCCAGTGAATTTTGGGAAATTACCACCAGTCACCTGCTATTTCTCCTGCCATCTCTTTTAGTACCCTGGGATGCATTCCATCAGGGCCAGGTGACTTATCAATCCTTAGCTCCATTAGCATGCCCAACACTACTTCTTCCGTAATACTGATTATTTCCACGTCCTCACCTACCTTCGTCTCCTTGCCAATTACTGGCATATTGTTATCATCCTCCACTGTGAAGACCGATGCAACATACCTGTTCAATGCCTCAGCCATTTCATCATATCCCATCACTAAATTCCTCTTTTCATCCTCTAAAGGGCCAATATTTACTTCAGCCACTCTTTTCTGTTTTATATATTTATAGAAACTTTTGCTATCTGTCTTTAAATCTGTCTATCTGCCTGAGCTAGTTTTTTCTCGTGTTCTATCTTACTTTGCTTTATAGCTCTTTTTGTGGCTTTCTGTTGACCTTTAAAGTTTTACCAATCTTCCAGTTTCAGGCTGTCTTTGGCCACTTTGTATGCCTTCTCTTTCAGTTTGATAGTTTCCCTTATTTCCTTAGACAGCCATGGCAGATTACCCCTTTTCTTACAGTCCTTCCTTTTCACTGGAATATATTTTTGCTGAGCCCTTTGAAAAATTGCTTTGAAAGTCCTCCATAGTTCATCAACTGTTCCACCATAAATCTTTGTTTCACCAAGTCCTCCCTCATTCTATTGTAGTCTCCCTTGTTTAAGCACAGGTCTCTGGTATTCTAAATTCAACCATACTGTGATCACTCCTTCCAAGAGGATCCCAAACTATGAGGTTATTAATTATTCCTGTCTCATTACACAGGACCAGACCTAGGATAGCTATGTCCCTCATCATTTCCATTACATACTGTTCAAGAAAACTATCACGGATACACTCAACAAACTCCTCCTCAAGGCTACCCTGACTGAACCGGTTTGATGAATCTACATGTAAATTAAAATCCCCAATGATAATTGCTGTACCATTTTTTCGAATTAGTAATTTCTTTGCTTATTGCCTGCCCAGTGTGGTGTTATTATTTGGTAGACTATAGACTGCACTTATCAGTGACCTTTTCCTCTTTGAATTCCTAAGCTCCATCCAAATGGATTCAACCTCATTCTCCATAGAACCTATATCGTCTCTCAGCACTGCCCTGATGTCATCCTTGAACATCAGAGCTACACCACCTCCCTTACTTGTCTGTCCTTCCGAATAGTCCAATATCCCGGATATTTAACTCCTAGTCGTGACCATTCTGTAACCATATCTCGGTAATGGTTACTAAAGCATATTCATTCACAATGATTTGTGCCATTAACTCATCAACCTTGTTACAAACATTACGAGCATTCAGGTAAAGTGCCTTTACATGAGCTTTCTTGCCATCATGATTCACAACATTTCTAATAATATCTCCTGAGTTAGTCTTCCTTTTTGCTTCTTTCATCATCTGCTTTGAACTTAAATCCCCCTCTGCACACATGCTAACCTGCTGTTACCTTTTTATTTACCATCATGCTTCCTGTCACTTCCCCTTTCCCTTCCACCCGACTCACTGGAACACCAGGTCTACAGAGGAAGAGCATTTGAGGAACCTGGAAGAAACTCTGTAATGGCTGCAAGCACATAAGTTATGAGTAAAAAAAGAAAAATGGGATTTTTGTTCCAGAATTGGCCTGAATATTTATGATCCATTATTGACAGCAAGCGGCTTCACAAGGCACCAAAGAGAATGAAGAGAGAATCATGGGATTGGCAGGTCTGTTTATGGTGACAGACTTTGGATGCCCACATCGAAGAAAAAGCCAGTTTGTGCCAAAATAAAAAAAAATGTCACTGTTACACCCCTGGGGGAATGACCTAAGACACCATGGCAACCTGTCCAGATTGATTATACCACATGCTCTGAGAGTCAAATGCGGCTGGTGGTAGTTGATGCTCATCCTTAGTGACTTGAGGTAGCAGAAATGAGCACCAAGAAACTAGAGAAGATATTTCTAAGGTTCAGTAACCCTGAGCAGGTTGTCCATGACAACAGTTCCCAGTTTCTGACGCAGAAGATTACTGACTAAATGGAATGTATCAGCAGTCGGTACACCAAGTTGGTGTTCTGTTGTCCCTCGGTCAATGGTCTTAATGAAAGATTTGTATGAGTGCACTCATTGAAAGGATCAAAGAGTGAAGGGTCACTAGTTTGCTGAGTCCACTGTTTTCCAGCCATGTCCCAAATCACAACTCATACCACTATCCTTGGCAAAAGTTCTGTTTAAAAGGAAGTTACAAACCACATTTGACCTGTTGTTTCCTGAAGAAATGCACAAAATTGTTGAGAAGAATCATTTCGTCCAGTCATCCAGAAGGAAAATGGATTCCAAGAGGTGTTCTTTTTATCAGTTGACCAAATACTGGCCTGGAGTTAAACCAGGACTAATGAGTATGTACCCACCACAGTCCTGGCCTAGGCAGGACCTTTATCCTATACAGTCCACATCCAGAATGAGATTATGTGCCTACAGCATGCTGATGAATTGTTAGTGGAACAGCCCAACATTTAGGAGCCACCATCACTAGAGGGCCTTAGAAAGGGGCTTCTGCACAGTGTCCCTGGAGTAGTGAAGTTGCTGACTCTGGGAACAGACTGTCTGCAAGCCCCCTAGGAATAAGGCCACTTTATCTGACATTCCCAATATCCCAAAGGTGAATCCTGCTCCAGAAGTAAGAAGACCACCAACGGAAAGTAGGTGCCCACTGAAGAGACTCTTTCATTAGATGATGCCTGCTGTTTGTCATGTCTAATCAAACTGTGTATCACGTCCTTGCAAACAGTTTTGCTGATTGTCCATATATGCTATGTTTGAAACATTGTCATACTTAAGGGGATATTTGGAGGTAAAGGGTAAGAGTTGTTATGTATGATAGTTGTTTTTTAAGGTTAGAACAGTGTCCCTTTAAGAAGTGAGTCATATAGCCCTGGTGAATGTTCAGCCAGTGCTCACCAGCTTGTTTAGACTTGCTTAAGCTTTTTCAGAGTGCACAGCATCAGAATAAAAAAAGTCCCTCCTACAAGGTTTGTATGTTCTTAGGTCTGACTGGAGCCTAGTAACTGTGCAGTTCAGAATAATTATCACCAACATTTAAATTGTTAAACTTTTAAAAAATGATTGTCTATTTTGTTTTGGAGGGTTTAAAGGAGTCGGAGAAGGCATTCTATACCATATCATGACACAAGTGTGAGATTGTTCATGGATGTACACTGTGGATGTCAGTGTTAACTAGCTCCAGGATGCAGTGCAGTGTACTGTACTGCTAGTGAGTGTGACTTGAACCAAAACCATTTGATGGGAGGTGAGAAATCCTACAAAACAAAGATTAAGTTGGAAAACCTGTGAGACTGCGTATGAAATGTCTTATTTAAAATTAACTGTTAAATATTATTTTTTATTTGAAATATCCTTCCTATTAATTAATGTTGAAATTATATTGATTTTAATTAGAGTTCCAGGCAGTGTTATAGAAAATGAAATCTTGTCCATCAGGTATTTTTCCCTTGGCCTTTTGAATATTCATTTCTTTTACAAGTCTCTACGGTGATCATAAAAATATTGTATTGAAGTATCTTTTAAACTATTATTTAACATGTCACTCCTTTACAATTCTTGACTTTTGTTTTAAATTTTAAAGTGAATCATATACATTATTGACATTTAGGGAATATTAATCATTTAATGACAATTCTAGCTGCATTGCAATGAGTTGAAATCTGAGCTGGAATGTATGTATACTTTCATAGACAAGAATTAAAATTAAATGATAAGTGATTTGTATTTATGTAGTACCTTTTGAGACTAGGGGACATCAAGGACTTCACAGGCAATTAAATGCTGTTGAAGTGTAATTGTTGTTGTAATATCAGGGGAAATGAAACCCACACAAACTGGGTCCCACAAAGACCATTGTGAAATCACCAGATAAAGGGATAGAAATTTGGTCTTATTGTTTCCTTAAATCGGATGCTACAAAGCTCAACTTTAATGACTAGTTTGAAGTAGGTTGCACAAAATTTACTTCAAATTGAACGAGCTGTCCTTGGAGGTGCAACAGGCTCCATTAACCATACTTGGCTTTCAAACATACACTTTTATTGTGCAAATCCCCAGATAGCAATCAGGCAGACATTTTCCCTCCTGTGTTGTGAGAACACTACGTTCATTTGTGGAGCCTTTACCTCTGGTCCCTTCTGTGTTCTATTAACATAGCCTTCACCAGTAACTGAACCAAGGATCAGACTGTTTGGTAACACATGATAGCTAACAAAATAAATTCACTGAGCCTCAGGGGGAGCACTTGTATTTATCTTAATCCCTAAATATTTGATACACCTCCTAGCTATTTGAAAGAATTAACCTAATAAAGAATGAGGGAAAACATCATTTTCTTACCCAAGAGCTTTGGTCTTTCTCCAATTAATTTTACAATCTGCCAACGGCCTGAAGTTAATCATTATCTCCGAGTGATAGTGATTTAAACTGTAATTGATTGCAAATGAAGAAGAGAGTATCACATAGATTACGTTGCCAACATATCATGGTATTGCACCACCCTCGTTCCATAGACTAATACTAATCATTGCTTCAAAAGCAACTCTGAAAAACACGGGAAATCAATACAAACGACCCTGTCCTATTTAATAAAAAAACTTCGATAGAATCCCATCGGCCATGAACTTTTCTGGAAGGGTAATCAGTTACGTGACTGCACTTTAGTTTGAGTGCATTATGCAAAAAGACCTATGCTCAAATGTATCCATAGCCATCTGAAGATAGTTTCTACTCTACCATTTTAAGGTATTCTCTGCAGGCCAACCCACAAGACATCATAGAGACATACAATATTATTGTAAGTACTCTGCAAATATTAAATAGTAAATCTCACTTAATCTTAATTCACAATTATCTAGTTGAGCTCTTCATCTGTGAAAAAAAGTCTCCACTAAGATTTCTCAACCTATTTATTTATTTGGATGCATTTGTAATTTCAGAGATAGTTTTGCTTCTTTAATAAAATTATATTTATCATTCTTTTCTGGAAAGGTGTACTAAGAATGAAATCCCCACTTTCATAGAATCCCAACAGTTTGAAAGCAGACCATTTGGCCCACATTGATGTCTGAAGAGCATCCCACACAGAACCACCTCCCTACTCTACCTCTGCAACCCTACATTCCCCATGGTTAATCCATCTTGCCTGGCCATCCCTGAGCACTATGGGAAATTTAGCAATAATAATCCACCTGCACATCTTTAGAGTGTGTGAGAAAACCAGAGCAAACCCACACAGACAGAGGGAAAGTATACAAACTCAACACAGGCAGTTGCCCAAGGATAAAATTGAACCTGGGTCCCTGGCGCTGTGAGGTAACAGTGCTGAGCCACTGTGCTGCCCCAAACCATACCTGCCACGACTGTGTCTATAATTCTACGGATTTTGTAAAGGGTGAATACAGCTTTATCTGTAACACTGGGAGCTCCCAAGCATCTGTAACTTCAATTCAAAGTGGATCAAACCATGCACCTGATCAAAGGTTACCCACTCACAGAAGCAGACTCCACTTGGGAGACCAGGTCAAGATTGTAACCTGGACACCCTGATCCACTCTGTCAAACATTTAGAACAATGTTTTCAGCTTACAGGTCTAGGAGTCTGTGGATTCTGAGATTGACGTTTCCACGTTATTCTTAGGGAAGAGCTGCAGGGTTGGTAATGATGTTCCCCAAAAAAACATATCCTTGCATTCAGACAGGGATATTCTGCAAATGACTACAGTCTGGAGAAAGAATGCAAGTCACTGGTCACCCCTTAACATGAATCGCTGGTCTTCTTCCTTTCATAATATAATACTTTCTTCTAACTTATGACTTATTCATTGGAAAGGAAAGAAGGGAGAACGAAAATAAAAAGAAATACTTAATACCACAACACCTTTCATGAGCTCAGGATGTCCCATTGCATTTTGCAACTGTTAAAATACATTTTAAAATCCAGTCACTGTTTTGTAAGAAACACAGCAACTAATGTTTACACAGGCAATCTTCACATAGCAATTTGACAATGACCAGATTGACTGTTTCTGTTTATTGGCTTGGGAATGCATATTGGTCAATATTTCCCTATGCGTCTTTGCACGAACATCATTAAATCTTTTATGAGTTTCTAAAAGGGCAGATGGAATTTTTATTTAATATTCTAATTGAAAGGTGATCCATCCAGTCAGGCATTGTAGATGTCCCTGTCTGGTCAATGTGATCTGTTTCATTAATGAATGTGCAAGCCAAATGGGTGAAATTGTGACATGCATATTTCGCATTTGACACTGAACAAAGATAGAGTATCGGACCTCAGCGTATGAGTGGAGATCCCAGACAGTAACCGGAGTGTTGGATCGTGAGATGTAGATGGTACTCAAATAATTTGGAACCTGAGTTCTTGAAGCTGAACATGCTATGACCTTGACTTTAAGTAGCGTTATCCACCACTTCCTCGATTCACTTGTGCTATAACTTTCAATCAGTGGCTTGTCTCAAAACATTTGCCTCAGTCAATTTACCCAGGCATGAAGGAATGTTCCAGCTGGCTACTTTAACAACTGCCTGTGTCTTAAGCTCCTGCTCTACCTCTCAGTGCAAACAATTAATAACGGTACTCGTGAGCTAAATGCTTCCCTCTTGTGCAGTCAGCTGTTACAGTAACCAGCTGGAAATTCCCTTCAATGTGCAATGGACTCCGAGACTAGAACACAGATATCATAAAACGTGCAGTTGATTAAAATTAAATGTCATTGTGGAGGAAAGAATCACCATAAGGACAATAGTTGTGGCTGAGCTGCCAATTGGCACAGTGCCAAAATAAAGTGCCAGACCAGAAGGTACAACGGTGAGCTAATGCAGTAAGCTGCAACCGATAGGAAGCACACAGGTGGCAATAGAAAAGGGGAGAAGTAGATTTGAGAATGTTAACAGGGTAATGGTGGTGTGAACAATCTTGACTGTGTGGCTGGCAGTAATGGTGGTGAGACGGAAGCAGAACACAGCAGAACCACACAATGGGCTTGAGAGATCTGGAGGGAGAATGGCAGCAGGTCTGGTGAGTTGAGTCTGAAACCTTTGCATCCTGAGAACATTAAAATAACTGGTGGAGTGGGGGGTGTCAGTACAGCATGTAGACAGTTAGGAAAGGAAAAGAATAAACCATTTTGTGCTAATTCTTTCATTTTATATCATGGTGATGGCTATGGTTATGAATGTAATCAATTAAACCCATTGTCATCAGCATCCTTCCATTTACAGAAGTTAAATTATTGAGACAGCTTCGTATCTACTGCGGAATCAAATTAATTTATGCTACCTGCCAGGTGAATTTAAAAGAGAAAGTTATTTCATTGCAGAATTGTATTGTTTATTCATTCCTCATTGGTGAATAATGATTAACTCCAATTACTTTTAATTGTTTCAGATTTAGCCAAACAAATGTTTACTTGATGTATGTATTGGCAAATGAATGACTTTTTTTTTGTCCTGCAAACATTTGACACTGTGGGGTATGACATTCTGAAGTACATGATGTGGAAGTGACGGAGTTGGACTGGGGTGAGCAAAGTTAAAAATCACACAACACCAGGTTATAGTCCAACAGGTTTAATTGGAAGCACTAGCTTTCAGAGCGCTGCTCCTTCGTCAGTTAGCTAGTGGGGCAGGATCATAGGACAATTGTGTGTCCACTAGTTATCTGACAAAGGAGCAGTGCTCCAAGGGCTTGTACTTCCAAATAAACCTGTTGGACTATAATCTAATGTCGGGTGATTTTAACTTTGGTATAGAATGTCATTAGAAAGAGGGCCTCTCCAATCCTCAGCTGGCTTTCCATCATGGTGCCAATCAAGGCCAAATGGGTCACATTTTGATAATCTGATGAGTTAATGAAGTTCAATCTTAAAAACCTCTTTGTCAAGGAATGTTTTACCACATCAGCAGGACAAATGAGCTGGTATGGAGAGGAACCTGGAGTGTCACTGGTGGGAACCTGGGATGCCAGTGAAGGAATTACAGGCATACCAGGTGGGCTGGAGATGAGTCCATTCCAAATAAACCTGTTGGACTCTAACCTGGTGTTGTGTAATTTTTAACTTTATCCTGAAGTATGACACTCTTAAAGTGTTAAATTTGAAAGCTATCATGAAATCAGCTTTAACTCACCTAAATAAGTTGATTAACAATGTCTACAATCAGAGAGAATATGGGCAGGATTTTAATGCCCTCCTTGTTAGCATATTCGGGTGGTGGTTGGGCACCCAGCTATCTTTCCACCTCACTCTGATTCGGTCTTAGTGGGCAGGTCCATGGCTGGTTACCCAATCCAATTGAGAGCCTTAAACATGCAGTTAGTGTCCACTTGAAGGCCTAAACCTACTGCATTAGTCCAATGGGCAGGTGAGAGGCTTCACCATGCAAGAAGTAGGACAAACAAACCATGCAAGGTTGATTGTGATGACCAGTGGGTTAGTGAGGGCAATAGAAAGGGATGCCTCCTCAGAGGCACTCAGTGTCTGACGATGGGACCTAACTTCAGAAAGGTGGAAGCTCAAGGACAGCCGCATTTTATGAGCTTTTATTTTCTGACTCCCTCTCCCCGACAAACCACACTCCACAACCCACCTTACACTATATCTCACCTATTATCTGGAAGATGGCAACCGCCTGGGTTACATACTGTCATCAGCTGCTCCCTCCCTCATGGCATTGCCATTGAATAGCAGTGCTAGTACCTGATTAGTCAAGGGTGGAGACCCCACCCATCTTAAAAGAAATGTATTTGTTATCGGGACAACATTTCCCAAATTGATAACAGAATAGCCAATAACCTCATCCACCCGAGCCACGTAAAGATCTAAATTTAAAGACTGTGTATGCAATGCAATGCATATGCAGAGAGACTGATGACAGTGTGATGAGCTAGATTTAATGCATGGTTTTCACAGAATTTCTGTAGTGTGGAAAGAGGCCATTCAGCCCCTCAAGTCCACACTGACCATCCAAACAGCATCCCACTCAGATCTAGCCCCTACCCTATCTGTGTAACCCTGCAATTACCATGGCTAATTCATCTAGCCTGCACATTCCTGGACACTACAGACAATTTAGGATGGCCAATCCACCTAACTTGCACATCTTTGGACCCTGGTAGTAAACCAGAGCACCCAGAGGAAACACATGTAGACGCAGGGTGAACTTGCAAACTCCGCACAGACAGTCCACTTGAGGGTGGAATTGAATCAGAATCCCTGGTGCTATGAGGTGACATTGCTAACTACTGAGCCATCATGTCACTCATTTGTTCATGAACAATGAATTTTGTTATTGACCGTACACATATTCGATAATCTGAAACTGAAAATGCAAACATTTTGTTTTCTTGTTTTGCATAAAAGGAGGGGCGTTAGAAGAAATGCATTTGTATTTTGTATCCTCTAATGTCATCTCTGTAGTCATTTTCATTTTAAACAGTAGCCAACAAACCCATCAAGAGAAACAGCTACCTGCCATTCACACATAAAACTAGTATGGGCAATAAAATTGACTTGCCAGTAGTGGTTATGCTACATTTCTAGAGCAATAAACAAAACAAAGTTACAGTAACTGAAATCTATTGACTAAGTCTTGATTTATTGATCTTGGTTCAAAAGAATTCTCTTGACACCATTTTGGTTCATTCATCTATAAACAGTAAGGATGTCATCAAAAGACAGCTCCATACTTCCAAGTCTATTGACACAAGACATAACATTCTTCTCTCAAAGTATTTTGCTCAACTCACAGGAGAAGCAACTCAGCTTTATCAGAAAGAAAAGAAATTCAAATTAATTCAAGGATCAACCAATATCCAAATACACCATTCGTTCAGTTCTTCATACTCCTCAGTCAAATGAACGTTTCTATCAAGGTCAGCACTTTGCTAATGATTCTCCTCCTTTCAAGCAGAAATGAACAAAATATGACCTCGTAAATTGCTTTTACAGACCTCCATAATAAAATGGGAGAGATATTAGGGGTGAAATTATTATTCATAAATTCCTGTTCAAAAAAAAGAGGAATTTATCATCCTATTTCAAAGCTGAGTTAAAACAGTTTCAGCAATGAATCTTATTTATGAAGAGAGTTACTAAAGAAATGACCAATGGAGCATCATCCAGAATTAATATGTAACTGATTTGGATATCTCTTATATTTGGAATCAAAGATTGGAAAATAAAAATATGCATCACTGAGCAACAAGTAAATTCTTCACAGGGGGTAATCTAGATATTTGTCAGACCCATCTCTTTTAATAACTTACAGTTTAAGTGACTTTGCAATATCAAACATGTCAGCAAGCTATACAGCCAAAATGGGATCCAAAATTTTATGAAATCCTTTGATTATTAAACAATTGTTAAACTTGGGATAAGAGCAAAAAAAAACAAATGTCAGTTAATAATTGAATTAGAATTGAGGAATCCATATTGATTGTTTTTATGTATGTTCAAAGAGAGAGACACAACAAAGGTGATAGACAAGTAGGTTGTTTTTAAACCTTTTGGATTGTGTTATGATGTTATTACTGGAACTTACAAGTTGGTCCCAGACTTGATAGATCATATGTTGTTCTGTTTTTGTTTTAACAAAGTTGTCTCTCACTGAAACACAAATATGATTTGTGCAGATTTTGTCCTAACAATAAAAGGAAGTTTATTAGCATAAGAAATGAAGATAAAATAGAATAAACCAAACTATATTTTTATAATACAAATTCAAAATACTTCAAAGCACACAGTAAAAGTAAAATTTTGTTGATTTCATTCATTTATCACAGAATCTCAGTTAATATCATGTAAAAAGAGGACATTCCTTCCATTATGACCACATTGGCCCTACTACCTAGTACCAATCTTCTACCTTATCCCCACATCCCTGAACATCATTACCATCCAAATAACAATCCAATGTGCACTTGAATACTTCAATTGGAATCTGGATCCATCGCAGTTTCAAGCAATGCATTTCACACATTAATAATGCACGGCATTAAATTTTTTTTACATCACCTCTGCTTTCTTTGCACATCATTTCAAATCTGTGGCCTCTTCATATTTCACCTGACCTACTTTGTCTAGCTTCCTCATAATTTTGAAAACTTTAGTCAGATCAGTACAGTTGCTCAGTGGTTAGCACTGTCGCCTCACAACACCAAGAGCTCTGTTTGATTCCAGCCTCAGGTAACTGTCTGTATGGAGTTGATACATTCTCCCCGCATCTGCGTGAGTTTCCTCCAGGTATTCTGGTTTCCTCCCACAATCCAAAGATGTGCAGATTAGGTGAATTGGCCAAGCCAAATTGCCCATAGTTCAGGGATGTGTTGGTTAGGTGCATTAGTCACAGAAATTGTAGAATAATAGGATAGGGAATGGGTCTGGGTGGGATAGTCTTCACAGGGTGCTGGCAGGTGGGACTAGATTGGGTTGGCATGGACGGGTTGGACCGAAGGGTCTGTTTCCATGCTGTATGACTCTATGACTCTAAGAGTGCCTGGAACGCACTGCCAGAGGAGGTGATGGAAGCAGACACAGCAGCAGCCAAGAAGCACCTGGATGAATATGAATCAGAAGGGAATAGAGAGACATGGATCCTGTAAGTGAAGACAGTTTTAGAATGGAAAGGCAAAATGTGGCAGTGCAGGCTTGGAGGGACAAAGGGCCTGATCCTGTGCTGTTTTGTTCTTGTTTTGAAATTACCATAGTTACAGAAATACTTGCAAGTTACTTAATTTCAGACACACAAAAAAACACATGTACTTACTAACTTACAAACCCAAACCTACGATAAATTATATTAAAAATTTAAATAAATCAGTTTATATTACATTAATTGAATGTAAAGAGAAGAAATACGTGCTGAACAATGGTGTAATGTTAGAATAAAACTCTGCCCTTCCGAAATTTGTAGGTCACTATCCAGCAATAAAGGCCACCCTGCCTCCTATCCCTCACTTTCAAGTTTAACATCTTGGTAGGCAGTATAAGGGAAGGGCTGCCAAACCAGTGAATTCATTATTTAGATGTTTTAGTGTGACTGACAGTCTGATTTAATCTATTTTATAGATTTACAGTCATCTCAGGAACTCTGGCAGCTCAAGGGAGATGTGGACAGTTTTTAGTATCAGGGAAATCTCCTTACAGCACTGCTTGCAGCTCAGGCAGAAAAGGTATGTTTTCACTCAGCAGCCATCACTCTCCATTTCATTCCCTTTAGATTCCATCTCAAACAAATATCCTCAGATTATACCCTCCCAGATTCAGTGATTAGACTCTCTTCGCTCAACATTTAATCAGACCTCCCTCTGAGGTTGGACCCCTCCTCTCTGATCCAGTCCCAGGTTATGGATCACAACTACTTACCCCTACTGTCTATAGTTCAGGCCTGCATTGACATCCTCCCTCACTGGCAAGAAGCCAGTGTCCTTTATGACAACCATTAGCTATTTCTTCACTTCATCTTTCATACACCCCAACAATTCCCCATTAACCAAGAATAGGAGAGCACAACATTGAAGTTAAGTTCAGTCGCCAAAACAATGCCTTGGTAAATGTTTTACAAAGTGACATTCAAATGTGCTGGATATTGTTGGGGACCAACATTCTCTCAGTAGCTCATCGGAATGACTCCATGACATTAATCACTTTTTATCAGTGGAGGTGGCTTTCAGTGTGTACGCCTAAGACATCATGGTATTCAATAGATGGGAGATGCCATCTTTCATTCTGTGATACATGCTACCTTGGGAAATTCTAACAGATGCACATGTTTAATTCTCTTCATAGCCCTAGAAGTGCCTGCTTTTGTGGAAAACTCAACATCTGTGTCAACCTGAACCCTGTGACAGAGTCTCACCATGAGTGGCCTGCTCTTCTGTGCCAACTCACTTATGATGAACTCCTCACTGGTGTCACATTATTAAACTGAGAATCTGGTGCTTGTATCTGTGCTGGAAGAGTAAGCATGTAAGGTATGCAGTAGGGCATCCTCAAAATGTTTACCTTGGCCATCTTCCTAAGTTCCTATATCTGCCTTAGTAATGTACATGTGAGAAATGAAAGGCACGCTTAATGCTGATCATAGCTGGGAAAGGTTCCAACGTAGACAAGCAGGAGGCTGGAAGGACAGCAAACCAGGCAGCAGCAGGAGTGAAGAGGTCAACATTTTGGGTGTCACACCCAAAACATTGACTTCCCCACCTCCTGATGCTGCCTGACTTACTGTGTTCTTCCAGCCACCTGCTTGTCTACCTTGGACTCCAGCATCTTCAGTTTTTTGTCTCTAACAAAGATTCCAACATAGCATAGTGCAGATCATTGCACTCGATTCATTGTTGACACTGAGTCAACGACTGTGACAGTTACGTGTAAAGTGAAGTGTGCTATCAAACATTGACACCAGTTTCTGGCTCACCCCATCTCTAAATTGGTACCCAGCCAATCTCAAAGGCTTTCTCCATGATTGTGGGACTGGTACAACAAAGATGTAATTTCAAATTTTATTTCATAATTTCATCCTCTGATTTTATGTATAGGTGGAATAGGGCAACCACAAGTGTGTCTGTAAAATTGACAGTAGCTAAAATGTTGCATTTGTGAGGAACAAAACTGATTTTCAGAAGATGCACTGTCTGCAGAGCTCAGAGAGAGGTGTCATATGGCCCAGCTCTTGGGCACACAAGGAACTGCTAGAGTTTGAAGAGTCTGTGTGTGCGAGAGAGAGAGAGAGAAAGAGAGACTTGCACAGTGCAGGAAAGATATAAACTTATCTGTCTCTCTCTGCCCACCAGAACTCCCAATTACTACAACATGAAAGTTCATAATGGAGAATTCTGAAAGACCTCCACTGTCACGAAGGGAAGTAGAGCATCTCCCCCAACCCCAAACTGCAAAATGAATGCTCCAATAAGAGACTCCTTTATCAACGGTTACTGCAGGGAAATTGACCCTTCAGCTCGAAACAAGCTTCCATACATTCCATGAATAACTTTCTTTCTTGGCCAATTTCTCCATGTTAAAATATGCCAAGTTTAATTATGTTTGATTTCATGGCAAGGATAGTAAATGTTGTTATTTTTGCATTGGATGTGGTTCGATATATTTATACATTTTAAACCATTTGGTAATAATTTCCACATCTATGCTTGGCTGAGTTGCAGAATTTTAAAAAAAAAACACCTTGCTTGTTAGCCTAAGGAATCTGGATAACTTATTCCTCACAGCAAGTTATACACAGTTAAGTTTTTATTGATTAAATTGACATTAACGCATCCCTTTTAAACTCTGTTGTAACTAACTCAGGAGTGAAGTATGGAGAGATCTCAGTTCACTCCTCCTTAATTAACATAACAATAGCCATAACTGCAGCTCTACCACCCGGTTCTGTGCCTTTCCCTAAGACTGTGAGATCCTCGGTCCCATAGTGAGAAACAAGAAAGAGTTAAGAGTATAGGAAATTCACTGCTGAGAATAGATGGTGATCACTTGAAGAGTGATAGTATGGAAATGGAAGAGAAGAGGCTTTGGAATAAGATGAATAAGGATAGGATCATCTGTTGAGACAAAGTTTGATGAGAGGCTTGATAAGTACCACGTGTAAGTCAAGCTGCCAGTCAGAGGAGTGCAGTCAGTCGGAGAATAGTCCAGTTGCTTTTGTCACATGGAGTGTTAGATGACATTTAGATTAGACTTCTCAATAAAAGTGATACAATTAGGCCACAGGACTTCTTAAAATAATTCTTTTGTCACATTACACCAACTATGTGCTTTCTGGTTAAGCATGAGGTATGGCTATTGCCTTCACTTCTGGCTCCCTCCATCAATATATCATTGAGAGAGCTTCCCATGTAGATGGGAAGTAACCTTTTACGGACAGGTATTTATTGCCAGTTGTACCACTTCTGGATTAGTTCCAACAATTCATGGCCCTTCCCGTTTAGTAGGGGAAATCCCCCTGCAGGACGTCCAGTCCTGGCAGCTATCTGGGCATTTGGCTTGGGCTTCAGTGGTGGGCAGATCTCCGACCAGGAGAATGTGGGTGGCAGTGGGAATGAGCCCACTGTTGGGTTTTTAATTATGTAGTGTGGCTTACCATCAACCATTCATCTCTGCAGGTAGTGACATCCCCAAGGAAGATTGCCCAGATATTGGAATGCCTGGCCCCTTGGATTGGTGCCAACTTCCATAAAGCTTCTCTCGGTTCTAACTTCAAGCTCGCTCTTTTGGACTGAGAAGGTTCTGCCCCAAAACAGCAGAGACTCTCAATCTGGATTTGACTTTAAATCCAAAGCTGCCTCTGAAATTGCATTTTATTTCCCAAAGCCACCAATAATAACTAAAGTGACTGTAACTTCTTTTGTAACTGGTGCTACTAATATCACAGTTGTGCCTTTTTAAATAGTGATGATGATGTTACTTATGGACCAGAGTACTGACATGTTCAGCATTAATAGCATGTGTTTTGCTAAATCACCTGGACCTTCCTCAGCAACTGTTGAATCCTCCAGAAATGAATCAACTTTTCTGTCATTCTTGACACAATTCGGTTAAGTGCTATTTTTGTCTATAAAATCGCTCCTTATTCCAACTTTTCTCACCGTTTGGCTTTGTCAGTAGAGCTCATTCCAAGTTTATTGGCACATTAGCTTAGACTGCATATTGATTTTCTAGTAAGAGTTGCAGTAGATGGATGCACTCCAGTCATCAGCTATAGTGAGGAAACAAGGCTATAGAATTGATTGACATATAGTGGAGTGGCTCTGTCTATGATAACTCTCCTTTTGGATTACGTAGCGTTTTGAGCATGTTGTTAGAATTAGAATAAAAGACTAGGGAGAGGAAGATGACATGCTTTAATCATCAGAACCTGAAATGAAATAGCAATTATCAAAGTAGCAAAATATAATGGCTCAGATTAAAGTAGGAGCAATGCGTAAATCATTCAGGATCTTCTGGGAAGTATAAAAGGCCCTAATGACAGCAAACATCCACAGGCTGAGTGTTGATTCACTCTGGTGTTTGCCTTTCGAAAATAGCAAATAACCCTCCACTTCATTAAGAGTTCCATTGAAATTGCTGTATTTGCACATTATTTGCTTTTTTAACTCACCAAAGAAAGTTTGACCTGGAATCCAACATCATAGTTACGTTATTTATGATGACATTTATGTTCCTGTAATGCTAATTAGCTTCTTTGATCCAGAAAAGAAACAGTCTGAAGTGTGTACCCTCACTCCTGCAGATAAAAATAAAATTGCCATGGTCCCATTCTCTCATGATGACTGGTCTTGGTTTAACCTGAGGGTCACCACACCTCAGATGAGGGGAGAGGTTGAGAAGGAGAGTCCTTCATGGTTCACCTCAGCCAATGTGGGAATTGAATTCACGCTGCTGGCATGATTGTGCATTACAAATCAGCTATCCTACCAACTGAGCTAATCAACCCCTGAAAATTGTTATTAGAGATTTTTGCTTTAGAAAAGTTTTTCCTTTATTCTCTTATTCTCTACCTGAATTCAATCTTTCTTCTCCTGTCTTTTTTTTTCTGAATGTGGAATCAAGGAGCCATAGCAAAACCAGAGTCAATGGAAATTGAGGTTAACTAGTTGGAATCATACCTGATATAAGAAAAAACGCTTGTGATTGTTGGAGATCAATGTTCTCCATTCCAGGATATCTCTGCAGGAGCTCCTCAGGGTAGTCCAGACCCATCTTCAGCTGCTTCATCAATGATGCTCCCTCCATCATAAGGGCAGAAATGGGAATATCTTTTCAATGATTACACATTGTTCAGCACCAGGCACAACTCATAATGAAACAGTCCATGTTGAACTGAAGAAAGATGTGTACAATATCCACACTTGGGCTGATACTTGCTAAAAACATTCGTGCCACACAAATGCCAGCCAATGCCCATCTCCAATAAGAGACAATCAGATCACTGATTATTGATATTCAATGGCACTTCCATTCTGAATCACCCACTACCACCGTTCTAGGGCTCATTGTTGACCAGAAATGAAACTGGACAACCAATGTAAATACTATTGCTACAAGAGCAAGTCAGAAACTAGGAATACTGCAGCAAGTATATCACATCCTGACTCTCTGAAGTCTGTCCATGGCCTAAAAGGCACAAGTCAAGAATGTGATGGAATATTTGCCTGAATGAGTGCAGCTTCAAGCAGACTGACACCATGTGGGACAAAGCAGGCTGCTTGTTTAGTACTATTTCCAAAAACATTCAGTCTATTCATCAGCAATGTACAGTCACACAATCGAAAAATGTGGCGCTAGAAAAGCACAGCAGGTCAGGCAGCATCTGAGGCACAGGAGAGTTGACGTTTCAGGCATGAGGCCTTCATCAGTGCATATCATCAATGAGACGTACTGCAGAAATTCACCATGTCTCACTTTCCAAACATGTCAATGCTACCATCTCAAAGGACAAGGGCAGCAGACACATGGGAGCACTACAATGCCACTCAGCATCCTGACATGGAAATATAGCACTGTTCCCTTTAGTGTCACAGGGTTAAAACCTTGAAACTCCCTAACTAACAGCACTGATGATATACCTGTGCCAAATGGACTGTAACAAATCAAGAAGGCAGCTCACCACCTTTTTCTCAATGGATGGGCTATAAATGCTCAACAGGATGGCAAAGCACACATCCTTTGAATTAAGAAAAAAAAATGAATTGTCTCTACATCTCCCTATTTCTTCTGTTGTGCCCATCGTAAAATCATTAAATTAGGTTAGGTTGCCTACAGTATGGAAACAGGCCCTTCAGCCCAACAAGTCCACACAAACCCTCCAAAGAGTAATCCATCCAGACCCATTCCCCTACATTTTCCCCTGACTAATGTACCTAACACTATGGGCAATTGAGCATGGCCAATTCACCTAACCTGCACATCTTTGGATTGTGGAAGGAAACGGAGCACCCGGAGGAAACCCACGCAGACACAGGGAGAGTGTGCAAACTCCACACAGACAGTCGCCCGAGGTGGGAATTGAGGCCGATTCCCTGGTGCTATAAGGCAACAGTGCTAAGCACTGAGCCACCATGCTGCCCATAACCAATTGCATTGGTCGATTAGATAGACTTGATCCTGTCATTCACTAAAACCCCAGTTGCCATTATTACTCTGCCAGCTGCTATAAGCTGTAAACACAGTGGAGAGAAAAAGCCCTTTCAAGCTGAAGAATGAGGATTAAATTTACCCAATAGGGATACTTCTCTAGCAAAATCTGGACCTTAAGGAAATTAAAAAAAATAGGGATCTTTGATGTCTTAATCAATTGATAAAATCACTATTTGCAATTTAAGTTCGAGAAGGGTTCTGATGAAGATAAATACCAGACTCAAAAGGTTAACACTGTTTTTCATTCCACAGATACTCCTAGACCTGCTAAATTTCTCCAGTTTTCTGTGTTTAAGGTTTTCAGCATCCACAATATTTTACTTTTATTGTACTTTCCCATAGTTACATCAGTGAGGAAAATGTTGCTGCCTAGTGCTGTTATAAGTCTACAAAGAACATTAATCTCAAAGATATTGTGCATTATGCTATATCAGCTCTTTCAAAGAGAGATTCAATTGTTCCCACACTTTTTTGATATTTTCAGTTAATCAATATCATTTTGTAGTGAACTGAATTATCTTAAAAAAAAACCCATAAAATACTGAAGGGCCTGAGACATATGGACAGCGAATAAACATGAAATCTACCACTCAAGTCTACCATTCAAGATTACCATGAGGGATGCATGGTGGCTCAGTGGTTAGCATTGATCCAATGAACCTTCATTAGACCTTTGCTCTGAAGAAGAGTCATTGGAGCCTGAAATGTTAATTCTGATTTCTCTCCACAGGGTGCAGCCAGACCTGCTGAGATTTTCCAGCAATTTCTGTTTTTATTTCAGATTTCCAGCATCCTTCAATTTTTGTTCTAACTCTGAGGTAACTGCACAACTGACACTTCTGAATCATCCTTGAACACACCCTGATTACTTCTCTGACCTGATTCCTGATAACCCCTCTGCCCAAACATGACCTTATCACCCTAACATCCGACTATCTGTAATGTCCTCAACTCCTCCTTGACTTTCCATTGTCTATGATCCATTAATAACCCTGGAATACCAGATACCCCCAGACCTAACCTGACAGGACCTTAACCACATACACACCACCATGCCAACATAAGCCAACTCATTTCGAGCCAATGCCCCAACTGTCAGTGGGCAACACGGTGGCACAGTGGTTAGCACTGCTGCCTCACAGCGCCAGAGACCCAGGTTCAATTCCCGACTCAGGCGACTGACTGTGTGGAGTTTGCACGTTCTCCCCGTGTCTGCGTGGGTTTCCTCCGGGTGCTCCGGTTTCCTCCCACACTCCAAAGATGTGCGGGTCAGGTGAATTGGCCATGCTAAATTGCCCGTAGTGTTAGGTAAGGGGTAAATGTAGAGGTATGGGTGGGTTGCGCTTCAGTGGGTCAGTGTAGACTTGTTGGGCCGATGGGCCTGTTTCCACACTGTAAGTAATCTAATCTAATCTACTCAAATATCCTTTAATGACCTGAGCTAATTCCTCACCCACCTGTCATCCTCGCCTCATTTTAGAACAATAATGAGGCATCTAAGCACATTGCCTGAAAAACATTTATTTGTAGGTTTGCAAAGAAGAGAGACTTTCAAGCTAATCCAAACAAGCAGCAAAAGATTCCTGCTGTGATGAGAAGTCATTTGGCCAACCTACCATCTCTTGTTTGTGTTTCATTTTCACTTTTTGAAAGACACTGCCAAACAATATCTTCCCACCAGTGCATGTGTGCTTGACTTTCCCCCAGAACACAGGGAGATTGAGCTTCAGCCATGATACAATATGGGCAAGAGTGAATTGGCAAAACTGTTTCAAGGCTCAGCATGATTATCTTTGCCATTAATTTCAAAATGGGCCTGTTATTGGTTTTGTATTACTGTTGAGAAACAGCTTCACCCCTACAACTTCCTTTGACAAAGTGCATAGATGCCACACCCAGCTTTTTAGAATACTTTGAGTGCAGTTTGGACAGCAAAGATTTAGCCATTATCCTCTACACTTTTAATTCACTCTTAGTCGATTATATTTGAAGTACAATAAGTAAAATACTTATTGATCATACTGTTCACGTTGAAGGTGGTGATACAAAATGCCACAGCCCAAAAACAACTTGCAGTGGCAACTCCCAACAAAGGTGGGCCCACCATAATCTCCTAGGCGAGATTTAATGCTGCAGACATAGCTATTAAACACTGGATCATCAACAATGGACTGATGGACTAATGAATGATGTTTTCTGTCTGCAATAGTGGAGAGTTTTAGAAGGCCACTAGAAAGCCTGAGAAATGGGTGGATTCATTTCTCACCCAGTTTCATTGCAAATTATGATGACCTATGCCTCATTGCCACATTGGTAGTAAATTATCAGCAGCATGGGAATAGGGTCCTTCCCTGGTCATTTTGAAGTTAATGGCAAACAACATCACACTGGGCTATGAAATGGTTCCGTCAATTCTCTCCTGTCCATGTTGTGTCACCACTGAAGTTCATCTTCTCCCTGTATTTTCTTGGAAAACTAAGCATGCTTGCACTGGTGGGTTGACATTATTTGGCAGTGGTCATTCAAAATGTGAGAATAAAACACAGGCAAGAACCCCAGCCCACTTTCTGGGGTCAGGGTAATGAAACTATTTCAGGAAGCTGCTAGACTCATTCATCCACTTGATGGGGGGAAGGGTGTGTAAATGGTATGCTGACCAGAGACAAAACAATTACTAAACAGCTGAAATATTTAATACAAACTAGCAAAGGGTAATAAACATTGAATTTCCCCATTGTGTCCCAAAACAATATTAGATGCCAAGAATATGCGTTTGGGCTAGTGTTGCAAAGCATAATTGTTGAAAATTATGTTGTAAAGCATCATATTTTTTGATGTATCATGCCATATTTATGATGCGGAGGAGCTAGTGTTCGACTTGGGGGTGGGGGGGAACAAAGTGTTGTGTGATTTTTAACTTATACCATATTTTGATTTGTAATATGTTCTGTTGCCACTTTTATTAGACAATGCTGGAGATAATAGGAGAAAATGAGGACTGCAAATGATGGAGATCAGAGACGAAAGGTGTGACGTTGGAAAAGCACAGCCAGTCAGGCAGTATTCAATGTTTCAAGCATGAGGAAAGAGCTTAAGCTCGACACATTGACTCTCCTGCTGCTCGGATGCTGCCTGACCGGGTGTGCTTTTCCAGCTCCATACTTTTCGAATCCTGAATATGATAGGTAGGATGGTTGGAAGGAATCAGTTAAAAAAGGTTTCTTTATTCAGTCAGTTCAATGAATGTGTGATCAAAAGTGTTCCAGAAATATATCTTGAGACAAAATCTATGTGTTTGTCTCAGGGAGCAACAAGTTTGTTCCTGCCAATATGAGTATCAATCTGAGTATTAAATCCAGCACTCCTGCCAAGCAATCATGCATTGTTTTTCAGATGCACAATTAATGTTACCTGTGATTCACTATAGCACCATGGAATTTGAGACAATAATGAGGCAAAACAGACCTGAACAATTATTTTTAAATTGCTTGCACCCTCAAAATCTAAAGCCCAGACCTCTCCACTGGTTTGGGACATCTTATTCACACGCTCTCTCCTGTAAACCAATGACTTCAAGATCATGCCACTCACCACATTGTCACCTGAAGGCTACCTGTCGACCTGTTCCCCAATTATTGAGTTACCAGGACCTCTCACAATCTTGCTGCAGCCCACGTGTAGCTGTATGTAACATTCAATTTTAAATGCACAAAAGTTATAAAGTGGGGTTCTTTTTCCAATGGGAGCAAATATTTATAAACGTTAATGGAGAAACAAGTCACTTATGATGGACATTCATCCAACATTGCAGATCCACTAGGGTATTGTTGTAAAGCTTCGCTCCTGCTAACCTCTTGTGACAAGGTACTGCAGATTACCTTGTCTCCCAGGCACAATGGGGATCTTCCTCTCCTCATGGTGTCTGAAGCTTAGGGATTTCACCCAGATGATCCACCTTGGTCTCATGCATCTCCACTGCCACATCCCGGCTCGACGGCCACCATCAGTGACTTTGGCTTTGCTATTTAATTGCAGCCCTAGTTTCAGCAACTCCTAGCTTTCTGCCTGAACTCCTAACTGCTACCCTGCTTTCCTCTCTCCCTCACTGCATGAGGCTTCTCCATATCAGGGGTCCTGCCACTCAGCTTGCTGCAATTTCCCACCTGTCCTTATCACTAATTCTGGACTTCTGCTCCCCTCTGTTTTATGTTGCTTCATGACATCCAGACCCTCAGCTTTGCCACAGACACTGTTTCTTGCTGACTCAGGCCCAAAGAGATGACCAGGTCCTCTGTGGTATGCTCTCTCCCAGCTGTCAGATTCCCTGCTACATACACCTTGGCAAGGGATTCAATCAAGTTGGAACATAATAGTAAAGATGAGACCAGAAAATACTTCAAGTTTTGTGTTAACACTTTTCTCTGTCCACTTGCCAAGCCTGCAGAGTTTGCAGCAATTTCTGTTTTAATGTTTCTGTCTTAGGGGCAGCATGGTGGCTCAGTTGTTAGCTCTGCACCAGGGTCCAAGGTTCAATTCCAGCCTTGGGTAATTGGCTGCGTGGGTTTCCTCCCACAGTCCAAAGATGTGCAGGTCAGGTGAATTGGCTATGCTAAATTGCCCGTAGTGTTAGGTGCATGGGTCGGTGTGGGCTTGTTGGGCTAAAGGGCCAGTTTCCACACTGTAGGGCATCTAATCATATTTCCAACTTCTGCAGTACTTTTCTTTTCCAGAACCTATTGCTTGATGTAATGTAGTTTTCTGTATCCCAGCCCATGCAATATACATCACAAAGACTTAGGTTTTTATTGAGACAGATATCTGGAAGTTTATTATCATGTAATTATGTACAGTACTACAACCTCTCTGATTTGTAGCCTGGTTATGTATATTACATTTGTGTTATACAATTGACTGACTATCTGACTGACTGCTGATGGCTTAACTAACTGATTGTGCAGATACTAAGATGGATGCCAATACACAGATATTGTCTAGTTGTTTTAAAGTGACTTTCTGACACTTAAGCCATCATGTCATACTACTAAGAGCCTCATGGCATTCACATTTTTAATGGATTTTATGGATCAAAGTGCTGAAACACACACAGTGCCAGGGAATGCATCAAAAGGACTTGGAATGAGAATGTTGGAACAACAGAGAAGGTAAAGAGAGTGTTCCAACATAAAGGAAACTTGGATGAGTCAAGGCTTGCTAGATGTTAGTTGGCAATGTGGGTTGTATGTCAGTGCACTTGACATCCAGAAGTAAGGCATTGCCTCAATACTGCAAGGCATCCAAAATAGATAGGGACCTTTATTCTTCTCTTTTCACCAAACTAATTTGGCCAGGATGAGTTGTCAATGACACTGCAAGTTCAGTCTATTGTTAATCTGCTCACTGCACAGTTCAACATCTATCAAGCCAACACTACACAGCTCCAGGAGATCATACACCAGAGATCTATCTCAGCTTCTGAAAGGCAATCTGTATGAATTGTCAGGACACTCAGCTTTCACTGTGGTTGAATGGACTGTTTCAAAATTACCGTGCCTCTGTTGAGCATTCTACAAGTTAACTCAACATTTACAGTTCCCAGCGAGTGTGTGGTAGACGATAAATAAAGAGTCTACATAGTTAAAACAAAAATCTTTATGATTCTTTCAATAAAACTTCTCTGACTGTTTCATTTTAAATGCAGTGATAACATAATGAACATATCTGTTCATTTTGTAGAACCTGTAGCAATATGTAAAGAATTTGAGCAAAGGAGCCGGGGTCCGGGATAGTACAGAATTTATCACAATGCCATACTTCACTGTGCATGTAGATCATCATAACTGAGATGTATTTAATAGTGGTACTTGTAGTGAGGTACAGTGAAAAGTGTATAATTTTGCCACGGCATCTGGATTACAAGATAATTTACCGAATAAATCGTACGTATGGTAAAGTACTGAATAAATTAATATTAAATTGATATGACTAAAAAAGTTAATCTTTCCCACTCCATAGGCTTCACCCTCTGTCCTCCTCCAGTCTCTGGTGCCTGACAATCCCGTGGTCCCTGCAATGTGCTCCTCTCCCGTCGGCTCTGCCGGTTCCCTGTCTGTCCTGTCTGAGCTGGAGACCATCAACTGCTGGCTCAGACTCAACCAACATTTATTCAGGCACGCGAAGGTCTGCAAACAAACTGATTCAGTAAGTTGAGGACATAGGGAGAATGCTGTGAGCAAAATAATTGACCATTTGAATTATTTTAAAATATAACTCTGAATTGCTGAAGAAGAAGGGGCACTTTGGAATCGAGAAAGGGACAGAAGGTGTGCCAAAATCTAAGACTTTAGTTTTAAGTTTGTATTGATTGCAAACATCTGTTTAATAACAGCAAGTTTTTTTTTCTTGAGGAAAGTAAGATTTGACCTTGTAGTGAAAAGATAATATATGTAAATAAGATAGTCTACATCATCAGGGGTATGATGTAAAATCACGGTTAGAAGGAAAAAAAATCAATAAACTTGAGTGACACATTCTATATGGTCTGTATACCTCATAATAGAGTTCCAGTACCTTCATTTCCAAGTACAGTATTACTCGTTTTATATATACTGTAGTAGCACACGACTTTGAAACCAGATACCAGAGGAACAGTTTAGTACTCTTCAATATGAAACATGCAATGCTGATAAAGTAATCGAGATCTATAACCCAGAAAAAGGACCTTCAGCCCATTGTGTATGTACTGATTGTACCAGATGACATTCTAGTTGGGCAAAATATTAATGAGAAAAGGACTCAGTTTGATGAAGTACTGATGTGGAGGAGCCGGTGTTGCTATGGGGTGGAGCAAGTTAACAATTGATTACCTGATGAAGGAGCAGCGCTCTGAAAGCTAGTGCTTCCAAATAAACCTGTTGGACTATAACTTGGTATGGTGTGATTTTTAACTATGATAAAGCAGTTAAATGATACAAAATTATGAGAGGCATGGATAGGATAAATAGACAAAGTATTTTTCTTGGGGTCAGGGTGTCCAGAACTAGATGGCATAGGTTTAGGGTGGGAGGGGAAAGATATAAAAGAGACCTAAGGGGCAACTTTTTCACGCAAAGTGTGGTACGTGCATGGAATGAACTGCCAGAGGATGTGGTGGAGGCTGGTACAATTGCCACATTTAAGAGGCATTTGGATGGGTATATGAATAGGAAGGGTTTGGAGGGATATGGGCCGGGTGCTGGCAGGTGGGACTAGATTGGGTTGGGATATCTGGCCGGCATGGACGGGTTAGACTGAAGGGTCTGTTTCCATGCTGTACATCTCTATGACATACAAAACAAATTCACATCAGACATTTGAGCAGAATAAGGCCATTCAGCCTATCAAATTCACTCTTCTAGTCAATACAATCATCATTGACTCTGTAACATAATGCCATACTCCCATTCTCTTCTCAAGCTCTTCAACACCTGTAGCCTCCAGAATTCTATCTATTTCTTTCCTGCAATTGGCAAAATTAATTAGGTGCACAGAGCAACCAGGAATGATTAATGACTTGTATTGGCAGGCACAGAATTGTGAATGCAGTAAGTTAGAAAAAGGAGTAATCTGGAGATCAAATCATTGTGGAATGCATTAATGAGACGTGTTAGATTTTCTTCATGGGCTGACTTGATATGGCCAAATGCCATGCATTTAACCAGGCATGCAGAGGTCAGTAAATCAAATGATTCAGTAATTGGAGGGTGAAGGGAGACTACTGGGAGAAAAATAATTGACTGTAGACTGCCATTGGCTGACTGTTTGCAGTGTTCTGGAGACAATGCACAGAAACCAGAAGGATGCGATACAGCCACCATGACCCTATGATTTTCGGTGTGACAGAAAAGTGCTGCATTTCATTTCAAGAGTTTCCTTTCGGAAAAGGAAGGGTCCTGCTAAAACAATAAGCTTCCAGCTTTTTTATTCATTCATGGGATGTAGGCTTTTCTGGAATTGCCCATCCCTTATTGCTCTTCAGAAAGTGGTGGTGAGCTGAGAGTTGGCACAGTGGTTAGTACTGCTGCCTCCCGGCGCCAGGTTCAGTTCCAGCCTCGGGTGACTGTCTGTGTGAATTTTGCACATTCTCCCCATGTCTCTGTGGGTTTCCCTCCGAGTGCTCCAGTTTCCTTTCTCAGTCCAAAGATGTGCAGGTTTGGTGGATTAGCCATGCTAAATTGACCATAGTGTACAGGCTAGGCGGATTAGCCATGGGAAATGCAGAGTTACAGACATTGAGTGGGTGAGATGCTCTTTGAAGGGTTGATATGGACTCGATGTTTCCACACTGTAGGGATGGTATTCTGTAATTCTTGAACCGCTGCAGTCCCCTTGATGTCAGAATTCCACAGGGAGAAAGTGAGGACTGGAAATCAGAGTCAAAAAGTGTGGTGCTGGAAAAGCACAGCAGGTCAGGCAGCATCTGAGGAGCAAGAATGAAGAGCTTATGCTCGAAATCCAACTCTCCTGCTGCAACAACATCATAGCTCTATGTGTTAATCCATGGTCTAAGCTCATCAGACAGTGGCAAGTGAGGAAATTGCTCAAGCCTTGACAAAGATCTTTATATCCTCTTTAGCCACATACAAGGTCCCAGAATAACCAATATTGCTTCTTTGTTTAATACAGCAATGTAGATAGTAGACAATAGACAATAGCTGCAGGAGTAGGCCATTCTGCCCTTCGAGCCTGCACCACCATTCATTATGATCATGGCTGATCATCCTCAATCAGTATCCTGTTCCTGCCTTATCCCCACAACCCTTGATTCCAGTATCCTTAAGAGCTCTATCCAACTCTTTCGTGAAAGTATCCAGAGACTTGGCCTCCACAGCAGAGCATTCCATACACCCACCACTCTCTGGGTGAAGAAGTTTCTCCTCAACTCTGTTCTAAGTGGTCTACCCCGTATTTTTAAACTGTGTCCTCTGGTTCGGGACTCACCCATCAGCGGAAACATGTTTCCTGCCTCCAGAGTGTCCAAACCTTTAATAATCTTATACATCTAAATCAGATCCCCTCTCAGCCTTCTAAACTCAAGCGTATACAAGCCCAGTCGCTCCAATCTTTCAGTGTAAGATAGTCACGCCATTCCAGGAATTGACCTCATGAACCTACGCTGCACTCCCTCAACAGTCAGAATGTCTTTCCTCAAATTTGGAGACCAGAACTGCACACAATATTTTAGATGTGGTCTCACTAGGGCCCTGTACAGCTGCAGAAGGACCTCTTTGCTTCTATACTCAATTCCTCTTGTTATGAAGGCCAGTATGTTATTAGCTTTCATCACTGCCTGCTGTACCTGCATGCTTGCTTTCATTGACTGATGTACAAGAACACCTAGATCTCGTTGTACTGCCCCTTTACCTAACTTGACTCAATTTAGGTAGTAATCTGCTTTCCTGTTCTTGCCACCAAAGTGGATAACCACCTATTTATCCGCATTAAACTGCATCTGCCATGCATCCATCCATTCACCTAGTTTGTCCAGGTCACCTTGTATTCTCCTAACTTCCTCCTCACATTTCACCCTGCCACCCAGCTTTGTATCATTAGCAAATTTGCTAATATTACTTTTAATACCTTCATCTATATCATTAATGTACATTGTAAAAAGCTGCGGTACCAGCATTGATCCCTGTGGCACACCACTGGTCATCGCCTGCCATTCCGAAAGGGAGCCATTTATCACTATTCTTTGTTTCCTGTCAGCCAACCAATTTTCAATCCATGTCAGTATTTTGCCCCTAATACCATGCACCATAATTTTGCTGACTAACCTTCTATGTGGGATTTTATTAAAGGCTTTCTGAAAGTCAAGGTATACTACATCCACTGGATCTCCCTTGTCCATCTTCAGAGTTACAGAGGAACTTCTAGGCCAGTGGGCCTTAGGCCAGTGATAGAGAAATTATTGCAGAAGATTCTTAGGGACAGGATGTATTCGCATTTGGAAAATAATGGAATTATTGGCGATTGTCAACATGGCTTTGTATTGAGGAGGTTTTGTTTCAGATTTGATTTACATTTTTGAGAAAGTGATGAGAATGTTTGAGAGTGGGGCATTGGATGTTGTCAACAAGAACTTCATTAAAGCATTTGACAGGGGCCTCAAGGCTGGTCAAGAATATTCAGTCACATGGGATCCGCATTGAGTTGAATACAAAATTGGCTTGGTCATAGAAGACAGATGGTAGTTATGGAAGGGTGTTTTTCTGACTGACGGATCTGTGACCAGTGGTGTTCCGCAAGGATCAGTGCTGGGAACTTTGTTGTTTGTAATTTATTTAGACAATTTGAATTGAAAATATCTATAGCATAATTGGTAAGTTTTCAGACAACATGAAAATTTGCGAAGTGGTGGATAGTGAGGAAAGTCATCAAAGGAAACAACAGGATATAGATCAGTTGTAAAGTTGGGCAGAGAAAGGCAGATGGAGTTTAACCTGGATGAATGTTTAGAGGTCAAATGCAAGAGAAAAGTATACAGTAAATGGCAGGACCTTTAGGAGGATTGCTATGCAGAGGGATCTTGGGGTGTGAGTCCATAGTTTGGACAAGTGGATAAGGTGGTGAAGAAGGCATATGGCATGCTTACTTCCAATGGTTGGGGCATTGAGTATAAAAGTTGGCAAATCATGTTGCAGCAAAACTTTAGTGAGGCCACATTTGGAGTCCTGTGTGCAGCTGTGGTCACCACATTACAGAAAAGGGTATGGAGACTTTGGAGAGGCTACAGAAGAGGTTTACCAAGAAGTTGCCTGGGTTGGAATGTATTGGCTATGAGAAAAGATTGGACAAACTTGGATGGTTTTCACTAGAGCATCAGAAGCTGAGGAATGACCTGATAGAAGTATATAAAATTGAGAGGCATGGATAAGGTGGACTGTCTTTTTCCCAGTTTGGAAATGTCAAATATTAGGAGGCAGTGGTTTAAAGTGAGAGGGGGAAAGTTTAAAGAAAATGTGCAAAGCAAGTTTCTTTTGAGTAGATGGTGGTAGGTTTTGGGATGTGCCGCCATGGGAGGTGTCAGAAGCAGATATGATAGCAATGTTGAAGAGCCATTAGGATAGACACATGAACAAGCAGGGAAGAAAGGGATATGGACAGTGTACGCAAATGGGATTAATATTACAAAGGCACCATTGTCAGCACAGACATAGTGGGCCAAAGAGTCTGGTCCTCTGCTATGCTGTTCTATATTCAGAAAGCTGACACCTCAATAATGCCGCTCTCTTTTACTACAACAGACTGCCAGCATGGATATTCATGTACAAGTGGATATCGTGGGCTTTGATTCTATAAACTTTTAAATTGGAGGAGAGATTGCTACCACTGATTGAGTATAGGATTTGAGATGTCATGATGCGGCTATATAGGAGATTGGGGAGGCCACTTTTGGAAGACTACCTACAGTTCCAGTCGCTCTTATATAGGAAGGATATCATTAAATTGGAAAGGGAGCAGAAAAGATTTACCAGGACTGGAGGTTTAAGTTATAAGGAGAGGCTGGATAGTTGGGATTTATTTCCTCAGAGCACAGGAGGTCAAGGGGTGACTTTACAGAAGTTTTTAATATCATGAGGGGCAAATTTAGGGTGAATTGCAAATGTCTTTTCCCCAGAGTGAGGAAGTCCAAACCTAGAGGACATAGGTTTAAGATAAGAGGCGAAAGATTTAAAAGGGACCTGAGGGACAACTTTTTCACACAGGGGTGGCTTGTATGTGGAATGAACCTCCGGAAAACATGATGGATGCAGGTACAGTTACAACATTTAAAAGATTTTTGGACATGAACAGGAATGGTTTAGAGGGATATGGGCCAAATACAGGCAAATGGGGCTAGTTTCATTTGGGAAATTAGGTTCAAATTGGATGAATTGGACCAAAATTCATTTACATAAAATTGGCAATTAGAGTTGACTGGCGGAACCATTTCTGCTTAGGAGCTTATCTCAAGGAGTTGCCAGGTTTCATACATGGCAGTAAGTTACTGAAATTGTAGAAAGCTGCCACTGTCCTCTGAAAATGATCTCTGAATGGGTCCTCATTGGCTGTTCACTTCTGTGGATTTTATTCTAAGCAATAAAGTCAAACAGCCATCCAATCAATCTACACTGACCATACTAAACTAGTCCCACCTGCCTGCAAGTCCCTCTAATCCTTTTCTATTCATGAACTTAGGAGAAAGTGAGGACTGCAGATGCTGGAGATCAGAGCTGAAAATTGTGTTGCTGGAAAAGCGCAGCAGGTCAGGCAGCATCCAAGGAGCAGGAGAATCGACGTTTCGGGCATAAGCCCTTCTTCAGGAATAAGGAAGGTATGCCAAGCAGGCTAAGATAAAAGGTAGGGAGGAGAGACTTGGGGAGGGGCTTTGGGAATGCGATAGGTGGAAGGAGGTTAAGGTGAGGGTGATAGGCCAGAGAGGGGGTGGGGGCGGAGAGGTTGGGAAGAAGATTTCAGGTCAAGAATGTGGTGCTGAGTCCAAGGGCTGGGACTGAGATAAGGTGGGGGGAGGGGAAATGAGGAAACTGGAGAAATCTGCATTCATCCCTTGTGGTTAGAGGGTTCCGAGGCGGAAGATGAGGCGCTCTTCCTCCAGGTGTTATGTTGCCATGGTCTGGCGATGGAGGAGGCCAAGGACCTGCATGTCCTTGGCGGAGTGGGAGGGGGAGTTAAAGTGTTCAGCCACAGGGCATTTGGGTTGATTGGTGCGGGTGTCCCAGAGGTGTTTTCTGAAACCTTTTGTAAGTAGGTGGCCTGTCTCCCCAATGTACAGGAGGCCACATCGGGTGCAGCAGATGCAGTAAATGATGTGTGTGGAGGTGCAGGTGAATTTGTGACTGATATGGAAGGATCCCTTTGGGCCTTGGAGGGAAGTGAAGGGGGAGGTGTGGGCTCAAATTTTGCATTTCTTGCTGTTGCAAGGGAAAGTGCCTGGAGTGGAGGTTGGGTTGGTGGGGGGTGTGGACCTGACAAGTGAGTTAAGCAGGGAGTGGTCTTTCCAGAACGCTGATAGGGGAGGGGAGGGAAATATATCCTTGGTAGTGGAGTCTGTTTGGAGGTGGCGGAAATGACGAACGATGATACGATGTATCTGGAGGTTAGTGGGGTGGTAGGTGAGAACCAGTGGGGTTCTGTCCTGGTGGCAATTGGAGGGGCGGGGTTCAAGGGCGGAGGAGCGGGAAGTGGAGGAGATGCGGTGGAGAGCATCGTCAACAACGTCTGAGGGGAAATTGCAGTCTTTGAAGAAGGAGGCCATCTGGGTTGTTCAGTATTGGAATTGGTCCTCCTGGGAGCAGATGCAGCCGAGGTGAAGGAGTTGGGAATATGGGATGGCGTTTTTACAGGGGGCAGGGTGGGAGAAGGTGTAATCTAGGTAGCTGTGGGAGTCGGTCAGTTTTTAGTAAATGTCCATGTTGATTCGGTCGCCCGAGATTGAAATGGAGAGGTCTAAGAAGGGGAGGGAGGAGTCTGAGACGGTCCAGGTGAATTTGAGGTCGGAGTGGAAGGTGTTAGTAAAGTGGATGAACTGTTCAACCTCCTCGTGGGAACACGAGGTAGCGCCGATACTGTCATCGATATAGCGGAGGAAAAGGTGGTGCCAGTGTAGCTGCGGAAGATGGACTGTTCCACATATCCGACGAAGAGGCAGGCATAGCTGGGGCCCATGCGGGTGCCCATGGCTACTCCTTTGGTTTGGAGGAAGTGGGAGGATTGGAAAGAGAAGTTGTTCAGAGTGAGGACCCGTTCAGTCAGTCGAAGAAGGGTGTCAGTGGAAGGGTACTGGTTGAGTAAGTGGGAAAGGAAGAGGCGGAGGGCTTTGAGGCCTTTGTGATGGGGGATGGAGGTGTATAGGGAATGGATGTCCATAGTGAAGATAAAGCGCTGGGGGCCGGGAAAGCGAAAATCATGGAGGAGGTGGACGGCGTGGGTGGTATCCCAAATGTAGTTGGGGAGTTCTTGGACTAAGGGGGACTAGACCATGTCGAGGTATGCAGAGATGAGTTCGGTGGGGTAGGAACAGGTTGAGACAATGGGTCAGCCGGGGCAGTCGGGTTTGTGGATTTTGGGCAGGAGATAGAAACAGGTGGTGCGGGGTTGTGGGACTATGAGGGAGACCCCCTGAGGTGATGAGGTTATGGATGGTCTGGGAGATGATGGTTTGGTGGTGGGAGGTGAGGTCATGGTCAAGGGGGCAGTAGGAGGAGGTCTCTGCGAGCTGGCGTTAACTTCAGCAATGTAAAGGTCGGTGCGCCAAACTACCACCACGCCTCCCTTGTCTGCTGGTTTGATGGTGAGGTTGGGGTTGGAGCAGAGGGAGTGGAGGGCTGCACATTGCGAGGGTGAGAAGTTGGAGTGGGTGAGAGGGGTGGATAGGTTGAGGTGGTCAATGTCGCAGCGGCAGTTGGCAATGAAGAGATCGAGGGCGGATAAGAGGCCAGCACGGGGTGTCCAGGTGGATGGAGTGTGTTGGAGGCGGGAGAAGGGGTTGTCAGAGGGTTGGCGGGAGTCCTGGTTGAAGAAATAGGCACGGAGGCGAAGGCGGCGGAAGAAATGCTCGATGTCTCGCCATGTGTTGAGCTTGTTAATCCGGGATGAAGGTGAGGCCTCTGCTGAGGACTGATCTTTCATCCTCAGAGAGGGGGAGGTCTGGAGGGATGGTGAAAATACGGCAGGGCTGGGAGCTAGGACCTGCTGTGGGACTGGAGCTGGGAATGGGGGCAGGGTCAGGTTGGGGCTGGAGCTGGGAGTGGGGTTGGGGGTCAAGTGTGGGGCTGGAGCTGGGACTTATCCAAATGTCTTGTAAATGTTGTAATTATACTTGTATTTTTCACTTCCTCTGGCCATTCATTCCACACACAAACCACTCTCTGTGTAAGAAGGATGCCCTTAATGTCCAGTTTAAATCCTTCTCCTCCCTCCTTAAAAATATGTCCCCTAGTTTTGAACTCCCCATCCTAGGGAAAAAGACCATTTGCCTTATCAATGCCTCTCATGATTTTATAAATCTCAATAAGGTCACCCTTCAACCTCCTTTGCTCCAGTGAATAAAGATCCAGCCTTTCCAACCTATTTTTACATCTCAAACATTCCATTCCCATCACATTCTGGGGGAATTTCCCCAGGAAAAGAAAAAATATCAGGGGGCTGGACTGAGAGCTTGCCTCACTCTTCAGGATCCCCATCTCTGAGCACATCTCCATAGCTTCAGAAAAATTTGTTACTCTCCATTGCCATGTCTCTGGAACAAGGAGAAATCCTAATAACAGTACAATAGGACCTGTACTAAAAAGGTTTAGAAGTGGCTTGACTAAGGCACTGTGGGGTCTCACTGTGGGGTTTATAATAGACTAGTTGCACAATATTCCACCAACTTTCCATTCATCTTGTCTTTTCGTCACCTCACATTGACTTAGACCTCGTAAAACGTAAACAATGAACATCCCTGAATTTTTATTAGCTTTTCTCTTCACAAGTTCTATCTACTTGTGTACTACAGGATCCTCTTATTGTAAATTCCAAAATGCAGAATTTTCTGTCATCTTTAGTTCAGAATTACAGAGAATTACTTGTCACTGCTCAGCCTAAATCAAGCTCTGCTCATTTGATATGGACACATTTGGCATCATCCATAAATCTAAATAACTTGGACTTAATGGGCAATTCTACATCATTTATAAATAAGGAAAAAATGAGAGGTGTACTGGAAGGAACCCTTAGGATACTTCTCTCTGTTATAATCTAGTTTCACCACCAATTTCTTTTTGTTCCTTTAAACCAGTTACAAATTTGCATTCATGTATAACACTTGATATGCTAATAGTTTTGGAGGAAGATTTTGTGTGCAAGTACACTTTAGTTTCACAAAATTCCTGTCATAAAGTGATAAAGCTTCCCCTTTTTACAAAGTGGGCTATTGCCTTTTCAACATTGATGAGGTAACATCTCCTCAAGTCATATTGGCTGACAGTCATTAAATTATTTTCACTGCATATTCTTTCACTTGTTACTGAGCACTGATTAAATAGATTTTGCTTAAAGGTATGGGGCAGTGAGATTGAAGGTTTCTTGTTCTGTTTGAGTTCTTATGTAAATTTTATACATGTATTATCTGCAAGGAAATATCCAATTGCAATTTTTTTCAAAGCATCCATTCAGCATTTGATAATTTCGTTATGTAATGCAATGCAAATTGACTATCGTTAAGTGATGTTTTCTACCTGAATGAAATATGCTGAACCTGATTTCTATTCAGCTGCAATCCTACATTATAACAGTGACTGTTAAGAAAAATAATACTTCTATATGTTGCAAAAGACTCTGTGATGTCCTGAGGTCTGAAAGAAATGGTCATTAAATACTAGTTCTTTCTTCAGTAAATTCCATGGAGATGTCAGATGGTATCTTCAACAAAGTCAATCCAGTTTCAAAGCGAACCAAATTTCTGGGTTAAAGCTTGCCGACTTGGTGGTTGTATAATAGCAGGGCCACTTTTGGGTCTGAAATTGGACCCCACAATGAGGATGCTTTGTGGCTATTCGCATTTGACAGCCTGCCTCCCAGCTTCCTGACGAATAAGGGAAAGCTTCCATATTGTCAACGGGAGGTTGTCTGTTTTCAAAAACTATTGCATAAGTTACAGAGGCTCACAAGATTTTTCAGATTTCAGCACTTATTGAATGGAGAGAAGAACTGGGAAGGCTATAAATTGGATTTCTCTCTTATCTTGAAATCCTAAGAATCTGCGAAGAGCTGAGGTCTTAGTTGGGAAAAGGAGGACAACTCTCCGATCAAACATAGAACGTGGAGGTGTAATTCCTCCAACCTACAAACAGTGAGTCTAGAGAAACTAGGATCCCTTGAGCACATACAGGATATGAATTTTACAATTTCTGACTTGCCTGTCTCCTCATGCTACACAATTCCATTGTTTCTGTCTAGACATCCCCTTCTGAACAGACAGTACTCTCAAAAAAAACCTTCCAAGGATGCTGCAAATCAGAAACAATAACAGAAATTGCTGGCAAAACGTAGCAAGTCTGTAGAGAGAAAGCAGAATTAATGTTTCTGGTCCAGCAATCCTTCTTCAGAACTGATTGTAGCTGGGAAAAAGTTGGCATACATGCTGAAGATTGGTGGTGGGGGGCAGGGGGAGGTGCAGAAGTAAATGATAGGTGAGATGGAACCCATGTGAGAGAAAGAAACAATTGGGCAAACAAAGGAAGTGGTCAGCTGGAGAGAATTAATACTGGCTAATGGGGACTGTTAGTGGGTGACAATGGGCTGAACCACTTTGCAGAACACCTACATTTTGTCCACAAAATTCACCCTGAGCTTTCCGTTGCTTGCCACTTCAACACTCCACCACATTCAGTGGACAACATCAGTGCCCCGGGCTTGCTGCAGTCCTCCAGTGAAGCTCAGCACAAGCTGGAATAACAGTATCTCATTTTCCACTTGGGCACCCTGCAGCCTTCAGGACTCAATGTCGAGTTCAATCATTTTCAGGCCTGAGCACCTTGTCCCATATCCATCCCCAACCCCACACACCACACCTTGTCATCACATTGGCTGTTACAACAAGAAACCCATTGTTGGTTATCATTTACTCCTCTTCCCTGCCCCCACCCCATCTTCAGCATATAAACCAACCATTTCCTAGCTACAATCAATTCTGTAAAAGGGTCACTGGACCCAAAACATTAACTCTGCTTTCTTTCCACAGACACTACTGGACCTTCTGAGTTTTTTTCAGCAATTTCTGATTTTTGTTTCAGACAACACTCACAATTGCCCTAAGCCTGTCCTTGAAATCTGTCCTTGAAGTCACCTCTGAAGTACTGGAGAAGTGAAGTGTCGTCCAAACAGTTGATGATCACTTGTCAAGCATGAACATTCTGTGAGAAGAAGTGCTTTAATCAATAATGTCTCAATGGCCATTGCTGAAGCTCCTCACTGTAACCAATCAAATGCTTCACAAATAATCAATTTAATTGAAGAAGGTATTTTCATCGTACACTCACTTTATTGATCCTAGTTAGTTTGTTACCCTCAGGAAACATGTTCCACAGCTGAGAAATTCAGAAGTTAAAAATAATGATAAAATAGGTGATGATTCCCTCTGTAACAACCTCAACAATTTCTCATTAACTTACCCAACAGATACAAGATGGTCCCCTGCTTCCACAGTTCTCTGGGGCAGCAAATTCCAAAGATTCCCTATCCTCTGAGAGAAGACTTTGCTCCTCATCTCAATCTTGAAAGGCTTGCCCCTTATCCTGAGACAATATGCCTTGGTTGGAGCCAAAGGAAACATCCCATTAGTATCCATTGTATTGTGCTCTGTAAAAATTAATAGATTTCAATGAGATTAACTCAAATTCTTTAAAGCTCTAGTGAATACACATCAAATTTTCTCAATCTCACCTCAAGACCATCCCACCCCATCCCATGGATTATTCTGGGGAACAAGTAATGAACACCATCCATGACAAATATACCTTTCCTTAGAGGAGGAGACCTAAACTGTATAGAATACTCCAGGTGAGGTCTCACTGCTATAACTACAATAAGGCACCATTACCTCTGTATTTAAATCATTTTGAGATAAATGCCAATATATTGGTTGCCTTTCTGCACATGCATGTTAGGTTTTTCTGTAAATTATAGACAGATACACCCAGATTTCTTTGGACACCTGAACTTTTTGACAAATATTCAGTATGTTTATTTTCAACCAATGTGGATAATTTAACCCTTATTCATATTATGTTCCATCTATCACATTCTGACCCTTAGCATGTCCAAGTCATGGAATCATAGAAGTCCCTAGAGTGTGGAAGCAGGCCACTTGGCCCATCGAGTCCACACCGACCCTCCATGAGTATCCCACCCAGACCCACTTCCCTAACATATACTCCTCCTGAAACCTTGCATTCCCTATGGCCAATCTACCTAACCTGCACATCTTTGGATTGTGGGAGGATACTGGAGCATCTGGAGGAAACCCACACAGAGACGGGGAGAATGTGCAAAGTTCACACAGTCATCTGAAACTGGAATTGAACACAGGTCCCTGGTGCTGTGAGACAGCAGTGCTAACCACAGAGCCACAGTGCTGCCCCTCTTCTGTAAGAAGGCCATTCAGCTTACAGTGTCCACACCGACCTTCCATAGAACATCACAACATGACCCACCCCCGTATCCATCCCTGTAACCCTGTATTTACCGTGATCAATCCACCTAGCCAGCATGTCCCTGGACACTGTGGACAATTTAGCATGGCCAATCCAACTAACCTGCACATCTTTGGACTGTGGGAGGAAACCAGAGCACCCGGAGGAAATTCGTGCAGATGCACAGAAAATGTGCAATCTCCACAGACAGTCGCACGAGGGTGGAATCAAACCTGGGACCTGAACCAAGTGGCTGTGGCAAGACTTTTGACAGAATCACACAAGAAAAATCTCACAAAATCATGATGTGGCTCACTGCATTTTTTAAATGCATTTGTGAGGTTCAAAGATGTGTCAGTCACTCCTCCACCTGTATGCACTCGTTCTGCCCAGTTTCAGGCTCTTTTCTCCTGTGAGGCAGCAGTGCTAACCACTGTGCCACTATATCACTGTCCTTTTAAAATCTTCTTAAAGTCCTCCTAGAACCTCCTTGCATCCTCCTCATAACTTATCCTCCCCGTCCTGTTTGGTGTTATCAGCAAATTTGTGCCCACATCAAGTCATTTATGTTGGTTGTGCTCAGTTGTGGACCTAGCGTTGACTCTTGCAGTAATCCATTAGTTACAGCTTGTCGTCCTGAGCATGATCCACTTGTTTACACTCTGCTTTCTGCCTATGCACCCATTATCAATCCAAACTGGCATACTTTTCCAAATTCCATGCTCTGAAATTTAATTACTAACCTCCCATGTGGGGCCTTATTGAAAGCCTTCTGAAATTCAAATGCCTTTAACTGTGCAACTTCCAATAAACTATCACGAATGCAAAGGAATCAAATCTTATCATACCTAAAAGGAAAAAAAAACATGACGATCTCAATCTTCTCTGGGCCTGAACCAAGTAGGCTATGGCGAGATTTGAGAGAGAATCATACAAGTAAAATCTCATAAAATCATGATGAGGGTTGGAATATAAAAGCACCGTTGTGCTACTGAGACTTTATAAAGCTCTGGTTAGGCTCCATTTGGAGTACTGTGTCCAGTTTTGGTCCCCACACCTCAGGAAGGACATATTGCACTGGAACGTGTCCAGCGGAGATTCACACGGATGATCCCTGGAATGGTTGATCTAACATATGAGGAACGGCTGAGGATCCTGGGATTGTATTCATTGGAGTTTAGAAGATTAAGGGGAGACTTAATAGAGACGTACAAGATAATACATGGCTTGGAAAGGGTGGACGCTAGGAAATTGTTTCCGTTAGGTGAAGAGACTAGGACCCGTGGACACAGCCTTAAAATTAGAGGGGGTAAATTCAGAACAGAAATGCAGAGACATTTCTTCAGCCAGGGAGTGGTGGGCCTGTGGAATTCATTGCCGCAGAGTGCAGTGGAGGCTGGGACGCTAAATGTCTTCAAGGCAGAGATTGATGGATTCTTGTTGTCTTGAGGAATTAAGGGCTACGGGGAGAATGCGGGTAGGTGGACTTGAAATGCCCATCAGCCATGATTGAATGGCGGAGTGGACTCGATGGGCTGAATGGCCTTACTTCCACTCCTATGTCTTATGGTCTTATGGTCTTAACTCACTGCATTTGTGAATTTCAAGATGCATCAGTCACTCTCTGCCTGCATGGTAGAGTTGTACCCAGTTACAGGCTCTTTTCTTCTGGGGTGAGGGAAGGGGGAAGAAATGAGCGAGGTGTTAATGTTGGCACAAATAGTTGCAAGGCAATGAGGTCTTCTGAGGGAGTGATGAGCAGAAGCAAAGGCTCTGCAGTGTTAGTGGTGAGGGAGAGTGGGGTGGGGAGGAGCATGTGAGGGAAGATGTTACAGGCAATAGTGAGAGTGGCAGAGCCTGAGCTTTGGTGAGAGGTGTGTGTGGAGCAGCAGAGAGAGAATGTGAGAGGTAGAAGACAGAATAATGTGGCTCCTTCCCTAAGGAGGTATAAAAGGTCATTGACCTTCTTACACACACTGCTGGATATTCCCCCCTCTGGACCTTCAAAAAAACCTCTAAACTCACATGGGGAGGCAGCGGCCTAGTGGTGTTATCACTGGACTGTTAACCCAGAGACTCAGGAATGTGAGTTCAAATCTTGCCACAACAGATGGTGGAATTTGAAACCAAGAAAAAAAGAATCTAATGATAACCACAAATCCAGCATCATTGTTGGAAAAACCTATCTGGTTCACTCATGCCCTTTAAGCAAGGAAACTTACCATCATTACCTGATCTGGCCTGCAATGTGGTTGACTCTTAACTGCCCTCTGGGCAATTAGGGATGGGTGACAAATGCTGGTCTAGCCCGTGATGCCCACATCCTGTGAATGAATTAAAAAAAACTGAACCTATGTTTACTTACTCAGTCCTAAAATGAGACTGATACATTTGTGCTGCAAATACAAGTGTATCAGAACACCCCAACATGCTGAATAGGAGGGTAATAAATCAAAACTTAGCACTGATACCACACAAGGGGATCGCAGGACAGGTGCTAAAAACTTGATAAGACAGATGAGTGTTTTGAAGGAGGAGGTAGAAGTCGAGAGGCATTCAGATTTAAGGAGAGGATTTCAAAGTTTGGGGCCTAGGAAACTGGTACTGATGATGCCCAACAGGCCAGGAATGGAGGGTTGTTAAGCTGGAGGAGATGATAGGCGTTGGAAAGGGAGAAGGCATGAGGGATTCAAACCAAGCATGAGGCATTGTCAGAAAGGCATCAGATGTAGTTAAGCAAGCATGTAAGAAAATCGACTTCTGTGTAGCAATATTGCTTAAACAGTGAAAATGACAGTTACTAATGCAAGGGAAGTAGCAGTTTTTTATTTCCCCAGTGCTAACAGAGATTGCTTGTTTCATCTGCAGTGAGAATTGTATCAAACTTAAAATTTAATCTGCTAGATATGAGAATGTGAGCTTGGAGAAATTATGTGCAAAATATGTCAAATGTGCAAACATTGTTATGCCATCAGGATGTTCAAGTATATGAATATGAAGTACATTTGCAATGCTACAGGCCCAAGACAAGTTGACACTTGCAAACATTTCCTACTCTCACTGTCTGACAGCAAGGCTGGTAATGTCAGAGGAGAATTATCACCGTGCAGTCTCAACAACTCAGCTGGGATTCTGGGCCATTCCTGCTCAAATTATTGCTGAAAGATTATTCAATGCATCTTAAGCACATCAAGTCTCACTTTGCTACGCAGTTGCTTCACTGAAGTGCTTTTTGCTTCTTAAAATGTGGGCATGTTGTATCTAATTAACCTGTTGCAATCAGTCCCTGGATTACACATGGGCTGTGTTGTTGAATACGTTTGCAAGTAGACTTGTATGCAAGTCAGAACACAATACAGGACACTATAAAATAGCTGTTCATGAGTATGAAGAAACATTGTATATTGGATCTTTAAGATTAATATTATTATAATGCTGTATAGGATCTTGTTCCTAAGTATGAGTGTTCGTAAGTCAGACATTTGTAATTGGGTTCCACCTGTATAATCAATAAGAAGTGATATGTTTTAGGAAGCAGAAAAAGGAAAGATAGAGACGTAGCCTCATACAGCACAGAAACAGACTGTTGTGCCCCAACCCATCCATGCCGACCAGATTTCCCATTTGCCTGTGTTTGGCTCCTATCCCTCTAAACCTTTCCGATTCATGTATCTGTGACTATCTTCTAAATGTTGTAACTGTACCCACCTCTACCACTTTCTCTGGCTAGTCATTCCATATACACACCAGCCTTTGTGTGAATAACTTAACCCTCAGGTCCTTTATAAATCCTTTCCCTGCAATTATAAAGGGGGGAAGGTGCAGAATCAAGAATCTTAGGAATATGTCGTTAAAGATAGTTGTGCAAGTTGAGGTAGTGGTTAAAGACAAATGGGTTTTATAAATAGAGAGTTAAAGGAAGGCAGTTATGATAAACGTCAGATTGAATAATGGCTGGATTTATCTACGTTGGAGGCGATAAGGCAATAAAATATAAGGGATCATGTTGGGAGGACTCCCTATGCAATTCAGTGACTGAGTCATTATACCAGCAATGAGGAGGACAGTGGTTTGTCCATCCACTGACCAGAGGATCAGTCTTAATGACTGCAGCTGAGAGCTTGACTGCTGTGGTCTGGTTTCCCTGGTTATGCAGGTTCAGGACCATACATCGTCCTAAAATCAGGATGCACTTCACACCAAGTAAATCCCACCCAAAGTGTCCACTTCTGGCCACCTCAGAAAGAACATGAAAGATTTCAACCGGGTGCGATGAAAATTTATCAGGTGAATTTTATGCTTTTTGAATGGTGATGGGGGTTAGTGGGAGTCCAAGTCAGAAATTTGCAGTCTGCCAACTCATCTTTGAAAACTGCCAAAATTAGTGTCTATCAGCAATCGATGGTCACCTTGCAGAAAGTCAACCAGCAACCCTAGAGAACACTAGGCTGGGTGCTGTACCAAGTATGTATCATTCAGAATCCTTGCAGGGAGCAAAGAGCATGTGAGCATTCTAGTTCTATTTCACTTATAAATAGCCACTAGAGTCATACGGTCATACAGAATGGAAACAGACCCTTCGGTCCAACTCATTCATGCCGACCAGGTATCCCAAACCTAACCAATCTCATTTGATCTATATTTCTCTAAACTTTTCCTAGTCATGTAACTGTCCAAAAATCTTATACGTGTTATAATTGTACTCATCTCTACCACTTCTTCTGTCAGCTTATTCCATATACAAGCTACCCTGTCTATGAAATATTGTCCCTTGGGTCGCTTTTAAGTCTTTCCCTTCTCACCTTAAACCTATGCCCTCTAGGTTTGGACTCCCCTACACTGGCAATAAGACCTTGGCTATTCACCAAATCTGTGCCCCTCATGAATTTGAGAACCTCTACGTGGTAAATTCTAACTCTAACTCTCTTTGTTTGTACAGATGAGCATTAAGGTCACTGTATTGGGAAGAGAATAGAGAAACAAACTGATGAAGGTCCCCGACATTGGGTTTGACATCGACTCCCTGTGAATCATCCTCCAGTGTTAGAGTGAAGCCTTAATGCCTGCTGATGCCAGATCGAATCAGTCTGGATACAGGTTACAGAGAGAGTCAGCAGCTATGGAGGCATCCATAAGACACAACCGCAGTGTAGAAAAAGACTCAATGACTTCTAAGATCTGCCAGGATGAATGTGTACCACTTTTGCAGACAGACCTATACAGAAGAGTGTGAGGCTGTGATGTCTGTCAGACGTGGGATTGCCTATTGGTGTGCAAAATGCACAAGGCAGCATGAAGTAGACATGTCACTGTGCCTGTACAGCTCTGGGGAATTCTGGTTGGAGGGATGCTGGGGGCTGCGAATGCTTATGGACTACAACGCTTGCTGGTTAACGGGGATCATAGAGAATTATCGATAAAGACATATAATTGCAAGCATGATTTTTCCACAGCAGATTCATTATATGATGTATTTTATTTCCAGGAAGGATACAAAATATTGGAAAGAAGCCTGGGACTGAAGGTGATTCAGCCAAACATGGCGATATTTGCCTTTCTGGTTGAGGATGTGTTGGAGTGAAGCAGTGAAGTTGCATCATTGGGTGAGGCAAGTTAATGGATGACCCCAGGTTGGTGAGATTCCAAGGGCACACAATTCTCACTTGCAATGATCGTGCTGACGGGGGGGGGAGGGAGTGGTGGAAATGCAGAAGGTAGCATTGATAGGTTTAGAGTTTAGACACATAGTGATATAAACTATGAGATTTATATACATAATCTTTAATCTTATTTGTCATGAGCTTGGGTTTCTGGATTTTGAGCTATTGACTAGTTTATTTTATATGTGTCACAAGTTAATAATTAACCTATATTTCTGTAGTCATGGTGATTTTCTTTTAAAAACAGTTTTTTAGGCCTGCCGTTAGAGTGAGTAGGTTTGTGTGCAGTATGAATAGACTGTTATTTATTTTAGATTGTCCGTGACCTAGCAAGGAGAAAGTGAGGTCTGCAGATGCTGGAGAATCAGAACTGAAAATGTGTTGCTGGAAAAGCGTAGCAGGTCAGGCAGTATCCAAGGAACAGGAAATTCGACGTTTCGGGCATTCAGGAATCCTGATGAAGGGCTTATGCCCGAACTGTCGAATTTCCTGTTCCTTGGATGCTGCCTGACCTGCTGCGCTTTTCCAGCAACACATTTTCAGCTGTGACCTAGCAAGGTCAATCATGGGGCCTCAGGATTTATTACAGAGTTCTGGAACTTTTAACAAAAAACAGTTTGGGTAAACATCCATTGTTGAAAGAGAGAAACTTGTAGTTTTGCTTTAGATTTTCAATGAGGCAGTGCCGTGAGGTACTTGGACTAGTATGGCTGTGTAGTAAAGTGCTCCTGAGAAGGGAATGATACATAGTGAACTAGGTTATCTGAGAGTAAAGAGTGAGTGTGAGTTCTACGAGTATTGGGATAAAATCTGGAAGAGATTACATTCCATACATTGAAGGACATTAATGGTAGCTCCAGGAAGAAGTTATGTGCAGTTTCAGACTAAAAGTTGAAATCACAAGTGACTTAAAACTACTAAGGTGTTAGATACAAGGACATTGGTGTATGTGTTACATAAGCAGTGTTCTTGGGTATTTTACTAGAGGTGTGTTTTGGATATGGAACAAAACATATCTTATTTCTATTCAATTTATAAAGGAGTGTTTTGGGAGCAATGTGTTTTCTATGTTTAAAAATCTTTGAACTTGTATTAGAAGCAGATGTTTTGGTTTGTTCTATTTAATCTTCATTTATTTAGCATTATGACTCTGTTTTATTGTTAAAGCAAAACCTGAGTATTTTATGTTTATCTTTCAGTGAGAGACTACATTGTTAAATGATAACAACAAAAATATGATCTGCCAAGCCAGGCTGCTGTCTGAGATCTGACTTGTTTGGTAATAATATAAAATGCTTGCAGAATTTGGGAAGGGGTGTATGTCTTAAAGTTGACAGGAGTGAGGTTTAACCCAAGCCATCATCTCCCAGTGGTGCCAATATATGGTTTATCGAGAGCATATCTCTCTGAAGTCATCTCAAATGCAGATGGTGCCATCCCTATTCTTGTTTCTTTCCCCCACATTGATGGGTGACCATGAGCCTAAAAGGATGGATGTTAACCTCTGAGAAGGAGGAAGAAGCCTCAGACAGTGCAGCATCACACCCTTGGCCAAACATCACACTAACACCTGAATGGGTACATTCACTCCTTAAAACTCGAGTGAAAATAAATCTAGCCTGTCCAGTCTTTACTCATAAGACAACCTGTTCATTCCAGATATCAATGTAGTAAACTTCAGTGCCAGGGACTTGGGTTCAATTCCCACCTTGGGCGACTGTCCGTCTGGAGTTTGCACATTCTCCCCGTGTGTGTGTGGGTTTCCTCCGAGTGCTCCAGTTTCCTTCCCCATTCCAAAAGTTGTGCAGGTCAGGAGAATTGGCCATGTTAAATTGCCCATACTGTTAGGTGCATCAGTCGGGAGTAAATGTAAGGAAATGAGGCTGGGTGGGTTACTCTTTGAAGGGTCAGTGTGGACTTGTTGGACCAAAGGGTCTGTTCCTCTGTAGATTATCAAATTAGCTGATGTATATTAATAAACTGGACCTACTGTGGACAATTTCAAAATATATGAATGATACAATAAGTGTTGTGACTCTAAGGATGACATGGATGGGAAGGTGGCAAGGGAGGATAAGTGGAAGAAAACAAATGCATTGCAAGTGTTAAGTGATTCATTTTGGCAGCAGGATGTGGTGAGATGATTTAATGTGAACGGGACAAATTTCAAATGGGATCAGCAAGCACAAGTCACAGAAGGTGGTCGGATAGATTGTAAAAGTGATAACTACAACAAAGAAATCCTTGGGTTTATTAAAAAGCACATGCAATACTTCAGTTTAGATTAGATTAGATGAGATTAGATTCCCTATAGTGTGGAAAAGGCCCTTCGGCCCAACCAGTTCACACCAAGCCTCCAAAGTGTAACCCACCCAGACCTATTTCCCTCTGACTAACGCACCTAACACTATGGGCAATTTAGCATGACCAATTCACCTAACCTGCATATTAACCTTGTATAAAGCATTGGTTCAGCCTCATCGGAAATATTGTATGGTATTATAAGCACCACACATTTTGGAAGGATGTGAAGGCATCTGGGAGGTTGCAGGACCCATTGAGTGGAATGGGTCGAAGATTGAGGAGCTTCAGTTATGTGGATAGGTTGGAGAGGTTAAGAGCACTTTCCTTAGGGAATGTAAGGTCAAGAGGAGATCTGATTATGGCATTCAAAACAATGAGAGGTCTAGACAGTGTAGCTAGTGACAGACTGTTCCAATTGGTAGAAAGATGCAGTGACAAATTTAAGGTAATTAGCAAAAGAAGCAAAAAAAAATAAGGAAAGGAGTAAGTGCTGCAGATTTGCAATGCGCTGCCTGAAAGTATCATGGAGGTAAGTTCACTCTAAGGATTCAAGAAAGAATTGCATCATACCTGTAAAAGGAGAAGGTACACGGCGATAGACAGAAGAAAGGGGTGGCATTAGGCATATTGCTTCTTCAGAGAATCAGTACGAAGAGGCCAGCTGAATATGCTCCTTCTGTGCTGTAACCATTCTGCACGCAAAAAAATCAGTCAGTAGCTAAAATGGTCAAAGTACGTTAATAAGCAGGCAGTGGATATATTATAGGGGCAAAAAGATGGTGCTGGAAAAGCACAGCAGGTCAGGAATGTGATGAAGGGCTTATGTCCGAAATGCCGATTCTCCTGCTTCTCGCATGCTGCCTGACCTGCTGTGCATTTCCAGTATGACACTTTTTGACTCTCATTTCCAGTGTTCTGCAATCCTTACCTTCCCTATATTATATGGACAGTCAATACCCATGTCCCATGAGGGAATTTTTTTTTTAGAAAACAATAACGAATTTTGTGTGTGCATGTGTGCATGTGTGTCCGTGTGTGTTTGTGTGTCTGTGTGCATGCATTTGTGTATGTGTCTGTGTTCGTTTGTGTGACTGTTTATTTGTCTGTCTGGGCATGCACATGTGTGTGTCTTTGTGTGTGTGTCTGTGTGTGTGCACGTGTGTGTGTGAGTGTCGGTGTGTTTGTGTCTGTCTGTCTTTGTGTGAGTGTGCATTTGTTTGCGTGTGTGTGTGCATGTGCGTGTGTCTTTGTGTGTGGCTGTGTATGTGTTTGTTTGAGTGTGTGCGTATGCCTGTGTGTGTGTCTCTGTGTGTGTTTGTTGTATGTGTCTGTGTGTGTTTGTGTGTCTGTGGGTGTATTTGCATGTGTGTGTCTTTGTGTGTGTGTGTGTGTGTGTGTGTGTGTCTGTGTATGTTTGTGTGTGTGAGTGTGTATGGCTGTGCATGTATGTCTGTGTTTATTTGTGTGTGTGCGTGTGCGTGTGTGTGTATATCTGTGTGTGTGTGTGTGTATTTGTGTGTGTGTATGTGTGTGTGTGTGTGTGTTATGAGTTATGTCACCTGCTATATTACTATTTAAACCAAAAGATGTGCCTTGTGTCTAATTTTAATTCATGAGTTGGTCACTTCCTACGTTTGCCAAAATTGAAAGGGCTGTTTGTTTTATTAGGTTGGGCTCCCGTGGCCATGGGTTCATTTATGGCCTAACTAAGCCATGTGGAATGCTTTAAGTTTAATTCAGTTACTTTCACATTGTTTAAAGATGACTTCATCCCATCTCTTCCAAACACAAGCTGACAAACTGCACCAGAATTGACATTTTTGTATATGAGCTGTCTGATGGCCAGTGAGAATCAGTGTTATTTAAATGAAGTATGGGTCCTATTCCAGCTTGGTCCCTGAGGTACCTGTATCCCCCTGAGAGAGAGGCCTAAGCCCAAATTTCTTTGTGAAAACCAGTGTTTTATCAGTTCAGAAAGTTCAGATTTGCATGGCCCGTAAGTGTTTTTCTTTCATGAAGCATTGTACAATAATAGAAATGTAGAGACCATCAGAGCACTGAGACGTGTAGATCACATCAATCTCTCACAATGTGGCGACTTCACTGCTCACCTTGAAAAATTTTCGACAGACGATTGTGGAGTAAAATCGCCAGATACCATCATTTAGGAAGCCTGCCAGAACATTTCCCTCATCCCTCATCTCAGGAGCTGTAATATTGCTACCTTTGCAGTGTACAGTTTGTGGAGAAGGCATTCAACCTGTGCTTTTATTTTGCTCTCTTTCTCTTTCCTTCTGTCCCCTCACCCATGATGGCACATCTCTGACCCATTAACAGCATACTTCCGCACTTCAGTGCTTCACTTTGGAGCATACCAGCGCCTCTCATTAGAATGCTACTGCTGTGACACTTAGTGTGCTGGGATGGGTACCCAGGTGACAGATTGAATTGCAAGACTGCTCGCTTGCTCTTTCAGTACTCACTCACTTTGCACCTTCCTTTGATGCTCACAGTAGTCCTGTCGTGCTTTTGTTTTTTAGCACCATGGCCCCTTAGCTAGACCTTAAAAGATCTTACTATTTGTGTTTTGCTTTGCAGGTCCGGTGTGAGACAGCTTGTCAATGTTGTCAGCGATGACCAGTCAAAGCACTGGACATCTTGCTGCTTGGTACAATGCTATAACAGCCTCCTACTTGCAGCATGTGCCATCTGTGTAAGTGTCAAACCGCCACTCTGCCTGTGCTACAAGCCAATGGCCGTGTCTCAAATTCGAAAGAGACTTGTCCTCAGCCAAATCCAGGAAGACATCTTTTCAGGCAGGGAAGCAATGCGCTACACCAAAAGCAGCCTCCAGAGGCTTGGACATAGCCATGCAGGCATTTGGAGTGGTCAGGTTCAGATCCATGGTCAGACCTAGGGATCTCGTGCAATCAATCCAGTGAGTCAAGCGAATGCAGTCAGGGAGCTTTCAAGCTATCAGACAGGGGTCTGGTCACTCATTGGCCAGGCTGTCTGCTAGGTCACCCAAAGAGTGGGGGTGCATCCACTAAAGGTCCAAATGGGAATTATCAGTGTCTTGTGCTGCAGGGGAGACACTGGGGAGATTAATTGTGTGGTTCGAATCAGAATTCTGGGATCCAGAAGAGATGACAATATTGAAAGGGGCAGTTCAATATATAGGCCGGGAGTGAGGGCAGTGTGAGGGTAGGTCATGAAGGGGGAATCATGTAGAAAAGGGTGTCATTGACTGTAAGCAATACTCTGATCTCCAGAGGAGGGGAAAAACAATGCACAATTTGAACTGGCAAGTTTAGCTGGGGCTGGTGGGAGTACAGGTGCCAGATGAAAACTTAGAAACACAGGTTAGGGTGGGCACTTTGGAAAGCACAAAGCCAATGGGGTTGGTGGGGTTTGTTATCAGGAACGCAGACATACCAAGACACACAGTCTGAGCCTCAGACTTAACTGTTCAAGGACTCAAAGCTGCTGCCTTCCATCGTGCTACAAATAATTGTGCAATCGAGATGAACATAACTGCAATTACACCAAGGGTGAGCAGGGTTAGTGTGCCGTTCTATGAGGGATGGGCCTTTGGTTTTGAGCAACATGAGTCCATTCCAACAGTGACACCATGACACATGATTTGGAGAAGCCGGTGATGGACTGGGGTGGACAAAGTTAAAAATCACACAACACCAGGTTATAGTCCTACAGGTTAAATTGGAAGCACTAGCTTTCAGAGAACTGTGTCTTCATCAGGTGGTTGTCATGTTTACCTAATGAAGGAGCAGCACTCCAAAAGTTAGTGCTTCCAAATAAACCTGTTGGACTATAACCTGGTGTTGTGTGATTTTTTAACCATGACACAGACACCCATACACTGAAATTTTGGGAACCTTAGATATTAGATGACTGTGGAGGAAGTGAGGACCATAGATACTGGAGATCACAGTCGAGACTGTAGAAAAGCACAGCAGGTCAGGCAGCATCCGAGGAGCAGGAGAATCGACATTTCGGGCATAAGCCCTTCCACAGGAATTAACTTGCTGTGTTCAGTTCAAATCTTGCTGCAAGCTCTCCTGACCGTAGGGAAAGGTTAAGCACCATAGTCTCAGCAGACCATACGGCCACTCTCTCACGAGAGAGAGATGACTGGTGGTGGTTTAATCTGGGGTTCACCACGTCCTAGGCGAGGGGAGAGGCTGAGAAGGTGAATCCTTCATGGTAACTTCATTTGCTATAGGAATTGAACCCATGCTGTTGGGTGACAGTGTGTAATGCAAACTAGACTTTCAGCCAGCTAACTAAACCCTGCCCATGTCATGCAAGATGGTGAGTAAATCCCACTAGTGGCTGACGTATGTGCAATGTTTGTCTGTCCAGAAAGATTGAACCTTGTTGCTAATGTGGCAATCAGCTGCAGGTTACCCATTTCCTATACATGCTGCAGGAGCTGCTCAATTCACACCTTGGCCCAGTGACCACCATGTGATGGCTGCACTCCATCTCTTCACTGTTTTGGTTGTGGCCAGAAAGAGCCTTACACACACAGCTGATGGTGAAAAGTGAACATGTATTTACAGCCTTGAGAACGTATTTACAGTGACATATCACACCTACCTCCTATATGACCATAGAGATTCTTTGACACTCGTTCCATCCCTCTATGACTCAAAGCGGTGCTGGGTTTGGCAGCTGGGGTGGAGGGAGTTTGCTCTACAGTAGAACCCATTAGCCCTGGAGGTTCGGTTAAGGAATCCACGGGGGCATGATTTTCTTGAGGACCCAGACACATTGAGTGTGTTCTGCCTATTGGCATATCCACCCTCCTTCGCTTGAACTGCCTCTGGGCTGGAGGTTGGAGGTAGAGCAAGGGTTGAGCCACCTCTGGAGGGTCCTGGGAGGGCCAGTGTGGGTTTCCTCCTCTGGCAGGTTGCCTATGGGCACCAGCCTGTCTCCTTGTGAGGGAGGAGCATCTGGAATGAAGTCAAAGTCCCTTGTCCCCTGTTGTCTTGATATTAGTGCTGACGATTGATAAATAGAGTGCTAGAACACAGATCTGAGCTAGCAGACTCTACAGTGCTGGACTTGGTTCTACAAAACAGCCACCGACCTGGCCAGTGCATGAGGTGGCAGTGTCCCAATGGAGTAGTTGAAGCTTGTTGGTCAGTTTTCCCAGGAACCACAACAAACCTGCCTGCTGCCCTTTGTCTAGAGGAATTGTACGACGTCCTGAATTTCCAACACCATGAGATCTTCAGGTGCCTGATCCCAGTGTCTTTGGCATTCCTTCCTTCACCAGCTGTGGCGATATGGAAGTGAAATCCTCCCCAGCTGGTGTTCCTAACTGTAGTCACTAAGCTGTCAGTGTCTGGTCTTGCTGCTGCTCCTTTGAGCTATCGGTGCACTCTTCCTCAGAGGTGAAGGAAGAGACAACTTACAGGGCCACCTCTTGACCAGTGTGACTGTGGATATCCTGCCAAGGATGACCAAGGAATAGAAGTTGTGACATGAAAATAAAACACTCACAATAGGGAGAAGCTCAAAAATGAACAAGGCTTTGTATTTGTTTACCGAGACACGAAGATCATTTCATCCCCACAGGAGTGATCTTTGTCTTTGCCTGGCAGGTGTAAGATCCTCTCATAAGGGGTGAGGAGACAAAAGTTCAGCCCCGTCTCCTGTTTTGGTGCTGTTAGTGCTGGTGTAAATGAGGGAAAGGTGGCGAGGTGTTGCCTATGATTGATTAAGCAGTATAGAAGGTGTGTAGGGATGCTTGTGAGGACTGTACAGGGAGTGTGTGAGAGAGCAGGTAAAGGAAATGCAAGCCCTATTCTGTTCTGCCATGCATATGTTCTTGTTGCTGATTTACAAACTCAGCAGCCCTGCACATGTTAATTGCTCTCCTGAGTAGAGTTTCTCTTCTCTCTGTCAGCTTACTCTAGATCCTTTATACCTAATTCAATCCTGGCTTTAATTAGATCATCCTTTAATTGCACAAATTCAGAGGTTTCTATGAGACGTTAATGACATTGTGTATTGATCAATGAAGTTTTTTCCCTTTCTTCTCCAATATTGAATACATATAATTCACACCTAACGTTTATTTGTGTCTCTAAGCGTGTATTCAAAGCTTTTAAAATAACTGTTGTGTGTTTTTTCCTGCTGTTCTGACTTTCAGAATGATTTAGGGTCTAATGTACTTTGAAACAATCTCTTTCCAACTGGGATAAAAGTATAGCAGCTGCATCTATTGTAGTTTGTTCAACAAATCCATTGCTATTTCATGATTCTGCCATTGTGCTTGTATGACATTCCAATTTTGTTTCAAATCCCTTGTCATTTAGAAAGGAGCTAGTCAGGGAAAGGTTGGAATAGTTTTCTGCTGGCTTATGTTTTAACCGTGGCTGTCTTCTTTATTTTCCATTGGGCATATGTGTGTTCCCTGGTAACTGCTTCCTCACAGCTCAACAATTAAGCTCCATGACACCATGTACAACACAACACTGTGTTCAGCATGAGGGCTTTATTGAAGAGAGCTGAAGATGTCTACTTACGTGCTTTATGGTAGAAGTTGCATGACTGTTGTGGATGAGGGATGTTTTAATGTGATTGCATTTCAATCCAAACAAAGCCTTTGGCAGTCCATTATATAGTGTAGGTGTTGTCTTTGTGCTCCTCCTTGCCAATCAATGTAATTCACCAGAGACAACTAACAGGGTGTCTGTGAAAAGCTGATCTTCCTGGTTTTTAGATCTTAAGGTTCTAATTAAGCAAATTTTTCTGTTTTACTTCAAGATTTGATAGTAACTCAATGTTTGTTATCTTCAAATTAAGAGATAAAAAGTTAGCAACTTGATCATGGTATGACACTTTAATGTTGAACAATGATCATGTATTTTGAAAAGGTTTAAGTTGGCTAACTGATTTGGTCCGTTTGCTAACTGTATTTGGAGAACAAAACATCTACAAGTTTAAAAAGACAACTTGACATTCTGCAAGGAATATCTACTCTTAATTGTTGGTGCTCCTGGGGATGTTAGGTGATTGGTTTAACTATATCCCATGTTCTTGGTGAGAGAACATAACGTTGTTCGTATGTAGCTTCTGTGTGAATTTGTTCACATGATGAAAAGTTGATTCCTTGGAGGCCCAGAGAAATAGGAATTGTAAGCTGTTTAGCCAATGTAACTCCCGATACAGGGATGGGGGTTACACCTGATGGGCATCATTAGAAGGCATTGGAAATAATTCATTGAGTCATAGTGTCATACAGCACCGAAACAGACTCTTTGGTCCAACCTGATCTTTATCTCAAACAACATTAGTCCCACTTGCTGGCATCTGGCCCATATCCCTCCAAACCTTTCTTAGTTATGTCTTTACATTGTAACTGTACCCACATCCACCACTTCCTCTGGAAGTTCATTCCACACATGAACCTTTCTCTGTGTAAAATATGTTGAGGTGCTGGCATTCGATTGAGGTGGGCAAAGTCAGAAGTCACACCAGGTTATAGTCCAACAGGTTTATTTGAAATCACAAGCTTTCGGAGTGCAGCTCCTTCATAGGGTGAAGGGTTGCACTCCTAAAGCTTGTGACTTCAAATGAATCTGTTGGACTATAACCTGTGTCGTGTGGCTTCTGACTCTGTGTAAAAGAGTCGGCTCTCATGTCTTTTTTTAAAATCTTTCCCCCTCACCTTAAAAATATGCCCCCCATTCTTGAAATCCCTCACTGTGGGAAAACCCGCATGCCATTCACCTTATTTATACCCCCCATGATTTTATAGACCTCGATAAGATCACCCCTCAACTTCCTAGGTTCCAGTGAAAGAGGTCCCAGTCTATCCAATCTCTCTCTCTTACTCCAACTTTCCATTCCCGGCAACGTCCTGATAAATCTTTCCTGAACCTTGCCCAGCTTGATAATATCCTTCCTATAACAGGATGATCAGCATTGCACGCAGTACTCCAGAAGAGGCCTCACCAACATCCTATACAACCTCAACATAACCTTCAACTCGTATACTCACAGGCCTGAGCAATGAAAGCAAGCATGCTAAACACCTTCTTAAACACCCTGTCTACATATGTTGCAAACTTCAAAGAGTTATGAAGCTGAACATCCGATCTCTGTTCTACAACATTACCCAAGGCTCTACTTTTAATTGTATCAGTCCTGCCTTTTGTTTGTTTTACTCAAGTAAAATGCCTCATGTTTATCCAAATTACAATCCACCTGCTACTCCTTAGAACATTGACCCAGTCGATCAAGATCTCTGTAATCTTGGATAACCTTCTTCACTGTTGAGAGTGTGGCGCTGGAAAAGCATAGCAGGTCAGGCAGCATCTGAGGAGCAGGAGAATCGACTTTTCAGGCGTAATCCCTTCATCAGGAATGAAGCTTGTGGCTCCAGGCTGAGAGATAAATGGGAGGGGGTGGGGTTTGTGGGAAGGTAATTCAGAAAGCGAGAGGCGGGTGAAGGTGAGGGAGAAGGTGATAAGTCAGAGGGTGGAGTGATGGACAAGTCCGAACGGCTTGCTGATTTGGAGGCTTGGGACTGGGATAATGTGAGGGGAGAAGAAATGAGGACGCTGTTGAAATCCACATTTATCCAGTATGGTTGCAGGGTCCCAAGGCGGAATATGAGGTGTTCCTCCTCCAGGTGTCAGGTGATTATGGGTTGGTGGCGAAGGAGACCCAGGTCCTGCATGTCCTTGATGGAGTGGGAGGGGGAGTTGAAGTGTTCAGCCACAAGGTGGGTGGTTGGTGGATGGGGGTGTCCCAGAGATATTCTCTGAAACAATCCGCAAGAAGGCATCTTGTCTCCCCATTATAGATGAGATCACACTGGGTGCAACAGATGCAGTAGGTAACATTGGTAGAGATATAGATAAATTTCTGATGGACGTGGAAGGAGATGACATTGGTAGAGGTACATGTGAGGAAGGAAATGTGACTGTGGTAGTCACCACAGCCAAATCTCTATCCTCAGCTACCAAACCACATCTCGTTCCTTATCTTCAGCCACGCCCTCAAGCAGACTCACTACCACAGCCATGTGTCCTTCCTCAGTAGCATTTGGTCTGGTCTCCTCTACATCGGGAAGACAGGACTCCTTCTTGCAGAACATTTCAGGGAACATCCCTGGGGCATCCACACCCACCAATGCCACCAGCCCGTGGCTGAACACTTCAACTCACCCTCCCACTCCATCAAGGACATGCAGGTCCTGGGCCTCCAACACCACCAAACCATTACCACCTGGTGCCTGGAGTAGGAATGCCTCATATTTCACCTTGGGACCCTACAACCACACACACAGGATAAATGTGGATTTCAACAGTTTCCACATTTCCCCTACTCCCACATTAGCCCAGTCCAAAGCCTCCAACTCAGCACCATCCTCGGGACCTGTCCATCACTCCCCCCTGACCTATCACCTTCTCCCTCACCTTCATCCACCTATTGCTTTGTCAGCTACCTCCCCACAACCCCACCCTCCCTCCCATTTATCTCTCAGCCCTGACGCAAAAGTCTCATTCCTGATGAAGGGCTTTTGCCCAAAATGTCAATTCTCCTGCTCCTCGGATGCTGCCTGACCTGCTGTGCTTTTCTAGCACCACACTCTCGACTATGATCTCCAGCATCTGCAGTCCTCACTTTCTCTTAGGTGATTATAACCTTCTTCACTGTCCACTATACCACCAGTTTTGGTGTCATCCGCAAACTTAATAACCATGCTTTCTATATTCTCATCCAAATTAATTATATAGAAAGCAAAAGCAGACCCAGAACTGATCCCTGTGGAACATCACTGGTAACAGGCCTCCAGTCTGAAAAACAATGCACCTCCACTCTCTGTCTCCTGCCATTAAGCCAATTTTGTTTCAAACTGTCAAGATTTCCCTGAATCCCACGTAAGCTAATTTTCCTAATTAGGCTACCATGCAGAACCTTGTCAAAGGCTTTACTAAAGTCTAAGTAAACAATGTTGACTGAACTGCCTTTATCAATCTTTTTGGCTGCTCCTTCAAAAAATTCAAACAAGTTTGTGAGACATAATTTCCCTCACACAAAACTATATTGACTATTCCTAATCATTCCTTGCCTCTCCAAATGTGTACAAATTCTATCTTTCAGAATCACCTCCAACAATGTACCCACTACCAAAGTCAGACCCACAGGTCTATAGTTCCCAAGCTTCTCCTGACATCCCTTCTTCAAAAAAGACACAACATAAGCCACTGTCCAATCATCCGACACCTCATCTATAGTTATAGATAGGGTCATAGAGATGTATGGTGTGGAAACAGACCCTTTGGTCTAACTCCTCCATGCCGACCAGATCCTAAATTAATCTAGTCCCATTTACCAGCACTTGGCCCATATTCCTCTAAACTCTTCCTAATCATATATCCATCCAGATCCCTTTTATTTGTTGTAATTGTACCAGCTTCCACCACTACCTCTGACAATTCATTCCATACATACATTACCATCTGCCTTCATCAATCCTTTTTGTCACCTCATTAAAAAACTCAATCAAGTTAGTGAGAGGTGAACAAAGATGATGCAAAAATCTTTTGCAATTTCCTCGCTAACTTCCCACAACGTCCTGGGATATGCTGCATCAGGTCCTGGAGATTTATCCACCTTCAGCACACCCTCTTCTATAATGTAAACTATTTTCCAAATATCACTATTTATTTCCATGAGTTCTCTAGCCTCCATTTCTTTCCCCACAGTAAAATATTTATTTACTATCTCTCTCATTTGACCTATTTCTAAATAAGATATCCCCCATTACTGAGGCTGAGATTTTGAAACTCGGTGTTCTGTGGCACAGCATTATCATGGCTTCTGTGGTGTAACGCAGTTCAACATACCTTTCTTCTCCTGTTTCTGAAGGAATGTTATCACTTGGGCTGGTAATTTTCAGAGGAGCTTGGACCTTGAAGGATAGAAATATTTTGTGACATCTTTGATGCTTGCTGTTAAGTATTTATAAAATTTTGCTGCATAAGTTCTCAGGATCTGAAATCCATTGAGCAAAGAAATTTCTCTATAGTCTCAGGACTAAATAGTCAATCCCTCATTCTGTCTTGACCACTGAACTTTACAAGATGATTCTGTCTTGAAGTGTATCTTTTACTTCAGGCAAACACATCAGCTCAGAGATATGTGAACATGATCTGGCTGCTCTGATGAGAAAGTTCAAACTGAAATCCAATTTTAAAGTTTTCGCTCTATCTCAGAGAAAAAAAAGAACAGCTGCTGTTTGAGATGCAGGAACAAAGGAGCAACTGCTATACACAAGTATGGAGAATGGCTTTTGAGTAAACAACTGACTAGGATGTTTGCTGCAAGATTAGTTTCAATTCAAAAGAAAGGGAACAGAACAGACAGTGCTCTTGAACACTTAAAAGACAGTGAGTCACTGAGATTTGCCTTACACAGTAATCATACCAGGAAAACTTGGACTGAATGGAATGATTGGAAAAGACAGTTTTTACTGGTGTAGCAAGGAGAGGGAACAGCAGCTGGAGAACTGTGCTTGAAATGTTACACTGTGTTGCTGGCATACATGTACAGTCAGAGAGTTTCACAGTGCATATTTCACTTGCATGAGTTAGTTAATACATTTTCTTAGTTTGGTGTATTTGTGGCCAGTGCATTACTATGTGCTCGATGTTGATCTTGTTTACTGTTTAGAAGTCTTAAAATGTACAATCTCACACATTGGTTCTTTCCATCTACATAGTAAAGCATTTAGTGTACCTTTGTTGAGCTTAGTAAAGCTTTCTAATATTCACTGACCAGACTGCGGGCCTCATGGTGGCAAACATTGGGGAAAGTCCACTGTCTGCCAAAGTTAAGTGGGATCCGTTCAGTTATTGGACCCTCCTGGTGCCTTGAATATATGTAAATATAGACTTGTATAAGCAAGAAATACCTTGGGTTTGTTTGTTGGATACAATCAAACTCCAATGTTTGATTGTTTCTCCACAGGTTACTGAACTACTTTAGTGACTATGCATGCATGTAGAGATATTTTATGAATAAAGTATATTATGAAATTAAAACAAGCGTCAAACAGTCACTCATCCCATAAGGAAAGCAGCAAGCAAGGAAAGTCCAATTAAAACTGAAAATGTGCAGGAAAGGAAAGAAGCAATTTGCTCTCCTTGGGAGGCTTACTAATTACACAGGGGAAAAGCTTGGTCTTTATCGGACCCTTTTGGAGAATTCAAAGAGACATGAGCAGGTCATGTATGAGGTACAATGATGCCAGTTTACCAAAAACACAGGGAGAACTAGCCATTTGGATACAGAACGGGCTCAAAGGTAGAAGACAGAGGGTGGTGGTGGAGGGTTGTTTTTCAGACTAGAGGCCTGTGACCAGTGGAGTGCCACAAGGACCGGTGCTGGGTCCTCTACTTTTTGTCATTTACATAAATGATTTAGATGCAAGCATAAAAGGTACAGTTGGTAAGTTTGCAGATGACACCAAAATTGGAGGTAAAAAATGAGGTCTGCAGATGCTGGAGATCACAGCTGCAAATGTGTTGCTGGTCAAAGCACAGCAGGTTAGGCAGCATCTCAGGAATAGAGAATTCGACGTTTCGAGCATAAGCCCTTCCTGATGAAGGGCTTATGCTCGAAATGTCGAATTCTCTATTCCTGAGATGCTGCCTAACCTGCTGTGCTTTGACCAGCAACACATTTGCAGCACCAAAATTGGAGGTGTAGTGTACAGCAAAGAGGGTTATCTCAGATTACAACAGGATCTGGACCAGATGGGCCAATGGGCTGAGAAGTGGCAGATGGAGTTTAATTCAGATAAATGTTAGAGGCTGCATTTTGGGAAAGCAGATCTTAGCAGGACTTATACACTTAATGGTAAGGTCCGAGGGAGTGTTGCTGAACAAAGAGACCTTGGAGTACAGGTTCATAGCTCCTTGAAAGTGGAGTCGCAAGTAGATATGATAGTGAAGAAGGTGTTTGGTATGCTTTCCTTTATTGGTCAGAGTATTGAGTACAGAGTTGGGAGGTCACGTTGCAGCTGTACAGGACATTGGTTAGGCCACTGTTAGAATATTGCATGCAATTCTAGTCTACTTCCTATCGGAAAGATGTTGTGAAACTTGAAAGGGTTCAGAAAAGATTTACAAGGATATTGCCGGGGTTGGAGGATCTGAGCTATAGGGAGAGGCTGAACAGGCTGGGGCTGTATTCCTTGGAACATAGGAGGCTGAGGGGTGACTGTATAGAGGTTTACAAAATTATGAGGGGCATGAATAGGGTAAATAGGCAAAGTCTTTTCCCTGGGGTGGGGGAATCCAGAACTAGAGGGCATAGTTTTAGGGTGAGAGGGGAAAGATATAAAAGAGACCTGAGGGGCAACGTTTTCACACAGAGGGTATTACGTGTATAGAATTAGCTGCCAGAGGAAGTGGTAGAGGCTGGTAAAATTGCAACATTTAAAAGGCATTTGGATGGGTATATGAATAGCAAGGGCTTTGAGGAATATCGGCCGGGTGCTGGCAGATGAGACTAGATTGGGTTGGGATATCTGGTCGGCATGGACAGGTTGGACCGAAAGGTCTGTTTCCATGCTGTACATCTCTACGACACTATGACTCTACGACCACACTGTTCCAGGTCTCATTGCAAAGTCAGATCAGTGTATTAAGACCATAAGACGTGAGAGCACCATTCAATCCATTGAATCTGCTCCAGCAATTAAAGAGATCATCACTGATCTGATAATCCTCAATTCTACTTTCCTGTCTTTTTCCCACAGCCTTGCATTGTTCTAATGTTGGTGAAGGTACATTCCTACTTCCTGTTGGGATTCTTGAGTTATTATTGCTCACACTACAGCAGCCTCACACAAAAACAATTGCAGAAGTGTTAACAAAGCCTAAAGAAGGAGAAACTGGATTAGTTCCTTGGCTCCAAAAGAATTGTCATCGAACAACTCTTCACTCTTCTTTTAATTTCTGAGATTCGTCCTTAGATCAGAATACAAAGCAGATGGGCATGAAAGCAATAATTTCAGTTCATTGTCATCCTTTTCAAGACGCTGTGACTGTTCATGGCGTGAGACGTTCTCTCTTGAATCATTATTTCTTTCCATGGATTGGCACTCACAGCCATTGCACACAGTCGGCAAAAATGGCCCGGGCCTAGGGCCCAGCTGTGAACTGAAGCTGCCACACATCCATCACATTCTGTACATCTTCCAACAGAGCTGTGCAAACTGGTGGAACTTCATGCCTCAAACTGAAGTGTTTGTGTCTGTGGGCAAATAGGAGGAAAGAATTAAATGTTCATTTGAACTTTTAAGGAATTCCCTTCCTAAGGGCATTGTGGGTGAACTTGCAGCACACAGATTGCAACGGTTCAAGAAAGCAATTCGTCACCACCTTCTCAAGGGCAACTAGGGACAAGTAATAAATGCTGGCCAGCCAATGATGCCCATGTCCACATGAGCGAACTGAGTCGTAGAGTTATAGAGATGTACAGCACAGAAACACACCCTTTAGTCCAATTTGTCCATGCTGACCAGATATCCTAAACTAATCTAGTCCCATTTGCAAGCACTTGGCCCATATCCCTCTCAACCTTTCCTATTCATACATTCGTTGGGGCGACACAGTGGCTTAGTGGTTAGCACTGCTGCCTCACAGTGCCAGGGACCCAGGTTTAATGCCAGCCTCGGGTAACTATTTGTATGGAGTTTGCACATTCTCCCTGTGTCTGCATGGGTTTCCTCAGATGCTCCGGTTTCTTCTCACAGTCCAAAGGTGTGCAGTTCAGGTGAATTGGCCGTGCTAAATTGCCCAAAGGTGCATTAATCAGAGGGAAATTGATCTGGGTGGGTTACTCTAAGGAAGGTCGGTGTGGAATTGTTGGGCCAAAGGGCCTGTTTCCCCACTGTAGGAGAAACTAATCTATTCATATACCCATCCATATGCCTTTAAAATGTTGTAATTTACCAGCCTCCACCACTTTTTCTGGTAGCTCATTCCGTATAAACACCACCCTCTGCGTGAAAAGGTTGCCCCGTAGGTCCCTTATAAAGCTTTCCCCTCTCACCCTAAACTTATTCCTTCTAGTGCTGAACTCCCCACCCCAGGAAAAAGACCTTGTCTATTTACCCTATCCATGCCCCTCATGATTTTATAAACCTCTAAAAGGTCACCCCTCAGCTTCTGGCACACCAGGGAAAACAGCCCCAACCTCCCTACAGCTCAAATCCTAAAACCCTGGCAACATCCTTGTAAACCTTTTCTAAAACCCTTTTAAGTTTTACAACATCCTTCTGATAGGAGGAAGACCAGAATTGCATGCAATATTCCAAAATTGGCCTAACCTGTACAGCTGCAACATGACCTCCCAACTCCTATACTCAATGTTCATTTTTTAAACACTAGCCTACTCAAGTCTCTTCACACAACAGACATCTTATTGCTGAAATTTCACCTAGTCAACTTGCATCACTTTCCCCCTAGGCAAGTTTATCTTTCTTTGGCAGGGAGATGGTATGCTGCACACAGCTGGGGTTTCAATAAGATCTAATATAATTACAGGAGGAATGGCCTCTTCATTGCTGCACCCTTTGTAATAAATGTTAATGTGCCATTTGCTTTCTGATTCATTTGCATGACAGATTAGTGTGCAAGGTCACACAGGCCCTTATGAATACCAATCCATTTTCCAGTTTCACACCATTTTAAAACTTCTGCTTTTTTACATCAACTTCCATCTTAAGTTCTTTATGGACTGGACTTGTCCACTGATATAACCTGTTCACTTCCTTTTGTTATCTCTTAGCTTTCTCCTTACTTTCCATTCAGCTCCTCCTGCTGCAAACCTGGATATCCGACACTCAATCCATCCCCTAAACCATTGATTCAATTAACTGAAGCCTGAGCACTACTCCTGTGGTGTTGCATTAGTTACAACCTTTCAAGCCAGAAAGAACCTGTTTGTTCTTCATTTCCATTAGTATTCCAGATGGAACCGTAGGCAGAATCTTCGAATAACAACAGCAGCTAATGTTGCAGCATTTGTACTCTGGGATCCTAGGCACATTCACGGGATTTACATCGGAATTTTTAACTTCTCATGTGAAGAACTGCACTCCTTGAGCTACTGTGAGAACATCTCCAACACTGATCTCAGTGTCAGAGGCTGGGGCTGGAGCTCCTAGATTTACACAAAGGCTTACACAAGGATTCTCCAGCTATTAATCTCAGGCATAGGACTGTTCTGGAAAATACTTAAATAATACCTCTCTTGGCCCCTAACAGTGCTCACCTTATTACCACACCCTGTTTACAACCCTCTGCTGAAAATGCTTACCTATGACCCCTGTACCACCTTGCACCTCCGATAATGCTCAGCTAATTCACACATCCTGACAGTGCTCATGTCCTACCTCCCGTCTCTCACCCCTTGACAATGCTCATATACCTCTCTTACACCTCCCAAAAATGCTGAAACCTCTGATGTCAGAGAGTTGAGAGTTAGGGATTCCAAAAGGTGAGCCAGCAGGGTTTGTGGAGTACGGGTGAGAATCTTGGTTAGGTGACAGAGGGATAGTGAGCTGTGTTGTGGGCTGTGAGAGGGAGGGCGCAGGGAAGAAGTTGAGCATTGTTTGAGGGTGCATGAGGAGGGTGAGCGGGAGGGAGGGTGAGTTAGGGAGGGGGTGTCTGGTTGTCAGATAGCCGTGTCAGAGAGTGAGGGAGGGGTGTGTGAGTCAGGATGAAATTGCTGCAGTATCGACATTAAAATGCTCTGCCATTCAATAACTGAAGAAAAAAATTAAGGGATGCATCTTCATAGTTCATGGCAAGGGTCCCTGGGTTTTCCTCAGTTGCACTATAATTCAGGCCTTCCTGGACTAAGGCTGAAGTCCAAAGACTACAGTATAAAATGATAAATAGCTTTAACCATGGTCAGTGGCATGGACTTCAACACCACTATTAACTGGAAATTCTTGGTCACTAAATTTACAACATGATTGATATGTTGTCTCAGCTATGAGTTGTTGTGGTTCTGTTCGCCGAGCTGGAAGTTTTTGCTGCAAACGTTTCGTTCCCTGGCTAGGGAACATCATCAGTGCTATTGGAGCCTCCTGTGAAGCGCTGCTTTGATGTTTCTTCCTGTATTTATAGTGGTTTGTTCTTGCCGCTTCCGGGTGTCAGTTTCAGCTGTAGTAGTTTGTATGTATACCACTATAAATACCGGAAGAAACATCAAAGCAGCGCTTCACAGGAGGCTCCAATAGCACTGATGATGTTCCCTAGCCAGGGAACGAAACGTTTGCAGCAAAAACTTCCAGCTCGGCGAACAGAACCACAACAACGGACACCCGAGCTACAAATCTTCAACCAGACTTTAATCAGCTATGAGTACTACACCAACAATTCAACCACTTATATTTACACCAAGCCTTTAACAGAATAAAATGTCCAAATGCACTTCACAGGAATGTTAAAGAACAGAGTATGGGACCAAGCAACATGAGCTCCAGATCAGATGCCTAAAAGCTTAGCAAAAGAGGTAGGTTTCAAGGAGTCTCTTAAAAAAGGAAAGTAAGGTAGAGGGGCTGGGAGGGGGCTATTGGTGACCAGTGATGGGAGGAAATTCTGAATATTGAAGCTTCAGTATTTAAAGGTGCAGCCATCAATGATGCAACATTGAGAATGTGCAAGAGGCCAGAATTAGAGGACACCTTTCACAACTGAGGAAGATTTTAGAGATAGGGAGGGGTTTATGATACAAACTGAAGGAGGCCACTCAACCCTTCATCCCTGTATTGGCACTTTGACTGACCTATTCAGTTAGTCTCACTCCCCTGCACTTACCTGAATCCTGCATTGTTCTTTTCCTTTCTCAGCTATGTATTAAATTCTTTTTTTATAAAGTTACGATTGACTCTGTTTCTATCATCTTTTCAAGCAGTGCTTTCCAGATCATAGAATTGGGTTTCAAGCAGTGAGTTGCTATTACACATCTCCTCTGGTTTTTTTTTGCAAATTATCTCAAATCTCTGTACTCTGCTTACCAACCCTCAAGCCAGCTGAAACAGTTTATCTTTATTAATTCTTTTCGAAATACTTCATCATTTTGAACAGCTCTGCTAAATCTCCACATTAACCTTCTCAACTCTAAGGAGAACAATCCCAAGTTACCCAGTCTCTTAACATAACTAAAGTATGAAGAATACCAGTATTGAAAAAGAAACACTTCAAAGATTATGCTTCCAGAACAGCGCATTTCATCTTTCGCTGCAAAGGATTGCAGAGATTTGTTTGTTCTGTTTGGCATGATGGTAAAAGAAAGATGTATTAGATGCTTTAAAGCAAGTGTGGCAGGTGAGTTCTTTGGAGAAGTGAGAAACTGCAGTCTTTTAAAACACAATTATGTTGACAATAGAGGTAAGGACTGAATTTGACTAACAAAGTCCACACTGTTTAAAAAGTACAAGGAAGTCTTCTGGGATGGCACCAGGTGTTACTGATGGGTATTATATACCTTGATGGTGCATTTTCTGAAGTTGGCATTTTGTGCAGATGCTTTCTGCATTCCAGATTTCAGAATAGGGCTAGTTTCATAGAATTGCACAGAACAATCAGAAATCAGCAGACACAGTTACAACAGAGCAAGTTTACTGGCAAAGAAATGTACCCATCCCTTCTTAATATTCCAAGGACCATTTCTTTTTATTTTGTTATAGTTTTTGATTGCAGGCTGAAATGGGAAAACAGCTGTTTTAAAAACCAAGGGTTATTAAAGGATTGATACACTTTTTTTTTAAAGTATAACCTGACACTAATTATAAATACTGTATTACACAGCTGCTTGTCTCAGCAATGTGGAAACTGGTTTGCTGATGAGCTGGAGGACAAAGGGTTGTGTGTGATACGTTTTGGCTGACAACTGATAGCTGATTGATCTGTGGACTTATATCATAAAATGAAAGCGCATGGGATTGCGGATAGTTACTGACAAGGATGGAGAACTAGATGGCAGGCAAAAAACAACGAGTAGGAATAAATGGAATGTTTTTTGAGGGGCAGGCAGTGACGAGTGCGTGACTGCAGGGAGCAGTGCTTGTACCTCAGCTATTCACTGTATAGAAATCACTTAAATGATGGAACAAAATGTATTCTCTCCAAGTTTGCAGATTACACAAACTTGGGTGACAGGGTGAATTGTGAGGAGGATGCAGAGATGCATCAATGTGATTTGGACTGTGACGATACTGTGATTTTAAGACGTGTGTTTTGTCTTGGTTCCTTTCAGAGAGAGATTGAGGATCAAGCCGATTGATGAGCAGTCTATGAGAAGGTAAATGACTTGCGAGGGCTTGGGTTTTTTTTAAAGTTGGGACAATGGAAGCAGCCTGAGTGGGTGTGGTCAAGTTCTCACAGATCATGGATTTTAGTTCGCTTTCAGCTGGGGTCTCAGGAGGGTTGGAAGGTGGTGAATCTCTCCTGGTTGCTACACGCACTCTCTCAGAATTGTTGTTTGATGTTCTTTCCTCCTAGACTGGAGGCAAACTGTTTTCTGAGTTTGCCTTTTTGTCAAGTGTGTGTTTATGAGATGTTACTATATTGGAACAGTTAATTAGTGATAGTTACTTTAACTATTATTCTGTTAAATTTTCCAATAGAACTAAGCTATTCCAAATTCTTCTTTCTTTTGTTATATTTTAACTATAGTGTTTGAATAACTATAATGTTTGTTTAGCATCAAATAGTTTGACCAATCGAATTGCAATTGGAATACAACACCTGATATTTACCTTTAAAATATGAAAAAGTTAGGATCTAAATGACCTTCTTAATATATTTTGAGGGGGCCTGGTCTGGTCAATGTTCGGACAAGTTGAATGAGTGGGCAAATGCTTGGCAGATGAAAAATAATGTGGATAAATGTCAGGATATCCACTATGGTCACAAAAACAGGAAGACAGGCAATTATTTGAATGGCGATAGATTGGGAAAGGGGGAGGTGCAATGAGACCTGGAGTGCCCTTGTACACCAGTCATTGAAAGTAAGCATGCAGGTGTAGCAGATGATGAAGAAGGTAAATGGCATGTTGGCCTTCACAATGTGAGGATTCGAGTATAGGAGTAGGGATGCTTTGCTGCAATTGCACAAAATATTAATGGGACCATCCCAGGGATACTGTCCGCAGTTTTGATCTCCTTAGCTTAAGAAGGATGTTCTGGCTAAGGAAGGAGTACAACAAAGGCTGACCAGACTCATTTTGGAGATGGCAAATCTACATATGAAGGGAGACCAGACCAGTTAGAATTGTATTCACTGGAGTTGGGGGGATCTCATAGAGATCTATAGATGCTGCCTGGACTGGAGGACATGTTTTATGAAGAAAAGGTGAGGGACCTAGAGCTTTTATCATTGGAGTGAAGAAGGATGAGAGGTGACTTGATAGAGGTGTACAAGATGTTGAGAGACACAGATAGAGTGGATAGCCAGAGACTTTTTTTCCCATGGTGGAAATGTCTATCATGAGGGGGCATAATTTTAAGGTAATTGGAGAAAGGTTTAGGGGAAATGTCAGAAGTAGGTTCTTTATACAGAGAGTGGTAGGTATGTGGAATGCAGTGCTATTGATGGTAATAGTCAGATACATTAGTGACATTTAAGTGACTCTTATATAGACACATGGAAGATAGCACAATGAAGGGTATGTAAGTTAGTCTGACCTTCGAGAAGGATAAAAGGTTGGCACTTACATCAAAGGCTGAAGGGCCTGTACTGTGCTGTACTGTTCTATGTTCTATGTTAAAACCCCAACAGGACTAGACAGGGTAAATGCAGGAGGATGTTCATGATGACTAGCGAGTGCAGAACCAGGGGATCACTGTTTGAGGATATGGGGTAGGCCACTTAGGACTGAGATGAGGAGAAATTTCTTTACACAGAGAGGGGTAACCCTGTGGAATATTTTGTTACAGGAGGCAGTTGAGTCCAATACATGGAATGTTTTCAGGAAGGAGTTAGATATAGTTGTGAGGGCTAAGGGGATCCAAGGGAGAAAGTGGGAACAAGATACTGAGTTGGATAATCAGTCATGATCATTAGTTAATGGCAGAGCAGTCTCAAAGGGCCGAATGGCCCACTCCTACTCCGAGTTTCTATGTTTCTATGACTCGAGACCAGGTATTGTGACAAACCCCTTCTACCTGCCAACAATGATGTGATTGACAGACGAGCAGCTGGGGGCGGTGAATGTTTTGGCAGGAAACATCAGACATCTGGAGAAGAAGGAACTGTTTTCTCTCTGTAACAGAAAGCATTTCAAATTTGAAGATCACAAGTTTTCTTCCCCTTTCCACTTGCAATAAGCTGTATTTTTTTTATTATTACTGTTGATAACATAAGACAACCTTTACAAGTGAGAACCAGTCACACTCCTGAAAACTGGTGAAAGTACCTGGAGGACAAAGATCAGTGTTGTGATCAGCATAAGAATGGTCTCAACACACGTAAAACCTTTACCATCTGCTTAGTTTTATTTTGCAGACTGCCCAAGGCTGTGAGTATAGTATTACTAAAGTTAGAGCCCATTGTAGAACTCCCCAGTTGGGAACATAACAGTCAGTGAATTGGTCAAACAGGGTGCCCAAGCAGGAGAGACATGATGACCCCTATCCCAGAATCGATAGACCATGTCACCAGATTGAAGTTAAGGATCTTATACAGGCTCAGAGCAGCAACAACAATTTAGTACAAAACTAACATACCCACCTCCTCAACTAGATGGAAGGACAAACTGACAATCAAAGACGGACTTGTCCTTAAAGCCAGGCAGGATGTGGTACTGATCCAAGACTGAAACCGCATCATTTATCAATGTTGGGAGCCCCAGAATAGAAGTTAATGCAGAGGGAATTAAGGAATTGTTTTGATAGCCAGAAATGAGTAATGACATAAAATGTTATGTTGATAATTACATTATCTGTGCCAGAACAACTCTAACAAATATACCAACAAAGGAGAATAAAGGCATACTAGGCTGGTGGTAGGACCTCCCAATAGATTATGTTGTTCCCCCACCACCCTGTAAAGAGGGAATACAAATACATCTTAACCATTGTGGAGATTGTAACAGTTGTGATGGGGGATTTCAACATGCAGGTAGACTGGGAGAATCAGGATGGTATTGGACCTCAAGAAAGAGACTTTGTGGAGTGCCTCCGAGATGGATTCTTAGAACAGCTGGTGCTGGAGCCTACCAGGGAGAGGGAAATTCTGGATCTGGTAATGTGCAACGAACCAGAACTGATCAGGGACCTTGAAGTGAAGGAGCCATTGGGAAGTAGTGACCATAATACAATAAGCTTCAATCTGCAATTTGAGAGGGAGAGGGTACAATCGGAAGTGACAATATTTCAGTTGAATAAAGGGAACTATGGAGCTATGAGGGAGGAGCTGGCCAAAGTTCAATGTTGCAATACCTTAGCAGGGATGACAGTGGAGGAACAATGGCAGATATTTCTGTGTATAATGCAGAAGACGCAGGATCAGTTCATTCCAAAAAGGAAGAAAGATTCTAGGAAGAGGTATGGGTGAAGGAAGTTAAGGAACATATAAAGTTAAAAGAGAAAAAGTATAACATAGCAAATATAAGTGGGAAAACGGAGGACTGGGAAGCTTTTAAAGAACAGCAAGGGATTACTAAGAGGAAATATGCAGAGAAAAAATGAGGTACGAAGGTAAACTGGCCAAAAATATAAATGAGGATAGTAAAGCTTTTTTAGGTATGTGAAAGGCAAAAAAACGGTTAAGACTAAAATTGGGCCCTTGAAGACAGAAACAGGGGAATATATTATGGGGAACAAAGAAATGGCAGAAGAATTGAATTGGTACTTCAGATCTGTATTCACTGGGGAAGACACAAGCAATCTCCCTGAGGTAACAGTGGCTGAAGGACCTGAACTGAAGGGAATTTATATTTACCAGGAATTGGAGAGACAGTTAGGTCTGAAGGTTGATAAGTCACTGGGGGTCTGATAGTCTCCATCCCAGGGTACTGAAGGAGGTAGCTCGAGAAATCATGGATGTGTTGGTTATTATTTTCCAGAGTTTGATAGATTCGGGATTGGTTCCTGCAGATTGGAGGGTGGCTAATGTTGTACCATGTTTTAAGAAAGGTGGGAGAGAGAAGGCAGGAAATTATAGACCAGTTAGTCTGACCAGTTAGTGGTGGGAAAGATGCTGGAGTCTATTATAAAGGATGAAATTACGACACATCTGGATAGTAGTAACAGGATAGGTCAGAATCAGCATGGATTTATGAAGGGGAAATCGTGCTTGACTAACCTTCTGGAATTTTTTGAGGATATAACTCTGAAGATGGGTGAGGGAGATCCAGTAGATGTAGTTTACCTGGACTTTCAGAAAGCTTTTGATAAAGTCCCACATAGGAGGTTAGTGAGCAAAATTAGGGTGCATGGTATTGGGGGCAAAGTACTAACATGGACTGAAAATTGGTTGGCTGACAGGAAACAAAGAGTAGTGATAAATGGTTCAATTTCGGAATGGCAGGCAGTGACCGCAGGGATCAGTGGGGTACCGCAGGGATCAGTGCTGGGACCGCAGCTTTTTACAATATATGTTAATGATATAGAAGATGGTATTAGTAATAACATTAGCAAATTTTCTGATGAAATAAAGCTGGGTGGCAGGGTGAAATGTGAGGAGGATGTTAGGAGATTACAGGGTGACCTGGACAGGTTAGGTGAGTGGTCAGATGCATGGCAGATGCAGTTTAATGTGGATAAATGTATGGTTATCCACTTTGGTGGCAAGAACAGGAAGGCAGATTACTACCTAAATGGAATCAATTTAGGTAAAGGGGCAGTACAAGAGATCTGGGTGTTCTTGTACACCAGTCAATGAAGGTAAGCATGCAGGTACAGCAGATAGTGAAGAAGGCTAATAGCATTCTGGCCTTCATAACAAGAGGCATTGAGTGTAGAAGAAAAGAGGTTCTTCTACAGCTGTACAGGGCCCTGGTGAGACCACACCTGGAGTACTGTGTGCAATTCTGGTCTCCAAATTTGAAGAAAGACATTCTGGCTATTGAGGGAGTGCAGCGTAGGTTCATGAGGTCAATCCCTGGAATGGCGGGACTATCTTACGCTGAAAAACTGGAGCGACTGGGCTTGTATACCCTTGAGTTTAGAAGACTGAGAGGGGATCTGATTGAGACATATAAGATTATTAAAGGATTGGATACTCTGGAGGCAGGAAACATGTTTCCGCTGATGGGTGAGTGCCTAACCAGAGGACACAGCTTAAAAATACGGGATAGACCATTTAGGACAGAGATGAGGAGAAACTTCTTCACCCAAAGAGTGGTGGCTGTGTGGAATGCTCTGCCCCAGAGGGCAGTGGAGGCCCAGTGTCTGGATTCATTTAAGAAAGAGTTGGATAGAGCTCTCAAGGTTAGTGGGAATCAAGGGTTATGGAGATAAGGCAGGAACAGGATACTGATTAAGGATGATCAGCCATGATCATATTGAATGGTGGTGCAGGCTCGAAGGGCAGAATGACCTACTCCTGCAACTATTGTCTATTGTCTATTATCTTTAACAAGTGGACAGAAGCTTTCCCAACCTGGACTAATATCACTAAAGTTACAGCAGACCTTTTCAGACTACGAGAGTTCACCAGATGGAGTCTTCCCCTTATCTGATCAGAGTACCCACTTTTCATAGCCCAGGTAATGCAGGTGGTGATGAATATATTTGGCATCAGCCAAAGGTTTCATATTGCCCACCATCCTCAATCCTGTGGGATTGTAGAGAGGCTGAACTGCTCCCTCAAAAGAATGCTACAAAAGGTGATCACAAGAAAATCTTCCAATTGCACTCTTGTCCTACTCTCTGTCCTCATGATCCTACGAAACTCACCTTCCAGCTCAGCTGAATTCACTCTCCATGTTTTAGCATGTTGCATGTATTCAATCCTTTTATCCAGGTGTTCCCTTGTGTGACTGAGTCAGACTTTAATTAAACAAACCCTTCTTTATTTAACCCTTTAACTACCAATACTCAATTAAAAACATACATTCATTGCAACAGTTACTTCTCACTTCATCAAACTTAACTTCAGCTGTAACTTACTTCACTGAACGTCACTGTATCTCAGCTTTAACTTAATCCACATTTAACCCAAACTCTCACTCTAACTTTATAAGTTTGGCTTGAATCAAATACTTCGAGGAGGAAGTGAAGACTGCAGATGCTGGAGATCAGAGCTGAAAATGTATTGCTGGAAAAGTGCAGCAGGTCAGGCAGCATCCAAGGAACAGGAGATTCGACGTTTCGGGCATAAGCCCTTCTTCAGTTCTTCAGATTCCTGAAGAAGGGCTTATGCCCGAAACGTCAAATCTCCTGTTCCTTGGATGCTGACTGACCTGCTGCGCTTTTCCAGCAACACATTTTCAGCTTGAATCAAATACTTCCCTGATTCGAGTGAAGTGGCTAAATTTGTGCTCTGAGGAGGTCTCGCCTCGTCTTCTCTGAAAGTAACTTCAGGCCACGTGCTTTTCAAATGAGAGGCTTCTGCTCAGAAAACCCCTTTCTTCTGGTAACTGAGCTGAAAATGTGCCCTGTTTGCAGAAAGATCTCTGGCACTGAGTCATTGAATTGACCAAAGCCTGTTCGATGCCAGCTAATGGGACTTACTGGTAAACAATTCCCAAATGTTTACCCCAAGCCATAAACAGTGACATTCCATGCTCCATATAAGGGAATAGTGGTGGCAGTATGTCTAGAGACCACCATGAGATTTGCCTTACTTGGTCAACACAGAAACAACATGGCATAACATGTCCTGGCTGCAGTTTAACTGTGGTCAGAGTTTAAACTAGCTTGACCAAAATTCCCAGCATGCTTGATTCTAGCTGTTAAGCAGTCTCGTAGCCATTTCTGCTGCTGGCTGCAAATGATTGGATGTCCTATCGGAAGTATCAAACTCCTACTAGGACTAGCCTTGTCAGAGCCTGAGTTCACAGCCCTTAGCCATGAGAAACCTGTACAAAAACTCTACTTAACATTGTAGAGGCTCCACAGATAGTAGCAACTGTCAAAGAAAGAAGCAGAGGAAGGTTTATTTTGATGGGAAAGTGAATCAGAGAGGATACAAAGTAGGGCAGTGCTGCAGGTCCTTCAGTCAAGAACATTCCTGTTCTTCAGGGAGTCAGGCCACCCATTCTGCTATGGTTAAAGCAAGCCTGTCACTGTATAAAATTTTACTGGACTCCAGGAATACCAGATGCTATTAAATGAACCATATAGAGATATAGGGAGTGCAGAGCAATAGTCACAAGTTTCATTTGTTTTAAGAGGGATTGGAAGAAGCAGACTTTGATCCTCATCCTGTAGCCACTGATCCAGTGTCAGTCCCACTGATCCGGTTCCTGATCCAAAGCAGGCTCCAGTCACTGCTCCCCATTCAGATTCTGATCCCGGGGAAGTTCCAGTCACTGATTCATGTCCTGACCCTGAGTACTGACCTCAGACCTGGCTCCCAGATGACCCCGTCCAGCCTGGCCAGGAAAGTAAGGCCAAAGCATGCACCAGCCCTGAAGTGAAAGAGGTAGATGAGAATAGTCCATCTGAGGAAACACCCATTGCGGTGCCCCAGCCTAAAGCCTGTGACAGAGACAGTCCCTTTGCTGATATATTCACTTTAGCACTCCAGCACTCCAGCCAAGATGTCATGGAGGAACAAGTCCCCTGTGGTCAGAGCCTCTCACTGAGGCAGGGACCCTCCCTCAGCATACTTACAGGCTTAGGGAGCCCCATTCACACACCGACCCTAACCTGGTAATGCCATCTACGTACCCTCAAATATCCTTCATCTCCTGTTTATATTTAACTAACCCACAACCTACAACTTCTCTTTGTCTATTACCTAGTTATTAATTGCCACTATCCCTAACTAGGTATCCACCTTGGTCACACAAGAGCATGGATTCCTGCTTTCACAGTCTGCCATCACACCACCCAAGTATGATTGGTATTGACTAAAAGCAAGTCACATCACGGTATTATCGTGACCATTAGTAACCATTATTATCCTGCACTCTTCCAAGTCTGTAACCCTCTGTCATCATTTCTTGTCTTTATAACCTCACAACATGGTCTCTGTGCCTGTGGGATTTGTTGAAGTATTAAAATTTCAGCCACTTTGTGTCTTTTCATGATTCTCATCATCATTCCCACAGCAATGCTTCAGTGCCTGTGGCCTTAAAACTGTTTTTCATTTATTAAAACCTTTTCTCAAAACCTTTTCCACACACCGACCTGCTTGGGTTAAATTCCCAAAACATCAATCAAGGAGAAATTGGTACCTGACCAGAATTGATTACTTTAGAATAAAAAGGCAAATTGAGAGGAACCAATTCTTAAACAACAGAAATAAAACTTGAGGAAAAGATTTGATCAAGGACTATGGGTCAACTGTCTATCAGTATGTCTCCATGGTTAGGAACACTGTGTACATGGTAACCCATGTCAGTGTTCGAACAAAGAATTGTACAGTGTAGAGAAAGGCCCTTCATCCCACCATATCTGCACTGATACATGATGCCTTTCTCACCTTATCCCTCTACACAGTCTGTATCCATTTATTCCCTGCCTATCCATATATCTGTTATTAGGTAAGATAGTAACAGATGCTACCTTAATCTCTTTCAGGAACTGAATAGAATGTGCGGTCGGCTTTTCTTATTGTTGTTTATTCCATCTTTGGGAGATCATTCATATAGACATAGAGTCATGCAGCACGGAAATAGACCCTTTTGTCTAACCAGTCCATGCTGACCATAATCCCAAACTAAACTAGTCCCACCTGCCTGCTCCTGGCCCATATCCCTCCAAAACTTTCCGACTCATGGACTTACTTAAAAATCTTTTAAATGTGACTGTATCTGCATCCACCACTCCCTCTGAAGTTGATTCCACATGAAAACTACCCTCACGTCCTTTTAAATCTCTCTCTTCTCACCTGAAAAATGCCCCCAGTCTTGAAATCCCTATCCTAGGGGAAAGACACCTACTATTAACTCTATCTATATCCCTCATGATTTTGCAACCCCCCAATAAGGTCACCTCTCAACCTACTATGAGAAAATGAGGACTGCAGATGCTGGAGATCAGAGCTGAAAATGTGTTGCTGGAAAAGTGTAGGAATTCTGAAGAAGAGCTCATGCCCGAAACGTCGATTCTCCTGCTCCTTGGATGCTGCCTGACCTGCTGCGCTTTTCCAGCAACACATTTTCAGCTCTCAATCTACTATGTCCTAGTGAAAAAATGTCCCAGCCTATCCAGCTTTTCTTTATAACTCAAACCTTTCACATCCTAATAAATCTCTTCTGAAACCCTTCTAGCTTAATGATATCCATCCTATCACAGGACCAGGAGAGATAACGCTGCAGGCCTTGTGTAATTCTCTCCTGCCACAACAGCCATGTTTGATAATGATATTTCCATCTGGATCACACTCTAATGTATGAATGTAACAGTCTGCAAGCAGTGGAGAAGAGATTAAAAGGGGCTTCAGGGCTTTGGTGTATAAATGGTAAACCCACAGGTAAGGATTCTCTCCCAATGAGTGCACTGAATCAGGATGTTTGGCCCTTGGTCCAGAGAAAGGGTTGGAGCTAAATCAAAGATCCCCCAGAAAACTCACAAATACTATATACTTGGTATATGAAATCAGGAACAGGCCAAAACTGTACCCCTCCAAGCTTGTCTGAGAACTACCCCAGGATTGCAAAGTAGTTTGTTTCTAAAGCACACAGGCAAAATCTTGTACAACAGCATCCTGCCCGAATTTGATACCTGTGGTGTTAGGCATATCCAGAACTCAGCTACCAGAATGGTGCCCTCCCCAACTTCAGAAACTGTACTGACATTTAACACAGAGATGACTGGGAGGAAAACAGGAATTAAGATGAGTAAGGCCCGACCGAAGCCAAACCAGGAATTAAGATGAGTAAGATCAGACCGAAGCCAACAGGATGCAGTAGAAGAGGCATAGTTCATTATTTGGCAACAGCTTTATGGTGCAGGAGTGTCAAGAGTCAATTTTCTTGAGTAGGCTAATTCAGACAAAAAACTCAAGATTTTAACCCAGCAGGGTCAACAGGTCATAGAGTAACAGAGACGTACAGCATGGAAACAGACCCATCAGTCTGACTCGTCCATGCCAACCAGATATACCAACCCAATCTAGTCCCACCTGCCAGCAACTGGCCCACATCCTTCCAAACCCTTCCTAGTCATATACCCATCCAGATGCCTTTTTAATGTTGCAATTGTGGATCAAGATTATGAGCAAGCTGTTGAAGGAGAACCAGACTAGTCAACACTTGGTAATGTTGTCAGAAGGGCATGTTGGGACAATGAATTTAATCATACAAGGTAAGATAGATGATGACAGCAGGCAGCAGGTCCAGAGACAATTGGCGAACACACATACACACAAAGATTTCACTACAGTTGTCCAATAGACAGAGCAGGTATAAAAAGACATTAAAGGAATTGAAGTCGCCAGTTGATGGGATGAGTTTTGGAAGTGAGGCTGAAAAGTACAATTCCATCCTCGGATTCATTTCCCATCACACCTTGCTGATTCATTCTGTTTGCTATCATGTCTATGACCATCCTTGCAGTTGTAATGGTAATGGGAATTCAGTGAGCTCCTGAATGTAGAAATGATGCTGAGCAGATGTGAGATCCTACTCAGCCAACATTGGGAACCTTGAATTTTCATGTATAAGGTCCTGGACAACTTGTCAATAATTTGCTCATCAATGCTGTACTGGCTCGACTTTATCTTGAATGTAGTTCGTTGTACAATATTTAGGAATCAACTAATGAAATTTTGTTTTTATTTTGTTTTGTTTTTCTATTGTTAATTTACTAACAGCATTATTGTCGGATACTGTAGATTAGTCCTTGATGAAAGGCTTTTGCCCGAAACATTGATTTTCCTGCTCCTCAGATGCTCTCTCAACTCTACTGTAGATTAGTGTTAGGTATTTGGACCCTATGCATCGAAGCCAGATAGTTATCTATGCCATGGTTTGGACAGTGCTCTGTTCTATTTGCCTGACTCTCACTGCATCAACAGAAATACTGACAATTTTTCATGAGCATGGATGCAAAACTCAAAACTTGGAAGCCAGGTTTAAACTTCCCTGGACTCTGGAACTTGCAAACTGCAGAGTTTGAACAGCCAGGTCATGAACAATCAACTTCCTGTTGAAACCAAATAGACCCCAAACTGCTAGGTCAGGTACTAATGGCCACAACATTTCAGAATGAACCACCTTCAGTGAACCTGCTTTGTTAGAACACTACACAGACTTGGTGGCACCCGGCTTAGCAGGAGGCCAGAGGTATTGTGTGACAAGGACAGCATTTCAAAACCGTGTTCTGCAACTTTCAAATATGGAAAGTGATCACCTCATTGAAAATTCCTGCCCCTGACCAGTGCTGGTATTGGACACAAACCATAGAATCTTCGAGAAGGACATGAAGAGAGGAATAAAAGGGACAACCTGAAGGTCCAGCTTTCTCTACCTTCTGAATCTTCTTCAACAGCATCTCCACAGAGCACTTTTGACTGGCTCCATAGTGAAAATCATCAGTCTGACCAGACCCAGAACACCACCTCAGTGAGACTAGCCAAACACCAGAACTAACCTGAGATGAGAGGGGAATCCCTAATGCAGATCCTAAAACATCAGTAACCCTCAAAGACCGGGGAACAGACTATCCCAGCCTTACTGAGTGGGCATTACCAATCCTTTTTGACAAATAGTTCAAATGCAGCTATAGAAACCTGTGGTAAAGGTGGAGCAAATCCTCAGAAGCACATGTCAGAAGTGGATAGCTAGAGTAGATTTAAGACTGTTTACTGCAGCATCCTGTGAAGATTTTAATAGAGTTTAATTTAAGTACGATAGTAGAGTGTGATAAAATTTTTTTTTCCTTAATAAAGAGCTCAGTAAAGTTGTGTTGGACCTTCCCCGACACTTACTCCCTTTTCCTATCTCATTGTGTCACGTGTTTGAGTTAAAACTGTTACTGCAAAAACGTCAAGGTTATTCAGGTACATTTTCCCACCTTATAATTTACAGCCATGTCAACCTGGAAATCCCTCAACACATGCATTTGGCAGGAGATAGGATGGGAAAGTTGCCTAATCGGCCATGTTGAAAGTTGGGGCCTCTACTATCACCATCCACAGCCTTGGAGTACGAACAGCATGTGAAAGTGCACATTGCCACAGAAACTCAGATTCCTTGATAACACACCACCAGCAGCTAGATTATTGAACTTTGGCTGCTTGCATTATTTGTGAAGTCATTTCTCTGATACCAGCAGCAATTCTGGCATCATTCAGTCACCTTTATCAGCACGATGCCTAACACCACCAACCTTGTTGCAAAACAAGAAGTCACACAGCCATTTATTTTGGCAAAGTTTCCATCAACATCAACATTAAAGGCTTGGATGGAGTGTAAACCACATATTTACTGGACTGTGATGAAAAGAATCCTTGTACACATAATTTTTTTCCTTGAGATTTGCTTTGTCTTGTTTTTTAAGCCAAATTTTTTTAACCAATGTGCTTAGATACTGTTCCGGAGTATCTCAGGCTGTTGGTGCCTATGTATATACTGTCTCAAAGACATTTGATCCTTATGTCTAAGTAAAGTTCTTCAACTCCTTATATACTATAATACTTCTTCACTTGGATCTATATGTTGTAGGTTGTTAAACAATACTCTCCTGTGCGGTGTCTCAGACTTCTCTCTTCACATGTTCACGCTAAACAGGTGTCTTCTCTCTTACTGATGTCAGAGTCTTGTTATCAGTTACATCAGTTGGGTGGCATGGTGGCACAGTGGCTAGCACTGCAGCCTTACAGCACCAGAAACCTGAGTTCAATTCCCATCTTGGGCAACTGTCTATGTGGAGTTTGCACATTCTCCCTGTGGTCTGTGGGGGTTTCCTCCCACAGTTCAAAGATGTGCAGGTTAGGTGAATTGGCCATGCTAAATTGTCCATAGTGTTAGGTGTAGGGGAGTGGGCCTGGGTGGGTTGTTCTTTGGAGGGTTGGTTGGGCTGAAGGGCCTGTTTCCACATTTACATGAACCTCATTATACGAGAAGACGGATCATTTCATTTATATCCCGTTGTTCTACACTTAGTCCAAGTTAAGTAACTTGCTTGCATCCGGACGATTATTCTGACAGCATTTTTTAAATAAGTGTTGTAAAATTTGGCTTGGCCCCAAATTGTATCTGTACCACAGTTTCACACTTTTGATGGGGACCATGCTGAGCACCATTTTGGCCAGTGTTACTGTGGATTCTGGGAGTGTGTGTGCTGGAATTATGGAGTGCAGGCAGGGTGTGACATTAATTACATTAATTTCACTCAAATGGTGCCATTTTCAATCTTAGCGTTTTGTGGCACAGTGGTAGTGTCTCTACCTTTGAGCTAGAAAGCATGGGTTCAAGTTCCAGCTGCATCAGAGCTGAGTCGTAACATCTCTGAACGGGTTGATGGAAAGATAAGCCAGCTAACATCATTGGTTGATCTTGTACTGCGGAACACAAAGGAGCATGAACTGCTAAACAGTTAGTGCTAATTGATTTCTGCTGCCAATTGGTGAGTTGATAGAAGTGTTTGGGTGTTTGTCCTGTCACATAAGGTTGTTAAAGTCTACAGACCATGGGTGGTATCTTAGGTCACATTTATGTGGAGGTAATGGCCAAATGGTACTATTGTTGGACCTATTAATCCAGAGATCCAAGTAATATTTTTAGAGACATGGGTTCAAATCCCACCATCAGCAGATAGTGGAATTCAAAGTCAATTAAAATCTGGAAATGAGAGTTTAATGATGATCATGAAATCATTGTTGACTGTTGTTTAAAAAAAACATCTAGTTCACTAATGTCCCTGAGGTTTGGACACTGTTATGCTTTGTCAGGACTGCACGTGACTCCAGACCCAAAGCAATGTGGTTGTCTCTTAGCTGCCCTCTGGGCAATGGGGATGGGCAATAATGTTGGCCCAGACAGTGACATCCTCAACAAAATAAAAGCTTCATGGCTTCACCTTTGCTCCCAGCATGTTCAAGCTGGATTGAGGTTTCTTGTGGTGATTTTAACACGATCTCATCACATTAATTACCTCACTTGCCCCAATGTGGTCTGTCACCTCTATTCTGGCATCTTGTCATCTTATTATGAGCCATTTACAGAACAGTCACTTAGTGGATCTCTACCTGAAGACTAACATCCCTTGCACTGAGCCATTTTTAAAAGGTTGCTCTGCACCCGAGCAAGCATTCTAAAACTGCCCTGCTTGTCGATGGACAAGTTCTGAACATGGCAGAAAAGGGGGAGGGGGGCTCTGCAATTCTCCGAGAGAGAGAGAGACATGAAAATCCAGGTGGTACAAATGAATGGAGCTATGTTCCAGATGACCAGCAGAGTAAGGTACACTACGAGTCTCTGGCAGCCTGCTCAGTTGTCGGTATCCAGGACAATACCATCTCCAGGATGCTAAGGAATGACCAGCAGTGTTGAAAGAGGGTCAATAACCTTCTCCTTTTGAGCCAGGGAAAGTGTTTCAGTTTTCTCTCCGATATCTCCCACTGCTACTGAACTCTCCTCCTACCAAGGCTCATGCTCTACTCCCTCTCACTATTTCCTGCAGCGTGTACCCTCACCTGCTCTCCTCACTATCCCACCTCACTAACCTTGCGTGGCCCGTGTGCTGCCTCCTCACTATCTTGGAACAGCTCACTATTCTTCTACTCAAACTAGAAGGCATGTCAGCACACATGCAACTTCACCCCACCCAATTCCCGCCCCCCCCCCCTCTCATTACAGGTGAAAATATCCCCTAACCAGACAGAATGAGGTCATGTGGATGGAGAGACGAGGTAGAGAGCGAGTTGAGGAGTGGTGAGGAAGAGGATGCCCAACAATTAACATCCTATGAGAGGAGAATTTTGGTCATCACAAGAGAAGACTGTTACTATGTAGTGTTAGGCTGAAAAACGATATCTTCAAACCAGACCACAAAGGATTAATGGTTAAGGGTTAATTGAACATGGCAATCAGCAATTGAAGCAAAGTGAATAATTCATGAGAAATCAGTCTGGTTGGACTGAGAGGCCTAGGTTCAAGTCTCATCTGCTCCAAAGGTGTGTAATAACATCTCTGAAAAAAAACAAACCTGATGTAAAGTGCAGCCTGCTTTAGCTGGGAGGTAACTGCATCACTTTGATTGTTGGAATCTTTTATATATTATTTAGTTAACACAGAGCCACCTGGAAGTGTTCACAATTTATTTTCTGCTCAGCAAAATATCTAGAAAAGTACTATGAAATGGTGATACAGCACATAACCAGAATAGCGTTCATATGAAGGACTCTGTCCCACTCATTAGACATTCCCCATTGGACTGTGGTTTACAGGCTGGTGCCATGGAAACTGAGATCGAGCTCCAAGTGCCAGCAGTCACCCAGGAGTCCCCAGTGGTTAGAAGGCAGTGAGACTCTCTTGTTGAATATGTCAAAAGTAGTTTAAGCTAATAGATTGACTCGCTGGTTTGTATATCTCTAAAGTAGATTAAGTTAATAAATCTGCATTACATCAAAGCAAACGTGCCATCATGTAATCATTTTGAACAGACCTTAAAGAACCTATTTGTACTTTCAGCCTAACCATACAGCTTGCTCTGCTTTAATGTGCATTTCGTTAAACGTGAATTTGCTGTAATGTGATTGATGAACTGGGGACACAGTTTCTAAAGGGCAAATTTTTAAAAATTGCAAATTCTCCAGTGTGTTGGCTGGAACACTTTAAATGTTGTTTCTAAAACACAATTTTTCTATAATGTGGGGTTACACAAGAACATGACCATCACGTTGTAGAAGAACTACCCGTATTGACAGCTCCTGTTGGGATTCTGAGAGGTTCATGTCCTACCAAACCCTGCTCCCCCCAACCCACTCATTTCTTCATTCCACTGCAACTCTCCACTGTCAGCCTCATTCACCTCACACCACTCCAACCATTGGCTGTGACGCCTCTTTTTTGCAGGTAGAAATGTCACCAGCATAACCACCATGGAAAATGGGCAGCTTACCCAGCTGGTACTTTGAGGATGAGAGTACTAAGGCCTCAGTGGAGTCATCAGTAAGACTAGCCCCTGCTCCTCCACCAGCTCAGGTACCGACATGTGACACTGAGGCGTCCAGCCAGATGAGGAATGACGCACACACACACAGCTCTCAGAAATCTCCATTCAGGATTCTCCAATGATGGACAGACCCTCCACGTCCACATTTCCTGCCCCATTTCGATTGCTGGAAGTTTGGTTCGAGCAAGTCAACCATAGCACACGTGGCCCCTCCTGTCCTTAGTATTTCCAGAGTAAACCCCCAGGACAGGCAGCCTCCGTTGATGAGCAGGCTTCCTCCACCCCAGCTGCCAAACCATGGAGTGAACTAAAATGCAATGGGGGGAGAGGCAGAAGAAAACTTAATTTCGTGGAATGGGTGACAATGGCTTGTAAATGATGGTGAACATTTGGATGAATTCATGAACTTTAGCTGTACTTGTGGTAGTTACTATGGCATCACTCCATGGCCGAGAATCAGGTTCAATAGATGGAGGTCCATGTTGAGAGCATCATATAGAAGTAAGATAAAAAAGAAATGACATTGAGTCACACTGACATGTTTCGCCTTCCTCTTACAATTTACTTAGAGTTTTACAGCCTTGCCGTCCAAATGTGTTGCTGTTGATGAGATGCCCAGGAACATCTGCGGCAGGAAAGTGCAGCGCACAGAGGGTGGTCACTTTCAGCATGGCCAGGGAATAGAGACCCCACAGGTCTGTGTGTGCAATGTTCTTTTCCTTTAAAAGCTCCAATATCCATGGATGCTGCAGCCCCATTCCACACACTTACCCTGCCCACTCTGAGTGTGGTCAGAGCCAGACACTTCTCTACTGATCACTTTCCATATCCAGCATGATGGAAGGTGACAGCAAGTCGTCCTCAGTCAGTGGTTTCCAGCCTCTGCCTGACCCACGTCAGTGAGATCCCAAGCATATAAATCCCCTCCCTGTTTACCCTTCCCATGAATGTCATTGATCTCCACTCAACCGGTCTCCATATGCCTGCATCTGCCCATTGAGTCCGAGAATCATTGGGATGTACAACACAGAAGCAGATCCTATGATCCAACTTGTCCATGCCGATCAGATATCCTAAATTAATCTAGTCCCATTTGACAGCATTTGTCTCATATCCCTTTAAACCCTTCTTATTCACTTACCCATCCAGATGCCTTTTCAATATTGGAATTGTACTGACCTCCACTATTTTCTCTGGCAGCTCATTCCATAGACACACCACTCTCTGTGTGAAAAAGTTACCTCTTATTTCCCTTTTACATCTTCCCCACTCACCTTAAACCTATGCCCTTTTGGATTCTCCTGCCTTGCAAAAAATATCTTGTATATTTATCCTCTCCATGCTCCTTGTGATTTACAAACCTCTATAAGGTCATCCTCAGCCTCAGATATAGCCCAAGCCTACTTAGCCTCTTCCTATGGCTCAAATCCTCCAACCCCCCCATCCTCCCCCTAGAGTATATGAGCTGACTAAGCCAGGTGTGGCCATTCACTTCACAAACCTCGCTGCCAACCCTCTTGAAGTCAGGGTATTTCTGATTATGAATGAACCCATCTTGCATTATGAAAATATGAACTTGTTCATTTTAGAAGGCAGAACAAAAGGACAGAGTGTTATCCAAAAAAAAGATAAACTGCAGAAAGCTGCAACACAAAGAGACTTGGGGATACCTGTGCAGGAAATACAGAAAACTTGCACACAGGAAGGCTAATGGTATAGCAGCTAAAGGCTCTCTTGTGGTGCACTGGTAGTGTCCCTACACCTAGACAGAGAGACCTGTGTTCAAAACTCACCTACTCCAGAGGTATATAGTACTATCTCTGAACAGGTTGATTCGAAAAGAAAATTGAAATGTTGGCTGTTATTTCGAGTAGAGTTTTATTTTCATGTGTATTCAAGTACAGGAGTATTGTGAAAAGTTTACTATGATTTACTTCAGGAAGAAGGGCTTATGCCCGAAACGTCGATTCTCCTGCTCCTTGGATGCTATCTGACCTGCTGCACTATCTCCATGCGGGATCAATCACTCCCTACGAGGGATCTATTGCTCCCCTGTGCTGAGCGCATTCTCACGTTCCCCACAAGGGTTTGATCGCTTCTCTGTGTTTAGCTCAATTTCCTCCCATGCCGGATCCAATCTTTTGATCCCCACACCTCTGCATTATCATCTCACCACTGACCACCATCCAGGCTCATCAGCTGCCTCACCGCTGACCACTGGAGTCCTGCTCTGGTATTGCACCACTTCCAGACCTCGAAGAAACTGCAATGTTCCCAGCCCAGGCGCACTCTCGTCCTCCTGGCTGGTTGCTGCACCAAGCCTCCAGAAGATAAGCAAAAAGAAGGTAGAAAAGGGAAGAAATCTTACTGGAGTTGTACAAGGAGTGGGGGAGAACACATTTGGAGTACTGTGAACCCTTTTGGTGCCATCATTTAAAATACAATATCATTTCAATGGAAACAGTTCAGAGAATGATCATTGGATCCAAAACATAAACTCTGCTTTTTCTCCACAGATGGACTGACCTCAAAACATCAACTGATGAAGTGGCACTTGACCTGATACATTAACTCTCCTTTTTCTCCACAGATGCTGCCAGACCTGCTGACTTTCTCCCACAATTTCTATTTTTGTTTCAGATTTCCAGTATCCACAGTTCTTTGTTTTGAAATGGAGCTGGATCAGATAGATTGTAGTATTCTAATGCAGTCCTTGTACAATCTTTTATTCTCAAACATTCACAGCCTGTGATTTGAAATCCATGTTGAACACCTCTGACAGTTATTAATTTCTCCAAAAGAAGTGATTTATTATTTCTTTGTATCACTGGGGCTGGAGTGTCCCATGTTTAGGTTAAGTGCTATTTTCAGACAGTTTCATGGTAGATGTTCCATAATGGCTCACAGCTATTTTTTCTCAATCTCTCTTCCACTCCTCACCTCATTAGTCATGCCAGTGGCCTCTTTGGCAGCCTTCTTGTGAAATCATGTGACATTGCCAGGACCTTGTGGTATTCAAACCATGGGTGCCATATTTAATGTCCAATTGCACACCATTTCAAGTGCTACAAATCAGGAATGACCTTGCGTACTGTTCTCTGGGAAACGAAAAGGTTTCAGAAAGGGATGTTGGCAACATGCTTTTGAGATAGGTACCTGGAGTGCCTGGTAGATCGTCTGCTGGTCATCCTCTATCCCCAAGGATGACCAGAGGTGGTCAAAACACCTAACACCACCAGCTCAGAGTTGACGGCAGAGTCAGACAGAATGTACAGCAATGTGTGGTAAAGCTTAACGATCATCTGTGCTGTACAGGGGTAAATTGCAGTTTTAAAGGAATTTTTCTTTCTACAGTTACACAGGGTATCGGTGGGGCCACTCTTTGAGTAGTTTTGGTCTCCTAATCTGAGGAATGACATTAGCAAGTTTTGAGAAGATTTGTAGTTCACGTTGAGGTTCTGGACGTAGGTTTGCTCGCTGAGCTGGAAGGTTTGTTTTCAAACGTTTCGTCACCATATTAAGTAACATCTTCAGTGAACCTTCAAATGAAGCACTGTTTCAAACCCAAAGAAACTCAAACATATAAATAGAAAGAGGGCTACACAACCAGTGCTTCATTCAGAGGCTCACTGAAGATGTTACAAAGTATGGTGATGAAATGTCTGAAAATGAACCTTCCAGCTCAACGAGCAAACCTACATCCAGAGGAAGGAAATTCTTTCAATTGAGAGAGCCCAGCGAAGATTCACCAGACTGATTCCTTGGATTACTTGCTGAAATTTAAAAGAATTGGGCAGGGAGTCTTACAGAAACATGTAAACTCCCAACAGTACTGGACAGCCATGATGAGGGAAGATTGTTCCTGACGTTGGGGAAGTCCAGAACTAGGGGTCACAGTTTAAGAATAAGAGATAAACCACTCAGGGCTGAGATGAGGAAGAATTTCTTCATCCAGAGCTGTGAACCTTTGGAATTGTCTACCACAGAAAACTGTTGGGACCAGTTCATTTGATATATTCAAGAGGGAGCTGGACATGGCTCTTGCACCCAAAGAGATAAAGGAGTATGGGGAGAAAGTGGGAGTGGATTTTAAAATTGCATAATCAGTAATAAATATATATGGAATGGTGGTGCAGGTTCAAAGGGCCAAATGGCCTACTCCTGCACCTATTTTCTATGTTTTTATGTTTCTATCTAAATGCCGTCATCTTTTCTCTGCTACCTCACACTCACTTGAACTCTGCTTGTGCGCACAAACCTTACCAATATTCCAGGATGAACAGCCTTGCTATATCATATATCTCCACTCAGCAGCTCCCACTAACATCATCCTTGACAAGTCCTCCCGCTGCCTGCCCTTTGACAAAATCCAAAAAGCCTAGTGGCCTCCAACTAACTGCGAAATGAAGGTGTGCACCGAGAAATGAAGCTCAGAGCTGTCAGATGCATCCTTGATAAATGCATTAGATTGTTGTATGTCCCTGAGTGTACCTGGCAGGAGTATGCAAGCCAAATGTGTCCCTGAGCTCCAGCAGAAGTCCTGATGTGTCTGAGATCACCCACAATAACATGGAGGGCTTGGTGGTTTTGCTAATGCTGACTTCAGTAGACAAAGTTAAAAATGACGCAACACCAGGTTTATCTGGAGCCACTAGCATTTGGAGCACTGCTCCTTCATCAGGTGCTTGTCAAGTATATGATTGTGAGACACAGAATTTATAGCAAAAGTTGACAGCGTGATGCAACTGAAATGTTATTATTGAAAAAGACCTGGGCTATTTCAGTTGGATCTCACTTAAACCTTTGCTAAAAATTCTGTGTCTCACAATCTTATACTCCACAATCACCCCTGATGAAGTAGCGGCACTCCGAAAGCTAGTGCTTCCAAATAAACCTGTTGGACTGCAACCTGGTATTGTGTGATTTTTAACGTTGTACACCCCAGTCCAACACCGGGACCTCCAATTCAGTAGAGAAGGGATGGAGTAATAGGTTGTCCATAGAACTTTCAAAGACAAGTTGATGAAGAGGCACAGGGAAGGCAACTACCAGAGAACCATTCTAACTTCCAAGTCAGCAAATGCTGCCAACTAGTTTCTTGGGAGAGAAGGGAAGAATAGCAAGCTGCAAACAAATGAGACAAGTTGAGATATTAATAAATGCAAATGCATGGAAATCAGGTTGTCGCTGCTTATCAGTGAAAACCTGATCTCACTATTGCAACTTTAAGGGGAAAATTAGAATTTCTTTTCTCAATGTTGAGAATCAGTTCTTTTTCTTCCTCATTATACTTTCCTGCATTTCTCTCTATTGTTCACGTCACTCAAGGCAACAGCAAATTCCACTGATAAAATATCTTTTCTGCTATTCTTCTCACTTCTTTGGAGTGTCAGAGAAACACTTGTTAGCTTTCTAACTTGCTACCCCAACAATTATCCTAAAAACATAAACTACAGCCATGTCTATTTTGCTCAAAGATTTATTTGTACTTTAGGTAGTTGAAGTGGACAATACTACCCTTCAGAATTGCTCCATTACCCAGAGACCCTTGACGAAGCCATGCTGACTCTGCCCTACTTTACTAAGTATTCCTGTGATGGTGCTGTCACTTTAAACAGTTATTTTGAGCTTTTTTACCTAAAAGAGTTTGTAAGGCAGATGTACAGAGCTGGCTACTGAACATGATGTATAAACAACTTGTGAGGGCTTGGTTTCTTTTTGTAACAGCCTGAATGGGTGTGGCCAGCTCTCACAGATCCAGATTTCTGGGTTTTGTTTTTTGCAGTAACATTAAAAGCCATTGGGATCTCAAAAGAGTTAGAAGCTTTGGTAAATGTCTCCTGGCTGCTATACTATCTGATTTTTCTTTTTATGTTTTTTTGGATTAGAGAACCGCATGTCAGAATTTATGTGTTAAATTGCCTTTTTGCAATGGGTTATGTTTATGGGATGTTACTATATTGGAACAGTTAATTAGTAATAGTTACTGTATCTATTATTTGATTATATTTTCCACCAGTTACATTATTCTAAATTTAACTATCATGTTTAAATATCTTACATTTTGTTTAATGTTGAGTATTTTGATCAGTCACATCACATCTGGACACACACTTCACATCTGTCTGAGCTACCTTCTGAAAATATTTTGAGTGAGTCTGGTTTGGTCCATAATAAGCCACATCTCATCTTTAATAATGGATTCTAAATCTTGGCAACAAACAGACTATGAATGGACTATTTGACTTCTTAACATGATCCAGATTATCTAGACACTTGGCATTTTAATTCTCCGTCCCATTCAAACTCTTGAGCACTTCATCCATGGCATCTTACATTGTTCCAATGAAGCTCAATGGAAGGTTGAGGAAAATATCTCACCTTTCAATTAAGCATTTTACAGCAATCCAGATTTGACACGAAGCTCAACACTTCCAAAATCAGAACTGTAGCTCTCATTTTTAAGGCATCAATGTCTGAACTACTGGTATTTGTGGAGAGATTGTGATGAAGTGGTAATATCACTGGAATCCATGCTAAAGTTCTGACGATATTGGTTTAAAATCCATTCTGGCAACCAGGAGACTTGATATTCCATTAAGGATTCTGGAATAGAATGCTAATCTCAGTAATGGTGACCATGATATGTGAATCAATTGTTCAAACCACCTATCTGCTTATTCTTGAGGGAAAGAAATCCGCCGTTCTTACTTGTATGGCCTTCCCATGATTCCAGGTCTAAATTAGTATTGTTATCTCTCAACTTCCCTCTGAACTGTATAACAAGTCACAACATTCGAGGGCAAGAAATAGAAGCATCGCCAATGATACTCATATCCCATGAAAGAATAAATTTAAAATAAACACAAATTGTGGCTTCTGATTTTTATTTTGTACTTTCCTCATCACCATTCATCTTTTTGTTTTTGCAGGATCATCCATTTTGTAATTGATGGTTATCACAGGAAAAAAATATCCACTTACTTGCCAGTATTCTTCCAAGCCAGACTTGCAATTCTGACCTCGTGCTGGAACCTCCATTATAGAACGTTAGATAGGTCTTGACAGTACGAGCTGCCATATTCTGTTTGCTTCAGAACCTCTCGTTGTATGAGTATATGATTGAAAGAGTTAGGGTTTTGTTGTGTATGTTTGGGGAAGTCAGGGATGGGGGTGTCAATTGTGTAGTCATCCAAGAGTTTGAATTGTTTCTAATCAGTCTAAATTTTCTGTACATCAATTCAGGGAAGTAAAATAGAACCTTCAGGAATCTCCAATTCAAACTTAGAATCTCTGATTCTAACTCAGAGACTTTTACACACAGGGTAATTGCCAATCAGGTGTTCAAATTGCCAAGACAATTCTTGTCCTGCCAGTGCATTGGGACATCTGAGAGACCACACCTCATATCTGGGGAAATTGTACTTCTGGTTTCCACCTATCAAAAGACAGGAAGATCTGGGCTAATTTTCTTTTGAAGTATTGATGGAGGGAAAAATATTTTCATAGACAATTAAGAAATCCTCCACTACTTTTTGAAGAGAGTCCCATGAAAACTTTGACATCCACATGAAGGAGCAGACAGAGCCTCAGTTTAATGTCATATACAAAGGGTAAACATCTGACAATGTTGCACGTCATTAGCATCATACAGCCAGACTAAATAAATCTTTGGTAGGCAATTTGCAACCACAATTGTCTGACTCAGAGGCAAGTGTACACCAACTGAACCAAGACTGACACTTCTAAGTGCCTAGGAATATGTAGACTCTTATGAGGACAGGCCCACATAGGGAAACTGAAACAAAATGAATATATTGAACAGAAACCAGCTCAGGGGTGCTCACCATCTGGAGCAGGCTCTGTAGCTGCTTCGTAGGAGGTGTTCTACTTTATTGTTGTTAGGAACGTGGTTAATTCATAGTCTCCTGTTGTACTCGGCATTTCCTGCGAGGTGTTAACCTTTCAAGATTTCCCTTTGATCCAGCATCTGGGAAGCAAAGGAGTATCAGTATGGACTGCACAAAATATCCATCCCTCTACCCACTCTCCCACTGTTGCATTGTGTGAAAAAGCAAGAAAATACTTGTCATGTGAACATACAACTGACACGTTCACTGCCACGTTGAATCATGTGCTAAATAGCAAGAAATATATCAAGCTACCAACCACATGGAAAGTCAAAAGGAATACACTTGATGTATCTGCAGTATTCAGAATCTAAGGTATGATTATTTCAAGCTTATGGGAACCAGTCAACTCCTGAAACAGCCAATTCCCACTCCTAAAAATTTCCGGCGTAGAATTCTTACTCACTTATTGCTCCTACCCTATTCGTCCCATGATGCAATCTGGGAACATACTGCAGTTCAAGCTGGAGTTGTTGTAATCATAGTCAGATATTTATCAATCAGGTGGAGATTGGTTGCAGAGAGGGAGTGTGGTGACAGAGGGGCCAGAGACCCTGGAAATTTGTTTCAGATCAGGATCTTGACATGATTTAGTAGAATTGCAAATACAACAGGAAACTCCCATGGATCTCGTAGGAAATCAGCTGCAAAAAATCAAGCGACAATCAAGGACTGTTTTAAACATAAATTTCGCTTTCTCGAATCGCACACCATGACATTGTGAATCTCGCCTCAGTCTCACCTCACACAGCAGGAAGAGCTACTTCAATGAGTCTAACTTGACAAGCATTGACCAGATACATAGAAGAGCTCCAGCCATAGCCGGATGAGAAACAGCCTCTCCTCTCAGACAATGCTAACAAGTGATCATTCATTCCTTGCAAGACAGTTTGGTTGCTTCACACTTCACTCACTTTCAGCAGCAGTTCCTTGCTGCATCACAGCACAGAGGCAGCTTATGTTTCACCTTTGCTGAGAGTCAAGAACAGAGATCGCACCCCACTGTCACTGAAGCAGCAGCAGCAACATGAGCAACATCTGCTCTGGGCTGCACACATGCAGAGGCCAGGGTGGGGAGGGTGGATGTAAACATCCAGGTGGAAGGAGCTGAGATACCGAACAAAAGGTTCTGCTATTAAAGGTCAGCTCTTTTAACAAAAGTAGGCATCAGTGCCTCAGAAGCTAGGTGGACCAGGAGAGCACGCAGCGCCAACGGTTAACAAAATGTTTGGCAATGGAGGGCACCTTCTCTCCCAGAATCTTCCTCTCACCATGATTTGCCGTCCAAAAGCAGGGAAAGCAGTGATGTATGAAAGCTTGTTATAGCCTGTGTAAAGAAGAGGGAAGGATAACATTTGTAGAGAGTGACTGCCAAGTGCAGAGGTGTAAGGCAATTCAATGAAGGTGAGCGGGAGCGTTGACTACTCAGTTAAAGATGTGATATTGTCTGCAGAGAGACAGTTGACTGAAGACGCCTGATCAGAAGAATATCCAACAAGTTCATATGTAGCTCTTGGCTGCAGTGAGTATTATTGCTGTCTTCTGACAGGCCTTTCTGAGGTCTTGGGTAGACTTGGTTCACTGTAAAAAGTGAGGTCTGCAGATGCTGGAGATCAGAGCTGAAAATGTGTTGCTGGTTAAAGCACAGCAAGTCAGGCAGCATCCAAGGAACAGGAAATTCGATGTTTCGGGCCAGAGCCCTTCATCAGGAATTGGTTCACTGCCTCCAGGTTAGAGTAGGCTTCAGGCAAACTGCCCAACCTGGGCTGCTTAAAGACTCATCACACCTTGGCCAATCTTTTACGTTCAGGTGGGAAAGCCGAAGACCAGCTGAGCTGCCCAGGAGTTTTCACTATGTTGACTTTTGATCGGCAGAAAGTTGGGGGGTTGGGGCTGGGGTTGGTGGGGGTGCGGGGGAATCCCCCTGTCCATTAGAGGTCTGCCCCATCATTGTACCTTGCTTTTAAGTATTCTCTGACTCTCAACTTGCCACCCCCCATACTCGTCTGCCATTCAGGTCCATCCAAAATCCCAGGCTTAACTTCAGTCTGAGAATTAGGTTTCTTTCTTGGGAGCTGTCCGCAATTTCAGCAATCACCACTACTCAATCTCGTTAGTCATGGAGTCATAGAGATGTACAGCATGGAAACAGATCCTTCAGTCCAACCCATCCATGCCGACCAGATATCCCAACCCAATCTAGTCCCACCTGCCAGCACCCGGCCCATATCCCTCCAAACCCTTCCTATTCATAAACCCATCCAAATGCCTCTTATATGTTGCAATTGTACCAGCCTCCACCACATCCTCTGGCAGCTCATTCCATACACATATCACCCTCTGCGTGAAAAAGTTGTCCCTTAGGTCTCTTTTATATCTTTCCCCTCTCACCCTAAACCTATGCCCTCTAGTTCTGAACTCCTCAACCCCAGGGAAAAGACTTTGTCTATTTATCCTATCTATGCCCCCCATAATTTTGTAAACCTCTATAAGGTCACCCCTCAGCCTCTGATGCTCTAGGGAAAACAGCCCCAGCCTGCTCAGCCTCTCCCTGTAGCTCAGATCCTCCAACCCTGGCAACATCCTTGTAAATCTTTTCTGAATCCTTTCAAGTTTCACAACATCTTTCCAATAGGAAGGAGACCAGAATTGCACACAATATTTCAACAGTGGCCTAACCAATGTCCTGTACAGCCGCAACATGATCTCCCAACTCCTGTACTCAATACTCTGACCAATAAAGGAAAGCATACTAAATGCCTTCTCACTATCCCATCTACCTGTGACTCCATTTTCAAGGAGCTATGAACCTGCACTCCAAGGTCTCTTTATTCAGCAACACTCCCTAGGACCTTACCATTAAGTGTATAAGTTCTGCTAAGATTTGCTTTCCCAAAATGCAGCACCTCGCATTTATCTGAATTAAACTCCATCTACCACCTCACTGTCCATTGGCCCATCTGGTCCAGATTCTGTTGTAATCTGAGGTAACCCTCTTCGCTGTCTACTACACCTCCATTTTGGTGTCATCTGCAAACTTACTAACTGTACCTCTTATGCTCGCATCCAAATCATTTATGTAAATGACAAAAAGTAGAGGGCCCAGCACCATTCCTTGTGGCACTCCACTGGTCACAGGCCTCCAGTCTGAAAAACAACCCTCCACCACCATCCTCTGTCTTCTACCTTTGAGCCAGTTCTGTATCCAAATGGCTAGTTCTCACTGTATTCCATGACATCTAACCTTGCTAATCAGTGTCCCATGGTGAACCTTGTTGAGCATATTACTGAAGTCCATATAGATCACGTCTACTGCTCTGCCCTCATCAATCTTCTTTGTTACTTCATCAAAAAACTCAATCAAGTTTGTGAGACATGATTTCCCACACACAAAGCCATGTTGACTACTCCTAATCAGTCCTTGCCTTTCCAAATACATGTACATCCTGTCCCTCAGGATTCCCTCTACCAACTCACCCACCACTGAGGTCAGGCTCACCAGTCTATAGTTCCCTGGCTTGTCTTTACCACCCTTCTTAAACAGTGGCACCACGTTTGCCAACCTCCATTTTTCTGGAACCTCACCTGTGACTATCGATGTTACAAATATCTCAGCAAGAGGCCCAGCAATCACTTCTCTAGCTTCCCACAGAATTCTAGGGTACACCTGATCAGATCCTGGGGATTTATCCAACTTTAATCATTTCAAGGCATCCAGCACTTGCTCCTCTATAATCTGGACATTTTGCAAAATGTCATTATCTATTTCCCTACAGTCTATATCTACCATATCCTTTTCCACAGTAAATACTGATGCAAAATATTAATTTAGTATCTCCCCCATTTTCTGTGGCTCCACACAAAGGCCGCCTTGTTGATCTTTGAGGGGCCCTATTCTCTCCCTAGTTACCCTTTTGTCCTTAATCTGTTTGTAAAACCCCTTTGGACTCTCTTTAATTCTATTTGCCAAAGCTATCTCATGTCCCCTTTTTGCCCTCCTGATTTCCCTTTTAAGTATACTCCTACTTTCTTTATACTCTTCTAAGGATTCACTTGATCTATTCTGTCTATACCTGACATATGCTTCCATCTTTTTCTTAACCAAACCCTCAACTTCTTCAGTCATCCAGCATTCCCTATACCTACCAGCCTTCCCTTTCACCCTGACAGGAATATACTTTCTCTGGATTCTTGTTATCTCATTTCTGAAGGCTTCCCATTTTCCAGCCGTCCCTTTACTTGCAAACTTTTGCCTCCAATCAGCTTTCGAAAGTTCTTGCCTAATACTGTTAAAATTGGCCTTTCTCCAATTTAGAACTTCAACTTTTAGATCTGGTCTATCCTTTTCCATCACTATTTTAAAACAAATAGAATTGTGGTCGCTGACCCCAAAGTACTCCCCCACTGACACCTCAGTCACCTGCCCTGCCTTATTTCCTAAGATTAGGTCACATTTTACACCTTCTCTAGTAGGTACATCACATACTGAAATAGAAAATTGTCTTGTACACACTTAAGAAATTCCTCTCCATCTAAACCTTTAACACAATGGCAGTCCCAGTCGATGTTTGGAAAGTTAAAATCCCCTACCATAACCACCCTATTATTCTTACAGATAGCTGAAATCTCCTTACAAGTTTGTTTCTCAATTTCCCTCTGACTACTGGGGGGTCTATAATACAATCCCAATAAAGTGATCATCCCTTTCTTATTTCTCAGTTCCACCCAAATAACTTCCCTGGATGTTTTTCTGGGAATATCCTCCCTTAGCACAGCTATAATGCTATCCCTTATCAAAAATGACACCCCCTTCCTCTATTGTCTCCCTTTCTATCCTTCCTGCAGCATTTGTATCCTGGAACATTCAGCTGCTAGTCCTGCCATCCCTGAGCCATGTTTCCGTAATTGCTATGATATCCCAGTCCCATGTTCCTAACCATGCCCTGAGTTCATCTGCCTTCCCTGTTACGCCCCTTGCATTGAAATAAATGCAGCTCAATTTATTAGTCCTACCTTGTCCCTGCCTGCCCTGATTGTTTGACTCATTTCTGTTCTCAGCTGTACCTGTCTCAGATCGACCTCTTTCCTCACTATCTCCCTGGGTCCCCCCCCCCACCTTACTAGTTTAAATCCTCCCAAGCAGTTGTAGCAAATTTCCCTGCCAGTATATTAGTCCCCTTCCAATTTAGGTGCAATCCGTCCTTCTTGTACAGGTCACTTCTACCCTAAAAGAGATTCCAATGATCCAAAAATGTGAATCCAGCTCCTCAGCCATGCATTCATCTGCTCTATCTTCCTATTCCTGCCCTCACTAGTTCGTAGCACTGGGAGTATCCAGATATTACCAACCTTGAGGACCTCCTTTTCAAACTTCTGCCTAACTCTCTCTAATCTCCCTTCAGAGTCTCAACCTTTTTCCTTCCAGTGTCATTGATTCCAATGTGGACAATGACCTCCTGCTGGCCAGTTAGTGCTAAGACAACAGAGCTGCGCTCCAGTCAGATAAGCCAGGAGCCCTATAGGCTGTGACATCCTCCCGATGGAACCAGAACTCCCATTCTGAAATGACTAGGCTGCTCTCAGTGAAACATCATTGCAGGGTAGCCAGGTTTCAGCTGGATGAGATATTGACTGACTTTTAGGTTGTGAGTGGGGTGGGGGAGGCAGACAGCACTCATAAAACCTAAACACCACAATTCTGGTCTAAGATCCGAGAGAGGTAGGCAACCAACCTTGGTGAAATTTAGTGGCTATTTGATTTTGGAAGTTTTGAATGGTAATTGTGAATGGCCCTGGCCTTTGGAAAAACTGTAGCGACTCTGATTTAATTTGAAAGCTCCTAGGATTTGAATGAATGGATGAATGAGGTTTTTGGATGAAGGAATGATTTTATTGTCATGTGTATTTCACAGTAAGAAAAGCAATAAAACACAGGAAATCTTTCCCACTGTCACCACAATCCGGCACCATTTTGGATTTTGGAATGTTGATGGCATAACCTTTGTGACTGAATTGATGGAATTGACACTTGCTGCACAAGCCAAAGGCTGAGCAATGATCTATCGCATGGATTATATAAAAGATCCTGATGCAGCCTGGGGAATTATGCACCCAATGTGCCTAGTCAGCCAGTTATGTCTTTCCACAGTTATAATCATCCACAAAATTATGAAGTTCAATCCCAAATTTCTGGAAGGGACTGAGGCCTTTACCTATATGTTTCTAATAAATGCAATGAAATATACAAAAACAATCCAGTTAATGCATTTAAACCTGCTATTGCTTTGTTGGCAATTTTAAAGTTTACAGTTTTACTTTGGACTTTCAAAATTTCAATTATTGAAGAAAATGGTGGATGAAGAGTATTTCAAAAAGCATTTTAAATGGATCAATTGACTTATCAACAAATCATGATCATGAAATCAAAAGACATTCACATGTTTCACTGTTTTATAAAGAGAATACATTCAAGTTGTATTAAATATTTAAGTCTTTAAGGAATCAATTGAAGAACAGTCAGTTTTGGCCAAATGGTCATTGGGCTTGCAAAGAACATGATCAACATGCATTGATTCTATCAGCATTTTTCAGTAGTGTCAAAAGAGGCGGCAATAGATATTGCCATTCCAGGACTCCAGTGGAATGAAATTAGATGAGAAATTGGGTGAATCATAAAAATGGATCCTGATGAACATGACAAATGTTATCAGTTGGTCACAGAGATTTATGATCCTTGATACATCTTCACCCATTGCAATTGGCAATTGAAGACTTCCTTATGTCATTAGTTTCAGGAGTGTGAAGCACATTGCTAATATTTTACATTTTAAATCTGTTTTTCTTTTGTTCAGCTGTTTGGCTATGTTATGACATATCTCTGTGGCCATCACATCCTGAAGTAGAACTTGAATGTCACTGCATCACAAGACCCTGTGTATATTAAATCTGTTTAGATGGGAATTTTTTTCCTGGTTCCCAGCTACACTATAACCATTTAGATTATACAGTAAGATTAAACTGAAAGATTATGCTTTGGAATTTGATATTTTTAAAATTTTCATCTGACATAATTTAAATTATTCAAGACTGACTGCAATTGCTTTTGTTTTAGGAAAATTACCTGAGATAATGTTGAAGCACAAACAGGAATTGCTAAAGAAACTCAAGCAGGCCTAGCAACAACTGTGGAAAGAAAGCATAGTCAGTGTTTCAGGTCCAGTGACCCTTCTTTGAAACTGCAGAAAATGCTGAAATATTCATTCTTTACTTTGAAGGAATTAACTGAGGAAGTGGGAAGAGCCATAAGTGTGCAACAGAGTTTAAATTCAATATTACACTGAAACAAGGGAAGACAAGTTTGAAATGTTTGGGCTTGCACTCCTCAGGACTAAGACAAAAGAAAGGGGCATTGCCATGTCAACAACGGCTCAACCAATCAGCACTTTTTTTTCTTATGTTGTATCAATGGGTGTTCCTTTTCCAAGTCTGCTTGCTTGCATCTGACTGCTGGTGCATGCATAAAGAAAACAGAGGCACAGTGGCAGTGTCTCTACCTTTGGATTAAGTGATCCAGGTTCAAGTCCAACCTGCTTCAGCGGTGTGTAATAACATCTCTGAACAAATGGTTTAGAAGATACTATTTCTACACATACAAACAAAGAAGGACATCATTTTTGGACAACATACACATCCAAAGACAGGCGAAACAAAGACACGCATGAGAATTCCTAGAGGCATGGCACTGTAACCAGAACTCCATCATTAAACACATCGATTTAGATCTTATGTACCTCCCCTTGAAAAAGGAACCAGAAATGACATCATCCACCTTAAGAAACCAAGACCTACAAATACAGAGGCAGCACATACAACCAGCACTTCACCAGAGACTCACTGATGATGTTACCTAGCATGGTGAGAAAACAAACCTTCAATTTCAGCAAGCTAATTTACATACTTATCAACCTGAGGTACAAGTCTTCTCAAAAATTAGAAGACACTGCTAGAGGAAAAGATTAAACTTTGTGTCTCCTTTCAGCAGTGTTCAAGTTCTGTACTACCAAGTAATTAGTCCCTTTCCACAGGAAGGGTAGGTGAACTTATTGTAACAGTAAACAACTTGGTTGGTCAAAGGTCTATCATTGAATATTCATGAACATTCAGGATACTGTGAAATTAATTGGGGTCTTTTATGAGACCAATTAAACTACAGACAGAATTCGATTCACAGTTCCAATTAGGTTCTCTCCATCCACTTGACATGCAAGCTCCAACTTGTAGTTCCAGGCTTGAGGCCTCTTAGAAAAAAGCATGGCCCAAATCTCTGTCTCTAGGTATGAGACATGGGAGATATGATCCAAGATTAGGACCCTGAGTAAATCCTGAAATGCTGACCTCTGAGAATTGTATGGAAAATTCAAACCTCCAATGCCCCTGAAATTCTCTGAAAAAGAGTTAGAATAAGAGCATTCAAACAGTTCCACGCATTCACTTAGACTGTTACCCAGAAATATTAGACAGAAAAATGAAACACGTATAACTCCTGGGTAACTGCACAGCTGACGAGTATCCTTCCACACTTCCATTCCGTCCCCCCTAACACACACAAGCTCCTCTCACACTCTCAACCAATCACTCAAAATGATCCGCCAATTGCTCCTTGAACTCTCAACTCTCGGCAATGCCAATATGACCTGCTGACTGTTCATTACCCATCCTTCTAGCCTTCTCAATCATACTACCTTCCAACCACCCAACTTCCCTCCTGACCAGACTACTGCTCACCCCTTGATTAACCCCTCTACCTACCTAAATGGCTCCTGAGTGAATACAGTTCTCTATCTGACCTGACTACCTCTACCTGACAAAACTATTACCTCACCCATGTGTCATTTTATGAACTATCACACTACCCACCTACTCCCCTCCCTCAATTCCCCCATATCCCACTCTACCCATCTAACAGCTTACTCACTGAGTGTCAAAATGTGTGACTAGAAAAACAAGCATGTCAGGCAGCATCGAAGGAGCAGGTAAGTCGACATTTCGAGCATAAGCTCTTCATCAGGAATGTGGGGGCAGTGGGGAAGAGGACTGAGAGCTGCCCATTTACCTCAGCCATCTACCCACCTTCCCCACTCACCCAATGACTAGCATTCATCCATTCACCAACTAACAGACGGTTTAAACTTAACATGTGGTAGCTGGTGTCTTCCCCTTAGAGGACTGTGATCCAGTGGAGTACTGCTGGAGAGGCCAGTTTCAGAAGACCTGGTAAGAAATGCCAAGGAATGTTGAGTCAGACATAAGTTTCGGCAAAGTGGCAATTTGACGATGTCTACAGTTTCTTGGAAGATCCGAACTTTTGAACAGAAGTGCGAAACATGATTTTCAGCCGAACATTCCATTTTAAGATTTGGAAGAAAGATGGTGTAAGCTCCATCCACGAATGAAAGCATTTCTCTCTTCAGCATTTTAGATAAATTCAAAAGACATTTGCTCATTTATTAACTTCACGCATTACAATGAATATGAATAATGACTGTTCATGTGCCTAACTTGTTTGTATGCCATAACAGTAGATATGGTAGTTTTATTTTCTTATCAAAGCAATCTCTGCATCCTTAGATACACTGATTAGCATTGATAGATCCTTTTTCTTAATAAGTATCTAAATTATGAGAATGAAAGTCATAGTCTCATCTAATTTCCCTGCGACATTTTACGAGCAATTGTCATAGTAAATATTGGAAGGCAGAATGGTTCTTGCTATCAACAATTGATGACATTCACTTGACATAATTATTGATTGTGGTGCTAATCCTTGGTTTATTACCAGAGCACAACACAATCAGTATTTATTAAAATACAATAATTTGATATATATTTGGAAATTCACAAGTGGCAATGTATAATAACGAGTGGGCACACAGTTTTGAATAAGTGAACCACTCTGCATTTGCAAATATAACACCTAATCAAGGGTGCCTAACTGAGATTAATATCAGCCATAAGGCAAATGTTGCAGTTCTCAAAAATATGCAATGTTACTCTGTTTTTTACAACCTTTCTTATTTTGTGCAGGTCAGAAATAGGTACAAATAGGATGATACATCACTGATGTCATTCTTCCATCTATGCCAGCTGACAGCCTCCTAAATCTTCCATCATACATATTCTGTGGGATTTTTATTCAACTGAATATACGGGATGTAGTTACCTGCAAATTAATCTTTGTTTCATAACTGAGGACAAGTAATGAGCTGAGGGTGTTTTGATTGATCCTGATTGATTGCCAGAATGCCAACATGTGATCACAATCTACGACTCCAATAGCTGCTGATGCCATCAGGTTTGAACTTACCTTTCTTATTCTCATTTGTTTTGATAAAGCAGAAGTACACCTATGCCCAGAAAATGACCAACATTGTGCTGTTTCATGGAACTTCAAAATATAGCCGACCAATTTGCTTTAAATTCTGCAGAAAGACTATAAACACCACACACATTAATATAATAACTGGACAAATCTACCGAATACTTCCTACGTCCACATCTGCAAATTCATGCATCTTCATCATACCTTAGTGGATCTCCTGCTACAGTCATTAGCTTTGTGACCTCCAAACCTAAATAAACAAGTGTTCTCCTGCTCAACTTCCCTTTCCTCACATTCCACTAACTTAATCTTATTCTTTCAGGTAACAACTTTATCTCTCCAATTTTGTATACTTTCATTGGCATCTGATCCTCCAAACATTTAGATTCATTGATTCATTCTTGTATTAGTTCCATATTACATTTCCATATTGCTATTAACTTTTCTGACCCACCCCCACAATCTTCACTCCTTCAATTCAGACCTCTTGTATAATCCCTCTACATCGACTGCTGTATGTTACTCCTTCTTTAAATTCGATCAGAGAATTGCTATCATGTGGGAACAGGCTACTCGGCTCCTCGATCCACATTACACTCCAAACAGCAACTCACCCAGACCCACTCATCCTTGTAACCCTGCATTTTCCATGGCTCATCCACCTAGCCTGCACATCCCTGGACACTATGGGTGATTAAGTACGGTCAGTCCATCTAACCTGCACAGCTTTGGACTGAGGGGGGATACTGGAATACCTGGAGAAAGCTCAGGCAGATATGGGGACAATGTGCAATCTCCACATTGACAGACTCTGGAGGGTGGAATCAAATCTAGGTCCCTAGTGCTATGAGGCAGCAGTGCTAGCCATTAAGCCAATGTGCTACTCATTCTTCTTGTTCCTTCTCTCAGCTCCTCCATCTTCATTTCCTCCTTTAAAGCCGTTACTTTAAAACAAACTTGCACCAAACCTTTTGGTTGCTTCTTTTAATTGGCATTCATTTGTTTTCTGATTGAGCCTCCTTGGGACATTTTCCAACATTAAAGACAGTAGTTCATTGTAAGTTAGTTTTGGTGTTGAATTTCTTGAATGATACTGGGATTTTTCCATATAAACAGGTTACAGTGGATGAACTAATCAATTGCAAGTTTTCACATTACAAGACATGGCAATTAATGTAGTGGCATAATTAAAACGGAACAGAAATTTCTGGAAAGGATCAGCAGGCTTTACAGCCTTTGTTTAGAGAGAATGGAGTTAATAGGCTGGATTACAGGATTCCAGCGAAGATGTTGAGCCAAGCACATCTTTGTCACTCACTTCCATTTATCAGACAACTGACTAAATTATTTGAAGGTGAGACTTTCATTTATCGCCAGGAGGAAGTTCCTTTAGCATGTGGTTTGATGCTGTGCCAAGAATTTGGGTCCTTTACAGACTGTTTGAGGAGAAGCCAAAGTCAAAAACAAAAGCAGCAACAGTCTTCAGCTTATACTTGAAAACAACACTGTTTGTTGGACATGAATGCTGCATGCTGTCGTACATGATAATCATTGATATTCTAGGCTCTGACTTTTAGTTACAATTGACTGATCTTCTTTGTGTGTTCATCCCATGTGCTCTCAAGACTCTTCCTTATTCTATGGTTCACAGTGTGCTAACTCCCCTGACATTGTGGTATTTATATTCAGTGATGTGCAATTCCATGACATTGTTGCAAAGATGCTCCAGGGTCCAGGAGCTCCTGCACAATGAAAATCTCATCTCAGAGTTTGTGGTCAATCAGCAGTCAGCACTTTTGCATGCCGCCATCAGCATCAGAAGGACCAGTGGTCATTGCTGGTGTTGTAGAAAGGCCAGGAAAATTCAGCATTGGACCCAGATATTCAGGTAAATCCAGGATCTTGTTGGGAGAGGGGAATGGAGGGGAAGGGAGAGATGAAACAAATTGTGGGCTTTCTTTGGACAGGTGGGTGGTGGGATGGAGAGAGAGAGACAAGGTGGTAGGGAGAGGATTTCCAAATCACACCAGGGGCTGAGTAAGTGGCAACACAGCTCCCCATTATCCCAATCATTGCCCGAACTGGCAAGAATCATACAGAGTTAAAACTATTGGGTTGCAGCTACAAAACTGGCCTCTCCAACCATCCAATAAATCCAAGCAAAGGCAGAATGGGGGTCTTAACTTGAAATTACTTGACCAACTTGAGTTGAGCTGGACAGGCAATCCACCCAAGAGCTCCCATAATGTCAAGGTGGGCTTGCACCAGCCAGCCACAAATGGATGACACAGTGCTCTAATTATGGATCTACCCACCAGATGTCCCTGCCATGAAAAGCTGTACATATGAGTCAAACATTTCAGGTTTGTGATCTTATATTTCTAATGCTTCTCCATTCTGATGAAAAAAAAATTGATCTAGTGAGAGGGAGACCACAGAAGAAGAATAAAGGGAAAGGTTTTTGAGAGGGTGGAGGACAAAAGGTTTGATAGAAAAAGTCAAAAGGGAGTGGTATTGTGATGAGAGGATCACAGAAGTATTTTGGTGCAGCAGGAGACAATTCAGCCCATCATTGCCTGCACCAAATGAACTAGTATCATAGAGTCATAAAGATAAACAGTACTGAAACAGACCCTTCGATCCAACTCATCTTCGCCGACCAAATATCCTCAATTAATCTAGTCCCGTTTGCCAGCGGTTGGCCCATATCCCTTTAAATCCTTCCTATTCATATACCCATGCGGATGCCTTTTAAATGATGCAATTGTACCAGCCTCCACCATTTTCTCTGGCAGCTCATTCCATACACGTACCACCCTCTGCATGAAAAAGTTGCCCCTTATGTCCCTTTTAAATTTTTCCATTCTCACCCTAAATTATGCCCTCTAGTTCTGGACTCCCCCACCCCAGAGAAAAGGTCTTGTCTATTTACCCTATCCATGCCTCTCATGACTTTATAAACCTCTATAAGGTCACCCGTCAGCCTCCGACTCTCCAGGGAAAACAGCCCAAGCTTATTCAGCCTCTCCCTGTAGCTCAAATTCTCCAACCCTGGCAACATCGTTGTAAATCTTTTCTGAACGCTTTAGAGTTTCACAACATCCTTCTGTTGGAAGGAGACCAGAGTTGCATACAATATTCCAAAACTGGCCTAACCAATGTCCTGTACAGCCACAACATGACCTCCCAGCTTTTCCTGTCGGATGGGAGTTTAGGGAGAGTTTCCATGTTACTGATGATTATGTCCTAAGTTGCGAGTCCTATCAGCTTGCATGGATTGGTTAGAGTGGCAGTTAGAGGCAATAAGGAATTTACAGGAGCTAGGGGGTGTGATGGAGGGCAGTTATGGAAAGACAGAAAAACTGCAGATACAGTCAGATAGACAGGTTAACTGCAAGAAAGGTAGGAGAGGGCAGCAGGTACTGCAGAAGTCTCCTGTGGCTATCCCCATCTCAAACAAATATACTGTTTTGGAAAATGTAGGGTGTGATGGACTCTCAGGAGAATGTAGCATGAACAGCCAAGTTTCTGGTACCAAGACTGGTTCTAATGTAAGGAGAGGTACATCAGCTTCCAAGCTATCGATTGTGACAGGGGACTCTCTAGTCAGAGGCACAGACAGATGTTTCTGTAGCTGACAGTGAAAAATCAGAATGGTGTGTTGCTTCCCTGGTGCCAGGATCAAAGATGTCTCAGGGAGGGTGCAGAATGTTCTCAAATGGGAGAGGGACCAGCAGGAGGTCATTGTCCACATTGGACTGATCAGCATAAGAAGGAAAAAGGATGAGATTCTGAATGGAGAATATGGGAAGTGAGGCAGGAATTTAAAAAGGAGGTCCAGTAATATCTGGATTACTCCGGTACTACGAGCTAGTGAGGGTAGGAATAGGAAGATAGAACAGATGAATGTGTGGCTGAGGAGTTGGTGCAGGGGAGAAGGATTCACGCTTTTGGATCATTGGAATCTCTTCTGGGTACAAGGAGGACGGATTGCACCTGAATTAGAATGGGACTAACATACTGGCAGGGAGATTTGCTAAAACTGCTCGGGAGGATTTAAACAAGTAAGATGGAGTGGTGGCATCCCAGGGAGACTATGAAGAAGGAGATCAATCTGAGCCTGGTACAGTTGAGAAAAGGAGCGAGTCAAACAGTCAGGGCAGGCAGGGACAATGCAGAGAATAAGATAGGACTGGTAAATTAAATTGCATTTATTTTAATGCAAGAGGCCTAACAGGGCAAGTTTGGGAACATGGGACTGAGACATCATAGCAATTACAGAAACATGGCTCAGGGATGAACAGGATTGGCAGCTTAATGTGCTAGGATACAAAAGATATTGGAAGGATAGAGAGGGAGGCAAAAGAGGAGGGCAGTGGTATTTTTGATAAGGGATAGCATTACAGCTGGACTTAGGGTGGACATTCCTGGGCACGGTGGCACAGTGGTTAGCACTGCTGCCTCACAGCGCCTGAGACCCGGGTTCAATTCCCGACTCAGGCGACTGACTGTGTGGAGTTTGCACGTTCTCCCCGTGTCAGCGTGGGTTTCCTCCGGGTGCTCTGGTTTCCTCCCACAGTCCAAAGATGTGCGGGTCAGGTGAATTGGTCATGCTAAATTGCCCGTAGTGTTAGGTAAGGGGTAAATGTAGGGGTATGGGTGGGTTTTGCTTCGGCGGGTCGGTGTGGACTTGTTGGGCCGAAGGGCCTGTTTCCGCACTGTAAGTCTAATCTAATCTAATCTAATATATCAGAGAAGTGTTTGGGTGGAACTGAGAAATAAAAAAGGGATGATCACCTTATTAGAAGTGTACTATAGGCCCCCCAATAGTGGGAAATTGAGAAACAAATTTGCAAGCAGATCTCATTTATCTGTAAGAATAATAGGGTGGAGGATTTTAACTTTCCAAACATAGACTGGGACTGCCATAGTGTAAGGGTTTAGATTGAGAGGAATTTATAAAGTGTGTACAAGAAAACTTTGATTCATAGAACATAGAAAAAATACAGCGTAATACAGGCCCTTTGGCCCTCGATGTTGTGCCGACCCAAGTCCACCTAACCTACACTAGCCCACTATCCTCCATATGCCTATCCAGTGCCTGTTTAAATGCTCATAAAGAGGGAGAGTCCACCACTGCTACTGGCAGGGCATTCCATGAACTCACGACTCGCTGAGTAAAGAATCTACCCCTAACATCTGTCCTATAACTACCACCCCTTAATTTAAAGCTATGCCCCCTCGTAATAGCTGACTCCATATGTGGAAAAAGGTTCTCATTGTCAACCCTATCTAAACCCCTAATCATCTTGTACACCTCTATCAAGTCACCCCTAAACCTTCTTTTCTCCAATGAAAACAGCCCCAAGTACCTCAGCCTTTCCTGATACGATCTTCCTACCATACCAGGCAACATCCTGGTAAACCTCCTCTGCACCCGTTCCAATGTCTCCACATCCTTCCTATAGTATGGCAACCAAAAGTGCACACAATACTCCAGATGCGGCTGCACCAGAGTCTTTTACAACTGCAACATGACCTCTGGACTCCGGAATTCAATTCCTCTACCAATAAAAGCCAGTACGCCATATGCCTTCTTCACAGCACTATTTACCTGGGTGGCAACTTTCAGAGATCTGTGTACATGGACACCAAGATCCCTCTGCTCATCCACACTACCAAGTATCCGACCATTAGCCCAGTACCCCATCTTCTTGTTACTCTTACCAAAGTGAATCACTTCACACTTACCTACATTGAACTCCATTTGCCACCTTTCTGCCCAGCTCTGCAGCTTATCTATATCCCGCTGTAACCTGCCACATCCTTCCTCACTGTCAACAACTCCACCAACTTTCGTATCATCCGCAAACTTGCTCACCCAACCTTCTAGCCCCTCCTCCAGGTCATTTATAAAAATGACGAACAACAATGGTCCCAAAACAGATCCTTGCGGAACACTGCTAGTAACTGCACTCCAAGATGAACCTTTACCATCAACTACTACCCTCTGTCTTCTTCCAGCCAGCCAATTCCTAATCCAAACCTCTAACGCACCCTCAATGCCGTACCTACATATTTTTTGCAGTAGCCTACCATGGGGAACCTTATCAAACACCTTACTAAAATCCATATACACCACATCTACTGCTTTACCCTCATCCACCTCCTTAGTCACCTTCTCAAAGAATTCAATAAGGTTTGTGAGGCACGACCTGCCCTTCACAAAACCACGCTGACTATCCTTGATCACATTATTCCTATCCAGATGTTCATAAATCCTATCCCTTACAATTCTCTCTTAGACTTTGCCCACAACAGAAGTGAGACTCACCGGCCTATAGTTACTAGGGTTATCCCTACTCCCCTTCTTGAACAAGGGAACCACATTTGCTATCCTCCAGTCTTCTGGCACTATTCCTATAGACAACGAGGACATAAAAATCAAGGCCAATGGCTCTGCAATCTCCTCCCTTGCTTCCCAGAGAATCCTAGGATAAATGCCATCAGGCCCAGGGGACTTATGTATTTTCACCCTTTCCAGAATTTCCAACACCTCTTCTCTACATACCTCAAAGCCATCCATTCTAATTAATTGTGACTCAATATTCACATCGGCAACGATGTGGATGTGCAAAACTTGACCTACGCTTGGGAAAGAAGGCAGGGCAGGTGACTGAGGTGTCAGTGGGGGAGCATTTTGGGACCAGTGACCTGAATTCTATTAGTTTTAAAGTAATGATGAACAAGGAAAGACAGGATCTAAAAGTTGAAGTTCTAAATTAGAGGAAGGTATAAGGCAAGTTGACGGCAATTTTGATGGTATTAGGCAAGAACTTTCAAAAGTTGATTGAGAAAGGATGTTCACAGATAAAGGGATGGCTGGAAAATGGGAAGCCTTCAGAAATGAGATAGTGAGAGTCCAGAGACAGTATATTCCTGTCAGGATGAAAGGAAAGGCTGTTAGGTGTAGGGAATGCTGGATGACGAGAAAAATTGAGGTTTTGGTTAAGAAAAAGAAGGAAGCATATGTCAGGTATAGACAGCAGAGATCAAGTGAATTCTTTGAGTAAGAGTATTCTTAGGTAGGAATTCAGGAGGGCTAAAAGGGACATGAGATAGCTTTAGCAAATAGGGTAAATGAGAATCCAAAGGGATTTTATAAATATATCAAGGACAAAATGGTAACTAGAGAGAGAGACTGGAACCCCTCAAAGATCAGCAATGTGTCCTTTGTGTGGAGCCACAGGAGATGGGGAGATACTAACTATTTTGCATCAGTGTTTACTGCGGAAAAGGACATGGAAGGTATAGAATGTAGGGAAATAGATGGTGACATCTTGAAAAATGTCCATATTACAAAAGAGGAAGTGCTGAATATCTTAAAGCGTATAAAAGTGGATAAATCCCTAGGACCTGATCAGGTGTAGCCTAGAATTCAGTGGGAAGCTAGAGAAGTGATTTCTGGGCCCCTTCTGAGATAATTAAGGTGCCAGAAGATTGAAGGTTGGCTAACGTGGTGCCACTATTTAAGAAAGGTAGTACGGAAAAGCCAGGGAACTATATACAGGGTAAGCCTGACATTGGTGGTGGGCAAATTGTTGGAGGGAGTCCTAAGGGACAGGATTTACATGTATTTGGAAAGGCAAGGGCTGATTAGGGATAGTCAACATGGCTTTGTGCATGGGAAATCAGGTCTCACGGACTTGATTGAGTTTTTTGAAAAGGTAAGGAAGAGGATTGATGAGGGCAGAGCAGTAGATGTGATCTATATGGACTTCAATAAGGCATTCAACAATGTTCCTCATGGTAGACTGGTTAGCAAGATTAGATCTCATGGAATACAGAGAGAACTAGCCATTTGGATACAGAACTGGCTTGAAGGTAGAAGACAGAGTGGTGGTGGAGGGTTGTTTTTCAGACTGGAGGCCTGTGACCAGTGGAGTGCCAAAAGGATCGGTGGTGGGTTGGATACTTTTCATCATTTATGTAAATGATTTGGATGTGAACATAGGAGTATGGTTAGTAAGTTTGCAGGTGGAGGTGTAATGGATAGCAAAGAAGGTTACTTCAGAGTACAACAGCATCTTGATCAGATGGGCCAATGGGCCGAGGAGTGGCAGATGGAATTTACTTTTGATAAATGTGAAGTGCTGCATTTTGGAAAGGGAAATCAGGGCAGGACACTTACTGATAAGGCTCTGGGATGTGTTGCTGAACAAAGACATTTTGGAGTGCAGGTTCATAGCTCCTTGAAAGTGGAGTCACAAGTCGATAGGATAGTGAAGAAGGCATTTGGTACTCTTGCCTTTATTGGTCAAATCATTGCATTTCTTCTGTGAAGGGACAAAAGATATGAATAGAGGAAATGTGAATGGCAGCATAGCTGCTGTTCAAACGTACTATAAAAGATTTAAGAAAGAACCACGAGAAATGGTGAAACCATAAAAAAAAACAAAGTGATGCAGAAGTTGTATTCTCAAATTGTTGAACTCAGTGTCAAGTTCAGGAAGCAGTAAATCACCCACTCCCAAGTAGATATGTGAGTTCTTGACCTTGTGTTGAGTTTCACTGGTACAATAACAAACGGAAAATGGAAGTGATGTGTGAGTAGAAACTCAGGGTCATCCCTAATGGGTTGAATAGAAAGGGTCTAAAATTTGGTCATCCAGTCTGGGTTTGGTTCTACCACCGCTCCCCCCCCCCCCCCTCCCCCATTGTGTACTAGGTTCCATTGTGAGCAGCAAATACACAGAATTGAAGGGAGTTCAACTAAATCTATGTTTTGCTTAGAAGAATTGTTTGGGCCCTGAACTGAGAGAAACGAGGATTTAAGAGTGCAAGAGTTGCACCTCTTGTGCTTGCATGAGAAAGTTCTATCGGGTAGGGAGGGTGACTGAGATCCAGACCAGGGAGTCATGGAGGAAACAGTCCCTTTGGAATACTAAACTGGAAGGGAAAGGAAAGGTATGGAGGTGGCAGGAATAATGGAGGATGATCTGCAGGATACAGAGGCAATGAGGAGGAAGGTACGGAAACGGGGAACATAGGATTTAGGTGCAGGACTAGGCCATTCAGCCCTTTGAAAGTGCTCTGATTTTCAATAAGCTCTTGGCTGATCTGGTTTCGGTGTCGACTTCTCTCTCCCATTGGCATTCCATTAGCCATAAATAAATTCAGGGATCCACTTTCCACTATGACTGACAACGAGAATTCCAAAGATTTGTGAGAAAAAAAATGACTCCTCTGCTTTAAAAGGGAGACATCTTATCCTTAAATGGATGCTGTAACTCAGTGTGCTATAGGGATCTGCTGAGAACTATTTGCTGATGCAACCAAGTGTAAGACAGATTAATAACTATCAAAGGCAGATGGGTCAATTAAGCATGTAATGGTGCAACATGAACATTTATAGATGCTCATTTACATCAATGCCAATGTTACTTATTAATTTATGTAAGTGATTTAAAGACCTTCCCTTACCATTCAGTACCTGATAATATTTCAGCAAGAAAACATTTGAACCAACTGCCTCAGAGAGCAAACAATGAAGTTGTTGGGGGAGGGGGTGAAGAACAGGCAGATGGAAAAGTCAGCTTGTTTTTATGGTTTCGCCTTTTCTCATGTTTCTCTCTTAAATCTTTCATAATATATATGACTCAGCCTTGGAGTGAGCAGACAATACTCAAATGGCCTTTCTGCCAACTGGGACTCAATTAGTCTAGCTTCTGAGTCACAAGGTTTTATATTGAAGTCCATTCTCACTCCAGGACCTGAGGATAAAATTCAAGGATGATACTCCAATGCAGTACAGAGGGTGCACTGCATTGTCAGAGCACCTGACAGTCAGATAGAGCATTAAGCCACAGTCCCTTCTGCCTGCTTTGGTGCATGTAAAATATCCCATCCTGCTATCTTGAAGAAGAACAGGAGAGTTATTGCTGATATTCTGGCCAATATTTATCCCTTAACCAACACCTCAAAAATACATTGCTGTTTGTAGCATTTTACTGAATGAAACATTGTCTCCTACATTACAACAGTGACCACTTCAATATGCACTTCTTTGACAACCAGCACAGAAAGATGGCTGGAGCTCATGAGAAGTTCCAAGTAAATGCAAGTCTGTTTTTACTTTCTTCAAGTTGCTTTCCTTAGACTTGAACATGAATTCTCAAATGATGTTCTATTGCCATTTTAAGAGAGCGACACTGCATAGTTTGGGAGGCCTTTTTCAGATGAAATGCTAAACAAAGGCCCTGACTGGACTCATGTGGATGTAAAAGATCCCATGGCAATATTTCAAAAAAAGTGCAGGAGTTTTCATCTTGATGACCTGTCATTACTTGTCCTTCAACAAACATTCAGTTTGGCTTTGATCCCCCCATTGTGTACCAGGCTACATTGTGAGAAGCAAATACGGTATACAGAATTGAAGAAGTTCAACTAAATCTATGTTTTGCTCGGAAGAATTACTTAGGCCCTGAACAGAGAGAAACGAGGATTTAAAAGGGCAGATGTTGCAGCTCTTGTGCTTGCATGAGAAAGTTCTACAGGAAAGGGAGGGTGACTGAGATCCAGACCAGGGAGTCATGGAGGAAACAGACCCTTTGGAAACTAAACAGGAATATTATCCAGCCAGTATCATTAATTATGACTTTAAAAGTATGTTGTTTGCTGTTAAGCACTTTGAGATGTCCCGATATTGTGATTGACTCCATCTAAATGCTGATCATAGAGTCACATAGCATAGAAACAGACCTTTAGGCACAATTTATTATGTTGACCAGGTTTCCTAAAGTGAGCTAGTCCCATTTACTTGCATTTGGCCAGTATCCCTCTAAATTTTTTTCTATTCATGCACCTGTCTAAATGTCTTTTACACGTTGTAATTGTACTCACCTCTATCACTTCCTCTGACAGCATCTTCCATATACAGACCACCCTCTGAGTGAAAACCTCTTCATCTTTTTTTGATAGCAGATGTGCTGTGGATAAGTTTTTGAAACAATAATTACATTGCAAAACCATGTATTCCACAATAATAGCATAGAAGAGGGAAAGGATTTTGATATGATTAACGACCATTCATGAAGAGTAACTCATGGTCTTATGCAGTATGCTGGACTGGTGACATAGTTTTCTGACATTATGAAGTTTCAGGTCAGTTCCTACTGCAACAGAAGTATTTGCTAATATTTTTTGTTCTGTGGGATGTGTTTTATAGTTTGACACTTTAAAATCATGGGCTTGAATTTTCATCTGCAGAGTCAGGATAACTCCTAACTGTGCAAACCTGACTTCCCTGGATGTACTGACAGGATGGAGAAAGTGAAGTCTGCAGATGCTGGAGATCAGAGCTGAAAATGTGTTGCTAGAAAAGCGCAGCAGGTCAGGCAGCATCCAAGGAACAGGAAATTCGACGTTTCGGGCATAAGCCCTTCCTGATGAAGGCCTTATGCCCGAAACGTCGAATTTCCTGTTCCTTGGATGCTGCCTGACCTCCTGTACTGACAGGATACCAGGATCAGAGGGTGGCTAGGTACAAGGTCTGCCTCCAAACCCCAGCACCATGTACAAGATTTATAAAGAAGGAACATCTCTCCACCCCTCAGCCCTTAACCCTCACATCCCCACTCACTACCCATGCCCTGTCTGTGTCAACTCCTGCCACCTTAAGCCCTGTACCCACCTTCCATAAACCAACATAATGTCCATGTCAGTCCATGTCCCTGTATCCAGTGCCATGGAACCTTTCACGCCTGTATGAGAGGTCAGACATTGCTTTGATATAATATGATGTGGAGGTGCCGGTGTTGGACTGGGGGAGACAAAGTTAAAACTCGCACAACACCAGGTTATAGCCCAACAGATTTATTTGGAAGTACGAGCTTTCGGAGCAGTGCTCCTTCATCAGTTAGCTAATGGGGCAGGATCATAGGACAATTTTGTGTCCACTAGTTACTTGACAAAGGTGCAGTGCTCCAAAGACTTTCACTTCCAAATAAACCCGTTGGACTATAACCTGGTGTTGGTATAGAATGTCAAAGAGGGCCTCTCCAATCCTCAGCTGGCTTTCCATCATGGTGCAAATCAAGGTCAAATGGGTCACATTTTGACTATTTGATGTGTTAAAACCTCTCTATCAAGGAATGTTTTATCAAATCAGCAGGACAGATGAGCTGGTATAGTGAGGAACCTAGAGTGTCACTGGTGGGGAACCTGGTGTGCCATTGGGGGAATTACAGGCATGCTAGATGGTCTGGAGATGAGATTATTGAGCCAGTTGTGCTAAATGTAGGAGCCACACAGAATCTGAGAAACCGAAGGAGCCAGGTGAGGGGACTGAGCTGCCAATGCAGGGAGCTTGGCTCGAGAGAGAGAGGCTGCAATTGAGACATTAGAAAACCATTAAAGAATGCTTACCTGTCAGTGAGGTGAGCCGAAATGCCCAATGATATGTCTTCAGCTCACAGAGTGTGTGTGGCTTCACAGTCAATGCATCTCAGTGCTGGACCTTTCCATCGATTTCACTGCTGGACTCAGACTGCAGCTGAGAGAGCAATTTTCAACACCAGAAACCTGATGGAGGGTCATCAATCTGAAAGGTGAACTCTGTTTCTGTCTCCACAGATGTTGTCCCTGACCTGCAGGTGTTTCTGTACTGTTATTATAATTACTGATTCTGACAGAAAATGGGGGCATGTCAGACATTTTTGTTTTAAAAGCCCTCAAACTTATAATTCACCTTGACTCACAAATTACAGGAGAACAAATTGATGGCTCACTGAAGTGGTTGTTATGCTTAACATGGTTAATTTATTTGCACTCATGATTACAAATGCAAAATTGGCACAGATTTTAAACGATGACAGAAAAATTAAAATGTTTACAGAATTATGTTATTAACTTACTTCCAGAAAATGTTTCAACATTGATTCTCGACTCCTGCAAGAAAATACTTCAATGATACATAGCACTGGATTGCTCAAATATATTACCGACCACTCGCACAATGGTCCAAGATGGCCAGTTCCCATTGATTTCAGACTCTACTCCTGATGCTTGATCGGTCAATTGTATTCTTTTCCTCAGACTGCCTTTTGTGACTACAATCAGCGTTTCCAATGCGTTTAAGCTGTTACTCCACTTTTCAAGAGCTGGCTGAATTTCTGTAATTTGGTGACACCATCGTAGGCATCAAAACATAAAAGCTAAGAATCAAAGTTGGCCATTCAGCCCTTCGAGCCAGTTCTACCATCCAATATGATTACATCTAATTGCCTACCTCAATGGCATATTCATATACCCTTGATGCCTTTCAAAATATTTCAGTCCCTATCCTGAATATATTCAATGGTTTGGCTGTACAGCCTTTTGTGGTAGATGAGTCCACATGTTCATTACCCTTTGACTAAGAAGTATTTTGCTCATTTCTTTCCTAAATGAAACCCCATATCCTGAGAAGGTGTCCCCTGATTTAAGACTTCCCAGCCAGGGAAACATCCTCCCTTCATCAAGTCTGTCCAGCCCTGTTAGAATTTTATACCTTTCGATCAGACCCTGTCTCACACAAAGGTTGGAGGTGTCATCGATAGTATAGAGGGCTACTACAGGCTACAGCACAACATAGACAGGATGCAGGGCTGGGCTGAGAAATGGCAGATGGAGTTCAACCTGGATAAATGCAAAGTGATGCATTTTGGAAGGTCAAACTTGAATGCTGAATATAGGATTAAAGACAGGATTCTTAGCAGAGTGGGGGAACAGAGGGACATGCAAGTACATAGATCCCTCAAAGTTGCCACCTAAGTGGATAGGGTTGTTAAGAAAGCATATGGTGCTTTGGCTTTCAGTAACAGGGGGATTGAGTTTAAGAGCCGTGAGGTTTCGTTGCAGCTCTACAAGTCCCTGGTGAGACCACACTTGTAATATTGTGTCCAGTTCTGGTCGCCCTACTATAGGAAAGATACAGAGGATTTGGAGAGAGTGCAAAGGAGGTTTACCAGGATGCTGCCTGGATTGAAGGGCTTGCCTTATGAGGGAAGGTTGAATAAGCTTGGACCTTTCTCTCTGGAGAGAAGGAGGAAGAGAGGAGACCTGATCGAGGTGTACAAAATAATGAGAGGAATAGATAGAATCAATAGCTAGAGACTTTTCCCCAGGGCAGGATTGACTGGTACGAAAAGTCATTGTTTGAAGATATTAGGAGGAAAATATAAAGGAGACGTCAGAGGTAGGTTCTTTATGTAGAGAGTTGTGAATGCATGGAATGCATTGTCCGTTGAGGTGGTAGAAGCGAAGTCATTGGGGACATTTAAGCAACTGCTGGACATGAACATGGATAGCAGAGAGTTGAGGGGTGCGTAGGTTAAGTTACTATATTTTACATTAGGATTAAATCTCGGAATAACATCGTTGGCCTAAGGGCCTGTTCTGTGCTGTACTTGTCTATGTTCTATGTTCTAAACTCTAGTGAATACAGGCACAAAGTCTACTCATTGGGCAGTACTGCCATCCCCAGAATCAGCCTCATGAAACTCCTTTGAGGGCAGGCATATCATTTCTTAGGCAGGGAGACCAAAACAGCTGGCAAAACTCCAGGTGGTCTCACCAAGACCTTTTATAAAGGCCATAAGACATTCTTATTTCTGAACACAAACCCCCTCGCAATGAGGGCTGTATCTTGGTTCTGTGCAGCCAGGAGCATGAATCCAGGTGTGTCGCTTGCCTAATGTCAAGATTCAGGACATCTGCTCAAGACTGGGGAGGAACCTGCAGTGGGAGTGGAGAAATCCATTTGTTGTGGTCAATATTGGAATAAATAAACATAAGCAAAGCAAGGAAAAAAGTTCTGTATGGGGAGGGAGAGGAGGGTCACACTAAATTAGCAAGCGTAATCTCAAAACTGATAATCTCTGAATGATTACCTAAGGCATGTGAAAATTGACAAAGGACAAGTAAGATTAGTCTCAGAGAAGATTCCATTAGACTGGAATGTACTGAATGAAATTATTTTATTCTGAAAGGGAGGAAAACAAAAATCAGGGGACTACAAGTCATTTAATTTAATATCTTTCAGAAGTCAGATGTTAGAAACTATTATCAATAATGCAATAGGGTACTTAAAGATTCAACATAATCACATAGGATCGCTGCAGTTTACTGAAAGGAAAATTGTGTTTAACCAATTTACTTGAGCTCTTTGAAGAAGTGGTTAGCACAGCTGCCCCACAGCGCCAGGGACCCAGGTTTGATTCCAGCCTCAGGCAACTGTCTGTGTGAAGTTTGCACATTCTCCCCGTGTCTGCGTGGGTTTCATTTGGGTGCTTGGCTTCCTCCCACAGTCCAACGATGTTAGGTGGATTGGTGGGCACTAAATAGTCCACGGTGTCCTGGGTGGATTAGTAATGGGAAATGCAGGGATAGGTAGGGGTCCGGACTGGGTGGGATGCTCTTTGGACAGTCAGTGCAGACTCAATGTGCCAAAAAGCCTGATACCACACTGTAGGGGTTTTATGATACTTGCATATACTGTGAACAAAGGCAAACTGGTGGATTGAATATATTTAAATTTTCAGATGGCATTTGACAAACTGGAACATCAAAAAGTTACTGCGCAAAATAAAAGCTCATGGTATAGGATGTAACATATTGGCATATCAAAAACAAAGAATAAGCTTTAGGGGGTCATTTTCTGGTTAGAAAAATATAATGAAGGTGTCCCACAGGGACCAGTGCTAGGGACTCCACTTTTATAAGTAACTTAGGTGAAGGTAATGAAGTTACAATTGCTAAATTTGCTGATGACGCGAAAAAGTTAGAGTATCGGTTGTGAAGAGGACATGAGGAAATTACAAAGTTATATAGTTAGGTTAAGTGAGTGGGCAAAGATATGTCAAATGGAGTTTAATATGAAGCAAAAGTAAAATTGTTCATTTTGCAGGATGAATAAAACAAAGCTTATGATCTGCATGGTGAGATATTGTAGAGATCTGAGATGTAGAGGGCTTTGAATCTCATGCGTGAAGTTACTGGGCATGTGTAACGAGTAATAATGAAAGCTAATAGACTGCTGTAACTTTTTGAAAGAGGAATGGAATACAAAAGGAGGAGTGCTATGTCTCAGTTATTAAGAACTCCTGTGAGACCACATCTGCAGTTTTGCATCCAGTAGTAGTTTCTATGTTGAAGGGAATGCAAATGCTCCAAAGAGCATCCCACCCAGTCTGGACCCCTACCTATACCTGCATTTCCTATTATTAATCAACCCAGGACACCGTGGACTATTTAGTGTCCATACATGCAGATGTATTGGAAGCAGTTCAGAGAATGTTTACTAGACTAATACATGGAACGGGTGGATTGTCTTTGAGGGAAGGGTTTCTGCTGGAGGTCAGAAGAATAAGAAGTGATTCTGAGTGGTCTTGACTGAGTGAAAATTTGGAAAGGAAAGTTAATCTTTTGCAAGAATCTAGAACTAGGGGATTTGTTCTATGTTGGTTTCTGCTGAAACAATTTAAGATGTCTTGGGTGGAGTCTCTACCATCAGTCTTTCTTGCTGGTATTGGTTTAAGTTACTTATGTCATCTGGAGAAGGATGTCCACATAACGTCTTTTTCAGAAGACCAGTTTGAAACGCATAGGATTTCATATTACTTAGTAGCATTTATAGTGCATCTAACATGCACAATGGTCTCTTGTGGGACATCAGACTAAACTTATGAGCAGGTTCACATTGTTCTTTGTGTTGACAGCATGTTAAACAAGTAACAATCACTGAAATGCAAGACATATTTGGATAAACACATGGAGAACTAGTTATCTCTACCTGGGAACACAGGTATCCTGCAGAGCATATTTTGTGATATCAGCTAACCTTTCCTTTTCAAACTGTCTTATATTGAAGGGGGACGCTGATTAAAAGTAAAAGTTGCTCATTTATGATAAAGGTTAGTGGGAGCAGAATGTTTGTATAGTTGGATAAATTCTTGCTTAGCTAGAGGTTGAAATGTTATTATGGTTACTTGTGAAGGTAGAGTATTCAGATCAGCCATGATCTTACTGAATGGTAAAGCAGGTGGCCTATTCTTGCTTCTCACTGGTATGTTTAAATGTTTTTTCTGTACGAACTTCTATCTATCCTGGAACTCCCAACAGCGCTGTGGGCATACCTACACTGTATGGACTGAGCAGATCCAGAAGCTGGCTCATCATCACTATCACAAGGCCAATCAATACTGGTCTGTTCAATGGTGCCTACCTCCTTTGAAAGAACTTTAAAAAGCTATTACAATTGAAATGCAAGAAGGGAGGCTTTCTTCGTAAAATGAAGTACAATTCATCCACATGAACTCCTGGTGCAATCTAACCTGTACCATGTGCTGCCATGTTTCATTTTACCATACTTGAATAATTTGGGCTAATGTTTTGTGGAATTGGCTTCCCTTGTTTTAAAAAGATAAACAAGGAAAAAGTCTACTTTTCCTTTACTTGTGGCATTCAACATTTACAGCTAAACATTTCTGCTGTGTAACAGGTATTCAGATCTATTACTCCTGTTAGGATTTATTGTCATTCTCAGGCTCGATGATGCAAATGTTGCTTTCTGTGCGCCTGATTACCACAGCTCGAGCTGCTCACACTCGATCAGCAGCCTTGAGTAATGATACATTTTATTGTCCCTTGTTGATGAATTTTTACAAAGTGTTGCTCATAGCATTAAACTGTTGTCTCAGTGCAGCATTTGCTCACGAAATTTTGATAAGGCCCAAGTGGGTGCAAAATGGAAGTGAGACATGCATGTTCTGTCTGATGTAGGCAGCATGCAATCGTCTCTCTATTTATTCATTTACATGCTGCAGTATGTGGCCAATGCTCAGTTTGCTCTTTAGTGGTTACAGGCCTGAACAGAAGTATAACATCTTGAGGAGCTAGGAATACTTAAACAAAAGCAGCAATTGCTGGAGAAACTCAACAGGTCTGACAGGATTTGTGGAGAGAAAGCAGTACAAACATTTTGGGTCCAGTAACCCTTCTCCATTTCTGGAGAAGAGTCACTGGGCCCAAAGCATTAACTCTGCTTTCTCTCCACAGATGTGTCTGATCTGCTTCAGATTTCCAGCATCTGCTTTTCTATTTTTTATTTTCCATGTTAAACTTGCTTGGACCACCTATAATGAGTCTGTATCTCTTGAAGGGAGGATGGAATTTGACTGAGAACACACTCCAATGTTCTTTGATGCAGCACTGGAGACCTTTGTGCACAGGATAGACAGAAGGAGAGTGATTTTGTCTACATTGTTATGACACGGCAGGGAACCCCCTGCTAATTAAACCAAACACCCAGAAATGCTCATGTTGCCTCACAATCTGTTAAAATATGGGTGGCATAGACCTCCCAAATTCCACTATTTAAAGAAAAAAAACATCAATTAATTCTTTAACTCTAAAATGAACACTAAAACAACAATTTAAACTCTAAGCCTCCTTTCCCTTAACTGATTGTTATCTGCCTCCAGCTCTATAACAATATACTATTCCAATAACCACCCATGTTAAAATTGCATCAACTTAATTTCAAAACCACACAGCAGCTGTCATCTCTGGTGTCTGTTTCCCCTGGCTGTAGCTTTCCCTGAGTCATCTTTGGTCTTTTGTTGCAAAGATATTTAATATGAAAAAGGTACGTTTGATAGACAGTGTTTTGCTGGCAGTTACTCTGGTGATGGCAGTTGGTCTCACTGACTAACTCTCATAACATTTGCTTCTTTATACCCCAAATATCAGATAATTTCATTGGTTCAATGTTGGCAAAAACAATAAATTCGAAATCATGTGGGTTTTAGTATCCTGGTGCATAGTTTAAACTGATTGGTTAAATTCGAATGGTTGTCAATACCACAACCAATACTCAGGTATTTGTTTCACAGCCAAATGTTACATATTTTCAATTTTCCAATCCACTCTGAGACTGCCAGCCAGTCACATGACAGTTGCCTGCAAGCTCTCAGTGTAAAACAGCTTTCACTCTCTCTCAAAGGTACAGTCCATGTCTTCAGCTTCATAATAACACAAAGAACTAAGCAACGCACCAGACGAACATTGTGATATGGAAATAAATAATCATTACCATCAATGTCAATAATGTAGTTTCAGGTATATTAATGTCATATAAAACATGTTTAATCACATCACTAAATGGTCATGATCAATGTGTACATATTCAACTGCCAAATTCCTGCCAGTAGCTCAGGTGTTGTTCAATTCTCCACACCCCTATCATTCACTTACTAACTCTCTCTATTAATGATGACTCATACTCACACTCATTGATTCACTCACCTTCACACATTTAGCATTGCTGTGTAAATCTGGACCCCCGAGAGGGGCCTCTCGCTTCCGCGATCGGGCAAATAAACACGAGCAGCCCAGTCTCTTTTAGCAAGTTTTAACAATTTATTACAATGCCAGGCATTAGTTATCTGGCAATACAAGGGTTAAGCACTCTGGAAAAGCTGCACACAATCTTAAAACACAAACAACTTTTATAGGTCTCTTAACAAACAGAACAGCCTTAATTGCAAAATTAATCCAATAAAATGGTATAAAATGACAAATAGACATAAAATTAAACCAGTTATATTTCCTGGAACTGACTTGTTTTGCACTTCTTTATCTCTGGGACACATGGTTTCCAAGGTCAATTTAGGATACTTTAATAATGTCATATCTTACTTAGTTAATTCATACTATGAACAGGGCATTGTTTGCTAAGCTCTTTCAATTAGTTCAGGAATGTAGTTTTCAGCAGAGTTAGATGTTATTGCTCCCAGAAGCCAATTTGTTATGTTATTTTATGTTACTTGCATTAAGAAGCCATTTTATAGTTAGTAAAAGCATGCATTAGATGGTTGCTCCTGACAACAGCCTAACTCCAGATTTTAGATCCTCAGCAGTAGGTGGCACACCCATATCACACATAATGAGGCTATGACAGGCACATCAACCAAACATCTGCACTGACTCAAAATTTCCCTCCTTCTTGCAGGACAGGCTAGTGTACAACCACAGGAATCAACATCTATTCAAAGGAAATAGGCATGTTTTCATGTCCTCAACCTGATAGAGGAGATAGTGGTGGCCATGACTGAGGCAATGGTAACCATATTCCCATTCTTCCTTCTCAAGCTCCCCTTCTGCCTCATCCTACAGTTTCTTCTGATTTATGCAGTACAGGTGATTTTAGTATATATTCCTTGTTTCCTCTCCTCACACCATCCCTACCTCTATAGCTTTCCCTTTTGCAGGTACCAAAAAATGGCAACCACTTACACAGTGGTAGAACAGCAAAAACAAAAAACGCACTGATGAAACATATTATTATTTGCTCTCACAATCACAGCCATCACCATATATATTTAGGCAATTAACAACATCAGCTACTGTTAATGCAGATCTGTAGATAGGATATTAATCAACCAGAAAGCTACAGAGCAGAGGAGGGGGCATTTGTTGAAAAGGCAGAAATAAAATGCAGAGAGTCTGTCATGAAGGATACACAATTGATAAGGCAAAGGGATGGGTTAAAGTGTGCCTGTTTCAATACAACAAGTGTCAGGAACAAGAGTGATGAACTATGGGCATGCATCAGTATTTGGAACTATGATACTGTAGCCATAATGGAGACATGGATTTCACATGGACAGGAATGGTTGCTGGATGTTCCAGGATTTAGATCTTATAAAAGTAATTGGCAGGGGGGTGGAAGAGGAGGGGGGAGTAGCATTGTTATGTGTGCATCACAGTTGCAGAAAAGGAGGCTGTTGAGGAGGGTTTGTCTACTGAATCAGTGTGGGTGGAAATCAATTACAGGAAAGGATCAGTCACTTTATTGGGTGTTTTCTATAAGACCCTCCAATAGCAGCAGAGGGATGCAAGAACAAATTGGACAGCAGAGCTTGGAAAGATGTACTTATAGTAGAATTGTTGCTACGGGTGACTTCAACTTCCCCAGTAGTGATTGGAAGCTCCTTAGTGCAGATGGTTTGGATGGAACCGATTTAGTTAGGTTGTGTCCAGGAGGATTCCTGGCTCAAAATGTAGGGAGGCCATTTTGGATTTGGTGCTAGGCAACAAACCAGGGCAGGTGTCAGATCTCTCAGTGGGAAAGCATTTCGGTGATAGTGGCCACAATTGCCTCATCTTTACCATAACCATGGAGAGGCATAGGAACAGAGAGTATGGGAAGGTAGTTAAATAGGGGAGGGGAAATTATACAGTTATTAGACAGAAGCTGTGGAGAATAAATTGGGAACAATTGTTCTACAGGAAATGAACAACAGAAATGTGGAGGTTGTTTAAGGAGCACTTGTTAAGATTGTTGGATAACTTTATCCTATGGAGACAGGCAAACAATGGTAAGGTGAAGGAGCGTTGGATGACAAGAGAAGAGGAGCTTCTCATCAAGAAGAAGAAAGAAGCTTACTTTAGGTTGGGGAAGCAAGGATTTGGCACAGCTTTTGAGGAATGCAGGGTAGCTAGGAAATAACTTAAAAAATGGACTGAGGAGAACTGGGAGGGGGCACAAAAAAGCCTTGGCAGGAAGGATTAGGGAAACCCAAAGGTGCTCGACACTTATGTGAGGAAGGGGGTGTCATGGTGGCTCAGTGGTTAATACTGCTGCCTCACAGCACCAGGGACCCAGCTTTGATTCCAGCCTTGGGTGACTGTGTGGGGTTTGCACATTCTTGCCGTGTTTGTGTGGTTTTCCTCTGGGTGCTCCAGTTTCCTCCTACAATCCAAAGATGTGCAGATCAGGTGAATTGGCCATGCTAAATTGTCCATAGTGTTAGGTGCAGTAGGCAGGATTAAATACAGGATAGGGGAATGTGTGTGGTTGGGTTACTCTTCAGTGGGTCAGTGTGGACTTGTTGGGCCGAAGGGCCTGTTTCCATTCTGTAGGGAATCTAAACTAATCAAAAGGCTAGGGCTGATCAGGAATAATGGAGCGAACTTGTGCCTGAAGTGGTAAGGGAGGCTCTAAATGAATTTTTGCTTCAGTATTCAATAGATAGAGGGATATTGTTGATAGTGAGAACACCATGGGCCAGGTTAATAGGCTGGAACAGATTGACATTAAGAAAGTAGATGTGCTGGAACTTCTGGGAAGTATCAAGATAGATAGGTCCCCAGGGCCAGACCAGATATATCCAAAGTTACTATGGGAAGTGAGGAATGAGATTGCTGGGCCTCTGGTGATGATCTTTACATCTCACTCTCCACGGTAGTAGTACCGGGTGATTGGAGAGAGGCAAATGTTGTTCCTCTGTTCTAGGAAGGGAATAGGAAAATCCCTGGGAATTGTAGACCAGTAACTCTTACTCCTGTGGTAAGCAAAGTACCGGAAAGGATTCTGAGAGATAGGATTTATGACTATTTATAAAAACATAGATTGATTAAAGACAGTCAGCATGTCTTTGTAAGGGGCAGGTCATGCCTCACAAGCCTTATTAAGGATGTGATGAGACAATTTGATGAAGGGCGAGCAATGGATGTGCTGTATTTGGATTTCAGTAAGGCATTTGATAAGGTTCGCTGCGGTAGGCTTATTTAGAAAGTTAGGAGGTATGGGATACAAGGAAACTTGGCCTGTCTGGATACAAAATTGGTTGGCTGAAAGAAGACAACGAGTGGTAGTGGATGGAAAGTATTCCTCCTGGAGGTCGGTGACCAGTGGTGTCCCGCAGGGATTTGTTATTGGGCCTCTGCTCTTTGTCGTTTTTATAAATAACTTGGATGAAGTGGAAGGGTGGGTTAGTAAGTTTGTCCAAGGATATACAGGTTGGCGGTGCTGTAGATAGTGTCAAGGGCTGCTGCAGGCTACAACAAGATATTGACAGGATGCAGAGCTGGGCTGAGAAGTGGCAGATGGAGTTCAACCTGGAAAACTGTAAAGTGAAGTATTCTGGAAGGTTGAATTTGAATGCTGAATACAGTATTAAAGACAGGATCCTTGGCAATGTGGAGGAACAGTGGGATCTTGGGGTCCATGTACATAGATCCCTGAAAATTGCCACCCAAATAGAAAGAGTTATTAAGAAGGTGTATGGTGTTTTGGCTTTCATTAACAGGGGGATTGAGTTTAAGAGCCATGAGGTTTTACTACAGCTCTATGAAACCCTGGTTAGACCACGCTTGGAATATTGTGTCCAGTTATGGTTGCCTTATTATGAAGGATGTCGATGCTTTAGAAGGGTGCAGAGGAGATTTACCAGGATGCTTCCTGGATTGGAGGGCATGCCTAATGAAGAGAGGTTGAGTGAGCTAGGGTTTTTCACAGATAGAGCAGATAGCCAGAGACTTTTCCCCAGGGCAGAAATGGCTGTCATGAGGGGTCATAATTTTAAGGTGATTGGAGGAAGGTATAGGGGAGATTTCAGAAGTAGATTCTTTATGCAGAATGGTGGCTGCATGGTGTGCACTGCTAGCGGTGGTATTAGAGTCAGATACATTAGGGACATTTAAGCAACTGCTGGACAAGCACATGGATGGCAGTAAATTGAAGCTTATGCAGATTAGGTTGATCTTCGATTAAGACAAATACTTGGCACGACATTGTGGGCCGAAAGGCCTGTACTGTGCTGCTCTGTTCTATGTTCTATGTTCTAAAACAGTTACTCACTTTCAAATTAAAATTAACTTATTTCAAGTGGGGAAACCTGTCTCTCCATTTTAAAAAAAAAACTGAGTGCCTGCTTTCAAAAAAATGCAGTCAAATGTTCCTCTCAGTGGGGCTACAAGGCTTTCCTGAAAGAGAAATCTGTGAAAAGAACTCAATTTGAAAGCGTTTTTACACTGAGAAGCTTTATCCATGTCTGAAGGTTGGTTCATTCCGCCATTTTGTTTTCTTCAAACCAGCACCAAAGTGCAGGGAAGCCCACCATCACTCCTTATTTGGTGTGAAGGCTGAAACATGAAACTATAAGCCTGTAATGTTGACCAACCAAACAATAGTTCTTTGTGCTATATTCTTAAAATGGGCCAAAGTGAGAAATGGAGCAGCAACATGAAAAATAAAAGGAAATGGAAACAGAAAAGGGAAAAAGAAAAGGAGAGAGAAATGAAACTAAAAAAATGGATTATATAAACACTCCACTTGTCCTTTAATGAACAAAACTCTTCCAAAAGAAATTGAAAGCCGAAACCGAATTATGGACTGGGTATACAACAATAGAATTACAACTATTCAAATAACCTATGAAGTTTTATTTTGCAGATCAAGCAAAAGATGATCCAAAGGAAAGAGGTTTGAAAGTCTGGCTTTCCACTGCAAAGGAGCCTTTGCACAATTAATATGTCCGTCTTTCCAAGGATAATCAGTAGACCCCAAAAATATCAAAAACATCTTGCATGACCAGATTAGTATAACGATATGATTAACAGACTCCAACTCATGTCATACAGAATGCAATCCTAATAGCCTATTGGTCAGTTTGTTGGAAGAGATATCAAAGGGCATGAGTGTTAGTTTTGAAGAGAAACTCTCATACATCTCATTGCATTAATAATCACCTTGACGCCAATTAAAGCTTTTAGGAAGGATCTTCCAGGAAAGCAAGAAAAGACTATACTATTGATGAATTACTTAAGATTGAAGACAAGCATGAAGCCATATTCGGAGATGGTGAGGACTGCAGATGCTCAACACCCCTGGGCATAGCCCTCAGAAAGACACCTCACCAGAAATCTTTTCTGAAGATAAAAGACTGCAGATGGTGGAAGGCCAACAACAATGATATGCTTTAGGTACGATTAACATGACTGTTGTTGTCAGCAAATCACACTAAACAACAATATCTGTAATAGATGTAGTTTGCTGTATCTACTGAAATATGCTAAGCCTTACTCAGTATCTGCAAGGCATGTGACGCTAAGGGATATTAGATATTCTTGTGTAGGAAATCTGGTTCTAGAGGCAAGTCAAAGCATAGAACAAAGCGCAAATGTGCAACAAAGATAATACATCATCACAAATGTGGCAAATAGGGAAGTGTTAAGAAAGTGTTAGCATTCCTGTGAGGTTCAGAGTCAATTGAGCAAAAGACAAATTTCAGTAGTTAAGCTTCATCTTTTCAAATTGTAAATCTCACAAACCATGTTGCTGTTTAAGGTGACCAGAAGCTTTTTAAAAATGTATTCATTGGATTTGTGTGCCACTGGCTCAACCAGCATTTATTGCTTTTTCCTAGTTGTCCCATGGAAAGTGGTAGTGAGCTGCCTTCTTGAACCACTGCAATTCATGTGCTATATGTAGACTCACAATGCTATTAGGAAAGGAGTTCCAGAATTTTGACCCAGTGACAATGGAGGACCGATGTTATATTTCCAAGTCAGGATGGTAAGAGTTTTTCTGTTTTTGTACTTGAAAAAATAGTTGTGCCTATGGAAGGTGCTGTCAAAGGAGTTTTGTCAAATTTCTACAGTACATCTTATAGAATGTACGCATTGCTGCTACTGAACGTCAATAGTGGAAGGAGTGGAAGTTTGTGAATGCGGTGCCAATCAAGTAGGTGGCTTTGTCTTGGATGTTGTCAAGCTTCTTGAGTGTTCAGCTTCTGGTCAATGGTGATAGTGGGGGATTCAGTGATAGTAATGTTATTGAATGATAATAGACAATGACTGGGTTCTGTCTTGTTGGTGCTGGCAATTGTTTGGCATTTGTGTGTTACAAATGTTACTTATCAAGACTGGATATTTTCCAGTTTTTGCTGCATTTGCAAAATGGACTGTTTCACTATTTAAGGAGTCACAAATGATGCTAAACTTTATATCATCATCAGCTAACACCCCCATTTCTGATCTTATTATAGAGGGAAGATCATTGATGATGCAGCTGAAGATGTTTGGGCCTAGGACCTTGAGGAACTCCTGCAGAAATCTCCTGAGGCTGAGATGACTGATTTCTAACAACCACAACTATCTAACTATCTTCCTAGCAGAACAGAGCTTTTCCCCAAATTCCAATTGACTGCAGTTTTGCTAGGGCTCCTCAATGTCAAACTTAGTCAAATGCAGCCTTGACATTAAGGGCAGTCACTTCCACTTCACCTTTGGAATTCAGCACTTTTTTCCATTGTTGAACCAAGGATGTAATGAGATCAGGAGCTGATTAGCCCTTCAGGAACCCAAACTGGGCATCAGTGAGCAGGTTGTTGTGAAGAAAGTACTGCAATGATGATGGCTTCTGTCATTTTACTGGTGGTCAAAAGTAGACTGATGGGGTGACAATTTGTGCTGCATTTTGTTTACAGGACGTACCCAGATAATTTTCCACACTGTTGAGTTTACAATCATTAATTTCATATGGCCTGAAAAGCCAGTACAACACACGCTAAAAACCAAAATCAACATAGAAGCTAGTCCAAACACCATGCATCCTGGAAGACATGTACCTCAGAAAGTGAGGTACACTCCATGGTACAAGCTACAAGAGAGATTATTGGACTGAGCACACACAACTGTCAATGCAGAAGATCATCATAGTTTCTTGAAATCTTCTACCTGATAGATGCCAACAGTCCAGCAGATGCAGGACTACCAGTATGCACAGAGATCAGTGTAGTCCCAATTCATCAAATTCACACCATACCCACTGTAGAACTGACCATGCATGTTGCAATTGAATCAGTCAATGATCCCAAACACCTGCACCGAGACAATTACAACACAATCAGAAGTTTTAAAGGTGGTGTAATATTTCATCTCAACGCAACTCTATTTGTTGTTCCTTCAAAGAAATGCAACATGCGTGTTCAGCAGAGGTTCCCAGCAGAGCAATGTAAGATGAAGCAGCATGGTTGAATTCAGAAGGTGGAGAATTACACAGCTCAGTGCAGCTCCATCACCTGCATCTCAAAGAAAAATGGCACCACTAAACATACCCAGATCCAAAGCGTTACAACCTTTTATTTAAAATGTATCCACATAAAATGCTAACAATAGAAGAATTAAATCCTGAATCTTCCAAAAAAGATTTTTTCCAAGCTGGATGTGAAAGCATGCCTATTGGTCTATGTTATCAGGCACAGAATCTCAAGGGCTCACAACATTTAGCAAGCCATATAGATGATATTGTTTTTCACAGTTATGCTCTGGGCTTTCAGAAGCTCAGAGCTATCCTTGCCACATGCAGACAGCATTGTTGAAATTCTACCTGACTGTGTTTGCTTTCCTGATGATGTCATGGTCATGAGTAAAATGAAGGCAGAGCTTGATCACACCATGGGAACATGGATTGGCATTTCACAGCCTGAACAAAGAGAATAACAATACTGTCCACACAACAGGAATTTACTGTGCAGATTCACCGCAACCACATGGATTGTGCACAACAACTAGAGCATGCTGTTCTTGCTTCTTTGTGCAAATGGATCAGTGATAGTACAGTGAAGGGAAGAGGTGCAATGGCAGCCCAGCACCCTTGGGCATAGCCCTCAGAAAGACCCCTCACCAGAAAGCTGTTTTGAAAGTAAAAGATAATTAGTGTAAAGTTAATTTGGAATATCTCTGGTATGCCACATTGTCATGGGGGAGGAACTATAGAACACAGATGTCCTAAGAGGACTGACGTTGAACAACCACAACCATCTTCATTTGTGAAAGGTGTGATTCCAACAAGTGGAGAGTTATCTCTCCAAGTTCCCATTGATTCCTGGTTCGCTGGGCTCCTTGATGCCACACTTTGTTATATGCAGCCTTGATATTAAGTGCAAGTGGTTCACATGTGAAATGAACTGCCCGAGGATGTGATAGATGCAGGTACAATTTAAAAGCCATTTTGACAGGTGCACAAATAGGAACCATTTTAAACGATATGGGCCAACTGCAGGCAAATGGGACTAGTTTAGTTTGGGAAACATGGTCACCATTGAATTGAAGGGTCTATCCACATTCTATTTGACTCTATGACTCTAAGTGACAGATCATCATCAGTCAGGTAAACTTTATCAGGTGCATTTACTCTACCAATGGAATTTGCCTCAGTCCAGGCAAGATTGAGGATGGAACAAATGCTGATCCCACAGAATAAAGAAAATCTGCGACATTGCCTTGGATTTTTCAAATTCGTCTCACACGTATTCTCATTTCCCAGAGAAAATGTATCTCCACTGAGATTTATTCAAAAAGGAAGTCCACTATGTGTGGCAAGCTGACCACCAAAATGGCTTTGATGTTCTGAAGCAGATTCTGTTAGCAAAATCTTCCCCAGTGCATTACAATGGCTGCAGGAAAAATACAATTCTTGAAGTGGAACATCACAAAAATGCCTGAGACATGTCTTTTGAAAGATGGAAAGTCAATCACTTTTGGTTCAAAGGTTCCATCATCTGCACAAGCAATTCCAATATACAGCATGAGCTATTAGCTCCAGTATCTGTCTTCATTTGATTCACATGTACTCATTTGGAAAGAAATTCACCATTGAATCAGATCGTAAGCCACTAGAAATGATCTTTCATGAATCCCTAACAAATGCACCACCATGTTTGCACGTCAACATCCCAAGGTATGGGAATATATCTTCCAAGTGAGATATAAGCCAGGTACCAGCATAATTACATTTGACATGTTGAGCTGTTGACCCAACCCACATAAATACCAAGGCATTTCGTTTAAGCTACATAATAAAATCACTTGACAATGAAGTAAAGACATTTTCAAATTCCATCATTTTCACTGGCCGTGACCAATGCGAACAGCTGAAATGATCAATTGCCAAATGTAAGCAACTATAGAGTTGCAAAAAATCATTATTCAGGGATGCTCTGGCAATATTAAAGAAGTATTAAAGAAGACATTTTTTTCATTGTCACCATATTGAGATGAACAAGACATATAATACCAAGTCATTTCCAAGGGTAAAAATGTTCTCATGCTAAAAGCATTAAGCCAAGATATTATATCTGTGTAAGCATGATGGACATAATGGTATTGAACACAGGAAATTATATAATGACTAGACCATAGGTAACTTCCACAATTTGTTATGGCTCCAGAAGGGATACCCCAAACTCTGCAGCTCCTGACTGAGAAGAGATGAACTGGCTCTCCTTCTTTGTTCACCCTCCCCCTCAGGTGGTTGCAATAAGGTGTTTTTTAAAAAATTCCCTCTTTTGTGAATCCTTTCTCCCAACCTAAATAAATTTGGGTTTGAGTTATAGGGAGAGGCTGAATAGGATCGGAGGTTGAGGAGTGACCTGACGGATGTTTATACAATCATGTCGGGCATGGATAGGGTAAGAAGACAAGGTCTTTTTCCTGGGTTGGGGGAGACCAGAACTAGAGGGCATTGGTTTACGGTGAGAGGGGGAAGATTTAAAAGGGACCTAAGGAGCAACCTTTTCATGCAGAGGGTGGTGTGTATGTGCCAGAGGAGGTGGTGGAGGCTAGTACAACTACAACATTTAATAGGCATCTGGATGGCTACATGAATAGGAGGGGTTTAAAGGGATATGAGCCAAGTCCTGGGAAATGGGACGAGATTAATTTAGGATAACTGGTTGACATGGAAGAGTTGGACTGAAGCATCTGTTTCTGTGCTGTACATCTCTGTGACTGTATGATTGTATTTTAAAAAGAGACAATTTGACCAAGTTTTTTTTTAAATAACATAAACATTGAGTTTATTAATTGCAACAGCTGAGAAAAAAATTCAACACACATAGTTGATTCCAGAAAATAAAACATAAAGAACAGAGATATGGATCAGTCTACTAACTGTTTTTGAAGAGTGGATAGTTGAACATTATGACTGCTGCAGTGGAGATAACCAATAGCATTGAAGTTGGTAGCTGAGCAATCTCCTTAGTTGAGATTCTGTGGTTCTGACACTTTTTGATCAAAAATGAATTCCAGCATTCAGTTTGAGTTAAAAAACTTTGTAGTTCTGTTTCCTTTTAACTGGTTTGCAGCTCTGAGAACTAGAGAGAGTTTTTACTTACAACATAGCTAGCCAGGTGATAGTTCTTCAACGATAACATTCATAGCATGCTAACACTTAAAGCCAGTTGATACACATAAGGACAATTAGTCCCACTCATACATTCCAGGAGTGTCCAAACTGATTTTGTAAACTCCTGTCCTTGTGTATTCTACAAATGTAAAAATACAAAATTTGTCTGCAGTTTGGGACACTACCTACAACAGATAATTGCTGTTGAGCAGGGGTTTCTCATTAACTTTGTAGTCACAAGTGACCATAGTCCAGTCTGTTTGAACTTCTTTCAATACCTTTAAGTGATACATATGAGGTAATTCATGAGCTTCAGGACTTTTACCAGTGAGAGAATTGAAATGCACTGATTTTCTGTAGTAGTCCTCCTTTTAAAAGCAGCATACTTTGAAATTTGAGGTAAAAATGTCCTTTGATATTTTTTGGTTCTGATCCACCATCATAACAATGGCTAGCAGATGAACCTGCACTGACTACAAATTAACTAGAATATTGAACAACTTATAGATGTTGTGAGACATGTCAAACGTCTTAACTCTGGCAGTGGAAGGAGCTCTACATCCAGATAATATTCCATCCACTCTTTGATTGGAAGTAGGAACAGGTCAATTCACAGCACACAGGGAGATTTCAACCTTGTGATAGATTACACCTCCAAATTTCCCCATAGTTTAACAACTTAGCAATTCAATGAGTACACCCATCAATACAATGACAACTATTTTCAGTTTATTTGGTGTCACAGAACAGATTATTTCTGATAATTGCAATTCACTGACAAACTACTCAAGGACTTGTGTACTGAGTGGGGGAGTGACCCACATTATATGATCTCCCACCCAGCATAGTGGAACGTACAGTATGTATGGTTAATCAATGATGAAATGTTAAGGAATAAACAAACTCTTGTGTTGCTTTGCTGTGTTTTTAAGCTATGCCAGTAGAGAAGGTACAATCAGCCCTCGCACACCTTATGCTAAGAAGGCAAGTGTAAATGTCTAGTTGTCTAACCATTCCAAGAAAAGGGACAATCTTCTTCAAAGGCAAGAAGGAAGGAAAGGAGTACACAACAAGCAAGTAGACAGAACTACCAAAACCGACACTGGCAAGGAGTCAGAAATCCTAATACAATAAAAACCAGAAGAACTGCAGATGCTGGAAATCCCAAAACAAAACTTCAATAACTATAAAGGTTTCTGGAATGTGCAACCAGTCCAGAACATATGAAGTCTTACTTATTGTGATGCTACATTGTGAAAGAATGGAAACAAGTCAGACCAATATACACACTTACCAAGCATGAAGATAGTGAAGAAGAAGATTCTAAAAATGATGATTGTCTTGTGATGTTGACTGATAACGACCAACAGCAAGACAACCAAGTTGTCAAATAAGGGCAACACAGAACAACTCCTGTCTCTCCAGACGGATACATGATCATCAATTCTGGAGGAGTTGCTAAACCTCCAAAGTATTACATCGATGATTGATTTACAAATCTTGTAAACTCTGTTTTTACCTGTTTGCCTAATTACCAACTTGACAAGTATCTATGTACAACCGTCTATATTGGTTTAGGACTTTTCTTTCTTTTGAAAAAGAGGGATGTTGTGTTGTCTCACTGTTAGTATGTCAGTTTGTCTATAGGAAACATTTTCATGAATGTATTATTATATCTGTCTCACCATATATGACCAGAGGTTATAAATGTTTCAGATGTCGTTTTAACTAAGGTCTCTTGAAGCATGACACACTGCTGGAAGCATGTTATTCTTTGCAACTGAACAGCTTAATGTTAGCCCAGACATGAGTGTGCCTGTGAATGTGATATTTGTATGCATTAGCCGGTTGTAATGGAACCACATTATTCTACTTTCTTATGTTACAATGGATAATATAAGCATTACTGTGTGACGTAAACATACTCTGAGGGAGGCAAAATGCAAATCACTGGCTACCACTTTTAGAAGATCATGGAGTTTACCCAATTTCACAAAAATGCAAACCATAATGTCAGATTCTAATATGATTTTCAAAAGCATGAAAGGCTTCAAATTTTAAAATTTAAAGCATAGAATGCTAGAAATATGTAACAACTTCCACGAATAGCCTAAATGTGAAAAATAGCACTTCATTCCTTTTCACTTGAGAACCAAGATTCTTATTTCCACACTAAAAGCTTAAACTTCATTCTGCCCAGGTAAATCTAGGAATTGTGGTAATGTAGGAGTTAGTGTTTGAACTGAGACAGAGTCTGCACCCTGGGAGATTTCAATATGAAGTTATAAATTGTCTAGTGAGATAGCTTAATTAGCCATTTTTTCTCATATCTGGTAACAAGTAAAAATGTGTTCAAAGACAAAAAAAGTAGTGTAACGAAAGGAAAACATCTGGATAAATACAAGGCTTTTATAGATTGAAGCACTAGCCAGTGTTAAATATTTCAGAATCAAAGACTGATGTATACACCCGGATTCCACCCCTTCTGCTGGGTATGATTTTGGGTACCGGATTATAAAACATATCAGAGTTGAGAGTGTGATGCTGGAAAAGCACAGCTGGTCAGGCAGCATCTGAGGAGCAGGAGAATCGACGTTTCAGGCATAAGCCCTTCGTCAGGAATGATGCTTTTGGGTCGGAGTTGAGAGATAAATGGGAGAGGGGTGGGGTTGGGGGAGATAGCTGGGAAAGCAATAGGTGGATAAAAGTGAGGGAGAAGATGATAGGTCAGAGGGGGCAATGATGGACGGGTCCGGTGGGTGGTGCCAAGTTGGAGGCTTGGGACTGGGATAATGTGGGGGAAGAGGAAAGCTGTTGAAATCTATATTTATTCCGTGTGGTTGCAGGATCCCAAGATGGAATATGAGGCGTTCTTCCTCCAGGCATCGGGTGGCAACAGTTTGGCAGTGGAGGAGATCCAGCACCTGCATGTCCTCTATTGGAGTGGGAGTGGGAATGGGAGTTGAAGTGTTCAGCCACGGGCCAGTGGGGTTGGTGGGTGCGGGTGTCCCCGAGATGTTCCCTGAAATGATCCACAAGAAGGCATCCTGTCTTCCCAATGTAGAGGAGATCACACCGGATGCAGGTAAATTTCTGACAGATGTGGAAGGATCCCTTGGGAGATGGAGGTGAGGGGAGTGGTGTGTGTGCAGGTTTTGCACGTCCTGAGGTGGCAGGGAAAGGTGCCAGGAGTGGGGTATGGGCTGGTGGGATGTGTGGACCTGACGAGGAAGTCGCAGAGGGAATTTTTTTGGAATGCTGATGGGGTGGGGAGGGAAATATATCTCTGCTAGTGGTGTCCGTTTTGAAGTGGCAGAAGCGGTGGAGGATGATGTGTTGTACATGGAGGTTGGTGGGGTGGAAGGTGAGGACCAGGGGGGTTCAACAGCTTCTTCATTTCCCCTCCTCCCATATTAGCCCAGTTCCAAGCCTCCAATTCGGCACCACCCTCTGGACCCATCCATAATTGCCCCCTCTGACCTATCACCTTCTCCCTCTCCTTCATCCACCTATCGCTTTCCCAGCTATCTCCCCCCAACCCCACCCCCTTCCCATTTATCTCTCAGTCGTGACCCACAAGCTTCATTCCAGATGAAGGGCTTATGCCCGAAACGTCGACTCTCCTGCCCCGCGGATGCTGCCTGACCTGCTGTTCTTTTCCAGCACCACACTCTCAACTCTGATCTCCAGCATCTGCATTTCTCACTTTTATCATATAAAATATATCAGCATGACAACTCGTCAGGTGGGGGTCGAGAGGCAGTGCATATGGTGCCCATATTGCTGCCAATTGAGTTTTTAAATTTTATAAGTAAATTGCAATTAAGGGCCTCAATCTGCCTCCACTGCCATGCAACACAGGCTAGTCCACTTTGGTTAGAGTGCCAAGTGTATTTTTGAAAAGACAGAGAGAGAATAGGGATATGAGGTATATCAATCAGGATATGCCCTGTTCACATCAAAGACAACCACCCACCCCCACAAGATGTTACCGTCCTTTGTTACTGACCTTCAAAGCCTAGCCCCTCATCAATTGGAACCTGTTCTCTGGACTTGCCAGGCCTTTCCTAGTCAAAACACATGACTTGCCTGGGTGCAGATGCCAGGGCGACCTTTATCTGGAGTCTTAGTTGCAATTCCAGAAACACCCATTGCTGAATAACAGGAAAATACAATGGATGCTGAAAATCTGAAACAAACACAGAAAATTCTGGAGAA